>NW_026641326.1:4724988-5329150 GCF_028554395.1 Pezoporus wallicus
GAAATGTTTTACTAAGGTCTCACTAGCTCGTGACTTCTGAGTTAACTCGGGGAGCAAAACCCTACCCAAGCCTGAAGTGAGGGTGTCCCTGTACCAGACTCTTGCCTCTAGTTATTGTCATAGCTGTAGTGTTTTGGCATAGCTGAATGCTGAGGTCTTCTAAGATTTGTTCTCAGGCAGTGTGATCAGCTTCTGAAATTGTGGGAAGGGCACAGTACGAGAAATACCTGTCTTAAAACTATCTCCTCTTGAGCTGTCCCCATCAAGCGGCCAGCTTCCAGCCTGGCTCACTCCACACTTTCTTGCTTCTTCATCAAGATGCAGAGTTCAAGACTTGCCCTGAGTCACCTGAAAACAGGAAAGGGCAAAACAGTGAATCACTGGTGCACACAGAACTCTCCTACACGACTGCATTTCCATGAGTACAGCAGTCTCCATGGTCTGGGGACAGGAGACAGTGTCTCTTCTGCATTACTAGCAGCAGCTGTGCAGCATTTAATCAGGTTACATGTTATTGGCATATTTCCTGGTTTGCTTGGTTTTTTTTTTTCCTGTTTTCCTTTTTTTTTTTTTTTTTTTTTTTTTCTCTGAGTTGTTATTGCAGACCTCCTAGATTTTTATCCCTTGGGATGATGCTGTGATTTGGTTAACCTGTTTTCAGGACAGCTGAGGAGCATGGCTTGTCCACACTAAGGATGTTCTCCAGCCGTGGCACCTTGCTCACCGTAGCTGGGCTCTGTGTGCTGCCACAGTCATGCTTACTATCTCATCAGCATCCAAAGGGGCCTGGGGATGGGCTTTGACATGATCTCAGGCCCTGCTGGAGATCCGTACAGGAGGAAACCATAGGGGTTGACTGATAATCAGTGTAACTGAGTATCAAGGTAGCTACATATATTCTGTGAGGTTGTCTTTGTGGTTTTGGTTTTCTGCAAGAGGAAAAACGTCACAGCATGCAGTGCTCAGGAGAATGACTGGAACAGGGATGGGGAGGAGGGAGTGGGAGAGAAGAGTAATTTCCCTCACTTAGACCCTCTAATATGTTTCTAGCCTATAAAGACAAGAAGAAATGGATAAAGATGGTCAAAAAGGCAGTTTGTTTTATTGAAATTTGTGACAGCATCTGCTGTAAGGCTCTTGTTAAAAGAGATGGAAAACAGCAGAAAGATGAGGGAAAAGGTGTTATGTCCTTGCTCTTTACACAACATAATAATATGGGAACTCATATAATTGGCTTCCAGATAACTCTTTTTATTAGCCATATACAAACAGAGGTGACCCAGCTGCCCCGGTACACAATAACCCTCTCTGGGATCGGATCACAGCTCTCACCAGAGGCTTTTCAAACAAATAAAAAAATAATTTTTCTAAACTAAGTACTGACTTTTCTTCAGGACACTTTGATGTAATTACCAATAGGAGCCATTTTATAGACAAGATTATTCAGAAAAAATATGAGAATTGGTAATGAATTAGGCTCTCCTGTGGCTGTAACCAAAGCATGAGGATCCCAAGTCCCTGTCTGTGCTAATGCCTGCAAGGAATCTCTTCTTAAATTTGTTCCATGGGCTGGCTGGAAAACAAGGATCCTCTGCTATTGAAAGTGGTGTATTATTATTAATTCTGATTCCAGTGTGGAATGGGCTGTAGTAGTCTGTCTCAGAGGAGCTGGTGGTCTGGGCATTAGCAGTATCATCTCATATCTGCAATCTCCTACTCTGGATAGGATACATTACCCACTGCTGTTCTTTCTGAACCTGTCTCATGAGGGCTTTTCTAGGGTCAAAATGATTAAAATCTGGGGTAGGCCTGCCCCCAGCAGCCAGCAATCTGAGTTTAGGACACTCTCCAGGGGTACAGGAGATCGCTGTTTAGGTAGAGAAGAAATTTCATCATCGCTTGTAGCCTTGTGCCTAAACTCCGGGCTATTCCTGAACCTCAGTCCAGCAGTTTTCCCATATATTTGAGAAACCTTCCCACAGAAAATTCTGTCAGTGATGGTGTACATCTGAAGAGGTTGGGTTTTGAAGAAACAGCATCTTGTTGAGTACCAAGTGTGAGAGCTGTTGCTATCACACTGCACTATGGACTGCGTGCGTTCACCTTTTCACAATGCTCAAACTCCACTGCTGATAGACTTGGGGAGAGGAAGATTTTAGGAGGTTCATGAGGAAAATGCTCTCTCTTCTGGGCAAAAGACATGCAAGGCTATGTTATCAGCAAGCGTGAGAAGATAAGTACCTTTCACCAGCACCTTTTTTTCTTTTACACCCCTGTGATTAACATTGGAAATAGAGAAGCTGTTTGCTGCAGTCAAAAGAATGAATTTTCAGATGTTCAATAATTATTTGCCCTTCAAACACATCTTTTGCTTTTGTGCATTTTAGGCTTCATCCTGTGCAAGTGTCTTGTCCATCAGGAGGTGAGTCCACCAAAAATAGGTCTTGCTGGACCAGAAAATACTTGTCATTGTTTCTGAAAACCTGGTGCACTGTACACTCTACCAGTTCCAACCCATTTCTCCAAGACATTCCCTCTCAAGTAGTACATATGCTGAGTTTGGCACATAAAGCATATAAGTAGTATCTTTGCTGAGAGAAATGGGGATTAAAAGCCCTGAAGTTTCTGCAAACTTCATCTCTCCAAGCAGTTTCTGATAATCCTACCATGAAATTACAAAAACAGCAGGACCAGAGCAAACCTCGCTATAAATTGTACTTCCTCCAGTTGTAAAGGAATCCAGATAAAATGTAGATTTTTATCACCTAAATTAGACAGCTGTGCCACATGGACTGTTGAGCATTCCCACCCCTCATCTGAAAACTCTCAGTAGTCTTGGTAGGCAGTTTGGGTTTGTCTGCAGTGACCTGTGCTCTGACTAGAGTCTTACAGCATCCAAGGAGTCTGTCCTTGAGCCAAGTAAAGGAAACCAAGCATCTTACTTGCACTGTGGGAGTGTTCTCCGCAGAGGAAGCACATGCAGTTTGGGTATACATATACTGTGCATCCAGGCTGATCTCCAGTGCAGCTGCTAAACATCCTGTGTGAATTGGTTGCACTTCTCTGGCATGTCTGGTAGCAGCCACTATTACAACAACTACTTCTAATGCTTGCATTAGAGTCAGATAAACCCTGGATGGTGACTGCTGCATATTGCATCGTTTTACATATTGTACTGTAGCTGGTCCCTGGTACTGCAGCTCTCCTCCCACTGATGACATTCTGCTAATTTCCTTAATTCAGGCACTTAGCCCCAAATGGGTTTGTTTTTCTTAGGCTGGTAATAGTGGGGAATCTCTGTGATCGCTGGCAGGTCTGGGCACGGAGGAAATTTCTCTCCCAGAAATTGTTTTGTCTGCTGATTTAACAAGAGCACTTAGGCTGCACAGCAGGTTAGAGGTTTTACCCCTATTACAGTCACTTAAACTGCCACCTTTTTCTCAGCACTGACATCATTAGCTATGACATATTGCTGAAGCCTCTCCGCAGAGGTGACCCAGTCCTTTCTGGAGCTATCATACAAAGCTAAAAGCCATATATATTTTTAACTCTCTCCTTTCCAGTATTACTTACTCTGAAGCCACTGGAGGTGCAGGTCTAATTTCACTGCCCTAAACCTGCTCTGGTCCCTCTCTTCCATCATATCCATGAGTTAGGTCTGTGTTTTCAGTCTTGTCTCACTTTTCCCACCCAAAGATCCGTAAACTAAATATCTATATTTACCAGTATATAACTGTGTAATGCCCAGCCAGCTGTATAGCCATCTGCTTGGTGAGGGCATAGCCACAGAGGAAGCACTTGTCAGAAGGATACTTTTCTACTTACAAGGAAAATCTTCATTCCATACACAGCTGAACTAGGAACAGTTATTCATGCATTTCTTTTCCAAACCTTCCATAAAAAAATGAAAAAAAGAAAAGACTCATTCTTCAAAGAGAGAATTCTTGTTGGACTAAATGTACTATAAATATTTGCTGTCATTGCTGCTTAAGTACCAAGAACCTCTGACCAGGATAAAGTCAGGCTGGTACCTGTGCAAACATTGCCCACGAAACGCCCCTGTCCCAGGCAGGAGGTGTGATACGATGGGAAACAGAGCTATGGTGAGGAACAGAGCTATGGTGGGAAATGGAAATATGATGAGAAGAGCACCTTGCTCAGGTGTGGCTGCCTGAAAAGCAGATAACAGAGCTGTGACTGAGTTCATAGTGTATCCTCAGCATTCTCTTGCTTTCTACTATTCAGTGAAGGCTCTTGGCTCCAGCAGCTGTCACATAAGCTTTTCTTTTCCATGTTTCCGGGGGGCAGCTGAGCAGAGGGCTATAAGTTTATTGCACCATTTGGCCAGATCTCCCTGTGTGCTTCTGTCTGTTAATAGGATCATTCACCCCCCGCGCTGCTGCCGTGCCACAAACACCAGGCTGTGCTGTGGGGACCATCCTTGCAGCAGCTGCAAGGATGCTTCATGCCCCACTGCTGCACCTCTCTATTTTTGTCTCCATCTGAGACATCACCTTGTCTTTTAGTAGCTGCCTGAAGCAAAGGAGAATCCGGGCTTATGAACCCACACACAATTGCTGCAGTTTCAGCCAGGAATAAACTGCTCTTAACCTAAATACTCCTCTGAGGACACTGAGCTTGGGGGAAGAAACATAACTGTGTTGTATCTAGTGCTAGCAGGAATAAGTGAGCATAGTATATACTAGATAATTCTAGGAAGACATTGGAAAGAGAGGGGAGGGAAGGAAGAACAATGGTAAACGTAGCTGAACAATAATGACCTCTTTATATTGTAGTAAATGCAGTGTTTTCAGATAAAATGTGCACTACTGCAGGCATGAAGACTATAAAGGCAAAAAGCAAAAGCTTAGTCTAAAGGCAGGCCATAGCCTAATACCTCAAGGATTAGGAAAACTCCAGCGTGTTAAAACCCTCTTCCATAGCTATAGGGGGCTGTAGTGGTGGGTGCTTTGTGCCATCCTTCCTGCCAGGTCAGGCTGGGTGTTATGGGGCAGCGGCACCTACAGAAAACAGTGGATAATCTATATGATGAATTAAAGAGTGATAAAAATGATAGAACTAAATAAAGTGGGCAAAGTGCATTATTGCAACAAGCAGCATTGGGGGTGCATTTTGATTATTCTAATCTGGCATAAAATGGGTGAACTGTGAGCTGATGTAGAGTCCACTGTAAAATTTGCAGGAAAAATATTCTGCATTTTAATGTAAAAGGCTCACTTAGGTAAGCTAGGATCTACCACTAAATCTTAAAGAATATTTGATACCTAGAGACTTCAGGGAAGGCTACTGGTGTTTTGGGTTGCCCTGAGGAAGGCTCTGGAGAGTGCTACTTGGTATTATTCTGTACTTGAGGTATTTCAGCATTAATTGCACTGCTTTACTGAGAGATTACTAGTTTTAAAGTTACTCTTATTGAAGGTGTTGAATAATGGATGATGTTAAGCTTTGGGTTAGGGATACTGAGGGCTGATTGGGAAGACATAGGCAAAAGATAGCCAAAATCAAACTTTCGTCAAAAAAGGGTAGAATAAATGTTATGTTTGAAGTGTAAGAACTGACAAAAAGTACCTCACTCACTAATCCAGGGTAAAATATAAATGACTAACCATGTCACGATTTTACCTCTTTGGCTGGCTGACTTTCTCAGCAAGATTGATTCAAAATCCATCTAAGCCCTGAAAAGAATTAACAGAAAACCACTTTGTTTGACAATGCTGAGGGGATCGCTGAAGCAGCCAGAGCAACCAGCAGCAATACCCAAAACTAAAGCCGAAGCCCTGACTCACCAGGGGGCTCTGTTAAGTGCAGTGAAGTATGAGTAAGCCATGCAAAACTCTCATCCATACCCACAGATGCATAAGAAATATTTTGACAGAAAAACCTCCCAAGTTAGGAATTGTTCATGAGATACACTAAAGCTGAATCACAGGTATCGGTCACTGGTGGTTTTCTGAACTGTCTTGCAGAAAGGTATATCATACAATGTTGTAAACTTCATTGTTTGTAAACAGGACAAAATCAAACATGAAACAGTGGTGTATACCATGAATGCCTGGGTGATGCCTGTGACCTCTGAAAGAGTTAAAAGTAGTAAGGAAATCTGAGGCCAAGTGACACCGAAGTAAAACCAAATGAGATCCTTTTTATTAACATTTCTTGTGGGAGCTCCCATTTAAAAACTGTACTGGAGAAATCAGGAAGTCAAAAATAGAAAATTGATTAAGAAAATACAGCAGGAAAAGCACACTAAAACCCTGTCATTAATCTCAGTTCCACATTTATTTCCCTGTGTATGCAGTGCCCTGCAGCTGGGGCTGGGGGAGAAAGGAGGTCCTCAAGGCTGTGCCCTTCCCACAGGATTCTCCTCTCCCTGTGAAAGTAAAAGCTCCTCTATATGGACTGTAAATTTATGGCTTGGTTTTACTGTAAGAAGTGTCCAATTTTCTTCCTAGAACTGACCCTCTCACCAGCAGCATGTGGGATTTCTTTTTCAACAAAGTCGCTAAAGCCAGTATTCAACTGAATGTGGGATGCGGTGCTGACAGAGTATAAAAGATGTTCATAGGACAGCAGGAATTTAGCCCAAACCCCTGTGGGTTGATTAGGGCAGTAGCATCATGTAAGAGCATCCTGAGGCCATCTCTTGCAACTTTTTGTTGACTGTCCATTGCCAGCATAGGCAGCATTAGCAGCACTGGGGATAGCAGTCAAGGGAGTAGCCAAAATTTACACCATCGCAGTAAACCAGCCATATCAGTCACTTCGAATGGCACAGGAACTTGAATGTGGAGGGCAAGTAATCTGAGTGCTGACCTGAGCGAGGCCATATAGTGTGTACTGCCAGGTATCCTCATGCACTGGTGCAGAATCAGGGTATTTTTCATTCTCTTATGCCTGGTTAACAACCACAGCCTTAAATGTATTTTTAACTTTATTTCTGGTTAAGTTTATACATATTTTAATGGCTCCTTTTTACACATTAAGCTTAATGGCTGTATACACTATTACCAATGCGTTGCCTGTCATACCATTTATACCATCTCATTTATTCTGAACAATGCAGCAGCCCATGTCATAATTCATCAGGATCAGATACTGATTATTGAAGTGGGGAATTGCACAGGCTGTGGCCTGATGATCAACTCTGGGCAAAGCATAGTCCAACAGACAGGATCAAATACAATGAATGTGTTTTCAATGAAGGTATTTGCTGCTGATAGGTTGCTTTCTACCATGCAATGTAAATCATTTGTAAACTATTGGCACCATGGCCTCATCTGCCATTAGGTATGTAAAATAATACTGATACACATGGACAGCAACTATTATTCTCTTCTGGATAGTATAATGCGAATTACTACCATTAATAACAGACTTGTTTATGCTTCACCTCCCTGCTTTAAGGCTCAGTATTTTTTACTGAATCTTTAAAGAATGTATACATCTGCAGTCCTTCTACTTTATATATAAAGTCCTTCTACTTTAAGGGTATACATATATGAAAATTCAGCCAAATACAAGACATTACTATGAATCCAATCAATGGCCTTTCTCTGGATGAAGCCTTCCTGCCAAGTATTCTTTCTCCCACATTCTCCTGATACAAAAAAAGACAAACAAAACCCAAATGAAACTGAAAAACCCATGATACCGCTACCCAGGCTGGTAAATACCTCTATAGATCACGGGAAAGCACAGAAAAAGGCCAGTCCTTGAATAGGTAATTTTTGAAGATACATCATGAAATTAGCATAACTTCTGAGAGATTTGTGTAGTTCCTGTATCATGAGGTTTTTTACAGGGGCAGAGAAAGTGACTGGGTAATATCTCAGCATCCCTGTGAGTTTTATTTCTGAGGTTGCAATGGTACACCTTGTATTTTTTGTTTGTAACTTTTACTTTGTAATTGACCATATGTCTAATTTCTCTGAAAGTCTAGAGTCTCAGTTGTTCGTCAGCATTGGAAAGAGTATATTGGTCTTGGTGAAACAGTCTGTATCTGTAAGAAAAATGTCTGTTCCCATCAGTCATCAGGTAAAAATCAGCCACCTTGTTCCTTCTTGGTTTTCATTGAGCAACAAAAATTATTTGATTTAAAATGCTGTCTCTTATGTCCTCTCCTGTGGCCTGTGGAGTGTAAATGGTCAAGTGAAGACAGATTTGCAGCCTAACCATGACTAAGCGTTGACTTTCTCTTCCACAAAACTGTGTTTCAGAAAGCAGATGATTGTGCAAAATGAACAGCACAAACTGTTGATTTTTCACCCACAGTTCCAAGCAGTGCTATCACTCACACAAACAGTAAACCGCTAACATCTCACAGTGGAAATGTGGCAACAGGAGCTTTACAGAATCATCTTGCAATTATAGTCCGATGTCAGGAGCTGTTTCCTGGCTTTGTGGTGAACCTCAGTGCTAAGCAGCTCACTGGAGCTGATTCACAGGGTTTTGACAGTCATGCACAAGGAAGAGGTAAAGTGAACTCTAGGCTATTCACAGGAATTTAATTGAATTGCTCAGAGATGCTTCTGATGGCTACAGTTTTAAAAAAAGAAAACTGTAATGGAGATTTCTGTTTTCCTTTTATTTCAGTCTCTTGGAGAAACAGTAATGCTTTGCTTTTGGGTAAAATTCTAATCAATACAAACCTCATAAGACAATAAAATTTTATAGATTGTTACCCTGTATGTAATTTGTTACACAATATCTATGTGGCTTCTGTTTATTGAGACATAAAGACTTCACTTTTTTAAAAGTAGATTTTATGTGACAACAGCATAAGAAGGAATAACCTTTCACACCATATGTGCCATAAACTAAATTACCCTTAACCTAAATCATTTATCATACAGTCGCAGCCTAATGAGACCAAAATAAACAGAAACAAACTGCCTGAAATTTTCTTGAAGGGACAAATTATATTTCTATCAGCACAGCCTTTTGTTTGTAGCTTCACAGTTTGAGCATGTGGATTTTACGGTGGATTACATCAGATGCTCTGAAAAATAACCATATAAAACTTATGAAGCTTGTGAAAGGGACTTTTTCACCCTTGAATCACATCTTACAGGGTGTGAGTGTAGAATAGATGTTATAGGATAGTTGCATACTTTGTGTTTATTTTCTGGTGTAACTTTCTGCTGGATGTGACTAAGACAAGGAAGGGAAGGCAACCTTCATTCTCCAGCACATCTAAACAGCAGCCTGAGGGGTACTCAAAGACAAATCATCATGGCTTTTGTGATTTGGATCAAGAGGGTTGGTAAACCTTTCAGAAAGAATCATACCTACAGTACTCATGAAGTACACTGTAATGTATTGTGCTTACTACTAAGGTATTTTGTTCTTGTATAACATTTCTCTGTATAACACATGTTGGCCTGTACGCAACATTCTTTTTTCCAGTGTAGTTTCAAAGCAAGCAATAATTTGGAGTAAATGCAACTTTTTTTTTTGAGCCAGACACACAAACATAAAAGAAGCTTTTTCTCAGTAGTTCCTGATGAAGTAGGAGTGTACTGACCTACAGATACACACAGAGAGTATAAACCCATTCACTGAAACATGTGATTGTAACATAAGGTAAGTGAAGATCCAAATCTTTAGAAAGCTGATCTAAATCTTACAGAAGTCAGTGGGATATGTTTCCCTGAGTTTCTTAAGACTGAATCAGACCTTGTATTCTGCTTATTAGCAACATTAATTACTGTGTGATTTACCCTCCACATAATGTAATTGTGATTGCTATATTCTGATGTGTACAGAGATTGAAGTACGTGTTGATGATCTTGCACACTGATGAGGACTGATTTGCTTGTTAACAAAATAAAAGCTAAAGATAGTGGATTCCTTCAGACCTGGTACTTGCTGTTTCCCCTGACTGGTGATAGATTTTTTGAAGAGGAGCAGACCAAGAGAGGAGTGTAATCAATCTATTTCTTGCCCATAGCCTAGAACTCATGAAAAATTTGATTTGTGTGACTATGTAGTAACAACATTGTTTTATACGTCAAGAAAAAAATAAATAGTCCATTATTTAGATCATTACCAGTAAATAGATGTTTTCAAGACTGAAATGCAGGTCCATCATCTCCTTCTCATCATCTCTATTCAATCTCCTAAACTCTTCCCGAACCTATAACATGTTAGTGAAAGTCCTGGAGTGCAAGAGGGGCTGAGCCAATGATCAGAGTGACATGCAGTGTAGCATCAGTAGAAGTTATTAGTGACTGCATGCAATTTATGAGTGCAATCAAACATATGGATGTCAAGAAGTTGGGGAAGAGCTGCAGTATCCCAGGAAACAATCTGCATTATTAAGAACATAATTCTCATGAAAGTATGATTAGCATACAAAACTGCAGACACTTCACTTCAAGATTATCCTCAATGTCTCTTCTTCAAACAGGAAGCACATTTAAGCCCATTAGAGACTGAACTCTATTTTGAGGTTTTACAAGTGCAAGTCAAAGGAAACGTGTAGAAACTTCTTGATAGAGCAGCTTTGCAGGTAGGTGAAACTGAAAATGATACTTATACAGTAATATTTCTACAGTCCTTGGGATAGTTTTGGTGGTCCTGGAAAAACATCAGACTGGGGTTCTTCTGGTTCATTTGGACTATGAAGTTCTATACATTTACCCATAGCTTTGAATGGCAAAGATGCAACTCCAAAGGTAGACTGTTACTGGTGTCAACCCCAGACATCTTTTGTAAGATGTTTGGGGAAATCACATGCTTTATTAGTGACTCCAAAAGGCAAAACTTGCTTTTGATAATGCATATAGAAATGTTATGAGGATAAGTAAATATCCCCTTTACCAACAACTGTAAGTTTACAATAGAGTTTGATGCAGGTATGAAACTAGTAAAAGTATGTCCCTTGTATATAATTTTCAAAAAGCAAAGACTTCTTCTTGATTTAAGATTCTATAGAAGTGTATATGGGTGTGAAGGCTTGAAATACTACATGAATATTATTATATGCAGCTTGGATCATTCTGACATTCAGGAGAAGATTTTGGAACATTTTCAGTTGTTCCTATAACTACTACAATAGAATCATGGAATCACAGAATCATGGAAGCACAGAATCATAGAATCAAAGAATGGTTTGAGTTGGAAGGGTGTTTTAAAGATCATCTAGTTCCAGCCACCCTGCCACAGGCATGGATGCGTTCCACACTAGCATGTGTGTGCAGACATCAGTAATTTGGTTTTGCTTGGCACTTGTCCTTGACAAAGTTGTGAATGTTATTTAGAGATGTTACAAGTCTCTGTTGTATGGACATGGGTATATTCAGCTACCTCTGAGAGCAACCAGTGAAGACGAGCTGTAAGAAGAGCTGTGCAGTGGCCCTACATTTTGTGATCGTGATATTGGACTAAGACAGAGAGAAAAGGATCACGCAAAGAAAAGGATCACCTAAGCAAAGAAGATAAAAATGAGAAACTCTTTCCTTAAATTCTTATGAATTAATTCATAATAGACTACATTTTTGCTCTCTGCTTTAGCAGTTAAAACAAGTCTCGTCTTAGATCCACATGGAGCATTTTGACTGCAGTACTCCATGCTTGTATGACTATGATCCCTCTGAGAAACAAACACACACAATCCCAGCACTACCAACGGAATTTCATGAGTCCCATCAGGAGCAGTACCTATTCCTCGCTGAAAACAAACCTGTGGAGCTGTGGAGATCATCCATATAACTCTTGAAAGAAAATTTGGCTTTGAAAATTTCACTTATTTTACCACTACAAAAAAAAAAAAGCACCAAATATGTACAGATTAAGAATGCAGGAACTATTTAAGAACACCAGAGAAATGCTTAGAATACAACATAACAGGAAAATTAAAAGGGAGTTAATAACAGCTAATCATGCAGGTGAATTTTCACCATCTTTCTTTAATTGACACAGCAGTAATATTCAAAACTTCAGGACTTTTCATTATGGTAATTTCTCGTTTTAATTTGTGAGTGCAGTGCAGCACAATTTACCTAGATGCTTGGGACTGTGTTATGTTGAGGGATGTGTATAGTTCCCCAGCACCTAGTTATATTTTGGGGGACTTACTCAGCAGAATCTTTTGCATAAGTGCTTCACAAAGTAAGTGCTCTGCAAAATAAGTGCTCCTAATATAGCCTTGAGTAAGATAGCAGTGTATTTAATTCACTACTATTTCTTTTTGCATTAGAACATCTAGAATTGTGCAATTTACTCTGATTATTCTCTGTGATTCCAACAACATATTTTGGTGCATAAAAGGAGTCTACATGAAAGTGCTGAAGAGAAGGGTATTGTCCTGGGTTTAGCTTTTCAGAGCATTGATGTTAGAAGAAAACAGGTTAAAGTCCTATTAGCTTTCAATGTACAGTCTAATAGATGAGAAAACAAGGTACACACACACACACACACAAAGCTGTACCAGTAAAAATCTCTTGCTAAATATTTACATTCAGTCATGGACAGGTTTGATGCAGATAGTTTTCATGGACATTCATATTTTGGAATTTTAGAATTGATAAATTTTAAATAAGTGCATACATAAATAAGTGCATCCTAAATATTATCTATCTCTTTCCGTATTAGAAAACCCTAAGAAAAATTGTTATCTTACAACAGATAAATGGAAAAGCTTTTTCTTTTAAATACCTTTGGTCTTGATTCTTAGCTGATGTAAATTAGCATTTCTCCATAAAGCTCAAAGCTATTCCTCCTTACATCACTGGACTATCCAACCCTATTTACCTGTCAAAACCAAAGAACACCTCCAGAATAGTAAGTTCAAGTTCAGATCTCTTCAGTGTATCCAGGAAGAGAAAACATTCATAAATACTGATTACTAGTCAAGCTAACATTTTCCTTTTCTAACATATTCTGAATATATATAAATTGGCTGCTGTGTATCCAGCAGATGCAAATGTATTGACACTAGCATGCATGACTTGTTTGGATGGCAGAATAATTATCAAAAAAATAGAATCAATTTCTAACAAATTCTAACAAATCATCTGCCATGTGCAAAGCAGAAGTCCAGTAGTAATTAATGTAGTAACTTGTATTAATGCGTCTTTCCATCTCCTTCTTTTACCTGCTTGGTGATACTTGATAAGGTCTGCCTTCTAAATGAGAAAAGAGCTCATGCATGCTAAGAAAAAGCATGAATTACAGAAGAAATTCATTAATAAACAAATAAAAACATATTAGCCTAGAATTAAATCTTAATTTTCAAGAACTTGATACAATCAGTACATGTTATGTGAGCTGACTTTGAAGTGACTTTAAAAGAACTTAGATGTGTCAATGGAATACTTAGCAAATATAAAGACACGTTTAATTATAGGAAAAAGGAAAATAAATAGCGCATGTTTTAAATGTGCCATATCATTCTCTGTAATAATACGAATCTCTAAATTTGTGTTTAGAGTATGTTAGCATGCGCTCCTCCCTATATCACTATATATTCAGATAGATAGCTCATGAACAACTTTTTGTTTCAAATTACTAATTTAAATAGAAAAAAAGAAATCTACAAGTTATGCTATGATTTGAAACAAAATCATGTTCTAAAAATTAAAACTGCTTAATGTCTAATGTGTGGCAAGTTGTTAAGGGCATGGCTATTTATTAAGCACTAATAAATTGTTTATCTTCAGAGTCTTAATTGAGAGTAGTGGACCCTCTGTTCATCCAGTTCAGGTTGGAAGCAAGGAAGCATCACCCAGTTTTCAGCCACTTGCCCTTTCTCCTCTCTGGCTTAGCTGATGCATAGCCTACAACCCTCAGGCATGCATCACCATTTACATGCTCATCTTTGTCACACAAATGTAGGACAAAGTCTTACCAAGCAGTTCTCTGGCACTTCTGCTGTGACTGGGCCATTTGCAGTTGGCAAGGACAGAGCTGAGGGCTCCTTTCTTATAAAGAGAGACCAAAATATTAGGGATATATAAATACAATAAATATATAAATACAAGGAGATGGCCAGTATCAGTGAGCTGGTAGTGGACAAGATGATGCTTTAATAACAGACCTTCTTATGAGCTGGCTTTGCTTTGGTTATTAATTTCATTATTGTTGAGCCAGCCCAAGAGCCCTCTGCTCCTCTTTCTTGTAGCACCCAAAAACCTTCTGTAGAAAATGAACACAATATGGTGAAGCTGTTAGAAACCCTAGCACTTTTCTCCTTGGCTTTTGTTATGAGGACTTCTTTCTCCTTCTTTCTTCTGGATTCCACCAGCATCTAGACATATTTTTAACCAAAAGAGGTATAAAACTTGTATGCCTGTTCTCACCTTCAGATCGTCTTGAACCTTGTGTAGACATTAAAATAACCTGTTTGCCGCACTGATTATTCTACTTGGATATATCCCCTATCTTAAAATACATAGATTATTCTGAATTAAGTCTAATTTCATCTAAAAACCAACTGATTATTTTCTTCTTTTCCTCATTATCAGAGAGAATCTAAGTGATAGTAATAAACAGAAATAGCATCACCGAGGAGGAAGGCAATGGTAAGGATTATCATTTCTCACTGAATCATTTACTTGTTAAACAATAAGCTCTGAAATTAACTTTCTCTCCTGACATGCATGCAAATATGCATGTAAATAAAATGATTAGAGACTCCATCTTAGGCAAAAATAATGGCTGTGTGTGGCTCAGCTAATCTCAAAGTCACCCTGGCATTACAGTCCTGTCTTGTTCCTATTTAGATTATTTAGTATCCAACTTAGTCCCATCGTTAGCTGGTCTAAACTCATCTAACCGATAAGCATTCGTGTCTGCTTAGGCTGGCACAGAACTAGTCCTAGCCTTTTTATTTATTGCTGCACAGCAATGTATGGCTATTATAAAATCTAAATATTTCCTGACAGCTGTCTGGGAAAATCTAAAGTTAGTTTATGTTCATGGTACTCTCAATACCTCCTGCCAGGCTGAGGACCAGTTGTTAATAACTTTGTGGATTTCCAGGTTCTTGTCTAAAATTAGCTTTGGTTTCACTTTTTGTTTCGTTTACAAATATTAACTCTGATCCATGAATTGGCAGAAGTGGCAGGGGGAGTCCCCAGGCCCCTTCTGAAGGCATCTCTCCAAGCCTCTGGTTCAGAAGAACTTTTCTTCAGCTCCAGTTTTGCTCAACTGCACACTCACTTTGGAAAGAAAATTTGGTGGTTTGGTGGGTGTCTCTGTGGTTGATGTGCAAGCACATTGTTTTGTACACTGGGAAACCCCGTGAGTGCTTACCCCAAGACTGGTATCCACAAAACCCAGTCTGCATTAGATCTTTAGTTGACACCCACTTTTCTCATGCCACACAACTGCCATTGCTCCTGCTTGGGTTATATGCTGCAGAAGTAAAGTTGCAGTCTTGATGGGAGTTTCTCTTTAGTTTGGGTTTGATTTTTACAGGTAGCCCACCATGTTACATCCTGCTGTAAGATCCTAGTGAACACAAGAACATTCTGAACAGCAACAAGGAAGTGCAATGTCAGTAAATCAAACATCTCTTTTTCTAGAGTAGGTTTTTTTCAGGCAGATAAAAAGAGTTATGTCAAAGGACTAAAACTGGTACTAGTGAGTGCCTTGCTGCCTCTGCTACTGGCTGAAACTGTTTCAGGTTTAAGTTTAAGTGTCATTTGCAGCCCAAAAGGAGTCAGTGTGGACATCTTGTTCCACTGCAGTACTTCAGAGAAGCCTGCTGAAAATTCTTATAAACTGCCTGCCCTCATAATGCTGGAGAACATTAAGCTTACCCTTCCGGAGAGCAGACTGTATCAGTTAGCAATTTTCAACCAAAGAGAAAAAAGGGACTTGAATGATTTTCCCCAAAGTTGAAGAAGTCTTTCCTTTCCCTACAGCTTCACTGCAGTACCTTCTTGTTCAGCTAAGAGAACATCCTGGTTCTTTTTCCTGAAAACAGTTTCCAAGATTACTTGTTGCCCTGTAAAGGAATCTGAGAAGCAGACAGGGGACTTTGGATGTGCTATATAATTCAAGTGTCGTGTTTAATACCCACTCAATACCCTTCACAACACGTTATGTCCTGCTTTCTTTCATTGCTTGTGCCAAGCACATCATTTCTCCCTTTTCTCCTCCAGAAGAGAGGAAGCAAAAATGAATAGTTTCTTAATAATGACAGTAACAGTATTATTTTTAAGTAGAAGAAGCTGCTAGCCGGGTGCTATGATGATGAGCGACTGGCACCCTTACTGGGTTTGGGAGTCCAGCACTTGAAGCTGGCTGGCTGTAACTAGGAGGAATAACAAATGATGAGCAACAGTGAAATGAGAAAGAGAGAGATCATTTCAGATGTTAGAGCAATAAACCACAAATGAGATTCTATGCTGGTAAATATATAATACATCAACAAGCCAGGAACAATAAAAAGAGGGTCTCTCAGTAAATGGTAAATTCCTGCTGCATACTGATCAAATGAGATCTTGTGAGCCCTCTCAGGGAAATCCCCTCAGCCATTAGCATGATGAATGACTGTCAGGTAAAGGCATCGGCTGGGTGTCTTTTACAGAGAAAGACAGAGGCTTATTATTAGGCTTCTGGGAAACAGAGCAGTTCAACCCTGGCTGGAGTAAAAGGAACCAAGTGAGGTGACCTGAGACTGCATCAGTCACTGTGTGCAGCGTGATTCCCTTCACGGCCACCAGCTGGAGGTGTAGATATATAAGAAATGGAGAACTAAATGCATTGTTACTAAGGATATTATTTTGCTTGAAAGGAGAGCACTGTAAAGATATAACAATACCTTTCATATGGATTTTAATAAAAAGATCTGGGATATTAAATATGAAGCAAGAAAAAGACTAAAATGAAAACACGGAATAGCGGACTTTATGGTGGCACAAATTAAAGTGTTCCTGTGATATAAGGCTCATATTGAAACAACCTCTGCAAGAGATCTTGAAAGAGATGAAGTCTTCAAGATACCATTGTAAAGGTTTATCAGTAGTTCCTTTATTAACATCCCTATCCTTGAAGAAACCTGCACAGTATCTTTTGATGACGTTCTAATTTTGATTCTATTTTACTCAAGAAATGGGAATTTTGCTACTAGCTTCCATTGGAGTAGAATAATTCTTTTTTTTTTTTTTCATTATTACACCAATAATATTTGGAAGGCTATTTTCTAGAGTTCTTAAGCTTTTTCTCAGAGGTATGAAGTAGATATTAAACTTTTCATCTGTGAAGAATAATGTATGCTCTTCAGTCTCGGTATTTGGGTAATATCTAGACATTTAGCTTTAATGTTTGTAAGTATGTTAAAAGAAATGCGATAATTAGTTTGTATTGTCAGGTTTAGTAAACTTAACACTTCCAGAAAATGTATTTCATGATGTATTGAACTGAAAATTGATCTACACTTACACTTCAGCCAAACCTTTTTATCAGACATTTCTGTTCCAATGTTTGCTCAGTGGTTACTGCAGACTGTTTTGTATGATTAGTAGGAATTCTTCAAGTTGTGGGAAATAATCTATATGATGGAAACTTCTAAACTTTAATTCTTGCAGAAAATATTCTCTTCTGCAGTTCACAGAAAACTCTGAAAAGTGAAATTTTCATCTTATCAGAATTTACACAACAGATTTCATAGGATGATTGACTGTCCATTTCTATATATGTAGAGATTAAATGAGAGCAGGACTGTCTTAGCTAAAGAATGGCTAGAGTTGTTGTATTTGGCCCTTGCAGTCCTGTCAGTTATTTGAGCTGGAAAGTCCTATACCAGAATGACTAACTGGAATGACTCAGGAGCAGTATTGAAGTCATAACCCAAGTCCTTACATGAAGCTAGTTATGGGTGAGGTTGCCATCATATTGTAGTAGGTGTTAACATCTTTCTGCCATGTTTTTAAAGTATTCTGATTGTCAGGTACTACGTGAGAATTTGGACTTATGGCAGTTCTGATAAAGAATAACATTTCAGCATATACAAAGTAATTTAAATATTAACAACTGTGATTATTTCTAGTTTTAGTGTATAAGAATTTTGATGGCAGATGATACTCCTAGTGCTCTACTGGTGGTAAAGGATGAAGAGGAGTGGGAAAGGATGAAACTAAAAGAGTGGAAGCTCTGTCACCTTTGTTCTGATGAGGAAGAAAAGGCTTAGATGATCAAGCACTGTGTCCTAAGCATTGTGTTGGAACTAAGGTAGCATTAGATCTTGTTTCTGACATTGTGAGGAAGGTAATAGAATCATAGAATCACACAATAGTCAGGGCTGGAAAGGACCTTAAGATCATCAAGTTCCAACCCCCCTGCCATGGCCAGGGACACCTCACACTAAACCATGTCACCCAAGGCTCTGTCCAACCTGGCCTTGAACACTGCCAGGGATGGAGCATTCGCAGCTTCCCTGGGCAACCCATTCCAGTGCCTCACCACCCTTACAGTAAAGAACTTCTTCCTTATATCCAATCTAAACTTCCCCTGTTTAAGTTTTAACCCATTACCCCTTGTCTTACCACTACAGTCCCTATTGAATAGTCCTCCCCAGCATCCTTGTAGCACCCCTTCAGATACTGGAAGGCTGCTATGAGGTCTCCATGCAGCCTTTTCTTCTCCAGGCTGAACAGCCCCAACTTCCTCAGCCTGTCTTCATACAGGAGGTGCTCCAGTCCCCTGATCATCCTCGTGGCCCTTCTCTGGACTTGTTCCAACAGTTCCACATCCTTTTTATGTTGAGGACACCAGAACTGCACACAGCTGCCATGTCCAGAAGGGGCAATGGCTGGAATATGAGTAAGCCAGCCCAAGCTCCCAGTTCTTCCAGTGAAAATCCACTGTGGAAGTTTGGGGATCTTGACTCCATCTGGAGTTAGGCTGTTAGTAAGGCTAAGGACTCAACATATTCTCAAGTCTAGTAACATACATAATAAATTTTGCTTTTACTGTCTTCATACATACCACATATTATACAGCAGAAGACTCAAACAGCAAACAAAAAGGAAAGTAAAATGGAAGCTTGTATATGAGGTTAATTCTTCCAGCAATGCCTCAAGGATCAGTGTATCTGCTAATGCAAAGAAATGGTAGGTCAATAGCACGTATCCTTTTGGAGTACCACTGTACATGTCACCTACAGAAAATCCTAAGCTTGAATAAGCTTTGCCTTCCCTCAGTTTCTGGAAACATGGCAGTCATTGCTAAATCACTGCTACTATCACTGCTGCAAATCTTTCTTCAAAGTTATCCATTTTGCCCCAGGAAGCTTTTGTGGCTGACATTTTTCTTTCTATCAAGCAATATACGATAAATTATTACTCTACTTTTCCTCACTCTGATACTGCCTAGCTTCCTTTTATGAGCTGCAGGCTGAAAATCCATTGGCAAAGGCACTTATGCATATGTCAGATACAAATTTGATTTTCCTGAAATCAGAAGTGATAATTCTGCTAGGAACAGAGAACCAAGCACTTAGACACATATAGCTGAACTGAAGCACAGCTGTAGCAGGTATAAGACCTTATGTTTCTTGGTATCACATTTCTTACAGATCTTAAAGATGAGGAGCTTACACACTGAAAATGGTTGCTGATCCTTGCTGTGGCCTCCAGGAATATCAGTAATGAATAAATGCTAATGTTCATGACATATTTCTAAACTACGTAAACTGATACAATTGGTTTTTACATTATATGGGGTAAAATTGTGCGACTAACAATAAAATAATAATTCACTGAATATTTTAAGATACACGATGTTCCTCACTTAATTAAGCAACAAATTTTTTATACTTGCCTGAATTTTGACTGTCTTACATATAGATGATGTTCCAAAACATAATCCTCCATGTCATAGAGATGACAGTAATGTATTGACTTTGTAACTATATATGTCTTCAATTGACTTGAACCACAACATCTTTATACACAAAGTCAGGTATGAGAAGGGGACATGGAAGCCATGGAAAAGGTGTTATAAAGAGGAATACAATTATTGGGATTTTATTTATAGCTTATAAAATTCGGGTCCTCTGGTTCTGGTAATGGGATAAGCAGTTTACTTGAATGCCAATTACCATTCTGAGTAGTGACAACCTTAATTGGTTTAGTTATAGCATGTTTTAGTTTCATTTTCCTGGAAGGGATTTGTCAATGGGTATGGACTGAAGACAATCTTTGGCATAGCCCAGTGCTGCAGGTGTGAAGGCATACCCTGAAGAGCAGTATATCAGGTCTGCAAAAGTGCCTTAACTTTTTCCACACAGACTAAATATACTTGCTCTATGCTTCCCAGAGTAAGAGACCAATAGATCAGCAATGGTTTATAATGAATAGAAAAGACTTCACCACTTTTCAAACAAAACCAACTTCTGTGCCAGCTTTATCCCACTACACCATCAGAAATTTCTGTCTCTATTTATCGTATGTATCACTGCAAAGAGCAGAAATAGCACCATAATTTTGTATGTCAGAAAAAGAGACATTTGAAAAGATTGAGTCAAATTATGCCTATGTTTGTACATTGTATATATGCACATACTCACATACATATATACATGCAGACACATACATATATAAAAAGCTAATATGCCTATGCCTCCTAAGTTACAAGGAAACACTACCAGCAGTGTTGGAGAATGAACAATGTGAGTATGTGAAGCCCATAAGACATCCCTTTCAGGATGATTACTGGCACTGCATACTGTGTATAAACTGAAAAAAAGAATATCAAAGTAGTAGTAAATAAGCTCCAAATGACATGGTTCATATGAGATAACTGCATCTTTACTGTGCTTTCCTAAGGCTTGGTTAAGCACGAGGGCTGTGATTGTATTACAACAGTTATATTCATTACGGCTTCAGCAGTTTAGTGTTGAAAGACATTTTTATGCTGATTAGTCAACAATGTGACACACTGGGGTTTATATCTTTCAGTCTTTATGTTTGGGTTAAATACAGGAAATTCTCTCATTTCTTCTCTCCTATCGAGACACAGTTACTTACAGTTGTGAATGCCCACACAAATGTTTGTGCTATTGCATTAAACCAGTGCATGTGTAATGTTTTGGTGAAAGTAAATTGGTAGCATATTTTAGTTCACTAATACCTTACTAGTGCATTGCAACAGCAACATGCCATTGAAGTGCTTCAAGTTTGAGAAACAAAAGCATCTACAGTGTCACACCAAATGGAAGTCCCAATGTTACCTCAAAAACAATGAACTTTTTAGGATTTAGGAAAAAGTTTTGAAAACAGAAGATTTAAACCTTCTCCAAAAGCTTTTTGTACTGAATTTGAATTGCAAATAAGCTACAATATTTTCTTTTTCCCTAGGAAAAGTAAGCAGCAGCAGTCAGGAGTGAAAAACAAATGAATATCTAAGTCTATTTGTGAAAAGGGAAGAATAGGAGTGATCAGTATCAAAAAACTTTAGTTAAATAACATGGGGTACTTTCCTCCTTCAAAATATGGTTCAATAATTTTAAATAAGCAGTAGGTACTAAACCAGCATAGGTAAATCTTGCTGGAGACTGTGAAACTGGTTGCTTCTGCTTGTGCTCTGGTAGTTACAAGTGTTTGCTATTCAGTCTGTTACGGATATCTGGAAAATAGTTTGAGGGCAGAAAGAGCCTCAGGGATAAAAAGTTAGAAAAGAAAAATGTAGCTGTATATCATTGGCATTCATGAGAAAATTCACATTAGGTGCCTTCAAATCAGGTGCTCAGGAAACAATATAGAGATCAGGAGCAATGGTGTGCCAAGAATGCAAGCCTAGCTGGGACAGACTCAGCTTATTTCCTGGCAGATGAAGAATACAGAAGTATGTAAGGCCAAATTCAAAAGATAATATAGATGTGTGGAAGCTGGTGGGAGGGAAAGCTGAGGCTGCAGAATAAAAAGGCAATGCATGCACTCCCTGGATTACAGCGTCTTCACATTTTTATTCTTTTCCTCCCATATGCATTCAAGAGATCTCTTTCTATAGGTAGTTACACCAATATACTAGCCCTGGAATGAAGCTCTTCTGCCCTCACCACTGTGGAATTTAATCCCAAATCCCTGTTGTTAAACACTGTTCCTTTCACCAGGTCAAAAAGTTGCTATTTCTATAACATAGCTACATTTTGCCATGGGTAAAAATGTCAATTTGCTTGAATTTAGCTAAGAGCAAAATCTCATCATCCCCACTGCCTGACAACTTTTACCTCAGAAAGATGTCAGTTTGCCACCTGAACCAGCTCTGTCTAGCTTTTACAAAACTAACAGGCAGAAAAGTGAAATGGTGCATATTTTCATGAAAAATCAGATGACACCAGAAATGCATTTTCTTCTTTGTCACAGACTTGATCTTGTGTTTTGCTGCTCAAAAAATAAGCAGTTGAAGAAGGTATAGGTCTTGAAACCTAAAGGCTACAAACAAGGTTGAGCTTCAGCTCAATAAAGAAGAAAATATTGATGCTTATGCTAATGTACTAAATATATGTCAGACCTTTTTAATTAATAAATTAATCTATAACATATCTCCTTCTAAATTCCATTTCCAGGGGAAAACAACAATACAACTGCAAGCTTCAGACACATGACAAAAAGCCTTTCCCTCTGTGTTAAAAGTGCAATGCCACTAAGTTAATATACATCTACCTATATCCCATGTTTAGACTGAAATTTTTGATATTCCACCTATCTGAAAAGAAATGTTTCATGAAAGCAGTACATTTGTGCTCTTTCTTACAATATTATTCAAGGTATTTGCAATGAGAAGTAGCTGTTGCACAACCCATCCAGGCAGCAGCTTGGTACTGTTCTGCCTGCGGAGCCACAGCTGAACGGTGTATTTCCCCCATACTCACTTCAGCCACCCTTATCCACTACAGTGTTTCTAGCTCTTCATCTCATATATACCCCTGTATGTCCCAGACATAGCATTTGGATGTCTCAGGAATAGACAGACATCTTTCCTTCCCCCACAGATAAGAAAAAAAAGTGACAGCTAAAAAGTATTTGAGGGCTGAGTCCTTTCCTATGGATTTGTCCTTTCTAGCAGGAAAACAACAAAAAATTATGCTGACTACTTTCATAAAAATGCATTTGTAAATTATACACTGTTGACAAATGGACATGTGATCAGTATTTTTAGGGGGAAAAGTAATTTTTCCCCCATGATCATATTTAACATACTTTGTTTTCCATCTATCTATCTAAGACTGACTGTTCAAACTGTGGCATAACAATTAGAATAAGTGATAGTGTTACATCCAGAAAACAAAGAGTATGATGGCACAATTTATCTTGTTACATTTCTTGATTTAATGCCAGCCTGGGATTTCTAGTCTGAACCAGATTTTTCTTATGCTATAAATATTTCATTTTTTTCATTTATTCTTGATTTAGTTTGACAGTAAATAATCCCATGGAAGCTGCTGTTGCAAAGACGTTGTAAAAATTATTAAGTGCCTGCTTGCCAGTTAGGTCCTTGTGCTTGTCAGAGAAAAACAAGTAAAACAGTTGGGTTACTTAAAGAAAATGTGTGTGTGTATATATATATATTTACAATAATGCCCCATAATTTTCAGACTTAGAAGCATAAAAATACAGAGCTGAGGACTGATCAATACCTGATATGAATACAAAGAGGTTTGGGTGTATATTCTGGATATTGACAGCAGTGGGTGCTTGCTTCTCAGTTTCAAACAACTCATGTATAACCCAGAAAGAGAATAGAAGGCAGGGAGTTTTTCAGAAGGATCTGGCCTTGTAAGAAAGGGCAAGTGTCTTGGAAAAGAATGGATCTGGTCAGTTAGTTGGATTTTATAGGTGTTTCTTTTTGTTATTCAGAATATTTCCCCTGGGTAACATGAGTAACATTGGAGGGTTCAAGTCCTTTTTCTTTTGAGCTATAATTACCTTTGGCAACTCTTGTACCTTTAAAATGAAATTCAGGTGATCTGCGCAAAATAACTCACACACCAAATGTGCAATGACCAGAAATGGGACTTGTTTGAGAAATCCTGAGGAAAAGGATTTGGGTGGGACCAGAGTAGGCAGCACTGGGAAATGCTCTTGAAATAAGCATTGAATGAAATTTCTGGGTTTTTTTACAAGGCTGAAGCCATTTATACTTTTAAATGCGTGAAGTGCTTCAGCAGACCCCAGAGGTGTGTGAAGTAGGACCTCATAGAAGGTTAAAAGAAACTCTGCTTTTTCCATCCTTTTTTTTTTGTTAAATCATGAAAGCTTATGTCAAGGTTTGATCATTCCCTGCCTGAAATGGCAGCTAGCAAAGGTGCACCAGGTTTACATGTGTCTCCCCTGAGACCACCTACTATTTTTAAGTGAAGTTTATAACCTAAGAACAGAATTAGGTCCCTTATAGAAGCGAAATGACTTTCAAAAGAGTTGAACTTTTTAATTTTCTAAAAAACCGTCTTTCTCACTCAAATTAACAATAAGTTTCAGGGCAAGCCTGTATGGTAAGTTTTCACACTGGTATGAAAAATGAGGTAAGTGAGAAGATAATATGGATCTGTAAGTGTGGATCATAAATGTATTTCTCAGGGGAAAATTTTCAGCACTTAAAAGGTTTAGAATGATTTTATGATTTTGTAAACCCATTTTATTAAGTGATTTCTGGTTTCAGCTGTTTTATGAACTGATTCCCAACAGTAAATTACTAGTTTGCCCTTTGGGAGTGTAGGCCAAACAGAAACATTTTTCCTGGTTAAATTCATCATATATTGACTGAAATGTCAAAGCAAATTAAAGCAAATTGCTATGTAAATCCTTATGGGTGAATGTTTCATTTCTGAAGAATAAAGGTCAACAAAAAAGAAGTTTGGTTGTTTTTTTTACATAGTGTATATATGACATTGTGTCGCCCTCTCATCCCATGTGAGACCTACCATTTTGCATTAGTACCTGCTTACGTTGCAGTACCTTCACAAAAGGATTGTTTCTGGGAACAGAAGCCATACTGTCATAGGGCAAGAAACATCATAAAGTGTTACAAAGATTTAAGACTTTTGCAACATTTTTGCAACTACTTTCTTCTAATCTGGAAACTTTTGGCCAATTTTTCTTTCTTATTTGGAGAAACTCACTTCGGTGCAAGTGATCTTTGTACCACATGGAGTGGATGGATGGGTCTCAAACAATATGCATGATTTTAATTGATCTCATTGCCAGCTTTGTGTGATTTGGGAATGATTTTTCATGCTGGGATGATGCTATCTAGACTATTTATTGCATTTTTAATGTCTTAAAATGGTACGGTCGAACATGATTTTACATGGGGAAAATTTGAGTATTTATTTTGAATCTGCACTTTAATTATTTGATATCTCTTCCTGTTTTTACAGGATATCAAGGTAGTCACAGGAGGCCACCCTTTATTTTCCACTGATTGGATGGGAGGAATTTTTGACCTTGGAAAGTGGAGATGGTGTTGCTATGGAAACTAATAAGTCTGCTGCCATTCATGAGCTGCAGCACAGGTAAAATGTTCCACTATTAGTGTTTGTGATTGATAAATCTTTATCAGTATCATAATTCTTCTAGAAAAGAGAAGCAATTACCAAAACTAACAGTACTTACTCGCATGAACAAGTGACTAAGGAGCTTTTCGTTAGGACATGCTTTAATTTTAAGCAACACAAGATGCTGCCTTTGAACCAGGAAAACACGTTCCAAGATCATAAGAAAGCTGTACTCCAGGTAATAGCTTTAAAAAATATTATGAACTGTAACATTGAAAAAAAAGTACTTATTGTTACTTGGCTAACAATATACACATGAAAGACATCTCTTAGCCATAGCATGACTAACTCCCAAGACAGCAAATGGAGTGGATTAAAAGCCAGAACTGTTTAGTGAGGTGTATGGGAATGTTGCATAGATGGTTTAAATTCCAGAGTTAATAGCATGCCCTTCAAATGCCTCCATACTAGCAAAGGGCCCGACTGAAATCACATTTAACTTGAAGACAAATAAAAGCATTCATGTATGAAGTTCAGAATAGGTAAGAATCATAAGGACTATCAAAACATAAACACTAAAAATGAAAGAAAATCTTGCTTAATGACCAAAGCAAATGCAAATGTTCCTTCTTAGCCTCCAGTTGGCATGGTGATAGACCCTCATGCAACCTATCCTGTCACTGAACCAAGCGCTGGGCATCCTGTCAGTCCTCAGGTTGTATTCAGAGGGCAGTGTGGTTGGGGGAAGCAAGACTGTTTTACGTCATTCTCCTTAAATATCCCTTGTGCTTAATTAAAACATCAGCATGTTGCTAACATACTGTAAGGTAAAATGTTCATTTCTGCCTGGCTGGGCACTGTTCACAGTGAGGGTTTGGTACTCTGAGTTCATCCTTTTTTGAACCTTTCTTCTAATTCAAAGCACATAACTTGACAATCCTTCTTCACAAAACCATATAAATGGGATTAACTCATGTGACTCATTACAAATTCATCTAAAAACAGGCACAAAATGGTAACTGAATTGTTGAGGTTATAATGAATTTGGGGATGACCTGACCCGTCACACTCGTCTTTGGTAGAAACCATGACAACTGCCTTTTGTCTTCAATTAATGTATTGAACTCTAAATAGCTGGGATGTTACTCATGTGCTTACGAGAAAATTGTATTAAAGTAACCTCAAACGATACTTAAATTAATTATGTAGTGCAGGAGTCAGCAGCTGTTTGAAAGGAAGAGACAGAATCAGAGTGCAGACTTCGGTAGCATTTTTAAATATTTAAATTAAATTAGATAATATTTTATCTAAGAGATACCAGGTAAAAATATAAATCTCAGGATCAGACTTTGTTAAATCAATATTAAATGTCTATTTCAGTAACAAACAGCCAACATGTTAAGGACTTCATATTAAAGCATTTGTAGAGATTTCAAACAGGCAGTTACTCATTTAGGTCCAGATATGCTAAACAAAACACAACAACCTATTTAGAACCCCAGCCTTCCCTTTAATTGCCCACTGCACCACCACAGCATCTACCAGCTCTCCTGAGTACTTCCTACAGATCATTTCTTTCTTTATCAGTCTAAGCAAAGGACTTGTACCAACCGTTGAGAGTACAGGATTCCCCTATAATTCCCCTATAATTCCTTTTAGCAGTTTTGAAGTAGGTGGTGATCCTGGAATATGAATCACTGGGTTGCAGTACAGCTTGGTGGTGGACAAGATATTTTTATACCATGTTTTGTATTTCCAAATATAACCTTTTCCTTCACATCTTTCCACAAAGCTTTCATTTTTCAAACATTTTGTCATCTTCATCTTACTTGCTGGAGGATCATCTTTTAATGAGACCAGTATCCTCAGCCAACTGAGTTAAAAGATACTAGCAACTCATTTTTACGTTAATGTGTTTCTGTGAAGACTTAACAATAGATAAAAATCTCAATGTTCCCTATTCCCAGGCACCAAGAGTAGATCTCAGCTGCACCTTTGTCCTGAACCTGATGTCAATTAAAGGAACAGCAAAAGCTCCCACTGTCTTCACTGAGATAAGTTAATTTACACCTGGGTATAAATTAACCCCATTGATTTCAGTGGAGCTATGCTGATTTTCACTCCATGGCATTCTGAAATATGCTTGATTGTAACTGTCAAACCTGTAGTTGTTTGCAAAATGTCTTTATTACACAGACTGTTTACATCAATTTAGGAGTGATAGGATCAAGTGGGAAAATTAGGAACTAGTCAGAGCAGTCTTGTGGCTGGTGGCTTGGAAGGTAATTCAGGTTGTTAGATGACATTGGTCAGTCATTTCTTCATGTCTACCTCAGTTCTACCAGACATGGTATTAAAATGATATTGAGATAAATCTAAGGATTAAATGGGCTGTACAGCAGAGTTAGGTGTTACTACCCCCCAAACCCACTAATTCAATTACTTAATCGTCCTTTATATTCTCTCTATATGGAAAGATTGCAAAAGAGTAATATTCCCTCCCATCCTTATATTCCAGCAGACTTTTTTATGTGACTTGACAAGGGTCTTTAGGTTTTCTTGCAAGTGCCTTAGGAGATTAAATAAAATAATGTATGCATATACAGTGGCACAGCAAGGGAACAGATTAGACTTTTTTTTCATAACCCATTGTTATTTAAATGAGATAATCTGATCTAAGCAGAGCACCAGAGGCAAGAATGTTGATTAAGATAAACTCAGAGATCACTACTTTAAATTCTGTGTACTTGCTACAAGGAGGCCTGACCACTATATTCTTACACTATTGTTAGGATTTAAACGTCACTTGATATTAATATGTTAAGAAAGAGCCCTCTCTTTCGGGATTAAAGATTGAGACGGAAGTTTGAGAAGCTGGTATGAACAGTAAAGTGTCCAAAGTGCTCAAGAAAGAAACAGTTTTTACTTTGCACCAGAATTGTCTCAAATTTTCCTTGAGGAAAGGAGCTTGTGCTCCTTTCTCTGGACTTATTGTGCAAGGCTGGTTGCTAGCAATATAATTTTGAGAGAGGAAGCTGTCTTAAGTATCCATCAGCTGCACCTTAGACTGCTGATTGGAACTGGGTGCCACACCTGATTCTACGGCATGTTGTCCACACAACAAGCGCCTCATCCATCTGTCTCTCTGGCCCCTCCATGGCTTCTCTGTCTAAAAGGATTTATGAATTCTGCCCTATGTTCTAACGCAAAGAATAATTTGATCATAAATATGTCGCAAAATCCATTCCCCCACCCTCTGCTATTACTCAGTTTAGGAATACAGGGTAAATACTGGTTGCAGATCTTAGGCAAGAAGAGAAACTGGCAGAGTTTGATTTTCCAGTGTCTGACCTAAGTATATGACACTGTGGAAACAGAAGTCGACTGGTAGCTCCTTACACAGCAGCTTATGTACAGTCCTTCTTTGGCACCAGTTTCATAGCAAATATTTGAGCTTCCCTGCTTCCTTCTCTCAATTCTCTTTACTGTTCAGGAAAAGGAGTTATCTCATTATTTCTGCAGTTTCTGTCTTCCTCCTGGACAGCTTCTGCAAATTTTCTGTGTCCCTCCCATTTCTAAAGGCTGTCATGACCCCTTTTTTATCTGATTCCTGGCGTCTTCTGCCCTTCAAATAAAAACACGCAGTCTTGAATATAGAGATGGCCTTTGCAACTCTCCTTTGCTCTGCTGATTGTCTTGACCCCATCATGGAAGCAAATAGGTTTTCCAGGGGTAAGGATGAGGAAAAAGGAAAATGTCAGTAAAAGCTATCAGGCTCTTAAAATTAGCTATAGACAATATAAATATTAAAAGCCAAACCAGACAGTCTGAACCTTTGGTTTGAAAATGAGGCAGTAAATGTATTTTTACACAGTCCTTTGGCTTATTGGCTTAAATTCAATTGAAGATGCAACCGCAACCTCCCAGGCTGTATTTTGGCCCATCATTTTGAAACTGCTAAATTAAGGAGAGAAATTTCATGATGTAAAGTGCCCTCATACTCCTTTGGGTCACAGCATGATGAATATTGAATACATCACATCCCAGACTCTGCCTGCAGTCTCTTGCAGATTTATTGTTAGCATAACAGCACCTTTAGGAATGGAACAGCAGACCATATATTTTAAGACAAGTGACATCTCTGCTATTTCTAACAGTGAACTGTGGAGATAAACTAGTCCAGCCTGAAAATGTTAAGGTTTCTCTGAACAACCAGAGACATTCAGAGACCCACTGATGAGTCAGAGATGATAATAATTAGGTCTCCATTGGACAACATGGAGAGTTTTTGTGACTTTGGGAAACAATGACCCTGAAAGCTGTATTTCTGTAAATTACTTCCAAGCATCTGGCAGGAGAGGATGACTGGTACCTCCATGACCTTCTCACAAGAGCAAAAAGTGACATTTAAAGAAAAACCATTGTTTCCATTTTATGGGGTGCCATGTCATTCAGCTCATTTCCCAACATCAGTGCACAACAAACATACTCTGGTACAACAAAGCCAGCAAAAGACCATGCCTGATGCCCCGAAGATGAAGTGCCAGGGCAGGTGAAAGAGTGGTGCTGAGCTATGGAGAGGTGGGCAGCCCTTCCCCTGCCATTTCAAAGACTACAAATTTGTTTGTTATTGGCAAGACACAGGAAGAGGGACTGTGACTGTGTTTAGAGAGGATGGACTATGAAATTAATTATTTGATTTGATGTTAACAGGCTTTACCTAATTTCTTTCCTGAGAAAAACTTCATAAAGGTTTTGCTAATTGGCATGACCTTCACCCTTATCTTCCTCTGATACCTCACTTGCTTTACCTTTACATGCAATGGATCAGTTATCTGGGTCTGACATCGGCCAGTCTCATCCCAGCTAAAAACCAGTACTCTGGGAACTGCCACACAATATACTCAGGTGCAAACTTGGGACTTAGTATTTTTTATACTAGCAGGAAAAATACTGTTATCAAAGCAGACATGAGAACATGTGCAACATGAAGGAAAAAGACATTATAGGTAGGAAGGAGAAATAAGGTATTTGTCTAATCCATCACCCAGTTTTGCAGACATTACATTTGGAAAATATTATCCAAAATATTGATTTAAACTGGATAGTGGGTGAATCACAGAGATGGAGCTGCTTGCCCTGTTCATTTCTGGAGGGGCTTACACAGAACTGGTTCCTCTGTATTTAATTATAAGAATGTGAATAAGCAATTTTACTACTTCCATTTCCTGTCTCTTATCAGAACCACAAACTGTTTCTAACTCAAGGGCAAAAAATCAGACAAAATAAGCCAGTATGTGAGAAATGTGAATCTCTGTCCTCAGTGCAAGACAACATAAAGGACAAGTCCTCTTGTGACAAAGAGGACCAGTGTGCAGGAAGCCTGTGAGCAATTTCTGGTTTTACCACTTGCTGGCTGCTTGAGCAGGAGGATGTTACAAAGCACCATGGAGTTTAAGATAACTATTTCCTTCACCACTCAATTCAAAGAGGGATATAGTGACACCAGTTTGTGGCTTTGCCTGCTATGATAATGAAGCACATGCAAAAAGAAATGACAATGCAGCAATGATAATAACTCCAATAAGGAAGTGACAACCTACATTAATGGCTATTAGTGTGACAGTGAGAAGGACTCAGCATAGGTACTTTTGTGCCCCCAGAGATTGTAATGGCAGTCTTATCTCTTGCTTTGAAAAGGGAAGAATTAGGGCAAAGTTCTGCATTTCTGAAAGCCTCACCTTTTATATTCAGTGAATTTAAGAGGGTTTGCAGCTTTTTACTAAACAGACATAAACCCACCTTGAAGCTGTCTTTAATCTGTGTTTCCCAAGCATACCATATCACATAACATCAAACTGGCCAGCTGGAAACAGGGAATGATAATAATTTAATACTGTATAACATGGCTAGACTCACATTATAGAAGCGTCTTCCTTATTATTCTTTATATCCAAGAAAAAAGGCCTTTTTGAATTCCCTTGAGTGCACAGACATATGGTAAAAAGGAGGTTAGAGCTCAGGTGCTTCAAGGGTGCACTTTCAAAGTTTAAGTTGCTTGGATTTAGCTGCCAGAAAGATGTTATTTACAGTTCCTGAAGTTAGGTGGAGCATGCTAGAATTCATGGAAGTCATTACTAGAGTTTTTTGTTTTCTTTATCATCTAGTGTATACGTCTCTTCTATAGTCTGAAAGGCAGAACCAATTTTTAGACTGGTTTAAACAATTACTATTTCCTAATGTCTTCAATTAGTTACTTTATGTTTACATTTTTTCCTCTATGCTTTGGATTTGACATGATTTCTTTCTGGTTTGTATCAAGTTATTTCATCTCTCTGTAGGAAAGGCTTCTTTGTAAAATAACATCCTGGCATTTTAGAAATAATTAATTTTTTTTTCAGTTTTTGTTTGCAACAGCTTCAGAGATAATACAATTTTTCTTTATTATCACTGCCAAGAAGTTAAAATTAGCAGGTGATTGAGAACTTAAAATATTTTGAACATTTTCTGTTGCCAGCAATAGAAAATCTAAGTATAAAAAAACCAACATTAAAATAGTACAATAACATATCACTGAAATAGTTTACTGAAACACACTTTTTAAAGTAAAATGTGATTTGAATATAGTTCTTCCATTTAATATGAATATTTGGCAGGGAGCCTGCTTCTAAAACTCTAGACCAGTTACATATGACATACATATATACACATCCATATACTGTACATCTGTTGTAGCCTCCCACATCACACAGGGCATTTCCCTCATCCATTGATTTTGTTTACACCTAGGGACCTTCATAAAGAAGCCCACAATCTATGTTTGATCTCTCACTTCTATAGCAAGCTACCCCTTAAACTAACTTTTAAGACATTGTTTCTCAGAGGTCACTATTAGAGCAGGGTATTTTGTTTATCAATGTTAAACTAAAACCACATGGGTGGATTTTGAGATCCCCCATTTCAGAGTTGAGTCTGCTGCATCTTGATTCAACATAGTGTTATGGTAATCAAATAGTTATCAATACATGGAAGCCCTTGGAGTTTAATAGCAAAATTTATTATCTTTTTATCTTCACAACCAATGCCTCAGTTAAAGGACTGACAAGTAAAACCTTAGGCTTTATTATGGTATTATTATTCATGTCCTACATGAAATGGAGAGAAACCCAGCTGCAGTGTATAATTTTCCACTAGTGGAAAAGTGATGTAAGTGGAGAGTAAGAATGAGAAGGATTTAATTTGTTTTCAGACCTTGGAAACACAAAAAATTATTAAATCTGCTTTACTTAGAAATGGAAACCCAGATCAAATTTCTGTGCTGTTTAATATTTGTACCCGGCAGATCTGCACACGCTGACATGGGTGAAGACCTTGCTCACTAACTTTTAATAGCTGAAACAATATCTGCTACTTTCATGTAATCACAGACTGATCATCCTTTCCATTGTTTGCAGAAGCTCGAAAATAAAATGTCTCTAGTTATTGATTTGCTACTTCTTTTTTCATTTAGCGACTATTGATCTCTGTTTATGTGTGTGTGTTTCTTGTTGAGCAGAAATTAACATTGAAAACTTCTTGGAATTCACTGCATTCATACCTACTTGACATTCCTGGGGAGAGCTTGCTACCACAATTGCTGGACCTGGGCTTTTCAAACGTCTGTTTTGTTTTCTTCTCCAATCTCTTTGCAGAAAAAAAAGATTTATACACAAAATCTTTTTGTTTTTATTATCACTGGCACTTGCCTGGGACAGAAAATGTTGTCACAGCGTTTGAGCTCACAGAGTAATTTCCAACCATACAGTATTATTTAGGCTGTGGTTATCATGCCTACATTACAAAAATAAACCTCTTAGGAATGTGAGGCATTTTTTCATTACTATCTGGAAGAGAAACTCTTGTGATTACCACTAAAATTGCTTGATGGGGTGTGTATGGGAAGCCAGCTCTGAGACACATGCTGATCTGTAATTTGAGAAAAATATGGATGGATTACTCTAGTGGGGCCTTGTGTAAGGTCTGGATGAATGAAAATATCAAAGATAGCAATGAACCATTCTTTGACTGAAGCTATTATATCTGTACCATCTGTAAAACAGTCCTTGCATTGGTCTTATTACATTCAGATCCTACAGTTTTCCTAGTTTTGGCTCTATCAGGTCCAAACACAAACAAAATCACAGACCAAGTATAGATTTTCCATAAGACTATAGTCCTGAACAATCAAACAATAATGCAAATAAATTCTTTTTATCTTGTTCCCCCCCCGCCCCCAATCTTCCAGAACTCAATTTTTCTATATTCTTTCATTAAATGTTGGAGTTAAACTCAAAACTCTCTGCCCCCCTCTCCCTAAAATTAAAAGCAAAGTTTAACTATTATGGAATTATACAGTTTTAGGAACTGGAGAAAAAACCCACAGCTACCACTTCAGGATTTGTATTAGTAATTGCTCTAGTTGATGGCATAGTTATCATAATTAGGATCCAAACAGAGATAAAGCTATCTACAGCTTCTTTTGCAGAGTTAAGAAGGGAGCAAGCAAGAGGGCAACTTTTGAATGTGGAGATAGACCTCAGATACACAGAAGACCTGCAGCCCTCACTGCTCTGGTTCTCTCTGCTTCCCTCTACCTGTGCAAGGTTCACCTGGGGTGACAGTCCTAGTAGGGCAGCCTAAGGAGGAAGCTGTCTGAAGTCCAATCAGGTTTGCATCAAGAAGTAGATTTATAGACTTTTATCCCAATCTCTAGGCCTTTATTTTAATGTATTTGATTTTTAGACCCTTTTTGAATTTTGACAATGAGATATTTTTCTTTCCTCCTGCATAGCATAATACCATGGTATTTTGTCCTTTGTCCTATATTAATATATGCTTTATTGTTCTATTCTAATTACAATCTCATTATTAAAGGGGCACTAGGTTTCCCTCTGACAGACATTGCGTCTCATTGTTAGTGGATCTTGGTTATTCTGTGTTTATTGTTATTAATGATTTGTAGCAATTGAATCGGTATTAGACTATTACCCTGCTAAATCACTTTTGCTGCTAACTAAGGCCCTATCTGTGACATTGTTTAGCTCCAAACATCATGCTCCTGCTTTTCAGCCCGCTATAATTACTTGCAAGTCATTCATTTCTACTTATGTAAGTCAGGTCATTCAATCAAGACTCCTGTGAGCTTTGACATGGTGTGAGCTTCACCATGGTGTGAGCTTCTGCTGGTAAGAATGGAAAGTTCTTGTGGACAAAGGTAGTTTTGTGATGACAAATGCACCTTCCACTGCATCCTGAAAATCCTTTAGAAATAGAATAATTGTAGTTGATGGTTCTAAACTGGGTACAAAAAAAGGAGGGTTTTGAGGGAAAAGTGAAAGGTTACTCAAGTAATACAACTATTCAAGACAACAGCAAGGAAAGTCATAATAGCTTTAAAAAGTCTTCTCTTCACAAAACACGTGTGTAAGATTAGATCTGTCATACTATTTCTTGGGATATTTTCTCTAAATAAGCAACACAATTTCATTATGCACCTGGTAACATTGTCTACTTTTGCTGCCAAACAAAAAGATATTACAAAAACATCATTCTTCAGTGAATTAGTGAATGGCTAGGGACTTTTAGATGTGTACCTGGAGTAAGTATAATTCTCTTTAAGTGATAGGACATCTGATGTATTCTGCATATTGCAAACATTATATACAATTCCAGGAAAACCAGAAACATCATTTATTTCTGTGAGATTCATTCCCTAGTCATTTTAGTGGAGAGTAAAAAGGGATGACAAGGTAGCAGATATTTCTAGTGGAACTGCTATGCCTGAGCTATTCTACACACATGTGTACTTTACACTTGCATACCAGTGCCACAGTTACATAAAATCTGATTTCTGTACCTTCGTTAGTTCATTTGCATTTCTGATTTAGGCAGGCAATACCAGGAAAGCTGCGGTTATCAGTGCTGTTACAAGCATATGCAGGCTGGACTGAAGTCACACTTCACCTGGTGGGGATGTCACCCTGAGCCCCTTGTTTTGCTGCCAGTGCCTGCTCACTGGCTTCCCCTTTGCAGAATTGCTGTGTGCTTTTGGACAGGTTTTGCTTATATTGTTTCACTGTCCTAATAGATACCCAGGCTGCCACTCCAGTCAGACCGCAGTACAGTCTCCATCTCATAGACTGTGGCCTGAACTCAGCCTGGAAACGACTTTGTAGCTTAGAGTAAAACCTATCCAAACTTTGACTCGCATGCAGAGATGGCCTTCCCACCAATACAGAAGTGATTTATGGAACGCAATTTCTTTATCCTGTAATATTGTCTCACTTCATACACTTATGCCAAATAGTTTTTGATGATTGATTACTTCTCCTACAGCTTATAAAAAAATGTATGTCAGTGCAGGCAATGTGAAAAAAACCTGCAGGGGTTAATCCCTAGTAATGTTTTGTTAAGCATTAATCAGCTTCATATTTCAGTCATATTAGTATATATCTACAAAAATCACTGATGATGTAATGCAACTTAAAGCAGAATATAACATTATACCTCATTCTAATTAGATTTATTCTGCTTTACACTGAACATAGGAGAAAGAAAAGAGTTTTCTCTGCATCTTTGTTGTAAACATTTGTGGTTTTGTGAAACACAGATAGTTTGCTCTAGGCCAGAGACGATGTAGTCATTTATGCAATAGATATTGGATTCATATTTACCTGACAAGTGACCTTATCAGCTGTAACTTGTCATCTTCTAATTAGTCTACATTTATTTTTTTTCACTAAATTAACCCCTAGCCTCTCCTGAAGATAAGTTGACGGTGTACCAAATTGTGTGTAGTGTTGCAATTAAAATGGTGGTGCATATGTACTCCACAGATTTGCCTTAAAGAAAAGTACTTCTCCTTAATATCATATCAATCACAAATTGAAATAGCTTTTATCCCCAATGATGCCACTGATTTGCAAAGCTTACTGACCAATAACTATAATGTCTTCTCTTTAGAGAGTCTAAGAATAATCCAATAGCACTAAAAGTGCCCAGTGACATCTAGAGACCAAGAATACCTCCATATTATTAAAACACATTTCAAAGTACAGAAATCAAACCCAATTTTGTTATTGTTCTTGGAATTATCCTTTTATAACAAATCATATATAAACACCCCCTATAAAATCCGAAGCCACACGAATTTTATCTGGATTCCAAGTTAATTTTTCTTCTCATATTTATTTTCAAGATTTTCTATGGCATGTTTAAAGTAATAATTTCTGGAGATGTAGAGAAGTACAACTTCAGGAGCTCGGTAAGCTTTCACATAAATAACCTTCATATCTACAATTTTTGAGCACCTCCAGGGACAGATAGCTGTATATCAAAAGTTTTGAAGATTTGAATTTAATTCCTTCATAAGTTAAATGCTCAGGTCCTTAAATTTTTACATGTTACTGTGTTTTATAGACCAAGAATGACATGAAAGTTAAGCACCTGATATTTGTATGGGAAAGAAAGAAATCTCATGAATAGGATCCAACCTAGTTCATCATTTATGCTTTAAAATAACTTGGGTTTACAGTTTTGGCTAAAAATCTAAACCATATGATTTGAAAAATTAATTGAAATTCATATATATTTAAAATAAACCTAACCTGTTTCAAGATTTTATCTCACAGTCTGATATGTGTAAAACACTGCACTGTGCATATACATAACTAATTTATAGGGAGAAGTTGAGAAAAGAGCAATTTTTTCAGGCCAAAGGCAGACGTTCACTGCAAGTCAAAAAAGTAAACCAACGATGCTGTATTGCACTGATGTTTTACCAAAACGTTAATACAGTTTTCAAGATAACATGTAAGTGGAAATAGTAGCACACAGAAAATAAATTTGTTTGAACAAAGACGTTATAAATTTGGCTGGATACAATAGTTGAAGATAGGAAACAAGTAATACCCTATGTTCTTTAGAACTCTGGTCTCTAAACCTACCTAAATTAGAGAAGTATCTATCATTGATTATGTCATTCCCCAGAAATATGGCCTTCAGGCAGTTTGACATAACTCTAGTGGTGATATTACACAGCAGACACATTAAGTATCAGTCAAGATGATACAATTTTCCAACTACTACAAGTCAAGCAAATATGTTCTCAGTCTTCTGGGACAACCTTTCTTGCAGATGGATGACACCAGGCTGTGATGTATGGACTGAAACAGAGCAGTCAGTCCCTCATAGACCTTTATGATGCCTTTTCACTGGTTTTGATCAGGAACCTAACCTTATGAGAAGACAGGCACTTAACACCTAAACCCCACTGAAATCAGCGGATCAAGAGCACAAATTCAAGTAACACCTGGACTTTCATCTTTACAACCTGAAATTCTCTACCACCTCTCCCTCTTTCGATTTATTTTTATTTATAATACCTTTATATTAGTTAAAGCTTCTTGGACTTTTACTCTGCACTTTATTTTGTTGTGAGGAGTGAAGTTGCACTTATTATGTTTTACTGCTCATATTAGCCCCATAATTGAAATACTCTCTGCCCCAGCTCAAGTTTGCTATGATGAGAAGCAGCTCCTGCATTGAGTGCACTTCTTCCTTTCGCGCATTATGGCATCAAGCCACTTTCCTTTTTTTCAAATCTACTTCAGTTTGAATTTCACCACTGGCATAGATGAGATGACTAATCCAATTTCCCTCTACGCAGAGAGCTCTCTTGCAGTACTTTCTGCACTTCTACTTTTTCCCTGAATAGTTGTCATTTAATGCCCTGTTATCTCAGATGGCACTCATTTAGTGGTTTATTAAGCAGTAATTTAGCAGCCTGTTATCAGTTCCTACTGTAGCTGGGAAAAATATGCAATCCAAGTATGTAAGACTTCTGCAGAATTACAGCATTTTTGTGATTTTTGGATTAGAGAAAAATTACTGAAAAGTAATACATACAAAATGTTTTCCCTGTATTTCATTATCGTCCCTGCACTAAAGCTCCCATCAGGCTATTCAGAATGTAGATTGTCTGAGCTCTATTTCTGTTTCCAGCCCAAACAGTGAAATTTCACAAAATTGCAGAGAACTTAATGGACTGAGATCAGTGCAGGGAGGCCCTAAACTTGGACCCTGGACTCAGTTCTTCTGCCTGCACTCATGTTATCCTTTGTGCAATGTTTTCGAGTGGTGAGAAGGCATAAGGCTTAGATTAGTTTTTGTGAGCTTTGCAAGTTTAAGTGAAATAATGTGCAAGGATAGAATCCAAAGCCTGCCCTAAGCATTATATACACTAGCATAGAGGGATCAATATAAATCCCAACTGGAAAAATAGTTTTGCAGAATAATTTTGATGATAACATAGGCAAAGGATTGATTTGAAAATTAAGATCTGGATTAAAATACTTTTTGTCCTGGGTTCAGCAGTAGCAGTCATGTTTCTCCTCCTTGGTAGCTGGTGCAGTGCAGTGTTTTGACTTTCAGCTCGGGAACAGAGCTGATAGCGATGTTTTGGTTTGGCCAAGGACTTTGTGAGCCTCATGCTCTGCCAGGGAGGAGGGGAAGCCAGGAGGAAGCAGAGACAGGACACCTGACCCAAACTGACCAAAGAGCTATTCCATACCACAGCACGTCATGCCCAGGATGTAACTGGGAGTGAGCCGGAAGGGCTGGGAGACTGCAGGGTTGGAGGAGGTATCGGTCAGTGCTTGGTTGGGCTGAGGGGGGCGAGTTATCGGTCGGCTGGTGGTGAGGTGTTGTATTCCCTTGTTATTTCCTTTATCATTATTATCATTGGTGGTAGCAGCAGTGATTTGTGTTATACCTTAGTTACTAAACTGTTCTTATCTCAACCTGTGCGAGTTGTATTCTTTTCGATTCTCCTCTCCGTCCCTCCGGGAGTAGGGGGAGGGCAAGAAAGGGGGGGAAGTGAGTGAATGAATTACCTGACTGGGTTTAAACCACGACACTTTTTTATCAAAATTACTTTTTATCAATAAAGCATTCCTGTTTCTTAAAATTGTCAGATTACAACAAATAATAAAAGTAGAGATAAAAGGAAGCAGCTAAGAGGGCAATGACGTATCAGCCAGCTAAACTAGACCTGGCAATTGAGCAGGTACCTGAGATACAGGAATATTTTGTATCTGCTTATTAAAAATATTTCTGGGTCTCCTCTGGAAACATATGCACACAAGAAGACATATCACACAAAACCTCCCCAGGTGGCATATCATCCCACGCTCTGGAGGCTTTTCTCTGGAGTGAATACTGCAGGAAGAATTAACAGGGACACCTAGAAAATTTAATTTTGGACTACTGCTGCTTGTTACAGTATAGCATTGAAATGATGTCAGGAATCAACATGAGAAGGTGAAAGAGACTGCCTTAAAAGCATAATGGTAGGTCTCTCCAGTTTTCCCAAGGCTTTTCTAACATGGACAGCGACATTTCCCTTTCATGGATCCCAACCTGGATCCAAGCCCTGCCATGGACAGGTTAGCCCTGCCAACTGAACCCTTACCATTCCGTCTCTACTCCAAAGGAGAACTTCAGTGCAGCCTTATCAACCTGCATTTTTTTTTCCTCCTTTCAGCTGGGTTTTGTTTTGCTATTTATGCTGTCATTTATTTGAGAATAGATCAGATAAAGGTCATTTTTTACTTGAATGGAAAAGAACAGTAATTTGACAGTAAGACATTGCCAGCTTGCAGTACATCAGAAATGTTGATATTAGCTCTTTTAAAACAGAGACCAGAGACAAAAATTGCCTGAGCAATTCAATTTCTAGCAGTTATTTTTTAAAAATAGAGCATTTACAAAGTTATGTTTGTACCTCCTGCTAAATTTTAGGATGTTTTTACTTAAAATGACTTTAACTTCATTTGTGTTTGCTCAGAAAAAGATCATCATGAAAATATTGAATAGTCACAAAAGATGATGGCTTCAAATAGTGTCTTTTGGCTGATCTATAGTCATTTGCTTTGGCAATTTTATTTGAGAACATTAGCACTGATCGCTTATGCTGTGTTCCTAATTATTTCTGAAATATTGTGCTGTTGCCCATGCTGAAAAGCGTAACGAGCAAAGAGGTAGGCTAGTTTGAAATGCAATGTTCTAACTGGTTTTTAATCAATGAGTGATAATGATAGCTTGTGTTTTGACTTTCACTGTTTAATTGCCAGTAATAAAGCAGATCTTAGTTGATGATATTTAACAGAGTTCAGTTTCATTTATCTCCATTTATTCTATTTATTCTAAAAGTGCCTGGGAGCTTTCTGTGCTTGACACAGTAACAAAATGTACAATGCTAATTATATTTTGGTTGCCTGATATTTTCCATGATAGAGGACCATGATGCCCTTTCATGGGATCCATTGCACCTCGTTGTTTTCAGCAGGTTTCTGAAATGCAGTAGGTGTCTAGTGGTAAAGCTATTTTCCATGTAATCCCAACCAGATTTTTCTGAGATACAGACTGTTTAAATCACTATTTCCCTTCTGCTGCTTATGATAGTTGTGATTTTTTTTTTGCCAGGATGCCAAAATATTAATTAAACATAAATATTCTAAGGGTGAGGCTGATCTGCAGGTGATGCTGCTTGAGAAAGTACATCTCATCAAAACAGCCGTCCTGGCTCAGTCTACAGATTCATCCAACTGATTACATGACAGCCAACCAAAAGCAGACACCTGAAGAAGAACATAAGAGCTGAGATGGCCTATAGCTTGAATACTACATTGCATATACTACTTTTACACTACATGCAATGACCAAAGCAGAGCTGAACCAGGATGACTTTTCTGGTCTGGACAGTGGACACAATAAAGCAAAATCCCCTGGGAGCAGAGAAGTGTGCTGTACACCAGAAACCAGGCAGAGGTTCTCTATTTGTATGGCGACACAAAGGGCTAAGAGGGAAAGCTAACAGATATTTCTACCTGAACCTTGAGTTTCTTCCCTGGCCAATAGCCAATTTTGCAATAGACTGATTTTTGGTCAAAAAAAGACCTTTTTTGCGTAAATTCTAAATTTAGTTTTAATCTACCAAATAGATGTCAATACTGTAATAGCAAGCATATGTAAATCAGTCAAAATGATAAATATTTCTATAATATCCTGCCTGATTAATCTAATTTAAATCAGTATCAGCCTTAGGTTTAAAATGTTATAAATACCTCTTGCATTCCTCTTCAATTATATGTAAGAAAATAAAGACCTTTTTAATCTTGCCTGGATCATTGCTTAAGATGATTTATTTCTCAAGCTTTTATTCCCAAGTTATCAATCATTTGAAAGCAAGAAGTAGGTGGCAGCCTGAAATTTCTATATCAGAGCTTCTTGTGTCGTAAAGAATTTTGTCATGGTAGTAATTGGGACTCCAAAAGTTCTCTTCACGTGTTGTTAAGTGATTTTCATTATCTCTGTAACTTCTAAGCATTATTCCAGAATATAAAACTTCCTACCTACATGCAAACTCTTTTTTGATGTCAAGTTCTTGCAGCTAGTTGCTGACTACCTTTATTCATGCCTGTTATTTAAGCCCTAGTGGGAAAAGCAAGCATCTCCGAGTCAGCCATTTTGTTCCAGTTATTCAAAGTAAATAAGCAAAATTTAAATTACATGTACACTGGGTTTAAACATCCACCTGCAATTTAAGTCCCCTATAATGATGATTGTATCTAGCTTTCTACGAGGTCTGGGACTCATAATACTGCAAAAAACAAAACACTGCTTCACATTAGAACATGTTTCTTCTTATTTAACATAAATGGGAATTATGAAGTGTGCCCTCTGGAAAAAAAAGAGGAATTGTTTGCTTTTCTATATTCAAACTATTTGCAAACTAACCTTTTTCATTTCTTTTTCCTTCCATTGTGGCTGGATCTTTGCTGCTAAGTACCTGCCTGAACATAATGCAGCTGTCATCAACATCCAGTAGCTATTGCACACCAAATTGGTACAGTTCTCAAACTCCATATTATTAGTACATCGATTATAAGTTATTAAATGGCTTGCAGCCACTATAAAGAGCAAAGAGATATTCTTAGCAGACTTATTCCCTCTTTCCCTGCAATGTGTGCACGTATAATTGTTTGTAAGGATGTATATGTGCTATATAACTATATGCACACTCGATATAGGATAAATATATGTTGCATAGTAGTGTTTCACACACACAGAGAAGATTATTAAGAAAAAATGGACCATCAGTTGCTTATATTTTGTTCAGTAGGGGTTGATCCATTGCCCATTGAAGTTTATGAATGGCTTTCCCTGACTTCAAAGCACTTTGGCTCGTAGTCTTTACATAGAAAAAAATGGATGAAGCATGAAATTGTATCTACCACCAACTATAAGAGTGCTAGCCAGACATAGCGTTCATCAGGCTGCTGCACATTTCTGCACTGAAATTAGAGTCACACTGGGGAAATGAAAAAAAAAAAAGGTGTCCTTGTACATTCAGTCATATTTGATCAGTATTTTCCCAGCAGATTCCCCAGGTCTTTTTGCCATAGGGTAGTAAGAGGGGTGCTATGAAAGATGGCAAAGATTTGCGTAAATGAGCTTGAAGATTAAGCGGCTTGGATGTCCCACATACCTCAGGCTAGCCAAAACCAAGGAGGCAGAGGAATAATGCATTTCAGTCTAACTTCTTGAAACCACTCAGATGATTTGTCCTAACACAGGAAAAGGGAGAAAAGAGAGACAGAACTATTCCTCCTCCTCGGCTTGCTCAGCGCCTGGAGGATGGAGGCAATGGAGCAATTCCCTTTGTCTCTCTCTGTCTCCAGAGACACTGGATGGGAACGTAGGGCTGCAAAGCAAGATGCTTAATGAAAAGACTGAAATATGTCTGAAATGAAGCTTAAAGGCTGGAAGAAATTTTTATCTTTCTTACCTCCCCTCCCTCTTTTGAGTATAAGCGGAACTGTAGCTTGCCATAGTGTTACATGCTTAGCCAAGTTAGTAGCTACTCTTTACAGAGCATTGATCAGTAGTTGCAATGGAGTTTTGGAGTCATTACACAAAACCCCAGAGCTGACCAGCACTAGCAGTGACAAAAAATGTCTGAGCTTAATTAATCACCATCCTTCTAAGGCAGTAAAGCACAGTTCTATTTTGCACAATAAAGTTACAGAGAAACAAAGTTCTGGATTTAACTGGCAGGATATTAAATGATATAGCTGTTACCTTTTCCTGTATTATAAATTATTGAATTAAGTCTTCAGTCAGTTTGGCAACAGTGCCAAATGAATATTACAACAGTACAATGCAGCAAACAGTATCTGTCATTGAATCTAGGTCTCACTTATAACTGAAATTACAGTGAACAAAATGCTTGTGCAGTAGATTGGAAAAGGTTCATTATTATTTATTCATCTTGCCTAGTAACACAAAAACTAATGAAATTTCATTGAGAAGAGTGCACATCAGGATTACTATACATCATAAAGACACATCCCTCTAACTTCATTGTGGATATTTGTCTCTGTAATTAGATGTTTGTTCCACAATAGTTCTGTACCTGAAGGACATGACCAAGTTCATGACACAAAACAAATCATTTACACAGATGAAAAGGCTTCCTTTATCTTGCCTACATCTTGCATAACAGCACAAAAGTCTTCATAAGATATTTCCATAAAGCCAGTGAAGTCATGCACAGGTAGTAATTCTAGCATTGTTACTCACACATTATTTTTGAATAAAATACTACATTTTTAATACAGTTCACAGACTAGTGTGTTCATAACCCCTACACTTATTCAGGCTATTGTACCTTTACACGTATCTCCACAAAGAACTGTTCATAAATCTGTGTTCATCTGTAGCCAAAGGTGTAAGCTTAGTGAAGCTCCATTGAATGCTATCCAGAACACATCCATTATCAGCAAGTTTCCTTGCTGTAGCTTGAACTTGTGGTCTGGAATTTTTAGGGAATATTTTGGTTTCGTATTGAATGCAGTCAGTATCATATAAATCAGAAGGAAGAGTTTGATTGCTATACTCAGTATAAAATGATGAGTAGCATCACTTTTTGGCATTTAGCGATCCATCCTTAATTATTTTGGAATTGGAATGTGTGTATATATCAGACCAGAATGCAGATGGGTAATAAAATCACTGATACCCAATTATAATCACAGAAAGTTATCTCAAAGTGTTGTGGCAATACTGGTTATCATAGCAGAACTGTTAAAAATGTTTGAAGCATCAGATTTTGACAAATTCTTTTGTCAATATTTATTTAATGGAACAAGACTTATAATTCAATATGGTCAGTTTTGCATAATAATTATTACCTGTGATATATCACATATATTTATATGCTAGATTCTGGCAGTCCTGACAGCTGGTAATGTTAGTAATTAAAGTCATATTTTATACTTTCATTGGTCGTTTTCACACCCAAGTACTTCAGGAAAATGTGCAGTTATTGTATAACCTGAGTGCATTGCTTGGCACATTAACCTCAGATCACGCCTACCTACACCACCATACAGGTTATGTTTAAATACTAGGAAAAATATTGGAATATTTGAATAATTTTTCAAGGAATAAATTTAGGGTCTACAGAATTGTTTTCAGTGAAGACATTTAACACTTTTGTGCCATTTACCAGGGCTGGAGAAGCAGAAGCAACACTACTTTGGTCTTGACAGTTACCTATCCAAACTCAAATCCAGACCATGATTCCCTGGGTGAGCCAGAGACCACTACTCCAAATTTGACTTTTTCAATAGGAATTAAGACTTGAAAGGAGCCCTGTGTCTCTGGAACTCTGCACATCCATGTCTGAAGGGAGAAAACACACAAAAGTTGAAAGCCCTTTTGGGAAAATCCTACAGGTTTTAGATTGCTTCTGCCTGCTCAAACCTGTAACATCTAATCTCCCTTTCTTTGTGTATGTCTACTGCTTCATTCTCTGATTGAGAACTGAATGTCTTTCTCAATCGACATTCAATCAATCGAGAGAGAGAAGAGGGAAGCCTGCCTCCCATTTCCTATAGTTCTGGCAAGTTAGTTTTCCTTTTACAGAATGCTTTTATGGCTCTTTTCTTCTTTTTCCACCTTCTTTTCCAGTGTTAACATCTGATTTCTTGAACTGATGTGCATTACTTTACACTTTCCTGATAGCAAACAGCATCTCATCCATTACCTCTTCTTTTGCATCTGTCATGCCCCTTTTAAAGTCCTTGAGCTGCCTGGGCCAGGCTTTTGATGAGGAAAATAATCATTCTGTTCTGCTTTTGACAAGTTAAATCAAATAAACCCAATGGTATTTGCAGGGAAAGACTCAACAACATTTGTAGGCCCTATAAATTCCTCATCTTCCAATTAAAGCTTACTAGTGTCTTCAGCTGTGAAGAAAATTAGACAGATTTTGAAATCATTTGGACTTCTCATATTTTTTTCTACCCATGCTGTTGTTACAAGGTTGGAGTCCCTAACTCACCTGTCTCATCTTTTTAGCTAGAGCTGACAGGTGTTTTACTATCAAGCTGATTTAAAAGAGGCATCTTAATCAGGTGTCAGCTTTGGCCCATAAAGTCATATTAATGTTTTGGATCAGATATGAGGCTCTATCTAAGGCACATTAAGAAAGATTCATTAGAAACTCACTACACCTGGAATTTACAGCCTTCCTTGGAGCTTAATAGCCTGGATAAATTCCTCCTTATCTGGTTTGCTTATGTGAATTATAGCAGTTTTGCATTCAGAAGCTTTTCAGAGTACAGATTTTGCCATTATTTTGGATTCTTTATTCTTACTGTCTTCAGTAAGGGTGCACTGATAGGCTACATGTAAACCTGCATGACCCCTCCATGTCTGCTGTGTGAGTCCAAGTGAGGAAAGAGCACCCCTCGTCCATCACTTATTTGGGATTCTTCAACCACACAGGACTCTGTAGTCTTTGAGCACCTCCACAAAACATGGTTGCAACAGAAATAATCACTGTAGTTGCAAATACTGCAGACTTTGGAGCTCTCAGAACAGAACTGTACGTTTCTTGGCCTTGAGCAAGTAATACTCTTGAGTTTGTCTACTTGGAGCTGATTCATACAGGCAAACCCAAAGCTTTACGTGGTCTTTCTCTGCCAGCAAAGCATGACTTTTCTAGGACAATTTCACCAAACAGAATTTATCTGACGTTACTGAGCAGTTTTGATTAACAATAATTACAACTCCACTTTGTAAAAAAAAAAAAAAAAAAATCATAATAGAAAGGAAAAGCTGTGTTAGGAAAGGGATAAAAAGATAATCAGCTTGTTTGCAAAATTGGTTCACTTGAGTTATCTATACATATGCTACAGACTGGGTCTTGAACAGTCTAAATTGCTCTCAGGCTGTATTGCCTATCATTTCCAGTTGAACAGATACCTGGTAAGGAGCTAAACATGAAGCCAGCCAGAGTCAGGCAACAGAAAAGTACAGGGAGAAGGATTTGGCTGGAAATTAAGTTGATCAAGAGTAGGCTCCAGATTTGTGATTTATTCTCCCTGTCTGGATGAGACCGTGCATAAGCATTTAAATATTTATTGTGACTAACCAAAACCTCTGACTATATTTGAGATGAATATCACAGCCCAAAATAGCTAACTAATGCTCACAAAGCACTGTGATATCCTCTGCTGATACATAATTATGAAAAAAACAGGCTTCCTGCTCTTCCATTGGCACTGTGTTAATCTCTGTATTGGCTGAAGACAATATGAAATAACGAATAAACGAATGCTGATTCATTTTCATACTTTAGATCTGAATTCAGACAAGGATAATTATGGTCTTTATGGAGATCATTTAGTATCATAACGAAATACTTTTTAACTTCTTACAAAACATTTCATAACAAGAGTTTATGTTTGCTTTCTAGCACCACACTGAGGGTTTCCACACAAGTTTTATGAACAAAATTATAAATTTAATAAAATATTTGTATTCCAATAGATTTAAAAAATTTTACTTACTTGAATCTTAACAAAAGTAAACAGTTCTATAAAGATTCATTTGTCATATGTATCTCTGGAGAAATCATGGTGACTGGTATTGAATCTGGAGAAAGGGGGGGAAATATATGGCCATTTGCTATACAAAACGCAAAAGGATGCATCAGGAAATTGGAAATGACCAGTCTGACCTTCTCTACAAATAATACCTTCTCTATAAATATGAGATGGACTCATAGTATACTGTTGGCTCTGAAAGTGCACATCATTTCTCACAAGTTTCATGTTATTCTCTGCTACAGATCAGTCAGCAAGAAAAGGATATTAAAGAGAAAGCCAAATGATTGCACAAAGCCACCTGTACTAAAATTCACGGCTAACATTTATTTGATAGGGACTCTGCTGTTAAGGAGCTGTTAGGGTACACGTAAACGATTGTGTTCCTGTTTGACACAATAAGGGTCTGCTGTATTAAGGACATTGAAAAGGGATGCAAGAAGTAAGATGTTCAAAAGTCTGCAAATGACAAATGAGTCTAAATTCCATTTAGAACTCATTATGGGAATTTAATTCCAGATTTACCAAAATATTTTCATTTTTCTCAGCTAAAGCAGGGATTTTTATATACATCAGGCAGCTTTCCATTGTTAATTTCAGTCCCACCCAGCTACACTGATTTAAAAAATGATCCCTAGGGCATTTGGGTGCTTTAGAAAACATTTTCACTGGTGGCTCTGGAAAGGTAGCAAGAATGACTAACAGGATAAGTAAATTAAACCAGAAGGGGAAAAAAATTCTACCAAAGACAAGTCAAAGGATCAATTGTAGAAACAGCAAAATAAGAAGTCTTAAAAATTGTCAAGGGATTAAAAATAGAAGAGTAACAGGAAAAGGAATAAAGATTATTTAACTATAGCCAGCCACCCCACATGGTTTGCTCAGCAAATTGCCTTCTTCCCTACTCTCCACAACAAGATGATAGACTATTGTGAGAAATAGAAATAGAACTGGTTTAACTTTACAGTCATTTGATTCCAAAAGCATGAAATAAAAGAAAAATAATACAGGGTTTTAAGTCCGTTTTGGGAGAGGTGTAAATTTTCTGATAGAAAGGACTGCAAGATACAAGTTATTTTTACTAGAGCATCTTGCTCTATGGCTAGAGACCCTTGGAAGAACCACAATATAAAGACCAGAAAAATATGAATTGAAGCTCTAGACAAATGTAAGGACCAAAACACACACTTATCTTTAGGTACTTGAGTAATCCGACCAAAATTAAACAGCAAGGCCATATCATGTTTTGAATGTAGTTGAGCAACACATATAGTCTGTAGAGTTTAACAGAATGAAAGAGTTGTGAAAAGTGATACTTTTTATGTGATTTACTGCATTTTATAGTCTGTTGTGTCACTTATAACACCACATATAACATTCAGCCAAGTTTAATATTTTGTCTTCAGACCACTAGCTCATCTCAGCTGTTTTAGTGGCCTGACTTGATTTCCTAAATTGAGAGGATGTATTTTTGCTTCCTAGTGTGCCAATGCTATCTCCTTTATAACGAGATATTCTTAAAATGAGATGTGTCTACCCAAACAGCTATTGTAGTATAAAACAAATCAATCTTTTTTGAGTGCTACTTTGAATTTTATTCCAGTTCTCTTGAAGGCTATTTCTCACAGTTACTGCTCATGAAAACACACTCACAGCTGGGCTGACGTTCTGAGTTTTCAAAGGATATACAGTGCAAATTGGGCTAAAAACACACAGGAATGGACACCTTGATTCAGATATGTGAAAAACATTATCATTATCAGATGCCATCCTTAAAAAGCTTCTGGTCAAAAAACTGAAATATAAAGCATTTTCCTTTGTTCATCACTCTCTAGTTTTGCCGAATGTTCTTTGCTTTATCTCCACTGAAGCAAGAAAGACTATATTCACCAGTAAAAAGCAATTTTTCTCCTAGAAAGATGGGGTTGTCAACTTTTCTGGTTTAGTGAAAACTATTTCAGACATAAAATAAATAAAAAATAATTAAACAAAATAAATAAAAAGATATAATTAAATATTACATTATTATTACTTCAGAACAAAATTTTCATACAATTCCAGGATTAGGGCTCTTAGAATAACAGCAAGCGCCACAAAATGATGCAAGCTGACAACAGCGCTGATCTGGCTTTCTTAAAGTGTAGAGGACATCATAGACTGGAGTGGTGGAAAAGTACAAAGGGAGATGAATATGCATACAGCTGGTAGCAGATACAGATCTGATTTTTGACATGCAGTCTGCAGTTGCTTATAGCCCTGCAGGTGTTTGGGTTGACAGGGTGCCAGTAGCTAGTGCTGACCTGGCTGGGGTAAAGCTTGGGGAACTGCCTGGGGGTTCACACTGAGTTAATGCATCAGGACAGCTTATCATCTTTGGGGATGCAGGAGACTCTGCTGGTGTCAGTAGAGCAAGACCTATTTGTAGCAGCTGAGAAAATTTTCTAGAGTTACAGAGCTATAGAGCACTTGGAGAACTACATTTGGGAACCTGGGGACAGAAGTGATAACACAAAGTGGTGAAGCAGTGGCCTTTGGGAATTAGATGGTACCACCTTCCCTCTCTCATTACCAACAAGCAGACAAAATAGGTGGATAAAATCACTGCCAACATTTATGTTGCTTCCAGAATACAATTGTAGAGCAATTAGGTTTTTGGGTTAATATTTCTTCTTCCCAGCTATGCAACTTTACTGCAAACTCTGAATTTCTTGGACTGATGTAAGATATCCAAGAAGTGGAGAAAAGCTTTATTCAGGGATCTGGCATCATTTATTTGCCCTGTCACTAGATTCAGTTATAGCTGTGAAAAAAGTCACTTAATCTCCATAAAAGTTTTTCTTGCAGGAGCCTCTGAGATTTTGAGGAAGCAAATGTGTATCACCCCAGTCCACGTCTCTTGTTCCTCTGTGTTTACATGCTACAATTAGACTCTGTGGGTCAATGGGAGGATACTTCTGAATATTATATGTAATCAACCTTTGTTTGATGTTACTTTTGTTTTAAAAGTGACCAAACAAGAGAAAACAACCAACCAAACAAGAAAACCCCCAAAACCCAAACCAAACCCTGAAACCATAATGTACCTTGCAATCCAGAAGCCGTTTGCTGGTCTGCTGGGGTCCCTCCTCTCCATCTCCCATGGTATGCACTGCCATGGACTGTAGCAAAAACTGTGTTGCTGGAGTTTGGCTGCAGTCAATGAGCTCCCTGTCTTCTGAAGGGTGATATGAGGCAGACACATCCACCAGGCGAGCAGGGAGGTAGGAGTGCCAAACACAGAAAGCCACAACTTTATCCTTTCCTGTTTTGAGTCGCCATCTAGAGCACAGATATGAGGTAGATGGGGGAGATTTAATAGACTGTCTTATAGCTTCCATAGGAAATATGCAAAGAAGTTAGTCTTCACTGGCACATGCACAATAAATCAACACCACCTAGGATATGCAATTTTATTATCAATCAGGCTTGAAATATTTCCTCCTTAATAGCCAAAAGTCTGGATGTGCATTCTCTGCTGAATATAACAGCAGACCTTAACTTTTGACCAAAAGCAAAGGACACTTTTATGTGTAAGGACATGTTAAAGTTGTCTAAACTTAAATTATTGTTTTTCTTTCACAGAGGAAGAAACCCTTCATGGTCTTATTTTTATCCAAGAGCCATATGATATCACTTACTCTGTGGCCTCAGCAAATGCAGAAATCCTACTGTACTGTACAGCTAAAGGATACCCACTCCCATACTACAGGTGAAGTCAAATTTGGAAGAGCAGTGTCTCACTGTAAATCTGTGTTTTAATCAGTAGAACACCATCATGCGTACCTCAACATGTGTTGAGCACTTACAGCTAGAGTACAAATAGGCATAGTAAATTTGAGGAATGAAAGAAAAATATTTTTGCTAGTCTACTGTTAAGAGAGTTAACACAGGAGAAGGAAGTACATCATTGAAAATTGTCCTCAGATTATTTTAAAACATACGAAATTACTTCTGATTCCACAAAACAGCTGTGAAAAACTGTAAAAAATGAAATGCTGTGCATCTGCATTTGATAAAACTTTCCATACATTAATAAATGCTTGGAAAGAAAAGGAAAGAGCAACATCCTTGCCCATTTCTATTTCTAACATTTCAGATATATATTTATAGTGTTTATTTAGAGAAACAGCAAGGCAAAACTCTGATATCTAGTTTAAGATACTCTTTGGATGCACTTGAAACCTTGGTACATAGGACCGTGTGTTTATTCAATCACTGTTGACTAATTCAAAACAGGTTGCTGCATCAAGGATGTGGAAACCTAAGTCTAGTAAGAGGAAAAGCTGGAAATCTGGGAAAAAATGACAGTGTGCTTTCTTTAGAAAAGAATGGGGTAAATAATTACCTAGGAAAATAATAATAGTAATAATAATAATAACAGCAACAGCAATAATAGAATCATTGATGCAAGTAATGAAAGTGGTTTTACCAAATACTTAGTACTTATTCAATAGCTTTTAATTTCTCACACAACAGTTTCCTCTGTAAAGTACCACTACTAGTTAGCAACTTGGCTTTTACACTTCATGTATTGTTTCCAACTCTTGTGCTAGTAAAGGAATGCTTTATCTCCCTTTCACAGTGTAACTTTTCTTTCTAGGATTAGAAATCTTCACCCATTTGTTATCTTATTTGTTCATCCTGTTTTCAACATGAACATCTACTGTTTCATGTCATGAATTTCAAGTCTTTTCCAGTTCACTTATCCACCTACTCCATATGCACATATACAGGCAGCATCCTCAGACCTGTCAAAATTATTAGCTCTTGTATTGCACCCATGGACTCCTCACACGCATGGATAATAGAGACAACAAGGTTTCATCAGGCAGTAGACCTTTGAAGTCTCCTCTCATCATATAGCTGATATTCATACTTTCTTTTTTACTTTTTGCCTACCTATCCATTAATTAGATTCATTATTTCCTTTGCACTATAAGGACATTGTGCAAAGCTTCAATTACTCTGGTAATCTGAGATCAGCAGCTGGGGATAGCTCCTGAACCGTTTAAGTCAAATTAGAAGTTATCAGACTATCACTGCTATTACAACCTGGGACCTTTTCACCATGACTTGAAAAGCAAAAGGAATCTTCAGCGCTTTGATTTCACTAGAGCTAATGCCAGTTTTGTCAGATAAGGATTGAACCCGTACATTTAAAGTTCCAACTATTTTATATAAGCGAAGAACAATATGAGATATGAATCATATGCTTTGTTGAGTGATGGAAAAGAACAGCAAAGACTACTGCAAGGTTTCTCTTCCCTCCAGAAATACAGAACCACTACAACAGGAATAAAATTATACACAAACTAATTTTTTATTTAGCATTTCTTACATAAATAAGCTGATTAATACTTTTCTTTAAAGAAAAAAACGCTTAGGATTTTCTGAAAATTTTATTCTATACTGTATTAGTCTTAGAGACTCAAATAGCGGTAGCTTTTTGCAACTTCATTTCAAAATCCTGGGTGTACAACAATCACAATGCAAGATCTGTATAGAACTGAAGTAGACATAAGGACTAAGTAATAAGAAACGAGGGACAGTGATTTCCTGTTGGACACTGTTGGAAGTGGAGCACATAGATCAGTTAATAATAGAAACAAAAATATGGACTTGTATCTATAAAATCAGTGCATGTGTTGGGAAAATTATCTAAATGTCCTGCTGAACACCATTTTATCTATTATGTCTTTTCCTACAAAGTCAAAATTTTTTATAGTATCGGGTACATTATTTCACCAGTTTCTCTGTGTGGTGATGGTGGTAAATAAACATAACGTTTCAAATTAGATTTGCGATTTTTTCTATGTAAGCTTTTCTGTCATACTTGATTGAGGGATTACCATCAACTAACTAAAGTAATGAATTTTAGTTGTCTTTCTGTTTACAGCCTATCCACAAACATATCGCAGTTCCATAGTTTTCTTTCATTAAGTCACTAAGTACAGCTAACCTTCCACCACACTGGAAAACAAATAAAAGAATTCACCTAGAGCCAAGCAAATCTTTTCTACACTATTTTGACATTTCCTGTTTGGTCTCAGGTGCTTAGTTCCAACTTTTCCTGAACTTACATTTAGTATCCAAAATAATCACAGAACCCAGCATTTTCAGACATGTTTGAAATTGAGGAGTTTTTCCCCCCCTCAATCTTTACAGAAGCAGTCAATTGAACAAATAAATAAGAAATCTGAGGACAGCATGAGCAGTTTGCACTATAACAGTATTTTAATATTTCAGCATAACTTAGAATTATGCAGTAAAATAAGATAAATAAATTCAAATTCATTCCATATCAAACTACCTCAGAAAATAACTGCAACAGACAAATAAAAGTGAGAGGTACAGGACCACAAAGTCTGAAATTATTATAAACCTATTTTGTCATTTGCAATCATTGCATAAAATCATAGAATGATTTCCAGTAACCCCCAAAATATATTTATCTTGTTTACATCCTTTCCTTACCAAAATATCAGAGATCATAGGTGACCAAGCAGCAGTTTTATCTCCCTGAAAATAACTTGCTCTGAAGCTTGTTTTCAGCCTGCTTTAAGTGTTGGATTCCAAGTCAAATGCCTCATGCCTGTATTTTTTCTTTAAAGGGGTGGCTCCAGGCTGAGGATTCTGCCTTCTCAGCTCTTCTGGATTTACTTGAACATGGGGCAGGGTATAAGGAGAGGTGTCAAGATCATGTTGTCATGATCATACATTGCACAGAAGTTCTACTCAGAGAGGAAAAGGAAGTCTGAACACCAGAGAAACCTGTGGGTTTGTATCTTAACTACCAACTTGTATATAATGAAGCATAGTGACATTTCTCAAACAGACCCTAAGAATACCCTGTATTCTGAAAAAAATCTCTAATATTTCAGTATTTTTATAAGTTTGATGTGCTTCTGTGTTCTAACATCTTTAAATATTTTTTTCAGTGTGAAAATAGGATAAAAATTCATTATATTTTTTCAACAATTCCCTATAGACAGATTGCATAATTAGTGGTTGCATTATAAATTTACCTTAGTCACATATTCATGTCCATTAATAAATTCTACTTGTCCCTGTTTTTATTTGCTTGGAAGTGGAGACTATTTGAATAGTAAATCACAAGTATTGATTAAGTAGTATAGATAAGGGGAAATAAGCATATATTACACATTTATTTATGTCAGTGATGTGACTGCAGTGTACTTTAGAAGGAAGTTCCCAGTAAGGGCAGCATAAAAGATTTAACATAACCAAATGGATTGGAAAGATGCTGGTATTTTGGTATATTCCAATGATAGCAGAAACTGATAAAAACTTAAGAAAAGAGAACAAGAGAGCGTAGGCTACCTCTTGCTTGAGAACTTCAAATCATGGTGGGAAGCAGGGGAGGTCCCACATATATATGTTCTGAAAGTCTTTAACTTAATGAAGAAGTTACTGAGAATATCTTATAACTGGTGTTTTACAAAATGTTAGATTCTGAAGATAATAGTATATGAAAATTTGGTTAATGAATTCATAAACCACAGTTTTCTTTTAAGTTTGGACATCTCTTTATTACATTCCTAAGGAACTAATGAATTCAGAACCAGAATATAGCATATTTTAAAAAGTTCGCATTCTGAAACAATTGGTCCAGGCAGCATTTCCTGTAATGGAGGAAAAGCATTTGCCAATCTCTGCATGAAGTTCACAAAAAAAAAACAAAACAGGCCTAAGTTAAGTTTTTTAACAAAGATTTCTGTGTATTAGTGTACTGCAGAACACAAAGCGGTTAAATCGTTGTCTACCACATGAATTTGTTAATTCGCTTCCTTCAGTGATGTAAACATATTAATTAGGAAAAAGCCCACACCAGGAGATGAACCTCTGATCTATATGCAAAGTTTAATAATCACTGTACCACGGTGATTAGAATGATTATGGGGATACTGTGAAGAATTCATTTGCAGCAACTAAGCCAACATCTTTGCATTTGTTTTGAAAAACAATTATAGACCTTAATTGGGAACCATGTAATGATGACAGCAGTTATTTCAGTGATTGATTCAGAAATTAAAGAGAACTGGCAAACTAAATACCAGAATATCCTATATTAGAAAACTGAAAGGTTTAGACAGCATGTACCCTATGCAAATCACAAAATAAGGCAAAATCCTAACACTGATACAGATAACTGCTTCATAGAACAAGCTCATGGATGAGCACCAGCTAAGATTTTGCTCATGTTTGAAAAGGAAGAAAGCCAAAAAACCCTAGAGCAGCAGCATAAACCTATATCAACTAAAGCGAAAACAAAAAAAAGGAAGAGAGTAAAGGTAGATAAAGGTCAAAAATCAGCTGCAATTACTGATGTTCCAGTGTTGCATCTAATTTTTTAATGCATTAATAAAGAAGGCTGTGATAGGCAGAGCTAGATAAATTTAACAGTGCCAGAATTTGTTCACAAGATTAAATTGATTTTATATTTTAATCAGTCATTATTTCTCTTTAAAAACAACAAATGAAAAGTCAGTATCTTTGTTTCTTCTGTACATACTAGTCAAGATTTGCTTTGGAACACAAATGTATTTCACAGCACAGATTAAAACCTTTCTCCAGAAGAACAACTGCCTGTGCAGTCTGATCTTGTAGAGAAAGGTCTGTGGGCAACCAAAGTAAGGAATTGTGCTGTGCATCCAGGTCACATCTTCCAGGAATAAAGTTATGATGGAAGTTTGCTTCAATTTGTTAACTGTGGAAACTACCATCACTATCAGTAAGTTCATCTCTGCAAATAACAAATAGATTTTTTTTTTTATGCTGCGATTTCAGGTAATTAACAAGGAGACTATTGCCCTTGTTTGAAGGACTGCCCTAAAGCATTCTGCAAACTCAAAGTGAGCCATTAGCAGTTCCTGTGTGGTCTTTGCATCCTACAAAGGGGTACACCATGCCTACATAAGCCAACAGAAGTGATACAGACAGAAGAACTGGTTGTGGTATAAAATTAGGAAAAGAAAATATGTGGTTATATAGTTTTAGGATGCCGGCAACCTTAAGTGTGGTATTAGTGTGGTATTAACAAACAAAAACTTGCAGACATCAGTGAGGTACTTTATTGTTCCATCAGACTTTCTATGGAAAATGAAAATTCAGTGACTAACAGTAAAGCCACAAAATTTCCCTTCTTAAAGCATAATTTTTTTTTCTTTGAAATATAAGCTTAATTTTGACATTTGTAAATAGATTTGTAATGTTGCAGACAATTCATTTCCTACTTACTGTACTAACAGGAACAAATCACGTTTTAAACTCGTAGCACTCATTAAATTATGAGTTTCAAGCTTGCTGCACAAAAACTTCTCTTGTCTGTCCTCTGAAGTGTAATCCTTCATGATCTGTAACTCCAAATCATTTTTGTAACCAAATTTATGGCATCATTGCAAGCACCATGAAGTACATTCAGGTACCATTTATATTATAAAAAATAAGGTAGCTGTAGTTGAGGCATATACAATGCTTTCAAACAGATGGACAACTTAGTTTGTATGAATAAGTTATAATTACTTTTTGTAGACATTTGTGTGAGCACTGGTGATTAGCATAAAGGCAGTAAAGATTTTTCAAAGAACAGAACTATTGGTATTATTAAGATTGATATAAGAAGCAGTCTTGTGTAAAAAATGATGTAATTTTGTGATATTTAACTACATTTTTATCATTACAGTTATGCTACAGCACACTATATAAGATAAATATGAATAGGCTCTGTAAATTGTAAGCGTAATTTGATTTTTTTTCCCCTCAAAGGTGGAAGCAAAATGGCACAGATATTGATCTTACCATGAGTTATCACTACAGGTTGGTTGGAGGCAGCTTAGCAATCAATAACCCACATAAAAAACAGGATATTGGAACATACCAGTGTTTGACCACAAATTCATTTGGAACAATTCTGAGCAGGACAGCAAAGCTTCAATCTGCATGTAAGTTGGGAAGCTCATATTTATTAGAACATTATATTCCAATTAATTCTGCACATGAAGTGCAATTTATTGGGTAATTAAAGTATCATCGGTGATTTTTTTCAAAAGATTTAGCTTGCTTCAGCAGTGCTTATTATTAAAAAGCCTTTCCTGGTAAATATTAATAACAAAACCAGACATATGACGGCTGCTAGCTCTCAGGAACAAGAATAACTTTCAGAAAATTAAAGGTCAAGAAAGATAAGTACAATTATAACTTAATAAAGGTGTTTCCTGGTGTTTTTAAGACAGTGCTTTCTTTGCTGCATTGCAAGTAGTTACAATAGGAGCAGAAGAAATGTTGCCAAAACCCAGGCTTTCTATTGTCTATAGCATCTGAGTCCTAAAAACATTGTAGTCCCAATTGCCACACTGATATTTTGCAACATTAACAGAGTAACAACACTTTTTTCCTTGTACAGTGTGCAAAACGGTGACCTGTACTTTAAATGGTGCACATTTCAGCTCATTGACATATAGCATGCATGCTGTCTTAAGCTACTTAAAATTTAGAATCATAAAAGATTGAGGATTGGAAAGGACCTCAAGATCGTCTTGTTCCAACCCCCCTGCCATGGGTAGGGACACCTCACACTAAATCATGTCACCCAAGGACTCATTCAACCTGGTCTTGAACACTGCCAGGGATGGAGCATTCACAACTTCCCTGGGCAACCCATTCCAGTGCCTCACCACCCTCACAGTAAAGAACTTCCTCATATCCAACCTAAACTTCCCCTGTTTAAGTTTTAACCCGTTACCCCTCGTCCTATCACTACAGTCTCTAATGAAGAGTCCCTCCCTAGCATCCCTATAGGCCCCCTTCAGATACTGGAAGGCTGCTATGAGGTCTTCACGCAGCCTTCTCTTCTCCAGGCTGAACAGCCCCAACTTCCTCAGCCTGTCTTCATACGGGAGGTGCTCCAGTCCCCTGATCATCCTCGTGGCCTCCTCTGGACTTGTTCCAACAGTTCCATGTCCTTTTTATGTTGAGGACACCAGAACTGCACACAATACTCCAAGTGAGGTCTCACAAGAGCAGAGTAGAGGGGCAGGATCACCTCCTTCAACCTGCTGGTCACGCTCCTTTTGATGCAGCCCAGGATACGGTTGGCTTTCTGGGCTGCAAGCACACACTGGAGCCAGCTCATGGTCATTTTCTCATCAACCAACACCCCCAAGTCCTTCTCCTCAGGGCTGCTCTGAATCTCTTCTCTGCCCAACCTGTAGCTGTGCCTGGGATTGCTCTGACCCAGGTGTAGGACTTTGCGCTTGTCATGGTTAAACTTCATGAGGTTGGCATCAGCCCACCTCACAAGCGTGTCAAGGTCCCTCCGGATGGCATTCCTTCCCTCCAGGGTATCAACTGAACCACACAGCTTGGTGTCATCGGCAAACTTGCTGAGGGCGCACTCAATCCCACTGTCCATGTCAGCAACAAAGATGTTGAACAAGATCAGTCCTAACACAGATCCCTGAGGGTCATTGCTGGTCTCCAGCTGGACATTGAGCCATTGACCACAACTCTTTGTGTGCGGCCATCCAGCCAGTTCTTTATCCACCGGGTGGTCCACCTATCAAATTGATGTCTCTCCAATTTAGAGACAAGGATGTTGTGTGGGAAAAATTATTTTAAGCTTGCTCTCCATTTAATTCCACAATCTTTTTCACAGTGTTACATGTGGTGACTGTATTCTGCTAATGCCCCAGGGTAGGGGAACAGCAGCAACAGCCAAAAAACCCTAAATATTGCCTCCAATCCTTTCCTTTCAGTGGAAAGGTCTGAGCTGTCTGTTGCTGGGAGAAAGCAATTGTTTTCAAACCTCATTAATAAAACATGTGTCTAAAGCCAGCCTTGTGTCGCTATTTCAGACACCAGCAAATGTATTACTTATTAATCTTGTTCCATTTCTCATAGCAAATCTCATGTCACAGGGGTTATACAAAGGAGATATTAGAGGTCAGAGCAGTTCACAGACTCTCTTTTAGTAAAGCTGATCAAATGGTATATCGCTAGTATCTCATTTAATAATGTTTTACCTCAAATTTCTCTAAAAGCTTGCTTCCCAAGAGGTGATCAAATGGAAAGAAAAGTTTTGATTCATTATTTTCCCACTTTTTCTGAAACATCTTTACAAGCCACTCTTCCTGCATAGAGAATTATTTCAAGATCTGGAGATTAAATTGCTTATTTTTTAGAAACTAGAAACTTTAGAAAGAAGACAGAATAGATGGCCACAAGAAAAGGTCTACAGAATCTACAGTCCCCAAGGTACCAGGGTAGACCAGAAATGGTGCTGGAAAAAGACCCAAAGAAAAGTAATACCCTCAAAGGCACAAAAGAGATATTAAAAATTAAAAGGGGGAGGAGAGAGAGGAGGTGGGGAAAACCAGGAATATCCTTGGGAGAAAGAAGGCTCTGGTGATTGTTCAGCATATCACATTACTCAGTGGTTTTATATTTTTGTTGAAAATGTTATCCTCAATTCAGATTTCTGGAAGCACTTTGGTTTGCCATCACTGCTCTCTCCCAGCCGATAGGGAATCACACTGGCTTGGTGCACCACCTCTTGGGGTATATAAACAGCTCTTCTGGACAGTGCTTCTTTGCACAATCATTAATGTCACTTCCTTCCTATGGCTTTCTATGTTTGCTTTTATCTATCATTATTTCATAACCATGAGGAAGACCAAAGCTAGCTCCTGAAAACTAGTTTAAGTCTTTGCAAGGCAAAGGGTTTGGAGAAAGCTGAAATTGAAAGAAAGGAAAGAAAGCAAAAGCCTTACTAATAAGGAAGACAGAGAAGAGTCCTTTCTGAATGGACAGTTTTCCTTATGAGGTTGAGTTTACTAAGAACCTCAACACGGGTTTGCACCTTCCTGCAGAGAGCAAGGTAGGTCTGCAGAGACCTTTTTGCAACTCCCCCTCTTCTGGTGCAGCACAGCCAGAGGTCTGCTGTCAGACATGCAAACCTGAAATAAATTACATGTTATTTCTGGCCTGCCTCAGGCAGTGCACATCTCAATACAATGCAGTTGATGTCACTTAGCCGCTAGAGGACCTGTTTGCCAGAAAATAGACTTTGTCAATGGCATTAAGTATTTTCAGTTAACACTGTGCTGGTGAAACATTCCCTCTGATGAGCACTTAGCTCACTAATAGCTTGAACTCTAATGCCAATATACAATAATCAAAACAGGCTAAGTATCAAACAATTTCTTATGTTTCATACCCCCACCAAGACATATCCCAGAGTTACTATGGGGAACTTGTCACATGAAGTTGGGTGCTGTTTGTCCACAGCAGCAGTCAAACCCATAGCTCCCATCCTGTCTTAATCCTCCAGTTCTTAAGAGCAACCACGTCCCATATTCAAGAAGCAGACTACTTTTTCTTTAGCAATGACAGTCATTTGCATCCTTTCCCACATAAAAAAGAAGACAGACAAATCGAAGGTTGTCATTTACATTGGCAAACACAAGCATACAGGAAAATGTTTCAATTTCACAGCATCACTGTGAAACTAAGTTTTATCTTGTCTTACAATAGAAAAAGAAACAAAACAAACCAACAAAAACACACTACATGGAAAATGTTATAATGACCTTATGAGATGAGTGGAACAAATTACCTTGAAACAATTATTTCACAGTTAACATTTTCTTTCTTATTCTGTTGCCATCTAATTTACTTCTTTGTTTCAACCAATACTTCAGGCTATATCTTAAAATCCAGGTAAGCATGTTGATATTATAGCACTTTTATTCAATGCCTAACAAAAATGGGACTGTTCCCTGAACTGAGCTACCTTGCATATTTATTGCAATCACCATGATAAATAATTGAACCAAGACTACTATTCAAGTAATGGGGTTTATGTGTATTTGTCTTTTACTACAAGGTACCTAACTGAGTATGAGTTTGAATTAATGACAACTCTAGAAACCTACTGTACATGTGAACTTAATATGTGAAAAATGCTTTTTCCTCTGTTCAAGATAGTGAGCTCTCTAAGTAGCAAAATAAATGTGGTATGAGATTAGAAATATGTCTTCAGATTCAGGTGGCATTTCATGCTTATCCTCTATTAAAAACAGAGCTGTCAAATGAAAGCTGCAGGAGGAACATTGTACAGAAGGAAGTGGCATAGATTATTAAAGCTACAAGCTGAAAATGAGAGACAGCATCAGTGAGAGAGCAGAGCAAGAGCACATTAAATGCATTAGCAGCCTGCATAGGATGGCAGCCCTGTATTACTCGTACTTCCTGGTAAAGGTTTGTTTTGTCATAAATAAAGTTGAAAGCTCCTTATAAATCCTGTATGTCTGTTGCTGCCCAGCAAGCAGTACATGTTGAAAAACTAATGTGTTTTCCAAGAGCTGGAGCTGTTGATCTGGATCTTCAGTCTGCTTAAAAAAGTGCTGCTGTCACAGCCCAGCTTAGGTAACCAAACCCCATCACAGGCACAAGGATCCTTACACAGATCTGAGCTTTGCTCCCAAGACACAGCCTGCCATCCACATGATGCTTCCCCCATCAAGTTCAGTATTAACATCCAGCAGAAAGTCACCTGTAATGCTTCAGCTGCACATAAAGGGAAGGTCAAAGACAACTGCATGAGGAACTCGTCTTTGTGAAGTATGCAAGAGTCAGCTTGAAGAGTTGGGGACATGGAAGGTTTTCCTTCAGGTTTTACAGTTTTCAAACCAAAATGAAGATGCTCATGCACAAGCTTCCCAGATGTCACAGGTTTTGCTCCTCCTGCATGCACATTGGAACAGACACTTGTGAAGCAGCTGCCCTGAGCCCTGCCATCAGCAGTCACCTCCCAAAGCATGACAAGGTCTGACCAGGCACAGACACAGCAGCTATCACTTTTGAGCCAAAGATACTAAGATCACAGTCACATTCAAAACTCATGAGAGAAAGAAGCATCCAGGTTTAAAGAGTATTTTTGATCAGTAAAACTGGAGTTCTGCCTGTTCTGTGGTGCCAAGATGCATTTATATGCATATTAATGAGGTGCTCTGCACAAATCGGTTTTCATTAACAAAGAGCATCTAAATTGAATTTCATGCCTTAAAAAAGGACAAACAAAAAACCTGTTATAGAGAACTGCTTACATGTGGCTTCAACCAGAACTCAATCCCAAGGCACACAAGGGATTTGTTTTAATTATTTCATCAGTTTTAAGTAAAAGTAACTGTGTGAAAATGCCTAGTCTTGAGGGAAATCCCCACAACTAGCAACAGTAAAACAGTCTGTCCATGCATGTTACTAATTCTTTTAGTGCTCATACATGTCTATAACAGAGGCGTTAACAGATACATAGAAGAAACAAGAAGTGCAATTAAACTAGAAAAAAAGTACTCCACCACGAAAAAGAATCATGTGGAAACTAATTCATAACTATGCAGGGCATAAACCCAGAAAATTCAGTATTAATTGAAAACATCTAGTTGCCTATGGATCTTAAATTAGATTCTCAAATTGTTCTACCATGGCTGATGATAGACAGTCTTGATTGTGGTTCTCTCACACCTCAGGCCCCCATTAATTATCATGAATTCTGAGTAACAATGACAATTTAAGTTCATGAATAAGCTTAGTCATTTTGTCGTGAACCACACAGGAGGGCACACAGTGGAGGCGTTAGACCACGTATTTAAAAGTTCCCCCCTAGTGCTACAGACCAAGAAAGGATTTTTCCTTGGCATTTTTGGGCTGCAACCATATTCTCACATTTTTCAAAGGGGTGTTCAGGGGCCATCCCTTTGCTTGGTGCTTTTCTCAATAGCATTTTCCTAGACACACACATCCTGCCTCCTCTCAGCCAGTGACAACATGCAGCAGTGCGAATGACAGCAATAGTGCTGGAGCACTTGGAACAAAATCTGCAGCTTCCAAGCCTTCTCACATGCTTTCTGTCAGATAGACAGAAGACACAGTTTTGCTGAAGTAGATTAAAGAGACAATAGTCCCTCCTGGACAGAGTTTTCCTATTCCAAAACATAAAATAATAGTTCATCATTAGCATTTAACTATTTCAGGGGAAATAACAAAAGCAATCAAGTCCTTTTAGTCTTCACTAGATCATGACAGTCTGGGCATTAGCAAAGCCCTGTTAGAGTGACTGTCCATGAGATGCTCAGCCAGCATGAAAGCCTACTATTCATCTGATTACTTCATCATGTTATTTACCTTTGACTACACACAAATTACAGAAACATCACAAAGCAATACAGCATGCCTCAAAATGTCGTAACCCTTTTCACTCATAGTATATGCTTTGAAACAGAAAATGGAAAAATCAATACACTTAGATCAGATAGTCTGAATTTGCAAAGTCTGAGCATGCATGAATTTTAGTCTAAGTGGCACATAGGCTGTTGGATTGGTTGTATTGTGGTACTGTCTGTGTGCCCAGAAATCCCTCTGTAGCAATTGTATTTGATTAAAAGGTGTGCTAGATGTTGTAACTACCACCTTGAGTAAAGCTCGCTGGGTCTTTAAACTGATTGTTAATTCTTCACTGCACATGAGGGCTGGCATACTGATCAGGCTGTCTAGCAGCTTATATTGCAAGAGTGAACACTGCAACTTTTGTCTTTCAAAAAGGGGTATATGATTCTCAACCTACAGCTCAGCAGCACTCGGAGATGGCCAAATGATAACTGAAGGGCAAACAGGAGGAAGAGCTCAGCTTTCCAGTGGCAGAAGCAGGTCAAAGTTGCATCCCAGAAAGTTTCACTTCATTTACTAAGTTTCCTTATCCTCTATAGGGACAACTCAGGTAAAGTCATAGGCTTGCCTCTAGTCACATCATTTTATAACCTACAAATGCTAAGCAATGCATTAAATCTACCTCTGTGTTTTGAACGGGCTTCCTTATATATAATGCAAAATCACATCTCAACTTGTAGATATGTGGAGAATCAGATAAAACCAGGGTCCTTTCCAGGCTCTGCACAGCCTTCCTGATGATCCGGGCAATGCCTCACTACCTGCATCTCCCCCTGAGCCGGTGAGAAAAAAATGCAACCTCCAGCAGTAATACTCCCTGCAGATCAATCTTGCTTGAAGGAGGGAAATAATACTGTCATCGCTTCTTACATCACTAAATAGGCTTACAGCTCAAAATTCCCCTTTGGTCTTTTAACTACAGTTAAAGAACCCAATATAACTACAGCAGCAGCACCGACCTTTCCCTGTGTATACGTTGAATAGGATGAGTTACTGTAGATTTACCAAGAATTCAGTCTATTACTTGGAAATAAAGCCCATATTTTGTCAAAATTCTGCTTAGAGTAAAAAGAAACAATTTTTATTTATCAGTTTTAATAGCTATGGACACTCTGTGCCTATGCTCCAGCACTCTTGGAAGCAGTTCCCCGTGGGAGGAGTCTGCATCAAGATCTTTGCTTAATGGATGTTCTCCATGGAGGAACCTCAGTCATATTTTCTTCCTCCCTCCCCTCACTGTTTCCCCACAAAATTAGGAAAAACCTGTTGATAACCAATACACATTGCTGTAAGGGGTCTGTACACTGCTCTAGCCATTCTGAATCAGGGCACTGTCTCCTTCAAGGCTACTTTAAGCACAATATTTTCAAGGAACCAGCTATAAGCAATGCAACTTAATCAAAGAACAAAAGTGCTGCAAGACCTCACTGCATTCAGCTCGTCTTTCTGTATCTCTGTTAAGCTTTCCAGTATTTATTTCTTTGCAGAAGTCTGTGCATATGCAGGCTATTACAGGCTTAAGGGAAAGCAGGAACCGTCAACCACCATTCAACAGTGACAGGACAAGGCAGGTTGATAATAGCACTGCTATTTAGAACTCAGATACTACAAGAACAGGATTATGCAAATATCCAGGCATTCCTGAAGACAAAAAGAACAGTCTAGAATCTTAAAACCAGAAGTAATGGATATGTCTACATAATGAAGGGTTTTCACTTTCTCCTTAATCCCCTAAAGGTTTGAGCCCACCCTGTTCTCAGAGCCCACTAATATATATCAACACTAAATGCAGTCATGACCTCTTGTTAAACGCACAAACTGGAGATTATTAGGTAGTAACATTCACCTTTTTAATGCTGTAGTAGACCAAACAGCATCAGAAACCCAAACCCCATCTTTCTGTCTCAGATTATTTTAGACACCCTTCAGACTACTTAACCACCATATTCAAGGCTATGTTGTATCAGAATACTTTGTTAAAGCTGTTTTATTCCATTAGGCTAGTTGCTTAAAGTGTTATTATGAAAGGAGGCTCTTCTTATACACAAACTCTTTATCTGACCATATCACTGACTGTAATGCTCCTTACAACCTCTGTAATGTATGTGTTTCACAGATAAAGTAGTAATAGAGAATATGCAAGTATTCAAAGATTATCTTTTAGTTATATATTGCTATTCTGAAGTTCCTGCAAAGTGTTTATCCTAAATCAACCCATTGCAAGTTGTATTGGAAAAGCAACATATGTGATTGAGATATGGTCTGTAACAAGAATCTACAGGTCCCAAAGCCACTGGATTCTGATAAAATTTAATATTTTCTGAAGGATAAAACTAGTCTATATTTGCAGTCCAGGTGATTTTCTTTATCTGCTCTTCTTTCATTGCAGACAATATGACAGATTCCAACAAATTATTGAATCTCCATAGCATCTACATAAGCTTCTCCATTCTTTGGTGTGACAAAAAAAAAGTAACAGGTAGAGGCTTGCAAGTCAAAAAAAAAAACAACAAAAAAACAAAACCCAAAAACCTGAATTACATTATTTGGAATAAATGACTGCCTTTTAAAAATAGAAATAATGAAATTCGTTAGTTATTTCTGCAGTGAAGGTTGATCCTGTCTAACACAAAGATTTAAGGTACAAGTTAAACTTCTATTTTCTGTAGTTTATGTTGAAGGAGGAACAGTGTCATTGGTACTTTCCACAGTGTGAAGGAATGAGGCCACAGGCACAGCTTTTCTCAATAGTCAAACCACATCTGGTACAGAGAATGCCGTGAGCCGTAAACATTCATTTCTAAATGTTACTGAAAGAAAAACGTAAACATATACTACACACAAAATCCCACTTACAAAATGCACATTCAAAAATACTTTACATCACTCATAAATCTTGAAATTCCCATTGGAAGGAAGTATTTGCTGGCTTTGCAGCTGGAATGAGCAAGATAAAACAGTGGTGTCTAGGGATAATCCAAGGTAATTCTGCAAGAAGTACCAGACCAAGATCTTGAAACAGTAGGAATTTTGGAAAGGCTGAAATATGCATGGATATACTTGTTACATTTTCAGCTGTGCATGAAAGCCTGCTCTTCCTTGCCATTTTTTAATTGTACATATTTGATCATAGATTACCCTATTGGTAATTATAAAAAGGAATGAATAATCTGAAGTGGGACTGCAGGGTGTTGAACAGGAGAAAGCCAGCAGGACCCTGGACACAGAGGACAAGCATTGCCAACAATGTGGCAAAGGTTGAATGCAAAAGAGCAAGTTCATGAACTATCTCCTCATATCCTGCAAAAACAGGTTACTACAGGAGCAGGGGAAAGTAGAAATGAAAGAAGTCACCTTTGGATAAGAGTTAACATCCCTGCCAAGAGGTATTTTGACACAGGGGGGCAGGGTCATCTCCAGTGTAAGTCAGTCAAATCAGTGTAGTTCTGACAGGGATAAATCTAGCCCATGAGATTTACACTTGGGAGAGAAATCTGTTTTTAAGAGCACTCCAATCTGGAGAAAACGCATGCAGACGGCTAAGTGACTCTGATGACAGGTGACAAATGAACTCTGCTGTGACAAGTGAGAAAACTGTTCAGGAATATAAAATATTAAATATATATTTCTTGCATCCCACTTCCTTTGAGAAGGTCAGATCCTCAGACATGCCTTCGGCCTGCAGATGGGGTTTAGCATAAGAGCCCTAAGGCTGCACCAACACTTACTGCTCGGTGCAAGTCCTGTGTCTGGTTCAGAAGAGAGCTTTAATATTTGATGCTGCTAACTGTAAAACAGAAGGAAAAAAACCTCACCAGCTGTAGACAAGCAGTAGATCTTCACAGCATATGTTTCTTTGCACTGGATTTCTTAGTGCATGAGCAAAAATCAGGTCAGCTAAGGATTCTCACCCTCCCCTATGTTTAATTTAATTGTGACCTTCCATTTTTTCCTCTGGAGAAGCTTGATATTACTTTGGAAAGGGCATTTTCACTCTTTAATTGAAAAAGAATCAGGCTGTGGCAGAAATTATTGTTCCCCACTTTGAAAATTAGTGCCTGGATCGGCTATTCATACCATTTAAACTAAATTGAAGACCTGGGGTCTGTGTACATCCTAATGTGTAAATTACAAATCCTCTCCCTTAGAAGCTCCAAAGCAATTTAACTAAATAAAGGAGCACTGATCAAGGTCCTTGGTTGATTATGCAGCTTTGAACAAAGGACAAGACCCAGCAATTATGCTTTTACCTCTGTTCGGCAGACTGCTCCATCAGGGCAGAGAGCAGCATCAGGGCTCTCTTGATGGCCTTCTTCAAGGGGGAAAGAGCAAAACATTGTTTTCTAACCAAGGTGGGATGCAGTGTTCACTTCAGGTGGAGAACTAGAACAAAAGTCTGAATTATAGTTGATTTTTAACCTGCCCTAGTGAAAAGAGACATTCAGGTGTTGCCAAGGCTTGTCCTGGCTGAAGCAGCTTCAACTCCTACAGACCCTGTGATGTTGCAACACCAAGAAAGCAGTGGCTCACATGTACTTCATATGGGGAAAGAGTAGAAGAACTCAGTAGGTGTTTAGTGGAAAATGCAAGTATTTAAAAACCAGGAAATGGAAAACGCTAAGCAGCTTTCAGACACCTTAATTAGAGATAACACTGCTCTTAATCTCAGAATTGAATTTATAGTAAATCAATTAGAACATTCAAAAAATTGAGATTAGATGGTAACAGGAAAAGATTAATGTATTGACACTATTACCAAGACAAAGGAACTGTCAGAGGATTTGTTTAGCAAGTTTACTACAGTTTTGAAAGCTCACTGGAAAGTAAACTTTTTTCAGAGTTGCAGGAAATGAGATTAGCCATTCCTTTGGGAGATATTTGAAGAAAAAGATATTTCCATTTCACATATTGGTGACCTAGTTGCAAGAGGTTGGTACTCATCTCGTACAATGTGATTCCGTATAGTAATAATGAGAAAAAGCAAGAGACATAGCTAGATGCACGTCTGGAGTGGTCCAAACAGATGATCGCAACCATTTGATAACAGGCATAGTCTGTTTCTAAAAGTGTTTTAGCCGAACAAAAGTCTGGGTCTTGATATGAAAAGAAAAAATAAATCCAAGATCTGGCCAAGTATGGGACCTTTCAGAATTTGGGATAATTTAAATCATCCAGTAAGTTCTAGTTTTTCTATTCACAGCTATAACAAACTTGGTTCTTCTGCATCAGGCATTGAATTCAGACCCACGCTTACCTGTGGGCCCCTAATCCACCACAATCACAGGAAAGTGAAGGTAACTAATTTTCAACTGATAACACAGCTGTTAGAAATGCTTATAGCAAATCGTAACAATGAGCTACTTTTAAGAACTGCTGAGGGTGTAATTTTTAGCCCATTTCCTGTGTGAGAATTTCTATTGTGATACATCACATCCAGTAGCACTGATCATATTGTGATATAGCATAGCCAACAAGAAAAACAAAAAACCAGAACAGATGTGATATATCACAATGAGACACGGCCACATGGAAATGTGAAAAATTACATTGATTTGTCCTCAGGAGCATAACTAATTTGTAAAGTGCTCTTACTACTAATGCCTTAACATTCATTGCACATTTCAATAACAAGTAATTACAACTATAATATTTGGGATTATGTAATGATAAAACATTTAAAAATCAGAAGTTCAAGAAAGCATGAAATTACATTAATTCATATGAACTGTTCATAGTTATGCAAGACGATAAATTGGACTCTTTAATTGTCTGTAACTAACAATTCCATATATTAAAACACCCCGGTTCCCTTGTTTGCTATTTGATAACACAGAGCCATCTTATGCTTGTTCTTAAAATGGACTGGTTTGGAAGTGCTACACCTATCCTTGAGCAGTTAAAGGAATTTCAAGCATACGGTTCAGAGGTTGAAGTGAATGAGTTACTACTTGTGATTAGGTTTTTGTTCCTATCAGACATATTTAAGCAGTTAATCAACCCAGGAAAACTGACCTTGTCTTCATAGTATTGTGCAAGTTAAACGTACCACTCTAACAACTCATAAAGCAGCTTTATATTAAAATACCAAACCCGATGTGTGGGTAATAGTGGTGATGGGAAATTAGAAGAGATATATTCATGATGCAGTCAGCAATTATGTCAGTGCTGAGCCTTAAAAGGCTAAAGAAATTCTGTGTGACTGAACCTAATAATTAGCTGATTAACACAAGCACTTTAGCAGGAAATAGTTGTGTATATCAGTTATAATTAATTTCTATCTTTATCACTTCACTTATCTATGGCACCTCTGTACTCAGTAAAGCTACACTGACAGTCATCCTCATCTGAAACCACTATACTTCTCAACTTCTGTTTTTATGGTAATCAGATATCTACATGGAAGTCTTGCAGGCCATGTTCTTCCCTGTTGTAAATCAGCATAACTTCCTTTACTCCAGTAGGGGTACTATTGATTTACACCAGCAACAAAAAGCTCTGGTCCATTCTTTCTCCCTGTTCCTCTTTGTACGTGGTAATGAGCCATAATCTTCCTTCACCTCAAGTATTCCCACTTATATTATAGAAAGCCCTATAGTTCTGATTCAGTTTCCACAATATGCCATATGTTTTGCTTGTTCTGAGCACACACCTTTCTTGCTTAGGTCTGCAAATGTTCCCAGCTGAAAATGATGACTTCTTGCCACACACAGCTGAGTCCATACATTTCCACTCTTCACTGTGAAGAATCACTTGTTCATCTGAATATTTTGCTTAGCCTACATGACCTCATTATCACATCCAACTGATTAATTGTGCTATAGCAATAGCAATCTGCCAACACGCACAGTGCTGGAAGAAAGTTGCTTTTTCTTAGAACTCACAGCTGAGAAAGCAATGCAGTCTGAAGGAACTCGCTGCTCAAAAAGTGAGATAAATACAAAGAATGGAAGGAATTATGTAGGAACTAGGTGATAATTTATTTATAGATCTCTGCAGAAACACTGAAGTTAACAAATTTACCATCTGTTAAATAGTCATACTATTCCTAAGTGCATATTAGCATTCCAAATGTGTGTCAAACACCTGATTTTAGCAATCTTATCTAATACTCTTTTTGACAAGCAACATCATGCTTTATTAGATTATGTCACGTTATATTATAAAGCTATGCTAGGTAACTGGGGGAACAGAGTGGCTGTGCTCTGTCAGTGTAAATGCCTGCTCAGGGCAAAGAGAAGTGGTTTCAAGAAGTGGCCAAACTTGCAGAAGAAGAGCAAAGAAGTATGTCTAAATTTATATTAATCTTCACAGTTATTACGCATTTAAGATTTTAAGATTGCAATTAGTCACTGAAAATACACACCACCCCATAGATGGGAAAATGGCTGCAAAAATATTTTGGGTAAAAGAAACATTATTTCTGATGGTCCACTTCTTCTTTATTACCCTGGACTACATAAGAAACATTTAACTCATTATTATTGTCATCTGAATGAGGTGTCATAATATTTCACAGGAGACGTTGCCAGCCTGAGAAAGGGTCCAGTAAAGATGACAACAGAATTAAGACTGACTCCTTTAATGAGTTATTTTTATTTATTTTGCTTTGTTTTGCCTTTGAGGTTTTTATAATTTCTTATTACAGAAACACACTGAAAAAAAATATTTTTTTAATAATTATCTATCAAAATCAACTTCCAGTAGAAAAAAAGCATTCCTGTTTAGGCCTACTAACTTTTTGGAGGTGGCAGTTTCTGAAAGATGCAGTGTGATGAAGATAGAGTCAAACATTGGAACAAACTCTCAAAAGAAAATTTCTACCTAGAGATTTTTAAAACTGGGTTAAATAATTATCTGCTTGGAAGGACATTGCATGCTGTTACCCATCATAGGCCATAAAAAAAAAAAAAGAAAAAAGGATTAAATGACCATTTATGTTCCTCCATGTCTGCTTTATACTTGTAATTCACTAGTAAGCATAACGGGATGAAAATCTCTCCAGCAACAGAAAAGAGGAGCTGGTTTGTATAACCAAACTATAAACTTGCTAAGAAGCTCAGACCTCTGCATACAGAATGATACTCAAAGGTGAAAGTGTAGATTAGAAATGCAAATTCAAGTTTTCCCCCACATATACAATATAATATTGCTAATTATAACAGTGAATCCCGCAAGAAATCTAGTACTACTGCTTTTTTGTTAAGTCAGGGATACTTGTCATGGTTTTAATGCAGAAACAGACAGGTGATAGTTTCCAAGATGAAAGTAAAAATAATACCATGATGTCTTGTCATTAGACTAAGGATTACTATTAGCAATTTATTAGTTACAAAATCTTTTCCAAAATCTATTAAAATTTCAGAGTATTACATAGTTAATTCACAATTGTCATGAAAACCTTTTGCTTCCATTGCACTGGATGGTTAGGGTGGTGAGGCACTGGGACAGGTTGCCCAAAGAAGTAGTAAATGCCCCATCCCTGCCTGTGTTCAAGGCCATGTTGGATGGGGCCTTGAGCAACATGGTTGAGTGTGAGGTGTCCCTGACAATTGCAGGGGGGCTGGAACTAGATGATCTTAAGGTCTTTTCCAACCCAAACCATTCTATGATTCCATAATTGTTTCTACTTCCTTTTTTCTCTCCCATTTTTTAGGTGTTTCGTAGCAAGTGAAATTTTGCTCTCAGGAAAAAAAAAAAAAAGAAAAGAAAAAGAAAAGACAGACCTGATTTACCACAGGCAGAAAGCATTGGAAACCACTAGCTAGACTAAGTGTATTTTGTATATTCCTCAAGAGTATGAGGTTTTAAAACTCCATTTTTATGTAGAAACTGCACAGCCTGCTTTGTATTAGCAGCTATATAAAGCAACAGCAAAGGGAAATGTAATCGTTTCTGTTTCTAGTGCCTGAATCCAAAAAGTTATCATTTTTTGCACCTTTCCAGTCTTCTATTTAACATAAACATTAACATTTGAGGGTCTTTATTTTTCCAAAGCTAGCCTCTTCTCCCAGAGGGCAAAGCCTCATGCCAGCCAACCCAAGCAAATCCCCATCTAATGTATTAACAATTATCCCTCTATCACTTTCCCACACAAATATTTTCTGCTGATATTTTCCTTCTCAGAAAACACTTAACCCACAGAGAACAAAAGACAGATAATAAATTTTCTCAGATTGAATTTTCAATACAATTAAATAATCCACTCATTAAAAGATTGGACCAGTAACTGTCTTCTAAATATGAACCCAAGCTCCAGTTAGTCATATTGCATCCATCCACTCTTTTCTTTTGCAATTAGTATTACAGGATGAAATAAAACAGGTTTTTTTTTCTGGATTTTCTCCTTTTTTTTTAAAATCTGTTCCCACAGCTCTCCCCTCCACCTTCCCACCTCCCGCAGACTGCAAGGCAGAGATCTAGCCAGCAGGCAATTAAAAGAACTTCAGAGTTTAAAACACTTTCCCAGTATATTGACAGGTACTATCTATTGTGGCTATGACAGAGCAAGGAAGTGCTACAGCTGGCTAATTCAATTCAGTCACCTCTGGGTAGACAATGTCTTCATAGGAGAGCAATATACAGGTGACGAAGAGGAGGAAAAGAAAAATTAACTGTGTAAAGTTCAACTAAGGGGTAGAAAATTGATATATTGACATAAATAGCTGAGCCTGTACAGGTAGCAATCATTATTGCTTTGACCAAAGAGAACTGTTTTCTCTCTATTGACCTCTGGATCAGGTAGTTGTTCAGTTGGTGAAAAATGGAGCAATTGTTTGAGACAAAAAGCTGCAGCAAGGTAAATAAAATAAGCTTAAAAGCAAGCACTATGCTACACTGGCATAAAGAGATAGAATAGGAAGATGATACGATTACATTAAAATATATTTTCAAAGTATTTCAAGCAATCACTTTGGAAAGTACTCCGATGAAAGTAGAAAGTCTTCTCATTAGGAAGAGAAATTGACCAAAAAGTTAAAAAGTTTAAAAGTACATCTGTTGTGTCATGCTTTGTAACTGAATTATTTAAAGGTAATGAGACTGCCAATACTTACACATTTCAGTAAAATGCAAGCAAAAGAGAGAATATGGTGTTAGATTCAGTATGGGAGATAGGCATGGGCATGTTTCTAAAGGAGATTTCTCTAAACTATCACATAATTTTCTTCTGAAAATATTCTCTTTCTCACCTTTAAAGCCAGTGACAAAGTTTAAGTCAATTAAAACATATCCACATACTGCAGCCAGCTTTAGGACAGAACAGACTCAAGAAAACAACATACTTTTATCATGACTTAAGCACACACTCTGTGGGAGACCTGCTAAAGTTCAATTATCACTTGTATATATAGATGAGAACACCTGCTTTTATTTCTATAAAAAAAGAGAAACAATGACAAATGTTTTTCTTTCTCTTGTAGATTAAGAATTTAATAAGCTCCCAAAAAATGATGCTAGAAAGTCATGGAATAATACACTAGCTTTGTGATAAGGATATGTAAATACAAGCTTACAGGGTTAGAGTAGAACTACTTTATGAACAAGTACCTCATGATTGCCTAAAGATGAGATACTGGGTTGGACAAGCTATTTTTTTCCATGTAGTATGTCACTTCACATACTGGGATTATATGATGCTATTAAATATGTGAATATGTTCTAGCGTTACAGAGCTTCATAGCCTGGGGTGCAGTTAGGAACAGATCTGACAGATAATAACTGGGTCTTGCTTTCTCCTTCTCTCTCAAGATCTTGAAAATTTTGAAACAAAACCAAGAAGCACAGTATCAGTCAGAGAAGGATAAGGAGTGGTTCTGCCCTGTGGTCCTCCACCACATTACAGAGGTATGGTGAATAACTACATACTGTGCACCCTCAGCATCAACTTGCTTGCTACTCCCATGCTGTAATTTGAATTCTGCATTTTATAGATTAGATTTGTCATGAAAATTTGTCTTCTATTCTTAAATACCCAATTCTGTCCTTCCCAATAATTGTAAAAGTATTAGAAAGATGTAGATAGGAAGGGAATTCTGAAGAAGCAAGCTCATTGATTAAAGGGGATTTGATTAGATCAGGTTGCCTGATAATTTTCAATCCTTCAGGTAAAGAACTAAAGGGTTTTCCTAGAGAATTGATTTGGAGACACTTTGCATATGTTATCACTGCTCACTGCTATTTCTTAACCATAAGGCTGTTTTGTAAGTCTTCCTTTCTGCAGAGGAAAAGTCCAGGTGACATGCAATGAACCAGTAATCTATTTAGGATTACATTTCATACTTTTCACCTAAGAAATCCCTACATATATGGTGCAATTTTCCTTCCTCCTCTCCCTCTTTTTATATGTGTATTACCACCTCCAACATTAGCACTTAAAGAACAATACAAAGGCTTGAACATACATGTACACTACTGTTGTGATTTTTTTTTTCTTAATACTTTTTGTACCTGCCAGAAGTGAAGCTCTTGAGTGACCTTTTGAGATTTATTTCCCCAGCATTAACTCTTGTAAGTTTTGAGTGATATGCTTTCACTAAACTTCTCCAGGGGTGTTGGAATCAAGATCAATATTGCTCCAGAACCTTAGAAGCCTGGAGTAAGAACTATGGCTTCCTAACATAACTAGCTAAAGATAACTGGACTTTTACTGCAGAAAAACAAATGCATATTAATAAAGAGAAAACATCAGTAGCATAGTAACTAAATTGTCTTGCCCTGGACTGAAAGAATCAGAAGTTCTTAGATGACTTATGCCCTGCTTTTGGCAGGAGTGACCACACATCCACAGGAGCTGCCGTTTATGTGCTAGCACCAACATCCTGCTCTAAGCAATGTTTCCTCAATTCTTAAAGAAAGAGAGTTATAAGAATTAGCAGGGCTCATCTGGAGAGCTTTAAACTAGATTCGAAGGGGGATGGGGTTGTTGCTGGGCTTGCCCCAGTGGGGCAGCGCTCCAGAATTAATGAAGACTGGGAGGCCTCCTATAATCCTAGGGTGAAATCGGTGTGCTCAGCTCGCTCCCTGGAATGTCTGTACACCAATGCGCGCAGCATGGGAAATAAGCAGGAGGAGTTGGAAACCTGTGTTAAGTCAGGAGACTGTGATCTGGTGGCAATTACAGAGATGTGGTGGGACAGCTCACATGACTGGAATATAGTCATGGAGGGCTATGTCCTTTTCAGGAAAGACAGGCCAGCCAGGAAGGGTGGTGGGGTTGCTCTTTATGTGCGGGAGGAACTACAATGCACCGAGTTCTGTCCAGGGACAGAGGACGAGCGAGTTGAGAGTCTGTGGGTGAGAATTAAGGGGCAAGCTGGCAGGGGGGATATTGTTGTAGGTGTCTGTTACAGACCACCAGATCAGGGTGAGGAAGTTGACGAGGCCTTCTACAGGCAGCTGAGAGCGGCCTCACAGTCACAGGCCGTGGTCGTCATGGGGGATTTTAACTTCCCTGATGTTTGCTGGAAGGACCACTCGGCAACCCAGCCACAGTCCAGGAGGTTCCTCCAGTGTATGGATGATAACTTCCTCCTGCAAATGGTGGATGAGCCGACCAGGAGAGGAGCGCTGCTGGATCTCATCCTCACTAACAAGGAGGATCTGGTTGAAGCAGTAAGGGTTGAGGGCTGCCTTGGTTGCAGCGACCACGAGATGGTGGAGTTCAGGATCTTGTGTGGTAGGACTAGGAGAATAGCAAGCAGAATTGCAACCCTGGACTTTAGCAGGGCAAACTTTGGCCTTTTCAAGCAATTGCTAGGGGAAATCCCATGGGCAAGGCTGCTTGAAGGTAAAGGCGCCCAAGATAGCTGGTTGGCATTCAAGGACTGCTTTTTCCGTGCTCAAGATCGGAGCATCCCAACACGTAGGAAGTCAAGGAAGAGGGCCAAGAGACCTGGGTGGCTAAATAGGGAATTGCTGGGTATGCTCAAGTGGAAGAGGAGAGTTTACAGGTCATGGAAGGAGGGGCTGGCCACTTGGGAGGAATATAAGGCTGCTGCTAGAGGATGTAGGAAGGCAGCTAGGATGACTAAGGCCTCCTTAGAATTAAACCTGGTGAGAGGTTTAATTTAAAAAGGACAGCAAAAAGAGCTTTTTCAAATACATGGCAGACAAAACTAACACCAGAGGCAATGTAGGCCCACTGATGAATGGGATGGGTGCCCTGGTGACAGAAGATAAAGAGATGGCAGAGTTACTGAATGCCTTCTTTGTCTCTGTCTACTCTGCTGCAGGCAGTCCTGAAGAGCCCTGTACCCCTAAGACCTTAGATGAAGTCAGGTTGACGGAGCGGTTTGCCTTAGTCGATGAGGAATGGGTTAGAGACCAGTTGAGCAATCTGGACATCCATAAATCCATGGGTCCAGATGGGATGCACCCGCGGGTGCTGAGGGAACTGGCGGAAGTCATTGCTAGACCACTCTCCATCATCTTTACCAAGTCTTGGGAAACGGGAGAGGTGCCTGACGACTGGAGGAAAGCAAATGTCACTCCAGTCTTCAAAAAGGGCAAGAAGGAGGACCCGGGTAACTATAGCCTCACCTCCATCCCTGGGAAAGTGATGGAACACCTTATCCTTGGTGCCATCTTAAGGCATATCAAGGATAAGAGGGTTATGAGGGGCAGTCAACATGGCTTCACCAAGGGGAAATCATGTTTGACCAATCTCTTAGCCTTTTATGAGGAAATAACACGGTGGATGGATGATGGCAGAGCGGTAGATGTGGTCTACCTTGACATCAGCAAAGCATTTGACACAGTCTCCCACAGCATCCTCACGGCTAAATTGAGGAAGTGTGGACTGGATGATCAGGTAGTGAGGTGGACTGCGAACTGGCTGAAGGAGAGAAGCCAGAGAGTTGTAGTCTATGGGGCTGAGTCTAGTTGGAGGCCTGTAACTAGTGGAGTGCCTCAAGGGTCAGTACTGGGACCAGTATTATTTAATATATTCATCAGTGATTTAGATGAGGGAATTGAGTGTGCTATCAGCAAGTTTGCTGATGACACTAAGCTGGGAGGAGTGGCTGACACGCCAGAAGGCTGTGCTGCCATCCAGCGAGACCTGGACAGGCTGGAGAGTTGGGCAGGGAATAACTTGATGAAATATAACAAGGGAAAGTGTAGAGTCCTGCATCTGGGCAGGAACAACCCCAGGTTCCAGTCTAGGTTGGGGAACGACCTGTTAGAGAGCAGTGTAGGGAAGAGGGACCTGGGGGTCCTAGTGGACGACAGGATGACCATGAGCCAACACTGTGCCCTTGTGGCTAAGAAGGCCAATGGCATCCTGGGGTTTATTAGAAGGGCGGTGGTTAGTAGGTCGAGAGAGGTCCTCCTTCCCCTCTACTCTGCCCTGGTGAGACCCCATCTGGAATATTGTGTCCAGTTCTGGGCCCCTCAGTTCAAGAAGGACAGGGAGCTGCTGGAGAGAGTCCAGAGCAGGGCAACGAAGATGATTAAGGGAGTGGAGCATCTCCCTTATGAGGAAAGACTGGGGGAGCTGGGTCTCTATAGTTTAGAGAAGAGGAGACTGAGGGGTGACCTTATAAGTGTCTATAAATATATAAAGGGGGAGTGTCACGAGGATGGAGCCAGGCTCTACTCAGTGGCAAACAATGATAGGATAAGGGGTAATGGGTACAAACTGGAACACAAGAGGTTCCACTTAAACTTGAGAAAAAACTTCTTCTCAGTGAGGGTGACGGAACACTGGAACAGGCTGCCCAGGGAGGTTGTGGAGTCTCCTTCCCTGGAGACATTCAAAACCCGCCTGGACACATTCCTGTGTAACCTTATCTAGGTGTTCCTGCTCTGGCAGGGGGATTGGACTAGATGATCTTTTGAGGTCCCTTCCAATTTCTAGCATACTGTGATACTGTGATAAGACAAATTCCTATGAGAACGTGAATAGTGATCTATAAAGAGGATGTAGTATATCAGAGATGTAGAGAAACCCATCAATCAATTTAAAGCCCGCAAGTCTTGAACAGGGAGGAAATGTCAGTTCACTTAGTGTTTACAGCCATATGAAAGAAGTATATAATCAAGGAGATGAAGTGAAACCTGGTCCTTAAGGGCAGAAAAGGCTTGATGTATCAATAGGACAGAGAGACAACACATCCATCCTGGAGTCAGTAAGCTATATATTTTCCTCTTGCTGTAGGGTAAAATTATGATTTGACAAATAGAAATGAGTAGAAGAAAACATTCAGAACAAATAAATAGTTAACAAGTCATTTCTCCCCAGATTAATTGAACTGACAAAACAGTATCCATGAGCAAAGCCTTAGCCACAGTGTTTCCTAAGCTGCAGATGCAAGCTGTTGACCAACAGGCTTGAAAAATATATCATGTGAAATAGCAAGGCTCTAGAAAACAGAAACTGAGTTCTTTTTGTCATCCAGAAACACTGTATTTATGATTCAAAATTATATGCTATGGAGATGAATTACATGGTGTGAATTTGATAAGTTGTATAACATCTCAGGATGCTTAGGCAGTTTTTATTAAAAGGACTGTATATATAGGGTTTTAATTGAAACCTTTGCCTCAAACATACAATACCTACAGGAGAAAGGATTACTAACCATGCATACAACTTCCATTACAAGCATGCTGCACAGTACTTTATGTGTGACAGGAATTAGTTAAACATAGACCAGCAGGAAAAGAGTCACCTTTCCTTATAATGTAAACAGAAGATAACACATCTGTATAATGTGTCCTATATACCAGGAAGCAAATTGTTTTTAGAATTTCCTAGCCAACTTAGGAGATACAGCCTATAACCAATGCAAACTTTTTGTTAGTATGAGCATTTACAAGGAAATCAAGGCTACCTGTTCAGGTGGAAAACACCAACTATGCTCTTAAAAAGAAATTATCCATGTCATTGAAAAGGCACCCAAGGGAGCCAGAGCAGATGGATACAGTCCTTCAGGCACTCCTCCTTATAGATCAGGTGCTGCTTTCCTCAGGATGAATCACTTAACAGACCTGGCCCTACCCACACATTACAGAGGAAAGGCAACATGGTTCTGATGGCTACTAGCTTGCTTTCCTTTGACTTAAAGGCAGAAAGTCTCTGTACAGCAGTTGTTAGTATAGTATTCTGGAATAGAATGCAAATAAAACCTCCTGCCTTCCTGATAACCTTGAAGGTCTGTGTCTATTTTTTCAAGTAAAAGACAGAAAAGCAAGAACCTAAGAAAGCAAAAAGTTTATTGCCTTATAACATCAAGAAGCAGAACTACATAGACAGCATGAGAGCTTAAGAGATATTTCTGACATCTTTAGCATCTAGAGAAATGTTTCACATCTTTCCTTCTATCACTACAGGGACCAAAACATTGCTATTCTTACCTAGCCCTTTAGCAAGGGTTTTCAGGCAGTCTAAAGTTAAACTTTCTGCTAAGTTCACATGAAAGCAAGCACTGAAGATATCATTAGGCTGTCTATTATGTGCTTTATGTACTTTTCCACATTCAGAAACATTTTAAACACTTAAAGCTTAACAAAGCTTAGTTTTCTGCTACAGGTGATAAGAACAGCTCCACTACTGTTTTTATGTATATACATCTCTTAACTGAGACTGCAAAGGTAACTTTTTGCTTATACAAGAGAAACAAGTATCTCTCATCAGCAATAGAGGATACATTAAATAACATGTTGATAAAAACATAACAAAAACAAACAGAAAGATTGCTCCAATGGCTTTCACATCAGCTTTATACCTTAAATTAACTCTCAGAGAACAATAAAAAATAATATTTGGAAATGTCGCATTAAGGCTATACTAAAACACTTAACACCAAAAGAGAGCTAACTTTATATTGCTATGAACAAACATTAGCACATCTAGCAAAAATAAAACACAAACCTACCTTTCAAAGGCTTAGCTTATACTTTAGATCAAGCAAGCCATTAAAAAGCTGTTACAGCTAATGAACAAAAAACTACAGCCTGTAATAAGCTTTTGAAAGTAAAAATAAAGCTTCCCCATGTTACTTACCCCAGCCTACAACCCCTCCTTTCTTCCTCTAGCCCCTTCTTGCCTATTTATGCACCAGCCACTCTCCAGTTGTTGTTATTTATGAGGCTCATTAATACACCTTGTAAAGTTCAGCATGTGAGTTTCCTCTGCTTGTTAGCGAGGCTCTGGAGTGCAGGGGTGGGAAGGTAAGCTGTATTTCTTTCTCTGAGAAGTGTCTCTTCTCTAGCTGAAAAGTTCTTTAGGTCGGCTGATTTTTTTTTTTTCCACATGTAATCAACATATAACATTATTGTATTGTCTAAAGGTTGCTTTTTGTATGGAGTTAATACTCGTAGACAGAAGGCAGGGAGCTTGAAGAAGCCTTCATTTCTCTAGCTGTGTACAAGCTTGACCTGACTATGATTAAGGAGTTGCTGCTTAAATGGTAATACTTGACACAAGTTTGTAAGATGGATTGTTATTCATCTATTTTCTTAGAAGTGAAGTCTAATGTAAGGCCTATTTCCTTCTAGGTGGTTCCCTACAGAGCTTTAAGGAAGTTGCTAATCTTGTTAGGAGCAGCAGGGTCCCTTATGCATTTGCATTTATGTGTCTGTAAGAGCTGCCAGGATTTGAAGCTGGGATGCTGAGTCTGTAGGCTTTTCTCTGTGCTGACATTACTACACCAAGGCTACATTAAAAAAGTAAAAGACTTTCAAGCAAGAGCTCTATGGATCTGCTCAGTGTGTGAATATTCCAAATCCTCAGCCCTCAGAAGGGTGGGGAAGGAGGTGCAGGTGAAATCATGATATAGGAAACTGGGTGTGTAGAAAGGACAGGATGAGACAAGTGGTGCTGCTTTATGTAAAAGGGTCTTTGACTTCTGCCTCGAGTTGCTTCTGCATTTTATACAAGAGCCTACTTGATAAAATGTGTAATGTTAAAGTGAAGGTTTGAAGTGTATCACTGTTTATAGAGCTGAAAACCTTAGTCATGGGTTTAGAGTCCTTTTCTCTCTGCTGTTATTTCTCAATGCTCCTATGAATCTTTAATCCCTTCCTGCCAGCTCTGTCAGGAGAGGGAGAGTTTCCTCCTTGAGACCAGCCTGTAGCTGTTCTCTGGCAGAATGAGCAGAATTGATTTGAATTTGCTTGGGCTGAGGAAACTGCTGAAATGTTCTATTCCCTAGACTGGTATAAAGGGAGCGATCATCAGCTGCTCTTCTTTCCTAGCTGTGCTCTGACAGAAAGTGTTCATAGCTGATGGGCATAGGTGATGCTGTCCTGCCTTGCCAAGCTTAGGACTTGCCTACCAGGCAGTGCCTGGCTGGAAGGTGAGTTGACCTGCTTTTGGGGGCCTTTAGAATGAAAAAGGATGCTGACACCATACAATCACCTACCTTGGATTAAAAAAAAACCCAAACCCATACACACCCTGGGATCAGAGAACTGAAAACCACACACACAACACCCTGTGATCAGTGTACACCTCTGGAAGGGCTTCCTTCCTCAGTAGCTTCTCTCCTTTATGCCCCATTATGTAGCTTTACCTCACACGTTTATTGTTCAAAAACATTAACTATAGTGAAAAGAGTAACAGGAAAATTGGGCTATTTTGTCTGGTGTAGAAAAACTTCTATTCCCTCTCTTCAGGCATGTTGGTTCATCTTCAAAATCATGTGAAAAGTGGATGCTTTGGAGGGAAAGTTACAGCCAAACAGGCTTATGCATAAAGGAAGAAATGAAATGGAGAAAAGAAGCCCACAAAAATCTTTGGTGCTGATAAAGGCTAAGACTTGTGTAAAACCTTTTATGCTGAAACCCTCTCATAGCAGTCTCTGAAATCCAATAATACTGATGCTGTGATGGATATGTCGTGTGCTCCTAATCATTGTCGAGAAATCCTGTGGTTAAATGGGAAACAAAAAAAACCCCTTACGATTGTAACTTTATTTGTTCTTCCATAAAATAGCTGGCAGCACAATATTGAGGTTCATTTAAGCTAGACTTTATTGTGAGTTTAGTATCTCTTTACAATTTCCCTTCTATGTCTCTACTACCTTCTGTTCAGCATCACCTTCACCAGGCTCTTCCCAGTTTCTGATGTACTTACTCAAATGAATGTGGGCCTTTTGTTCATTCAATGGTCCTGATATATGCCTGATTTATTCAAAGTGACCCAAAATGGAAGTGTTTAAGTAGTAGTAGCTTCTTTTGTAATGCAACATTAAATTTTCTAGTCTATTATATCTTTTGATGTTGTCACTTAATTTTTGTAAAGAAAGATATTCTGTAAGGGATCATTCTGCTGGTATTATGCCTTAGAAGACAAAAAAGTTTGATCTCTGAAGTCTGGTTCCTTTCTCATGAGATTTCATCCAAATCCTGTTGAAGACAATTAAAATCAGGGTTTCTACAATTTAGTGTAGCTGAATTATGCTCTAGGCAAGTATGGCCTGCGGATTGGTGGTGATGAACCTGCACTTAGAAGAGTGGTGATGTTTATATCCCTTATTCTCAGGGGAAAAGGATTTAAACTGCACTTGTTCCCAGTTAATGGGAAAATTCATCAATAGGCCCTAAGGCAATGGTGGAGTACAGGACAGAGAGAGTAACAAACTTCAGAAAATGAAGTCAGCTGGAACCCCCTGAGAACTGAAATCAGGACAGACAAGGGCCGCTTCTGTTTTACTTATTATTTAATTCATGGACTGACCTCATGAAGAATGTCTGTGTAGCATAAAGTTGGTTTTAATAGAGTTTTACTAGGAATCATACATTCTAGCTGCATCATCAGGTCATACAGTAAGAATGTGTTTTGATTGCATACCGTAACATAGTTTAAAGGTCCTTCATGGACATCTATTTGATGTCTTATCAGATATGGTGGTACCTTGTTAGAGTGAGTCAGTGCTTTCTTCAGCCCTGTAATTCCCAGCACCAGAACTAGATGTTGGAAAGGGAATACCCAAACTCCTTTTTCATATTAACTCAAATTTTAGTTTACCTCCAGTTTCTCATTAGATACACTATCCTGTCACAGAAGGCTGGGAATCCAAATATCATGTTCCAGCTGCTCAGTGCATTTCTGTTGCACATAAGCCCTTATGTGCCTCTGTGTAGGTCTGTGTGAGGAGGAAAGCAAGGGTTCCAGCTGTCATGAAAGGGGGGTCAGGGTGTAAGCCCTCAGGTGTTCTGAAATCTGAAGAGGTTTCAGATTTAATGTTTTTCTTCAAAAATCACAAGTTTACAACCTGTTGTTTCATTGAACAGATTATTTACCCTTTTTCCTTACAGTCCCTCACTTGCAGATTAAAACTTCAAAAATTAGTTGAAACCAGAGCTTTGCCTACTCATCACTTCAGTCTGTTTGTATAGCCAGACTGTAGCCACTAAACTTTGTGCATGAGACACAAGCACAGTGAGGACATAGTCTCTGGAAGATATATCAGGTCATAGCTACATCCCATCATTCTAGCTATAGGCTGATCCTCCCTGTGGTAAAACTGACCCTGCTTCATATATTCTTCTGTAAATAGATGCTTAAACCAAGTATCTAGCAGTGCATGCAAATGTGAAAACAGGGTGCTTTTATCTCATGTGTATACATAACGTACATGTACACACAAATTACATTATTTTAGGGCTTATATCTTCTAGTTTTACTGTACCCTGGGAAAGAAGTTTAGTGTTAATCTGTAGTAAACCAGAGCCTATTTGCAGGATTTAGCCAAGTATAGAAAGTGTCATTGATTGCTCCCTGGAGATGCATAATTTGTAATGAGAATCCTAAAATGTTAGAAGATGATAACATAAAAGTCCACAAAACTACTAGAGTTTGCAGACTTATTGCCGTACAGTACCCATGTTGTAACTGGAGGGAAGGGGGGCAGGGAAAACATAAATAATCTTTCAAATGGGATTGTTGATAGGGAAAATATGTAAAAATGAAGCTGTTGGCAGAACACTGTTAGCTTATGAATTATACATTTAATTAAGGACAGCTAAACCGGTAGGTTTTGAAAATTCTGATTTACTCTGTCTTATTAAAGACAGAGTTCCAGTCCTGCTTCCCACTGTGGGGTGCTGGCACCGATGCAGAGCAGCTGCAGTGTGGGGCTGGCAGAACACCTCAGGTGTACCCACGCTGTGGTATGCTGTGTTACAAGCACTGAACCTACCTGCTGGCAGCATAACAAGGCTTGTCCAAAGAGCCCATCTGAAAAGAAGAGCCCTTGGATGGTAATCCCACAGGGCGATCTGCACTTCCAGGGTGGGCTAGTCAAATAGTTTTAAATTGCTTCCAAAATATATGCATGCAGCTGAGCTCTCCTGTCATGATAATCTCATGATAAAGCTCCATGTTACCAGTTTCCTTTTTCCACATTTGGAGTGAAGAAAGGAGCTGTAACACCGACCAGCAATTTACTGTCTGGATGTTCATAGGGAAAGTGTTACAAGCAGAAATTATTTACTAAAACAGTGCTCTCATGGCACTGCAGCACTGCCATTCCTACTTAAAAATAGGCTAAACAGGAAAATGAAAAGTAACGGGGCAAAAACTTTTTTGACTTCTGAAGTGGCTTGAAATGAGTTTAAAACTAAAGCAATGCTTACCTTGTCTTTACTAATTTGTGCATCCTCAGTGGTTTGCCCTATAGCTGACTTGTTTCAACCGGCAATATTGCACTTAAGCACTAATGGGAAGCAGATTATATGGGAAAGGATGCATGATACGTATCTGGTGTTTTCTAGGCTTGTCCTATACATGGATCTTCAACAATAGTACCTTATATGTTCAGGAAGATAGCTGCTGCTTTGTTTCTCAAGAAACTGGAAATCTGTACCTTGTCAAAGTAGAGCCACCAGATGTGGGTAACTACACTTGTGACTAACTCCAAAGCAGATCAAAGTGTGCAGGGGCTACCCACTCCTCTCACTCTCCGCAGTGATGGTAAGTTATCTGGGCATCCTTGGCTACAGATGTGCAGCACAATCCTAACTGGTGTACCTCCAGATACTGCCATACATCCTCATGGAGGTGAAAGGCTTCCGGTAAAAAGTTATGCAGGGACATGATTGTACAGCTTCTGCTGGATTGAAATGACATTTGAACTGTCAGGACTGGGACGATGAGTTAAATGTATGCAAAGAAAGCAGTGTGCAATATCACTGAAAAATAACATGAGAATGTCAAATGATACACTAATATTTTTCATCTTATGAATGCCTGTGTTGACGTTTAAATCTGCCCAAAGCTTTCTAAATTTATAATCTAAGTTTATCTCAACTATCAAATCTAGAAAGGTGTTTCAAAGTGAGTCATTGAGGTGAGAAATTCACCTACATATACACAAATAACTTTCTGGCAAGACTTCCAATTAAATGCTCACAGTCAGAAATATATACCTAGGAAATCTTTACACAAAGTTCAGTTTGTAAGTTTGTTCATCTAAATTTCAATATACTTGTACTGTTTGCAAAACAGTGGTGACAATCAGTAACAGAAGTCTGTACAGAGTTAGATTTCTAAGGTAAATAAACTCAACCATGCATTGTAGAATAATACTTCCACTATGAAACTGTGCTGCTTTATAACATAATTGGATCACCCAAAACAAAGTTATAGTTCCATGGTTCAGAAGCTAATAATTTGGTATAGCTGCAATTGTAAATGCTTAAGATCCTTTCTGAATATTTCCTTCCTTTCAATCACTCTATTCTTTTCCTCAGAATTGTACTATCAGTCTTTTCATCTTCTCCTGTTCACTTTGGTGGCCTCTGGACTGTGTACTAAATATGCAGCCTCTAGGGGTGAATTTTATGTGCATTAGCCAGACCCCTCTTAAATATAAAATAAGAATCAGTTAATTTTCTGGACAAAGACACTGTACAGGAACACGGTAGAATAGTTTGGTTTGGAAGGGACCTTAAGGATCTTCCAGTTCCCCTGCCACGGGCAGGGACACCTTCCACTAGACCATGTTGCTCCAAGCCCCGTCCAACCTGGCCCTGAATACTGCCAGGGATGGAGCAGCCACAGCTTCTCTGGGCAGCCTGTGCCAGTGCCTCAGCACCCTCACAGGGAAGAAAATGTCTGATTCATATGAACCATTACTGTTGAAATGAGTTACATTTAACAAGTTCAGCTGAAAGTTTAGTTTGCTAAAACAATCCCAAACCAGTTGCAAAATTAATGTCCTAAGCTGATACTATGGTTTATCAGATGTTAAACTACAGTTTCAGATGTGGTAATTACATGTAATCAGCCTTTCTCAGGTCTGGAGCTCATATTTGGATGTTTGAAAGTCTTAAGTCTTTAGTATTTTGGACACAGAATTCCATAATTCTCTTGTATCCAGAATATAACTACTGTCCTAAGAAGTGAGCAATGTTAAAGGCATTGCTGTTCACACCTTGAGATATAAATCCTAATTTATATCTAAAACCTTAATGCACAACATACTTGTAATGTAAGCCACGCTCTCCAACATTCAAATGCGCAGAACTCACAGATTTCGCATAAGCTTTCAACATAAAGTTGAACTTCACCCAAAAGGCTAAGTCTGTTCCATAGACATAATGTGTTGATTGCCATGGGTGGAACATAAGGCTCTAACATTATTAATACCATACTTTCTTTTACACTGAAATTCTGTTGCACTAGACAGGTCTTAGGCTCAACTGGAGTGTTTTGATGTTCAACAGGTGTGATGGGGGAGTATGAACCAAAGATTGAAGTGCGTTTTCCAGAAACAACATATGCAGCGAAGGGCTCATCTGTTAAACTGGAATGCTTTGTCCTTGGAAAGTAAGATTTTTGTCTTCTGAAAATGTGGGTTCTAAGGTTCTAATGTTGTTCTACTGTGAGAAGCAATGGCTCTTTCTAATTTGCACAGTAGAACTCATTTGGTCAGAATGTGAATTTGTGAAACTTACTTTTTTCCTTGTAACCTTATCTTGGTTTGATTGTTTCTGCCCTATATATTCCCAGGGATATGAAACACAACTACACCATAACTGAAGCTCTCTTGGCTACAGCATAAAGGTGGGTGGAGGAAAGATAGGGAGGGAAAACTGGAACAGGAATTGTATTCCTTAAGAGTAGTTTTTACTCTGAGATGAGATCTTACTTCTGGTTACAGCATTTAGTGTAACTGCACATTCATATCTTATTCTTATCAAAACAAATGCTTTCTTGTATGGCATTGTTAAGAATGAAACTTGGAGAAACAGACTGTGTTTCAAAAGCATGTAGACTGTGTAGAAAGGATCTAACACATGGCTCCCAGCACCTACACAGTAATTTTGAGGAACCCTGTGAAGCCCTATCAGCAGCCCTTCTTGCTAAAGTCTACAGATCTATTAGGCTTGCAGTAGCCTATGTTTTTCCTACATTATTTTTGTTGTATTCATTTACAGAAGTAGTAGTGCATTCAAACAGTAAGGGGTGCTCTGTATTCAAACAGCAGATAGTTAACTGAATAAATGCAACCAGCCTACTAGTCTTTCCAATGAGCAACTGTTTTCCCTAGAAAAGCTAAAATAACCTCACATTGTTGACCTCTATTTAGTTTAAGTTTACCTCAACAACCCGTTTTAAGGCTATAAGCTTTTAAAGTGTTTAGAGCTTTCCCAGAGGTTAAAAGCCTTACTTGCAGACAGCACAAATTAATCAACGTTCCTCTGGAACCTATGCTGGGAAGTAGAAAAATAAAGCAAATAAAAAGTTAATAAGACAGGAAATGGGCTTCCCTTTCAGATGAGATTTTTATATAAACTAACCTTAGGGCTAATCTTTATTTAAGACATATGCATTTTTTTTTTTGGCCCCAAACAAGTACCAGACTGGAATATTCCTGCTAAAGCTGATTCTTCCTTTCCAAATACTGTCAAGCTACTTCTCTTTAAATACCTCCTTAATTGTGTGTGAGTCAGTGCAGGCTTTGCTTTTCAAGTTGTCATTTTACATTTCCATCTGTTGCATGGAAAGCATTTAACAATGATACACTGACTGCAGAAGAGCATTTCAAAATAGAGCAAATGGTATCTACAAAACAGTGCCTTCTTACTGAAGGGGTAAAGATGGGTCATGTTAATGTTGAACACAGGTTTTGCCACTTTAAGAACATCTTGAGGGGAAAAAAAAGGTGTATTGAAAAGACAGATAATGAAATCCCTCAGTGAGCACAGACCCTTCTGTGCTGTGCTTAGAAAATGAAATGGCTGAGGGGGTTAATGCAGCTTGAATATGCATTTTTCTTCATATATAGGACTACAGCTGAAACCTGTGCTGCCGTATATCCCTGGAGTTATACTGCATAAATAGCAGTAATCCATGGGGTGAAAATCCATTCTTCACAGGTTTATTATATAATATTGTTAATGTGCATCTAGTTTAGTGCATGTGTTTGAGAGATGCTGTTGTGAGTAAAGGCTCTTTAGAGGTGTCACTGGAGAATTTCTCCTCTAGGTTGTTTTTTATTTACAGATGTCTCATACCCAAATGTACTTTTTCAGTCCGCTTTTTCACTCTGAACAGACCTTGAACCACACTTTCACTAATGTGTCAATCAGTGAAAAAGCTTTATTTCAGAGCTGGCATTTATATGTGAATAAAGCAAGAGAAACAAATTCCAAGTGAAATACTCTTAACTTATTAGGTAAGGCCAGATTTCTAAAGGTACGTAGGTGATCAGTGGTAACTTTAAAAGCTTTAAGTTTCCTACCTCCAGCTGTTTACAATTGCAGCTACGCACATATAAATGCAGCAGTGTAGCCATCTGCACCTTTAGATGCCTAAATTCCACTAAAACTCTAGCCTCTACTATTGTCTGTTTATGTTAAAATCAATTCAACTCAACATTTGTTGAGCTATACCTCTGATCTGTCACAAGCACTAAAGGTTATTATCTCTCTTGGATTTCAGAACTGCTTTCCCATTATCCATAATTTTCTATATTCATACTGTTAGTCCACTGGTTCAGACAATGCTGTTAGCTGCTACTACCTCTGTGCTATGAATAACAGAAATCTTTCACATCTAAGACAGATTATAGGCAACCTGCTGTGGTTTTGGTCTCCAAAAATCTTAAATGATAGTACTTTCATGGTGTTTAGAGAAATAGCATCTCTTTTTCTGTATGGAACAGCAAATCATACCTATTGGACTTTATTCAAAAAACACTTTCACATTTAAAACAAGTACAAGAGGCCAGACTTATGGCTGAGTTTTAAGATGCCTTTTTAGCTGGGAGAATTCAAAACCATCTAAGTACTCCTACAGCTAGGCATGGGACACCCAGGGACAGGTATATTCCACAGAGGTCTATTGCAAGGCTCTCTTTTTTGCATTTTACATGGAAATATCTCAAAATTGTCATCTAGCCCAGTCATAAACTTTAGCTTGTTTTCAGTAAAATAAATATAAGGAGGCAAGAGTCAGTATTTATTTCTGGGGGGAGGGTTTGGAAGGATGGATCCCAAATGGACAAAAGCACTTGGGCAAACTCTTGACTCTGAATCCTGCTTTGTAGAACAGAGACCATGAATAGTAGAGAAGACTTTGAAAAGTAAATTAGTCCTCACTGTGATGGGAAGTATGATTTGGCAAAAGGGAATGTGTGCAGTATGTGACTGTCTGATGACTGGCAGGGGGAATCTAAAAAGGGAAAGAAAAAAAAGCCACCTTACAATTAATTCTTTAAAAGAGGGAAAACTAAAATATGAAATAGCTTGACTATTTCAAATACTGCAGCCTGTGGCAATTTAATAGGAGAGATGAGGGTTTGTGTTCTGCACTAATATTCATTACGTTGACAGTGTTTAATAATATGCCAGTATTAAAAGTCATGTTTTGGATCAAGCTATATTAATCATGCTATACATCTAAATTATTGTTCACTATGTCTTTGAGGGATTGAGTACCATGGAAAGAATTATGTTCAGTTGAGTTACTGTGCTACTTTCTGTAGCTTTCTTCCCAAATAACTATTTTTTTTCTGTTGCACAAGTAAGAATAGTTTCTTGAATGAAAATAAAGTAGATTCATGTCTGGAACACATATTTGTTAAACTGTGCCTGTGTTTTACATTTTTCTTCTTTCCCTTCTTGAAGTTAGGAAAATAATCTGTCCAGAATCCCTGCAGATGGGCCACTGCCAGTCAAGGCTGTAAAGAGCACATGTGAATGATATAAAACAGTATTTTTCTCAACCCAGAGCATTATTTTTTTGTGTGTGAAGACTGTATATACTCCTGTGTATGTATTCAAGGAAGGGTTTTTCTAGAGGTTGTTAGTATAAATAGGAAATCATACAGCTACAAGGGGGTTCGGTGAAGATGATTAATTGGTATTCTGCTTTATGCAAGAATACCAGGCTTCTCTTCCTCATTAGATAGCTATTCTAGGATGTTCTCAAGGAGTTTGTGTAGGACAGTGAATGGGACACAATGGCAGGTTTCAGGAAAGTTTCCTAAGTAATATATCAGGATGATTAGAAGACAGAGTGGTTTAATCCTAATTCTTCCTTATGTCAGCAGCTGATGCAGACATGATAGCAGCTTTCAAACCTCAGCTTTGTCTCTTTTATTTAACTAGGCATCGCCTTTATTATCAAAGCTGTAGATTTCATTTTATTGTGAAATGTCCTCAGACGCATATGACGGAAGATGAGGCACAGATGCCATGCATCTTCTGGCTGCTGAGTCTTTGCTGCAAAAAGGTGGAACCTTCATCTTGGTGTGGGTTGTAATGCTGCAGACAAATTAGTTTCATGTTCGATGTGACAAGACTTGTCACCGACCAAAAATTATTTTCCATTGCCTTTTCTTTCTGCGTTAGTAACTTACAAGTTTGTGATTCTAGTGCCTGTATGTAGAATATAAATTAAATTAGTACTCCTAGATGCTCTGACGATTTAAAATAAGCTGTAGATTTATGTACAGAGACACTCTCATATTTATGCACTCTTCTTATTTACTAAAGTGAAAGCAAGACTTTGTCTATGAAGTGTAATAAATTTGAAAAGTGTATTCATTGTTTCTTTATATATTCCAAAACTTTTTATCCCCAAGCAGTTATGTATTTTAATCTGGTTATTGGTAGTAACTAAATGAGCACAGACCCACCAGTTGCGGGACTACCCCAGATCTCCACGGGAAGGTACTAGTCTGTGTAGCAATGTTGGATACTGGCCTTCAATAGAATGATTATATAGCATCCTACAAAAATTCACAAGGCGATATTTATTAAACTTGGGTTTATATATATATATTTTACCTACGTGTGAAGGACAGCTTCACTTATTAGAGCATTGACATGGAAAATAGACAATTTGTTACAAAAAGCAATTTAATTAAATTTTATATTTAAATTTGGGGGGGGTTACCTTGAAGGTTTCGTACTGTGGTAATAGTTGCTGTTGGGAGATTTGGATATAAAAATGTAAACTAATATCAGAAGACAGTGAAACCAGCCAAAAAAACCTGCCTTCTGCAAAATACAGTGACTGAAGTTACTGGAAAGTCAGTGATAATGGAGCGTCAGCAAAGACAATGAAGAAATGCAGATCTTCTCAAGCTGTGGTGATAACGAAGGTCCTTCCTATGGATGATGGTACACGGCTGAGCTGTGGATCCTTCTGCAGTCTGCTTATTTAACCTATAGCTCAGGGTGATGAGGAGCTGCTGTCTTGACAAATCAATTCCTTCTGCTGATAAAACTAGGCCACTTGGTGCAAGACTCCCTGGCAGGAGAACAGTGTTGTTAACTATATATTGCAATTACACATTTAAACACAGCAAAACTGATGAACCAAACTGATGCTTTTGTCATCCTGCTGCAGCTAACAATAGAGGGAGTGCATTTCCAACACCCTTGTATGTGGCCAAAAAATGAGATGAGTTTGTTTGAAACCTCTCCAAGGATGTCATTAGTATGTGGTGTGGATAAGGAAAACAGAACAGCATCTTCAGTTCAAGCCCCGGTAAACTTGACTTGACAAGTTGACAGAAGAGGCCTTTTCCCACAGAGCCCTGCCTCTGGCCTTGGTGTCAGCGCAGACTTTCCTTGTTCATGAATAGTTGGTACTAAAAGAAAACAAATGGCTCCTAGAACAGGAAATATTTAGATGAAACAATTTCAGGTAGCACAGTGTGAATGAATGCATCTAATTGTTTTCCTTCTCCCATATGGGTTTAGTTTTCTTTAATGTCTTTGTTACCAAAAAAAAAAAATCAATCCAAAAGAAATGCCTTTAAAATAAGTAGTTAAACGTTTTTGGCATTCAATGCACTGCATGCTTCTGTTACACAGTAGCTATTCACCCACTGTTTAATATGCAGTAGCATTTTAAAAGCCAGCCATACTCTACTTTCTGTCACCAACCATCTGAATCAATCTACTGTAAGACTGCAAAATACCTCTGGCTGTTTTCCTGACTAAAGCAAGCAATTGTGGGACAGACCTATTCTGCACTAGAGCTGCATTTCTTTCAAACAACTAAAAGTAACTTAGTTTACAGAAGTTCTGCACAAATAATGTCATGCAAGATTTGTGGAGGAGACAGTACCTTTTAACAGACTAACCAGTGCATTTAAGCAAAACAGACAAACCCTTTTAAAGTTCCTTGTAAGGAATAATATTAAACCAGTTTGCATCTGAAATAGGTTTTTGGTCTCATAATGAAAAACAATTAATACAGGCGGTGATGAGAACTGTTTTCCAAAAAGACTTGAAATTTAAACATCTATATAGGCCTTGAACCAAAATGGGAAATAGAATAATAAAATCTCAGTAGTTCTTTACACATTTTCACTAGTTGATGGTATCTGGCATATCCCAATCCCTTTCATTTGTAGTAAATTGTTCAGCTTTTGGAGGTGCCTTGTGAGAGTCAGAATATGTGAGTGCCTTTATAAGGTATTCATGTATATGTACACACTTACCAGTGCAGAGCTAATACCAGAATCTGGAATAAATTGCTTATAGTTCCAAACTGTTTTCATGGGCAGCTCAGTTCTGGTGGAAAATACAAGGTAGCTAGAGAAATTATTATGCTGCTTAAATAGCTCATAGGGTTATTATGGGATTTTTTTGTTGTATGTTGAAGTGGTCAAGCTGTAAATTGCCCTGCACATAGACTATTTCTGTTGATTTTGTTTGTAGTTACTCTGCTAACACCTGCCTAGCTGTTCAATCTGTGTAATTTGCTGAATACTCACACATCTGCATCCTGGTGGTTCTGCCTCTAAGTGAACTTGTTAACATCATAGCCATATAGACTCAAAATGCAGAAATTAAGCTTAAATTTACCTGTGTTAATCAAATCACAGCTACATACAAGTTACTTTCTTTGATCAATAAACATGGATTTGAACCAGAGACCTGAATAAGGTGCAAGCAGTTCTAGCCCCTGCTAAAACGGAATAAATGGTTTGTACATCAGCACTGCAGGACTGAGGCCTTGGGGACTGGCAGGCAAGGGCAACGTGCCCTTCTAATTTCCATGGAAGTTATGTTTTCAAGTTCAGCACTGACTGTTTGCTGTTTATGTTATTTCCAATCAAAAAGTCAGCATTTAGCCAAAGCTTCTGTAAAAAGCTGTTCAAAATGTAATTGCTCATCTGTTTAGAAAAAGAAACTTAAGTTTTGCAAATGCAGAAAGTAACTGTGAAATCCAAGACTATTAATATTTCAAAGTGTTTTGGTGACATAATAGATCATGAAAGTGAGGCTTGTTGGGTTTGTGATATTACGAGAAATCCAAGAAGTATTTATAGCTGCCTTCACACTTGACTATATTTTTATTGTATTGAATACATTGATCCAAACATAAATGAAAATGACAGAAAGCTATGAGAACATGAAATAAGAAATATTCTCTTTTGTTTCTGTCTCCTTTCAGCTTCAGTGTCTCGTGCTTTCCACTTCTTCACTCTGCTATCTGTCTGCCCTCCTCTACCCTGGCCCCCATTTTTTATACCTAGATTTATTGGTATTTTTAGGTCCTTTGAGTTCTTGTCCAATATTTCCTATTTTGAAGTGTGAAATACCTGTAATGCTATAGGGAATTTGTTTGGTCTGAAAACCAGTCAATAATTCAGTGCTTCTATGGAGCTTATTTGGACTTCCAAAGTCACTTCTTCAGTGTCACAGTGTTTACAGGCAGGCTTGAGCCCTAGCTAAGAGTTACTGTGGGAAAAATCCAAATCGGCCTAAGAAGAAATCATAGAATTGACTGAGAACTTCAAGCCACTCTTTGACTTTTGCTTCTAAATAAATTAAGATAGGTTATAAAACCTGCCTTATGTACCTCTGTATGTCAGAAATGTAAATTATTCATTTTTTTTACATATTATTACTCTTCTGAAAGGATTTAACATTATGTTCTCCCTGCTATAACAAATGTTCTCTTTTTTCTCTTATAAAATATAATTATTTAGTCCTGTCCCTAGTATTAGCTGGAAGAGGTCTGATGTAAACTCATTGACAAAAATGAGCACAGCAAAACCAAAGGAGTTCTTGAAATCCCAAATGTTCAGCAAGAAGATGAAGGCTCTTATGAGTGCATCGCAGGAAACATTCGAGGAATAAACATTGCAAGAGGTCAATTATCTGTCTATGGTAAGAAGATTGATTAATTCTTTTGGGTTTTTATTTGAGTATGATGGTGTTCAGATGTATTTTATAGATGAAGTCTATTAGCCCCTTACTGGAGATAAGTAATGTAGTTCAGGTTAAGCTGATTAAATAATGATTGTAGGTCTGCAGTGACCTTCACTGAATTACATCCTCAGCAAATAAAGATATTTTGCATTAAAACTCAGATTGAAAATGTGGGCTGTGACATGATGAAGTTGTAAAGGTTAATATAAGGCAGAAAGAAATCCCTAGTACATTTGCATGAAACAGGCAGAAAGGTTTACTCTCAGTAGCTCACAGCAGCATAAAGCTGTGCTGTCCCAGATGCAGATCAGGGAAGGATTCATGAGGTTTTGGTTCATGTGGCTGTAAGATTATTTCACCCCTTATTCTAGCTGAACTGTATTGCTCCATAAACAGATGAGAGCAGAGCAGGGGAAACTCATTCCACTGCTTCCATCCTCCTTGTCTATAAGTGGAGAATAATATATCTGTGAAACTGTTCTCCTTTTCCTTTTCCCTTCCCTCATGCATTAATTTCCTGCGATGCGAGTCACACATGATGGTTCCTTATAGCCACAACGAATTATATGCTCTTTAGTCCCATTGTTAATACTTGGAGAAAGTAACATATTTCAACATAAATAAGAAAGGAGATAATTTCTTTATCTCATAAATCTTTCAAATGAGTGGGAATAAAAACCAACCCAACCCAAAAGCACGGCAAAAGTAACAGTGAGCAAAAATTACAAAAAGCTAGACTGAGCCTACACCTGACTAACATCTGTTGAGAAGACCTTGGAAAGTATTTTTGTTCTTTATAAGTAAATCTCTTCTAATGAAGAGATGCAGGCTTTGCTGATAAACCACCAGTCTCCTGCAGCCATGACTAATATCAAGATACATGCCAGGAATACAGCAGTCTGCTGCTCTTTTGAATATTTAATTGCTTCTTTGCTTTTGGGGGGTTATTTTTATTCTCGTTCACTAATTTTTGCAGAACATCAATCAAGCAGTTCCATTAAAATTAAGTTCAGTAGATTACCTGGACATGATTGATAACAGCATAGGCAATTACAAAATTATGATCAGTTAATGCAATCTAAAACAATGAGCTTATTAAACGTGTTTTGTAAATTAATTAATAGCTGTTCATAGTGAAATATATAAACAGCAGTCATTAAGCTTTTGCACAAGTTTGGTTTTTATCATATTAGGAGTGGGCTGGTATATTATCTGCATAATTGACTTCCTCTTGCTTAATTTCTGTGCTGCGGTGTTCTTGCTCAGTAGGCAGCTTGTCTTGAGGAAATAGGGTTTATTTCCTGGACATTGTTGCTTTGTGTCTGATACCTGGATCCCGTGCCTTAGGCTCTGAGTGCAATAAAAATGAGGTATAATTAGAATCACTTCTAAGCATGGTGAGATATATCCCAGATACTTCCCCATTCTGGGAAGCAGCTTGTTGGCATGGTATTACTCTGGTGTTGGACGATCTTGAAGTCCTCTGTTGGGACAGAGTCAAGAGCTACCTGCGGAACCATGCTGTAGAGGAAGGCTTATTCTGCTGGTCTCAAAGGGTAATGATTATCTTCTTAAAACTGAATTGCTCTATGTAAGAATTGCATATATGTATATATATGTATATACATATGGAGACTACAGCATTATGATTTAATAACCCAGCCAAACATTTTTCATAGGATGTTAGGACACCAGCCAATCACGGTAGAGGCAGAGGGATGCAACCTATTATCTCACTTGCATGTGGCTTTTGCAGAGCTCATATGTGATTCCTGAAAGTTCTGCTGCTACACAGAAATGAATTTATGCCAATGTGCCACAAGTATTCAGAAGCTGTTATCCTAATCTGAGTAGCCCTAATTCTTTTGTGTATTATTTGTGTGGTAAATTACAACCAAACAACCCATGGTCTCAGATATGTGGGTAAAATAGAGGGGTAATATTTATAATCCATGTGTTTTATTAACTGACAAATGATTTTGAAATTTCTATTTTTGGTGCACAGATTCAAGTACCTTTAGAGGAAGACTGTTTCTCAAAAAGGAGTAGTTATAGTGCTTTCAGAGAGCATGACCAGAATTTCAGACATCTAAAATCACTGCTTCTGCAAACTTTGCCCATAAAAACGAACAATATCTAAACCAACTGCCTGCCTACCAGCCACTTGATCTCCAACATTTTTTCCCAAGTTAGTCCTGATGTTTAATGCTAAAGAATTGTTTTGCAGAATTTACTTGTGATACAAAAAGAACGTGTTGGACAAATACTAATTAGCCTTGCTCAGTTCATTAATTAATGGCAACATACCTCCAGCGACATCACTTTTCTCTTGTTTAAAATGGTTTGCATATTCTTTTCAGCATTCCCTGAATGGGATAAAAAGATCCAAAATGCCTTTCTGTCTCTCTATGACAGTTTATTTTGGGAATGTAAAGCTAAGGGAAAACCAAGCCCTTCCTACAGTCAGTTAAAAAATGGCCAGCCACTCATACCAGAGGTAAGGTTCCTGATGGCTTTTTTTTTGCTTTCTTGCTCATCTTTTGGGTTAGTTTGTTTGGGTTTTTTTTCATGATTTAGTAATGACATTCATTCTACAGTGCATTACCTTTTTTTCAGAAACTTAATTAAAGGTTAACATCAAAATGTATATATTACCAGCAAATCCTAGGAACAAAGCCTCGGTTCTTCGAGTTAATCTTTATAGAAAATGTATGGTATTGCCAGTTCAGATAGAGATATGCCAATTTTCTCATATGGCTTCTTACAGAGCATCTAATTAGTACAAGATATGCCAGTAGGTATGGATAGGTTTAAAAATATAATTTGTAGTTAATGAAAGAAGGGTCTATCATAGAATCATAGAATAGTTAGGGTTAGAAAGGACCTTAAGTTCATCTAGTTCCAACCCCCCCTGCCATGGGCAGGGACACCTCACACTATCCAGAAACACTAAACACATTTGTAGACATAATCTGTAATTTGGGGAATTGATAAGATGCCAAATGACTGTTTGTGGAAGTGTATTTCAGAGCTGGCATTACAAAATTGCCTGTTAACTTGTGTTTTAATTCTGTTTGTGTTCTTAAGCTGTAGGCTGGATAGATCTTTGGTCTCATGCAGTATGGCAATTCTTGTGCTATCTTAATCCTTTAACTGAATTAGCTATGAAAATCGGTTAATATTGAGATTAATAGTTTTCTGGCACTATACAGTGAAATAATAGACTAAAGAAAACTTTATAAGGAAAATGTGAATAAGTGAAAGAACTTTCTTAAAGGAAAAAGAAGGATCAAGTGGAAAGGGAAGTAGTGAAGTAGAAGGAGTGCAGGAGGAGAGAGGCAATTGATTGAAGCTCACTTGTACCTGATCAGATACTTATGTAGACAGCTCTTTGAAATCCTTTGTCTCTTTCCAGGCAGTATAATTATACTTCTGTGGTGGCTATGCTTTGGCACATTTGTCTTCTAATCTTCAGTTGTTGGCAACCTCATGGAGAATGACTTCTGTGGCAAGAGGCTCTTTGCTGCGGTTGCCTTCTGCTGAGGCCAAGTTTTCCTCTTTTATTAAGCATCTACTCAGCATCTATCAGGCATAAAATGGCATGGCTCATCTGCAATGTATTTTTACTTGGTTGGAAAAAATAATCCTGTGATTAATTTCTGTCTGGCAATAACAGATACAGAATAATTTCCAAAACATATGGGGTGAATTAGCACCTGCTGGGTTGCAGAACTAGGACTTGTTTGACTTAGTACTACTTCTTTGAAGCAATTGGAGTGGGGTCCAATCATCCTTATGATTTTCTGCTGGATTAGTCCTAAATGGAATCCAACTAGCATCTGAGAAGGCTAGCCAGAATTTACTTGGATTGAAATTTTCCTAAACATGATCTTATTGTCACCTCTTCCTCAGTAATATTATCTAGTCTTTCTCTTTGAAGACAGTGATATTTAGAATCTGTCACTTAGATTGTACCGTTTCTATAAAAAAGAATAAAACACTCTACAGATATTTTCAACCAACATTTTCACAGTACTTACGGTATATTGTAAATGGAATACTTCAGGCAACAAAACGTGGAATGCTATTGCTCAATGGTCAAAATGGATAGTTTAGAGGTGAAAGTACAAGGAAGGTGTAATAAAATATTCAGTCTTTCACAGCACCCTGCTCGCCAGAAGTATCATAGGTAGAATACTTTCCAGACACTTTACACCTTGGGGATGGCTCTGAAGATGTTGTCTACTCTTTGTCAAACCTTTATTTCTGAGCACCTAGTTGGTCATCCCTGCATTATTGCTGCTTGTGTACATGGCATGCTTTATTCTTCTTTTTGTCTGCGTAGCTCAAAAGAGCCAGCAGAGAATGGTGGGGAATTCAGCATGTGTATGAAACATGAGAGTTGCTTTAGAAGAGGATTACACATTCAAAGGATGATTGTAAAAGTAGAATGTGTAGAGAGGATGGCAAACAGCCTGAAGGTAAAATTAAGTATGCAAAAAATATCTGTAGTGAGAGCCTCAAAAACCAGAAAATTTAACAGTGGATAAGTAATGTAATGTTGTTAATTAGTTTGCAATACACCAGCCATACAACTGCAGGCTGTGCTCTCATCAAATTTCCAAGCTAAACAAGGTTGGTCTGGATCAGTTCTCAGTTGAGAGACCTCCAAGGAAAAGCCAGAGTGTAGAGAAATAGAGCTCCATGTCTCAATAGGTGGCACTCTGCAGGCACAGCAGGTGAAATCCCTCCCAACAGGTTGTTCAACCGGCTTATCTGTGGCCACACAAAAAGTTAGGTTCTATAAGTTCAGCAGGTCACAAATAGGTCTTAGATGTTCGCAACTGTTCAGCAAAGACTGTACGGTATACTCAGTGTATGCTCCCATTAGTGGTTCAGAGGCAGTAAAGCCAGGTTAAAGGAGCAGCGTAATAGCAGTATCAGTTATTTCAGACTTGCATTTCGTGATGGTATTTATAATCCCTGTTGTGGGTTTCTTCCAAACTCACTGGTTTTGGGGGTCAGATCCTCCTCTCCTCCTCAGTGGAGCTAATACTGTCTCTAGAGGTTAGCAATTGTAAAATCACAATGTATTATCTCAAAGTTATGTCTATCGCATGAAACAGGCTTTTTTCTATTTGCCAAAATAGAGCAGATGAAACTCCTTTAAGTACACCCAAACCTAAGCTCTGGTCCAAATTTACCTACTGTGTAGCTTTCTCTATTTTGGCAGAATTGCACTGAAGAAATTTAGTGCGTATAAAATTCAAGCTATGAGGGGCATGCTCTCCCTCCGATCTGAACGGCTGCCTGTGGGTTTCCAATAGGAATATAAAAGAGTTGGTTTTCAGTAGAGCTTTTTCAGTAGATCATTTTTCTGTGGCTTGTGATCTGATGACATTTGAAATGTTTCCATTATCTGAGCACCTCTGTCTCCTGTGGAGCTTTTCTGATCATCTTAGATCATCATCATCTGATTTATCTAATTGGATGAGAGGGGTAGGCCATGTTTCACCATGGCCTCAGACAGGGCTGCTGGTGCAGCTTCTTGGGAGCCATATGGAACATGCTCCAGGCTCCCAGTGTGGAGCAGCCGTACCTGCTTTATGGTAGCCACTTCAGCGTCTGCTTCACAGTGAAGCATACCCACAGAATCACAGTTCAGCAAGCACAGAAATGCATGCCACAGCTGGAACATCTGGGCAAACCTGCCTAAGGCAATGACACTGCGACACATGCCTCAAGTTCTTAGGAAGTTTGAAGCCAAGAGGTCTGAAAACATAACCATCATCATATAGTGAGGTTTACATCACATTTTATATTTCTGACATATTCGTCCACGCTGCTTCCAGGTAAATTAACATTTCTGCTTCTGAATTACGACCAGGAGCACCAGTGTGATACCAAAAAATTTTGGGATTGTACATTCATTGTCCCTGTCAGTGTTTTTTGCTTATATTTCTTTATCAGGAAAGAATTCAAATAGAAAACAGAACTCTTATCATACCTATGCTGAATATGTCAGACTCTTGCCTCTATCAGTGTGTGGCAGAAAACAAGCGTGGCACTATTTATGCCAGTGTTGAGTTGCAAGTGATAGGTGAGTAAACGCCACTAAAATGAGCAGGTGCTGAGTATAAAAGGATACTCATTGGAGAAAAATTGAAATTAAGGAATTAGTAGATTACTTTCCACCTGGCAGTTCAAGTCTGATGCTATTTCTTTGCTGCTTGCTTTTCACCCACATACAAATGTTCTTTTAATTTTGTTTCATGACAGCCCTGGGGGAAGAATCTAATCCATCTATGGTCTTTTTTTTTAACACATACACACAAGTTTAATGAATGCTGTTTCTCACTTAGTATTTTGAGTTATTAATAGTTATTCTGCAGTTTTTAAGTCTTTTGAGAAAGCAAGAAAAATAGTTTTAACTATAAACAAAGAGCATATGGCAAATATGTATGCAAAAACAACGTAGCAAGTGATCTCATTAATGATTACTAATGCACATAAAATGGAATTTGTACATATATATATTCTGTTATAGATATTAAAATATAAAGTTTGTTCAATGGCCAAATACTAGTGAAACTAGTAAAAGACTTTAAGATCACCTGTTGTATAGTTCTTGTGGTTTTTCCTTCAAGAGTGAATTTTCACATAAATTACTGAAGAAATAAACATATTTTCAGTAAACAGTGTCAGTTTTTGAACAGAAAGCCGTTGAAAATCTGTGATTATAACTGAATACTCTCTGCAGATGAGTACACGTGACTGGGATCAGGAGTTTGATGTTTATCCTGCTGACATAGCTCTGCTCAAGGTTCTTCGTCATAGATAGAGGTATTCTCCCAGCCTGCAGATAATCCTAAGGAAAGATTGTCAGAGCAGACAGTTTCTAAGTAGACAGAAGCAGAATAAACATTAAATAAGACACAATGAATTCCTTTCTTTGGTAATTAAATACATCTTTTTTCTTAAATACCTGTACTTTCGCCAAAACCTCAAACACAAAGAAATTATTGGATTCACCTACTATGTAACTTGGAAGAATTTAGCAACTTCATTTAGTAGCTTGTCAGCTGCATACTGCTCTGCTCTTTCTTATTCTGTTTTCAGCTGCAGCACCTGATTTTTCCAAAAATCCTGTGGAAAAAAAAGTCTGTTGTTCAAATTGGAGGTGAAGCTACAATTGGGTGTAAACCAAGTGCTTCTCACAGAGCAGTTATTAACTGGAGAAAAGGCCCAGAGATTCTGCACCAGAACAAAAGGTACCGTCATAAATCAGTTGCTGGATCGGTGGGAATTCTTTGTTTTAATAATATCATTTAAACACCACTGACACACAGCTAGCTTAGTATTTCTTTTGGCAGCTCATTGATGGAAAACTTTGATGCCAGAGGCCTCTTTGTCTTTAGTGGTGGCCATACAGTTCTGTGGATATAAACCTGGTTGAGAACAAAGCCAAACTGAATACACGCGGGTAATTGTATGATACATATGTTTGTGTTCATCAGCAGTTAGTCCACTGCAATGCTATCAGAGCTGACTGTTTACCACACACAAAGCCGGAGTGAATCAGCTTCATGTAGGAGACATCAGTGGAGGCTTCAGGGAAGCAGACTATACCCCCAGGCTATGGCATAATTGCTTCACAGCTGTACAGGTTGTATAATAAGCCATAACTACATCAGCCTCCATATTCTGTCTCTTCTGTTTAGGCAGGGTTTAGCCACTGGACCAGCATACTTGTATACTCCCCCAACAACTGGAATGGGGTTGCATGGTCTTCGCAGGGCTTTATTGACATTTTGTCTGCAATGGCCAGTAGCTTATCTGTGAGTTAACACAAACCATCTACATTATTACATGCTAATGCCAATTAAACAGTAAAGCATTAAAATCAAAAGCAACTTAAGTTGTGAACAGTATGCACAATATATAACTGTGATGATATTTCCATATTCAAATGTAGACAGGAAAATGGGCAACAGTGTCTAAGAAAGAACTGTAATCTTTATTAGCAACCCTTTTGTTAGCGTAAGAACTGACACATAACCACCGGAATGGTTATATGAGGTGCTTTATTGCAGCGCTGGGAAACCAGGGGTACGCACCCAAATCTGGCTTCAACCCCGTCACATCGTGCTTGCAATTTATACACTAGGAATTTCATAGCTAATGCATATTCAACACAGATTACATCATTGACTAATACATATGCATCAAGGATTGCCACATCAGTCTACTACGACATCAGCCTCTTTTGTGCTTGCGCAGCCCCCCTCTGGTGGTCGTCCTGATGAAGTAAGGAGTCTTCCTCGGATGAAGTAAGAAGTCTTCCTCAGCTTGTCCTGTTCACTTTTTGTTCCTTGGACATGTCCCAACCATTATGTGGATGCCAGCATTCTCTTATTTTCACTTGACTACTCCTGGTACTTTCGTAAGTTCTGCTTCGGTAGAGTTTCACAATACTCCCCTAAATCCACCCATATACCCTTTCCCATATATGACTATGTGAGTTGCTTATCGTTATAGCTACCATTGTAATGCTTAGTTATAAAGTAACTAAGATACACAATAGAAGAATTTCAACTTGTTCTTAAACTTTCCTAATACATAAACCCCCTCTACTGATTAACAGATTTTCAAATATAATTATCTTTTCTCTTTGTACTATTGTTTCAACACACAATTTCACCTATTACTAACGCTTTTAGTTTACAAATATAACAACAACATTGCTTTAGCCTACTATCATTTTCAAAGACCAAACCCAGAATTAGTAATTCAAAAAGCCCTGGAAATTGAACACCAGATTTTGTGCATAGGACCTCACAGAGGTTAGTTTGGGTCACATAAGACATAGTTATAATACATTAAAATAATGTTATTTAAAACTGTGACATGGAGAAGTATTTCCCATGTTACAGTAACGTACAATGCAGCTAAAAGTAAATCAGAGAAGTATTTGTGAAAGTACAAATCTGAGAAGTATTTCACATATGTGCTTGCAATGAAACAGCAATATTTGGGTAAACAGCCCATGCTACAGGGCATAGAGAACTTTCCAATTATTTCCCCACTTTCACCAATAGCAGTTTTATTTTTAACTGCTCAGCTGATGATGAAAAATAATTTTCTGTTTAGTGTTCAGTCAAATCTTTATTTGCATTTTGATTGTACTGTCTATTCAACAAAGAGCTGCTCATCCTATCAGACACAGCCTAACCCTACAGTATGTAGAAAATATGCTCAGTATACAGTTTGCTACAGGTAGACCCTGGATTTTCTGACATTGAAAAAAGGAGTGAGGAAAGCACTGTTTAAGACTTAGAATTTCAATAGTTGAATTAAGCCTAGATCTTGAGATTCTAGTAGCCTGATATTCCCCCATCTGATTTGCTTATAAAAAATACTTACATACTGCATACAGTATTTACATGTGCTTCTGTATTAATTTACTAACAATAATTATATGCGCATTGTAATTTTTGAGCATCCCAGAAGGGCTTCTGGCATTTAGCAGGAGTAAACAAAAGGAGGAGGATTTACACTGAGGCAAAGGGAGAGACTGTTTAAATTCTGTGTGCAAAATATTACCTGTTCATCCACTGATGCAAAGTAGAATTTGAGGGTTTTTTGATTGTTAAATGACAAAATAGTTAATGTCACAGTTTTAAAGGAGAGAAAATAAATCATCTACATAGTATTTTTCCAGAGATCCTTGTGACAGAAAGCAGAAAATGAAATAAGATTTGTATGGCTGTAATAAAAGTACACAGCTAATTAAACTACTAAAATCACATGTAACTTTGCTCCTAATAAAGAGAAGGAACCTGGTCTGCCTTTCTCTATATATATGATTAAACATGTCACATACAGATTAACTATTTTAATGAACTTATTTCTGCTCTCTTTTTATTGCCCAGCAACTATAATCTCTATGGACTCCTTTACTACCTTTAAAAAAGTATAAAATAAGAAATTGGTGCAGTTAGAAGTGCTGAAAAAAAAAAGCAAATACAAATCCCTTGCTGTTCTGACAGCAAAACTGTGAAGGACGCATTGCTAAATAAATCAGATCACATAACTTCTTCAGAATATTATAGAAATTCAGTCTTTTGTTACAGAAATAGTGCAACTAGACCTTTTCTACCTTAGGCAATAAGAATATTCTTTCTTTTCCACATTCTTTCTTTCAGTCATGGTAATAGTTTATTTGCAGTAGTCATGCATACATGGTCACTGCTCTCCCTGATCATCTGAGTTTCACAATATGACAAGATAACACTGCTTTATAGTAATGTTAATTTGTAAGTATGCATAGAGAGGTGGGTTAACTAGGAAGGGCTAATTAATAGACTAAATTAAAGCACCATGAAATATTTTTTATTTCCTTTGAGGATTTATTTAACAAACCTTTTTAGGTTTATGAAGCTGCAGCATTTGGGCCCCGGATATTTGAAAAATATGTTAACATTTCCTGAGTCTGAATCTTTTGCTGTGGGCCAGAACTGGAGGTCCTTAGCCCTTGATCCCCTTTTCAGGGCACAGACAGTTTACGCCAGTCCTGCCTCTCTCTCGTTTTCTCTGCAGCTTGAATACATCATTGCCCAGATCTATGTAAAATATTTTATTGCAATTGATGCATATATGTAAATCCTAAAAAATCCCAGATAAATCAGGTTTTATATTAGATGGTAAAACAAAGCCTAAACACATCTGTACCAGGTCTGCTTACTGCTCCCAGTCTTCATGTCCCCTCTCCTTTGAGTATTTGTCCTGGGTTCAGCAGTAGCAGTCATTTTTCTCCTTCTTAGTAGCTGGTGCAGTGCTGTGGTTTTGACTTTCAGCCCGGGAACAGTGCTAACACTGATGTTCTTAGTTGCTGCCCAGTAATGTTTAGTCTGACCAAGGACTTCCTGAGTCTCATGCTCTGTCAGGGAGGAGGGGAAGCCGGGAGGAAGCAGAGACAGGACACTTGACCCAAAGTAACCAAAGAGGTATTTCGTACCACAGCATGTCATGCCCACTATATAAACTGGAGGCAGTTACCCAGAAGGGCGAGATCACTGCTCGGGTCGGGCTGGGTATCGGTTGGCGGGTGGTGAGCAGTTGTATTCTCTTCCCTTGTTATTTCCCTTATCATTATTATTATTGGTGGTAGCAGCAGTGATTTGTGTTATACCTTAGTTACTGGACTGCTCTTATCTCAATCCATGTGAGTTACAGTCTTTTGATTCTCCTCCCCATCCCTCCGGGAGTTGGGGGGGAGGAAGGGGGGTAGTGAGAGAGCAGTTACATGTCTGGGCTTAAACCATGACAGTATTCTACTTTAAAATTTTCAGAAATAGCTAAATTCCAGCTTCATTCATATGGCTCACCCCCTTAGTTACGGGATTTATCTTTGGTTCTTGTTACTTGCCGCCTAAGAGAGGGAATTCAAGGTTATCAGCTGCAGGAATCAAAAAGAAATTCCACAGTGGTTGGCTAATCCTAGCTACTTTTACCTGCTCTCTTCGTGTGATCCCGTGGTCAGCTTCTTTGGATCATGTAGCAGTACAGCTGCAGGTTTTCTTTTCCACAATTAACCCCCTTCTTTGGATCAAAGTCTTGAGAAATTGGCTTTCAGGAGCAACAGCACTTGTCTGGTGGGCAACTGTTTGAAAAGATTGTTTGCCCTTTGCCAAAGGTGTGACTTCTTCCTGGCATGTGCTGTGGATTTTAGCTCAATGTAGAAATTAAATGTGACAAAGAAGAACAAGCTTAATGTTCTGAACTCCAAGCCTGTAGAATTTGACATAGATAAGAGCTATTTTCATATATGGTCATATATTCTCAGCAAGTGCAACAGGGCTTCTCTTCATCTCACTTCTCCCTTCTATCACCTCACGTGTCCACTGAGGAAGAGTAGAAAGGAACAGTTCATATATTAAATAAAACAAATTTGCAAGTCTAGACACTGATCTCATCATAAAAATATGTCTTGTTAGTGCCTTCAGTGGATTCAGGATCAGACCCCTCAAGGGAAAGTTATAAAAATTCTTTTTGATTTAAGCATTTAATAAATGGGAATTGCAGCCCCTTTTGCTTTACCAGAGAGAGGTGCTATTCCCTCACCATGAGTTGAATATCACCAAACACTGTAGTGAATGCATACAAACACATGTGATTCACTCCACTCAGAATTTAAATTAGGATAGCTGAGAAATGAGGTAGGCTGAAAGAATGCATTACTCATACTTTCTATGCATTAATAATCAGTAATGAGCAAATAGTCATAATTTAAATTGTTTTCTGGGACTGGACAAGAAGTATGTTTAGGGGTCAATAACACATGTTCAATCCTTGTTGGCTCCTAGCCTTGCTTTCACGATTCAGTTCTGTCCCATCTCTGTGAATGATGATAACTGATTCTCTGCCATAAATAAAGCTGCTCTGTGTGGTAAAATCATCCCTCCCATTCTACACTTAATTTTGGTGGTTTGTACTCAATTTCTTGCCATATTCAAAGGAAACGTGGGAGAATAATTAAGCACCAAAATGAAAACCTGTCTTTCAACAGCCTTATGCAAAGAAAACTGAGCAGGTATTGGATCTGAAGACATCTAACTCTATGGGTGAGGGCAATTATCTGGTAATTGCTGAAGTCTTACAGCTGCCCCTTGGAATGTCAAAATCAAGGGGATTTTCCTGCTCACATGTGAAACAGAAGGACCCAACAGGTTTCATTACCTGCAAAGTGAGGTCTGCCCACACCTGTGTGCTGCATCTGAATTGCTTTATCAGTCTCCAGGGCAGGACCCTTCTCCTACAGCCTTCAGAGCACTCATGGCCACCACCTGTTTCTGCATATCTTATGCTGCTCCACTGCTTCCAAAACCATGGACATTTTAACACATTTTAAACTTTTTTGTTATTTGAGAAAAGAATCCTCTCTTGTGATTGCTGTTGTAATTAGAGAGATAAGGAGTTAAAAAATAAAGGGAATTAATTGGTAAACAGGAGGATTCCGCTATCAACTGATCAAATACAACATACAGTGCATATTGCAGTGTGAAATAGCATTTCAGCTTGAAACAGTTTGAGAAGAAATGTGTCAGGGCAGTTCAACAAACTTCAATGAAACATTTCAATTAAGAGAATGTCAACACTGTTTGTTTAGCTTGTACTGAAACCTTCCAGAATATCCATTATCTTAAAAAAAAATAAAATAAAACATGTGCTTGGGGAGGAATCAAGACAGAATGGATTGAAAATTGCAAAATTTGCACTAGTCTACTAACAAAGGAGAAGATTGATGTCACTTAACTTTAATTTAGCTGAAGTCAATATTTGGTCTACAGTAGTTATTTACATTTCTTAGCACTCAACTCTGTCTTACATGAGATACCTAACTTTTAGATGAGCAAAGCTAGGGGGATGAAACCTATACAGTGTCTGAAATAAAACCCCTACCTATACTGAAATCAGACCAGATGACTAGCACAGGCAAAGAGCTTTCCATGTCATTCTGCTTAGTGCCACAAACCACCCTGCTTTATGCACCCACTGTTTGGATATAAAGGTGGTGTAGACGTTTCTATGCTGGTAGCAAGTTTCAGATAAAACATATTTTCTCATGCTATTCCAGCTTTCTCAGCAATGTGGCTAGGTGAATAGCAATGGGATATTAATATTACTATTATTTTATTTTTTAAGTCAGGTGTTTGAAGCCTGGATTAAGTGTATCTCTGTTTTTTATCCTTCTTGCTTTTCTACAAAAAGGAGCTTTGCATAGCTTTGATATGCCTTAACCCTTCTATCTTATCAGTGTCTGTGTGCTTGTAAAGAAGTTCATTTCCTGTTTTAGTTTTTAAATAGAGCACTTGAAAAGTGGGCACTGGTGATCACAGCAATTCCAGATATCTTGGATGCCATCACTGTAAGTCAACATGAATACAAATTAAGCTTATCTGTTGATGAAATTCTACTTTTACTTAGGGAACCAATAGAATTGATTCCACATCTGCTAAATCTGATTAATCATTTCAGTTCCATTTCTTGCTGACAGGTTGATAGAAATCAAAGGCATGGATTCACCTGCCTGCTTCCAGTGGTTGGTCTGAATTTACACGTTAAGATATGGGAACTCCTACAAAAGCTGAGATTGCTGTATAGAATTGCCTTGTTTTTTTATCTCTCAGGCCACATTGCCACTGCATATCTGGTGCTAACCAGACAAAGCCATCATTATACCCTTCCTGAGGGAATGCTGAGAGCTGCAAGGTATAGTCTATGGTCTAGCTAAAAATATCTTATGCTCATATTATAGTTTCTCTGGAAAGGCAGCAGAAAAGAGGGTGCCACAGAAGACTAATGGCGACAGCCTTAATATATTTCTTGAATATTTGTTTGGTATCAGCAGAGGTTTTTTTCTGGTTTCAGCACTGGCTGTAGACATAGGTGTGCAAGCATTTGTCCATGCATCCCTCTGAATAACGTAACTGAATCTAGGAGGAATACAAAACATGGCAGCGCTCACTGAAGAGCGAGTACACATGGGCAGAAATATTTGGTAATCCAGCACAACTAATGATATTGGCATTAAAAAAGTTTTACAACCAAAGGATTGCTCAGACTGACCCAAAGTACCTTCAATCTTTCCTTCTTTGTGTCCTCCATGTTTCCAGTTATGTCTGTCTTCTCCCCCAAGCTGAGAGCAAAGACATTGGTATGGAAAGAATATAAGTGAAAGATGAGGATGGAGATGATACAAGAAAAAGGAAGAATGAGCACAGATGAGGGAAAGAAATATACAATATTTTATTTTTCTTCTTAATCTTATTCTGCTTTGTTTTTTCACTTTCTTTTTTCTCTCTTCTCTTTCCATTTGAAGTCAATGCACTGCAGAGTAATGAGAAGGCGGAAGGGGACCCCCATTGTTACTTGACCCAATGAAAAGCTGGCACGCACCAGATAGAGAATATTAGTGCAGTGGAAGACATAAGAAAAGGGCTTTTCATTTCTATTCTCTCCCCTTAGAGAGTTTCATAATGGAACAAGCCAATAAACCTAATTTCATTATGTATTACTGACTACTTAATTCAATAGTGTTTAGCATATCAGATACCATGAGCATCAAATAAGCAAATGAACCATATGTTCTCATGTATAAGAATGACAACCTGCATGATGTGTATTTATTACAATTTCCCTTTCCTATGACACCTCTAATACAATTTTAAGTTGTTCCTACTCAACTCCTGGGAACCTTGTTAAGGTGAGCCTTTCTGAGGGGCTGTCCTACACGCTGAAATGTCCCAAGCAATCTGTCACTCTTCCATGTCATATAGAGTTGCAATAAACTAAACCCCAGTTGTGCCTTCTCTCCCTTTCGGTTCATGTTCTATCCCTGCTTTATGCACATACTCTGATTGATGTTCAGGATTTGATCTAAAGCCAGCTAATCTCATTGGAGTTTTTCCATTGACTTCACTAGGCTGTGAATCAAGACCCCTAATTAGGAGTTTGTACAAAGAATAATGAGAGAATGCAACCTTCTGTGCTTCTTTTCTGGTCCAAGTTGTACTGCCATGTGCATCATTATGGTTGCATTACTCTGGTGTATAGTGCCATAGCATACAAAAATACTATTGCTGGATGAAAAACATATTGCACAAACACTAAATAAAAGAGAGTTCCTGATCCCAAAATTTTTCAAACTAAGTGCAATGTTAGAGGTACAGATCAGGATCCGTTGGGGCGGTGATGCAAAAAGGCGCAGTAAGTTATTGATTAACATGACAGGTACATGGGCTGCTGCCAATCATACTGTATGCATGATGAACAGTCTTCGAGGGAGGAGTTTCTGGGATCATTTTGAGTGTGAAAGGTTATGTGAGCAAAAGCACAGCAACAGCACCTTGAAACTGTGTCTAATGCCTGGCCAACAGGCAGGGTTTGTAGGAGGATACTAAGATCTCTGGTTTAACCATGGGGTTTTATTACAAAGAAATGTTGCTATTTCATTACTACTTTTCTATCAGAATTAAAAATATTTTCACATTTTCAGTGAAAAGAGGAGCTGCTTAAGGGACACACACAAGTGGCAGAACATGACTCACACATTAAAAAGACATAAAATTTCTGTGCTCTGTGATATTTCGCACAAGGATGTGGGTCTAAGGCTTCAGTGAACTACATACAATCCCTATCATTAGCACTCAAATTAAGCATAAATTCAATAGCCCAGTGAGGATTGCTCCAGGGTTTCCTACAAGCCTGCAGGTAGCCCAACCAAAGGCACAAGAAATTAGAAGTGATGAGAGCTAAAGACATGAGAGCAAGGGTGTGTGTAGCTGAAAGATGAGTCATCAGCATGGAAGTTGAAATCCCTGAAAATGAACATTGTTCATCTAATATCTATAATGGATGTATGTGCACATGAACATGCCATGCAGGGTTTCTGAAAGTAAACCTGTGTACCTGGTGTCAGTTTCTTGTTGTATATATAGAATTATAGCAGGTTTTATTGTACTTTTATTTTTGAAATATGTTCTGACAAGAAGATAGGGAAGAAGATTCCTGTAAGTGAATCAAACTCCCACACAGAGGGCAATTCAGGGCTTTATGTACTGTTTAAATTCTCCTTAAGTCCCATATTAAGGGCTTAGTTTTACATCTGGAGTGAATTTGATTGTACGAATGGCTGTCTGAACTTCTAGCAATGTCTGAATCATAAAAATAGTCATTAATGGTGGGATTATATTGAATAGTAGTAATGGGGGCATACCATCCTGTGCTGAAAGAACTTTTCTCTGATGCACTGGAGTTACAAAGATTTCATAAAACTAGCAGAATTTGTTGGCAAATAGAAAACTTGGCAACCTTTTTCTTTGGCAATTCAGTCCATTTCCTACCAGGATTACCACAACAAAATTTTGCAAAGTCTGGTTCCTGATCCTTTAATTCTCATGTTCTAATACATCACTATCTTTTTATGCTATGAATGTTCAGACTAATCAATGTACGGCTACATAAATACGATGTTTCATTATGTCCTGTCCACAAGGTAGACTAATAACCAAGAAATCTTTCCTTCTGCCAGGCAGGACATGCTAAGATTTGCTCTTACCTCAGTCCAAGGTTCTATTGCATCTCTCCTGTCATGATATCCACTGTTTAGATGCAGATTTGAAATAGGGCAAGGACAGCCATAGGGAAGAGCCACAAAGTGGCCATATCTTGTAAATATGACACAAGACCGAGTTCTCTATGTGGGAAAAGACCAGAAATGTGAGTGTTTGTTTAACACAGCAGACTGAGGATGACCAGGCTCACAAGCACCTTGAAACTATCACAAAGATTTAGAAAGCTGAAAGGATTAAAACACAGGAAGAAACATGTTTTGGTGTTGTTTTTGTTTGGGTTTCTTTTGTTTCATCACTAAACCAGTTGTTTGACAACTCTTTCTTTCCCATACACATAGAGGTGCTGTTGTCCAGTATTCCCCAGATGCAAGTTTTGAGACATATTACTACAATATATTTAGACATGTCTAGACACATACCATTTTTGTAACTTTTCTGTTTGGTCATCACATGAGAACATCTGTCTCACATTTAATGCTTGAGTATGTTAAAAACAGGGCAAAACCAGTTTTACTATTTTATGTTAAAGGGAGCACCATCTCCTGAAAATAATGTATTTTATCTGAAAGCTTCATGATGGAGTACAACTCAGTTCAGATGTCTGTATATATTGACATAAATATTTGTGTTCCTAAATTGCAGAGTTTCAATGCAAAAAAAAAGTTCATTTTTAGGAACAGAGGGGAAATTTGGGGAATAGCAAGGAACAGCATTACCATGTCACCTTCTATCACTTGCTAATAGTATTCTTTTGTAAAATATTTTAATAAGAGTATTCAGCTAGATTGTGTAATTTTGTTTTGATCCAGATAGTTAACACATACTTTAATGGCATTTATTTTATTTCCAATTCATTGTCAGTCAACTCTGAAGCTCATTTGTATCTGCATGCAGATAAGGGAAGTCTTCCTTTAAGCGTAGTTTATTAAATGGCAATACTATTAGCATACAAATTGCACTCAGAATAGGATAAACAGGTACAAAGATCATTACCATATAATACAGACAGTCGGATCTCAGATGGGACTCAGTGGGACCTTTCCAAAATACCAGAGCTGTCATCAGTAGGTACAATTCATTCACTCAGTCAAACTTTACTCACATTTACATCTGCATAAATCACTAGTAATTCTGACTCACTTGAGAGCTGTGCTCATGGTTCTGCTTCTCACTTACTTCCCCTTGTACTTTTTAATTCAGCGTCTCTCTTGCTTCTCAATCTTTGTAAAATTAAAAAAGTCAGTTATTGTCTCAATGTCTGCTAGCATATCTGAATATATATCTTTTCATAGCCTATGAAAGCAAGAGTGGTTTTGCTCTTGAGCAGTAAAGTGAGACTGAGAAGACACGGTTTCAAATAGGATTTCTCAGATGATAAAAATTACTTTGCCTCTGATTTCATCAGATCCAGTATACTCCCTTTTTATCTTCACAGTGCTATGATCATGACTTCAATAACGCTGTGAGGTGTCAGACAATGATGTTAGAGGCAGACAGAAGAGTGAATCTTTACATTAAGTATCAGGGCTACTTTATTTTGAAAGGAATTACTTTACTCTCTTGAAGAGATAGCTACCCTACTGGCAGTGCTGGAAACCTGCAGAAGTAAGCTTGGTTTGCCCCCAGTTTTACACCAGTACAGGTCAACCGATTTTGATGGGGATTTCAAAGACATTTGTTGTATTGAGTTAATGTAATATACATCTATGAATTAAAATCACACCTCTAAAACTTGGCTGAACAGTATAGCAATGCACAAAATTTACCTCTGCTACACCTTAAAAAATGAGTTGACACCTCTGTCTTTTCTCAGATTTTATTTTTCTATCAGCCTTGTTAAATACATATTATTCTTTCATACTCTTAAGATCAAAGCAAATAGCCATCAACACTCTTTCGTTCACATGAGACAACACTTTCAGAGATGGTTTGTTTGGCCTGGTTAATTAAAAGCTGTACCTATCAACCCTGCTTGATTTCTCAAGTTCTGTACTTAAAAAGTATGTGTGACAATTTTAATGAGCTCTCATTTCTTCCCATCTAATGTCTTCTGCAGAAACATTGCAAAGTAGTATTTTTGAACATTAAGCAGTTTTGACTCTAGCAGACCTTGGATAGGTTGCTTGTTTTCCCTTTCTGCATATAATGCTTATGTTGTGTAATACTGGAGTCACTCAGAGAGGGCAAGGATGTGGATCAACCCAATGGAATGAGCAGATTAAAAACAAACAAAAGGATGTCTTTTAAATAAACCAGAGAAAAACTCACAAAGTGATGTGATACTAAAAGTTGGGAGAGACTCAAAGGGCTTTGGAGTAACTCCTGAAGACAGATTTCATCTAATATAGAAAGGCTCTGTGCTGGGAAAGGGCTATGGCATCTGCTGCTGCATCCTTACCGCACCCTAACCCCCTGTCAGGGACATCGTGCGGCTGGAAAACTGACTAGACATGTTTCTGAACTGGGCTTTAAGAGCTGCCTTATGATCCACATGAATGAACTGCACCCAACACATCCATCTTTCTGCAGGGTAAATTCCTAGGATTGCTAGATATGGAATGATATTTTTGGGTATTTCTAGTTAGCTCTTGTGTGTAGTAACTTTGTATGGATTTATGTAACTGGATTTTCATTTCTTCCTTTTGTCATAGTGACTTTGCCTAATTGAGCTGTTTACCCAGAGTCAGCACATGGGTAATTCAGGCAGGACCACAGGTGCGCACTAGTCTGATAAGAATTTAAGTATTTTGTAAGTCAGAGATACCAGTTTAGAGTTAGACTTTTGCTTAAGCAATCCCTTGCTGCAACAGGGATTTACGAACAGCTGTGTCCCAAATAGCATATTTCATCCTTTCTTCCTCTCTTTCTTTTTCAGTGATGCATTTATCAGATCTGCCTCAGATCTTTTGATTTTTGTCCCTCGACAGGCATGCGCTTACTGAGAGAAGTCCAGTTTTCCTGGCAGACAAAATATTCTACCTATATTATATTGGACAAGATAAACTTTCCTGTCTTGTCTCAGTATGTGGAATTATCGTGTCTTCTGATGCAAATACTAAGAATTATTATCTGTAGCCTTCATGCAGTCTAAAATGTTGTGAAAAGTAGCAGTTTTCAGCAAGACTTTCAGCAGGTGAGACGTGTTTCACAGCTTCTTTTTAAAACGTTTGTTAGAGCTTGATCCAAAGCCCATTAAAGGAAGTATTTCCATTGCCTTCAGAATCACAGTTCTATTATTTGAAAGACAAATGGATGAGGATAAAGTGCAGCCCCTCTGAACTCACCCATAGTATAAAGTCATGACTCTAGGGAAGCTTGCGGCAACTTTGTTGTTTGTGGCAGCTGGGTGCTTTTCTTCTTGCGTTTGAAAGGCATCATCTTGATTTTCTGCTGTGCTCTGCTTTCTCCTCCCTCTCCAAACACAGACCTCAGTACAGCTGGAAATTACTCACTTTTTTTTTTCCCCTTTAATTCCCTTTACTGTTAACTAATTACTCTGGAGTCCTTTGTGCTTTTACATAAATTCAGCCTGAGTGTCTTATTTACTGCTAGCTCTCTAATTGTCCTTAGGTAGTGTGACCTCTGTTTCAAAAAACTCTGAAGCTTTTATTAGCTCATGGTATCTTTTTGCTAAGCTCTGTTTTGATCCACTGAAAGAGCCATTCCTGCCCAGCCATTGTTTCAGAACAGCATTTCTTCAGATCAAGCATCACCTCATCAGCTCTTGAGTGGGTACAAACCCCTATTAGTGGATAGAGGAGGAACCTGGGAATTATTCAGGTTTCAATTCCTAATGAAGAATAGATGAAAGAACGTCCGAGCAAGACATGACTAAACTTTAGTGAAAAAGCCCTAGACAGAAATCCATGGGGGACTAAGCACACAGCATGTGCATTCCATGACTCTCCCCTTTAATAATCTGATTTTCATAAACTGTGTTTTTCTTGTATACTTACCTACACTGGAAGCTTTCAGGGACTGGGACTGTCTTCTTCTTGCCTCATGCCCACCTCTGGATTCCAGTTTGTACCTAGATCTTTTAGGTGCAACTGCAATAAAAATAACAGGGCTTATGATGTTGAGATGATGATGTTGAGAAAGACACTACAGCAGCTTGTTATAAAGTATTACTCAGGTATCCAATTTATGAACATTTCCTGACTCACACTTGGATCTCTTTTGATACTGTTTGATGAAGCCACCGTATGTTAGCAAACCAGTCAATTGATTCAACTATTTTATCACCAGCAGTTTCTAATGAGGTTTTTTTCTTCTGGCTGGTGCAAATGAATGTGAACAAATGCATCATTAGTGCAAATAAAATCGCAGAGGCACAGGTGGATTACTTGCAAATGTTAAATACTTAAAACTGCCTTTGAAACACTGTCATCAGATGTGTCCCTATACTGAGAAGGAGAGGCACCCATGGTTTCTTGTTTTAATGCACAGCATCATGGATCAGCAGAGTCTCAATTCTGTCATGATTATTCATCCTTCCTTATCTGAAAAATGTCATTTAGTTGATACAGCATTATAGGGAAGAGCATACTTTGGTGCTTCATATTTTGCTCCTCTCCAGTTTAATACGTATATATGATGGATTATTAAACCTGAACGTCTTTTCTCATCATATAACAAATTGCATGCAAACAACTGCTGCAGCACCTGGTGATTATTGCCAAGGAAACAAAGATTTTTCATTCAAGCCTAAATCCCCTCCCCTCTCAGCTCTACACCCCAGTGACAGAGTGCCCAGCACCACAAGGATGTCTCAGTTTTTCTTTTTCCTAAATCCACCCCTGCCCTTCTTAGGGGCAGATCTTTTGTCAGGGTAAGGAAGGTCAGACAAGAGTTGGAGACATGAAACTAGGGGGATGTGAGAAGACCCCCATAAATCCAAGTCTAGCTTCTCTTCATCATTTGAGAGGCTGGGAGCATATAACGGGAAGCAGAACAAGATCTAATGTGTGTTACACATATAGCTGCAAGCATATAAATACCAGAGTGGAATGCAGCAAGACACTATGATGTTTTTTGTGTGTTTAATGGCTATGATATTACTGCCAGCTTCAACTTCTGCTCTTGTTATTTTTCATTTCCTTTAATAATTCATTACATCATCCAATCTTATGTTGTTAGTAATAAATATTAAATACCCAAGATGCGATGCATGAATTAGATATTTTCTCTTTATGAAAGGATTCTTGTATTAGATTCAAATGTCAATTAAAAGAGGAATATAAAAAAATAATGCAGTGCTTATGTGAGCGCTGGAATGAATGAAGCCTGGTTTCCTGTGAATTTGTGACTTTCAGCTGTATTTTGTCAGATGTAAGAAAGTATGACATCTGAGTGCAGCTCTTCTTGTTTGGGTGCAGATTCTCTGATGCCTTACAAAGGAGTGTGCTCATGCAGTGGCCTAGCTGGCAAGAAGGTCTGTACAGAGAGACCCTGATCCCATTTTCATGAAACTTCCAAGAACTTCATGTCTGTCAGCCCACTGTCTTACTATACTCAGAAAAATTTGGTCAAAAACTTCAACATCTACCAGGAGCACCAGGTGGATGGAAGAACTGACACAAAATTAATGAAACGTTATTTTCTATCGTAAATTTCATCGCTTACCCAATTCAGCTTTCAGTTTTAAATTCCCTACCTTTGTTATATATGTGTTCTGTATATTTGTGAAGAAAATCCCCAAACTGCGCACTGTTCTCCTTGTACGTAAAAGCAAAGAGGTGTCAGGCATGCAATGAGAGCTTTCCTAAGGGAAACTGAACTACATACTGATTTACATCCTAAAGTATCTCATTGACATAAAGAAGCATATGAACAAGCTTATAAATTAATTTTGTCCTTAAAACCCAGGAGTGGTCCTGAAATTACCATTAAATGCAATTTACACAATACTCTGTAAATTGGTGTAAACAACATAGTGACTAATAAGGTGATTTGAGGGCCCTGTGAGACAGCGATGTATTTGATTTGGCTTCTAGGCTTGTGAGATGGCATTTCAGCACCTCAGCTAGTCTGCTAATATCTTTTAATAACCCTGACAAAATTGGAGAAGCAGCTGGGCTCAGACACAATATTAGTAAGGCATGGGAGCACTGGGATTTAAAGTAAAAAATAAATTTAAAATAAAAAATAAATTTAAAATAAAAAATAAATGTGAAATAAAAAATAAATTTAAAATAAAAATAAATTTAAAATTAAAAAAAAAAACAAACCATGGTAAAATATAGCACAGTTAGGTAACAACTTGGGTCTTCTTCCTTTCTCTTCAGACTCCAAATTTTGCACAAGAAAGTCAGCTAGACAAGTTAACAGTCAGCTCCAGGACATCAATATAACATTCCTAATATAGAAATCAATAATAAGCAGAGGTGAAAATCGGTTGATACATATTCAGCTTGCTGTAGAAGAGAAAACGTATAATAGAAGAATTTAAATATTAAAAATAGTGTTGCATTTCTATTATAGTTCCTGTAATACAAGTATTTTTTTCTTCTTTTTCATTTTGTTCCCCAGGGTCATCTTACTAGAGGATGGCAGTCTCAGGCTCTATAACATCACCAAATCAGATGCCGGGGTGTACACCTGTATAGCAACAAATCAGTTTGGAGTTGCCAGAAATTCAGGGAACCTGGTTGTGAAAGGTACTTTAGGTTTTGGGCTTTTATTTTTGTGCTTTATGGATATTAAAAGGTAAATGCCTTTTTTCATTAGGATGCCCAAGTCTGTGCCAGTCAGTGCTAGTATTGACAGGTTTCTGCTTGCAGTTTAAAGCTGAAACTGAACTTACCACTGCCTGCAGCAAAGAAAACCTCATGACCACACCATTCTGATGATCAATTTGTTTATCAGGGAGGTCTCCCAAGATATCCACAGAAACAGGAGGTAATATTAATAACGATACTTTCACCACAGTACTGTCTAGACATTGCAGGTATGGGCTGAACAGTTGCAGGGCCAGCGTTTGATATGACACTGAGGCAGCGTGGAGGTTCAGCGTACCCTATGCAGTGTGCTTGGATAAGTTTATTCAGCTCATTTACCATTTATATCACATCTGAGACTACACAAGAGACTTTAAAGCTGGAGTGCCAAAAAGAAATAAGATGTTATGAAGTAATTTGAAAACCAGGTGGGTTTTAGCATAGGACAGATACATGTTGCACAAGTTGCATTCCTGCAGATCCTGAAGCCACCCACTCCTTCCTTGCACCCCATCTGCTGTACACTACTTTGGTAAATAACTCCAAAACAAATCAGAGCTAAGCAAAACCTCTTCTTTGGCCCCTTTCAGGGCTTTTAATTCTGCATATTTAAATGGCCATCTTCCACAGCACTCCTCCAGTCATATTGCTGCATTAATAATGAAATAAGGGTTCTGTTAGGGTATCTTCTACACTTTCAGACTAGTTTGTTTTCCTGGATGCTAGTACTAAGGCACCTCATTTCATAGGACACCCCTTATCTGTAAGCATTTGACTTTTTGCTTATCTTTTGTTGCATTTTTGGTTTAATTAAACTATTTCAACTGTTAACTACAGGTTAATGTAGCTAGACAGGTTTTTTTTTTCTGAAAGGGGAATAAGGAACATTGTCCTCTCACATTACCCTTATTTTCTTCTCCAGTATGTATATGATATAAAATTTTAATTGTTTCCTTAAAAAGAAAGTAACTTGCCTCTTTGAGAGTCATTACTATGAGCTTGTCCCTCCAAGTTCATTGTAAGAAGCCAAATGCTATGTCCTCTAAGACAAAATGACTGACGGAATGTGATGAGATGTGCCGAAGTGAGACTACATAGTTACCCATGATGTTTCCCAAACTTTATATGGATGTCAGCAAGGACTGGCCTGGCTGCACAACACTTCCAGCTCCAATGCCAGTCATGTTTTTTTTCTTCTATTTTTCTTTTTTTTCCTCCTCTTGGTTTTGATTAAGGCTCTAAGTGCATGTAATCATCTGCCAGTCACATTTTGTAGCACTTCCATATAAACCAGAAAAAAGTCTTAGGACTGGAAAGACAAGCTAAAGCCTTCTTCTGTCCTTTCCTCCCTCTATCCTCCTTTCATGCCCTCACTGGTCACAGATCTTCTCCAACTGGACTGGACTTGTACCAAGTCATGGCTGAGATATCTGGGAGGCACAGGCAAGTTCAACAACTAAGTCATTTTTTCAGACCACCTTGATGAGGCGAAGAATTTTATTTGGAGATGTTGTGATGCTTTAGTTGGAAATGTATAAATAACTTCCCTAACAGCCATCCTGCAGTTATCAGTTTAAACATCCAGAAAATCAGGTTATGGGTTAGGAGGCACATCACATTTACATGGTCACAACTGCTGTAATCCTCTTTCCCTCCAAAGCTGCGGCTTTGTGCTGGGTTTGAGCTTGTGGTGTGACGGCACACTCTGGCTCTGGTCCCAGTCCAGTGATGCTCAGCAGGGCAGTGTCTTTCCTTCAGTATTTTTCACCCCTCTTTGAAACACACTTAAATGCATTGTGGAACACGTTAGAGTACATTACGTGCAAAGCAATCCTTTGCTTCAAATTTTTGCTGTGCTGATGGATAGTCCATCTCCATGAGTAAAAAGAATTTGTAGAAACTTATTGCTCAGGTAGAGTAGTCCAGAGCTGGAGGACATGAAAAGAGATCATTTTTTTTTAATAGAAATTCCTATGAGCAGCATATGAAATGACTATGATTTGATCTTTGATCGCTGAGGCCCACTTACTATGTTTTTTTCTATTTGGTCCCACATGATCTTTTCAGTACAGACATCTGCTTATAAAAGTATTAGAATTTGTTGATTTTAAGTGAGAAGAACAAGTCAAGAAGTGGAACTTCTGAGCTTATAGTAAGCATATTTATTGGTTTTGCAAAACAGCTAATAATAATGTCTGTAGTTACAAGAAGAGCACGTTATTAAATGTAATTTGTAACTATCTCTTTTTTCTTAATATTCTTCTTTTCACTGACTTCAGAATGGTTGCTGTAGCCCACAGGCATGACCTCCTCCCTAACCTACTGCATCTGGCAAAAGTCTTTTTCATACTGATAGTATGAAAGAGCAATTAGCATTGATGCAGTGCAACGTGTAATCTGAGATGATGTTACATCACAGCTAGCAATGAATAAACCAAGCGGTTTAGGGTTTAGGCAGCTCTGACTTCATTAAGGTTGTATTCCATTTCACATATCACATACATGCATCCTAATGGAGCAATATGGGAAAATGGCATTAAAACATGAAAAAATATTTTGTTTGGCATTTATGAAGTTTATTAAAACACTGAGTAACAACATGGTATAAAAATGATCTTGTTTGCAGGGAACATTTGTTTTTGTTTCCCCTCTGGAGAAGTTTTGGCTGTTCAATTATAGGCCTCATTGCTTCAGCATTATTTTCAACTGAAATGTCAGAACTTGGAAAAGCATATCTAATGTGCAAATTAAGTTTATTGCTGCTCATTGAGTTGTTTATTCTTTGTGTGAGAAGTCTTTATTATACCTCCAGCACTCACAACATCTTATCTATTTTCTCCTCTGGAATAGGATTTGCCATGATTCCATGTCTGCAGTTGCTAAGCAAGATAGATAGATAATGTAGAACCAAGAGCTTTTAAAAGCTTTTAAAAGTATTTGAGGTGGAAGTCTTAAAGACAGCCCCATAAAAGAAGCAGAAAATATTGCACAAGTGAACCACTCTATGTCAGTGTTATCACTGGATATGAGCAGGCTAGAACAAGAAACAGAAAAGGATAATAAAACCATAATAAAATGGATTTTTTGCTAATATTACTAAAAAACCCCAAACAACTCACACACAAAACAAGTATAATTCACTAAAGGACAGTTTTCAATATTTATTTGGTGAAGGCAGATAGGTTCGTGACAATAAGTAAGGAGACAGAATACTAATGGGATATAGATTTGGGATTTGTTGTGTTATAAGAAGAAACCTTCATGTTCTGATATTCGAAAATGCCAGTTCACTAGAGAGTTCCACAGAATGCATGTTTTTTTCCCAAATATTTATCTTTTCCCTAAGGAGGCATTCAATAGGATTTAACACATAAATGATCTCTAGAATTTTCATTCCTTCCAATAACCTCTTATAACAGGATTGCAGATGTCTCATTTCTGATCTTTTTGCATGTGTAATCAAAAAATGACACAAGAAATTACACGAAAGACCTAATGAGGCAATCATATTGTTAATGGAACCTTCTCATGAAGAAAAGTTTCAAAATATTCCCAGCCAGTTTTGTAACAGCCAGCTGGAGCTAATGGCCCCTTCCTGTACAATAAAAACATAGAATCATAGAGTCATAGAATCATAGAATGGTTTGGGTTGGAAAGGACCTTAAGATCATCTAGTTCCACCTCCCTGACTGACACCTCACCCCAGACAATGTTGTCCAAGGCTCTGTCCAACCTGGCCTTGTGTTCAAGTGCCAGGGATGGAGCACTGACCACTTCTTTGGGCAACCTGTTCCAGTGCCTCACCATCCTCACAGTAAAGAACTTCTTCCTTATGTCTAAACTGAACTTCCCCTGTTTAAGTTTAAATCCATTATCCCTTGACAGCTGGTTTTGATGGAGGCTTAAAGATTTTGCAAAGACTAGGACATAATGTCCTATTTATATTCTATGGATTTTTGAATGTAACCATTGAATCTGACTACAAATTCCATGCAATACTGTTTGCATCATTCTTGCTTAAGTCTTATTTTGACTTTTCCATAGAAATAAATTGATTTTATTTATAGTATTTTACTTATTTATTGAATGGTGTAATTTTACACAGTGCATTGTAGAAGAGTCAAAATGCACTGATCCTGGTGATCAACCATCCAATACAGAGAAGCAGGAGTTACAATATTAGGTGACATTATGTCTTGTGGCAGTAGAAGTGATGTGGGTCTTATGAAGGGTAGATATTTTACAGAGAAATCTGAAGGACAGGGAGAACTTGAGACATGGACAATTCAGTAGTAGCAGAAGGTTTTACTGATACTGTATGAACTACAGCAGAAAAAGTGAATTTCATCCCTGGTATATGTGCCTCTATTTGAAGTTTTAGGAGAATACCCAATTCAAAGGGCTGTCATCAGAGCAATGCAAAACAGATACACCCAAATCAGCTTTAAGCAAGACAAAATACCAGCAGCAGTTTATGCCTGGCAGCAAGGAGCTCATATCAGGCTGTGGGGTCTAGCTGAGAAGGCTGAGAAGCTGAACCCTCTAACCACTGTTTACTCATATCCAAATACTGAGCTTACCAGTGGGAGGCTCAGGAAACATGCTGTTGTCCATCTGTCGTGGTTTAAGCCCTGTCGGCAAGCCAGCCACACAGTTTCTCTCTCCCCCCGCCCCTCTTCTTGCCCTCCCCCTACTCCCGGAGGGATGGGGAGGAGAATCAAAAGAATGCAACTCCCACGGGTTGAGATAAGAACAGTTTAGTAACTAAGGTATAACACAAATCATTACTGCTACCACCAATGATAATAACTATAAAGGAAGTAACAAAGGAAGAGAATACAACACCTCACCACCAGCCAATCGATAATGCACCCCACCCTGCCTGCCCGAGCACCAACCAATACCTAGTCCAACCCCACAGTGAACTAGTCCTTCCGGGTAACTCTCAGTTACCTCCTGGCCATGACGTGCTGTGGTATGGAATACCTCTTTGGTCAGTTTGGGTCAGGTGTCCTGTCTCGGCTTCCTCCCGGCTTCCCCTCCTCCCTAGCAGAGCATGAGGCTCACAAAGTCCTTGGCCAGACTAAACATTTGAGTAGTAACTAAGAACATCAGTGTTATCAGCGCTGTTCCCAGGCTGAAAATCAAAAACACAGCACTGCAACAGCTACTAAGAAGGAGAAAAAATGACTGTTGCTGCTGAACCCAGGACACCCTCTAATTGATTGACGCTGTAAATAAGCCTCGTTAGGGCCAGCCCTGTCCATTCCCAGGGCAGTTACACTGTACATGAGACAGGAGCTGTGGAGGTGACCCTTGCAGTGATTTCAAAGGACCAGTTCCCAGCTCCTGGTTCTCCCAGCTCCAATGTAGACCCAGGGTCTACAACAATCAGACCCAGGGTCTACAACAGGCTGGGGACAGCCCAGGCTAATTTGCCAGAGCCTTTGACATCCTCTAGTGAATCAGGCATAACTTTTTCATCATTTATAAGAGAATATGTATGGAGACATCTCTCCTGCAAAGCTAAGGACAGAGCAGACAAAATCCTGGGAGAAAGTGTGTTGTTAACATTCAATGTAGAGCAATGTAGAATTTCCACTTTGAGGTCAATCTTGGTATTTAGGGAAAGACTTTTGCTTCTTCTGTGCCATATTCTGTTTGCTTTAAAAGCTCAGATGAACACAGTTTATAGGTTTAAGGAAGGAGAGAGTCTTGCAGGATGACTTTGGATGAAGAGATGCCGATTTTGGAGGGCCACATCAGACCAGAAGATCATACCTTTCCATCTGCTCGTGACAAAGTGAAGGTCCAGTTATCATGAAAGCAATTTTCCAATTATTATCATATACCAGGGTATTATTTCTTTTTTCTTTTTTTTTTTTAACATATACAGCTTTATTGCAAGTAATATATTTTGGTCCTCGAAGTGTTATTCATACAGTTCCTTTTCAGCTGTGAGAATAAGAAATAGAGGAGGAAAAGCAAGAAAAGAAAACTTCATGGAGGTTCTCTGTAGTTTTCAAAATTATTCTATAAAAGTTACCTGTATTTCACAATGGAATTACTTCATTTGAGATTTATGGAGCTGAGTTCTTTGACAGTGTTTGCTGAAATCAGTGGAGTTGTGCCAACAAAGAATTTGGCCCTTGAATCATCTGGAATTTATTGCATCTGACACACTGCTTCCAGGGAAAGGAACAGATTTCTCTAACCTAATAATCAAGTATCTCTAAGACAGTCATCTGAGGCCTTCACATTTTGCAGTCTTTGACTTCAGACCAACTGGTGGAGCTGCCACAATGATAGTTATATGTGGCTGTGAAGAGAACAGCACACAGAGAAATCCTTCCTGAGCTCTAACTCAATGAGAACTTCTGATACTTAATGATACCCAGAAAAAAACCACTGAATTTGTTTATAAAGAAAAAAAACACTGAATTTGTTTATAAAAAAAACCCCACAAAACAGACAAGTGCTTTCTTTGTTTTAATTGCAAAATATTATTTGAGGCCTACAGAAAGTGTACCACTGAAACCAGAGAGATCCAGTTTTATTTTAAAAGGTTAGGAGAAAATGCAATGTTTCACCTTGTTTGTGCCAGTACCATAACAGTCGCTCACCAAGTGCATTTCAGATGCTGGAAAGAAGCCTTTCAGGTTTCAGTCCATATTGCCTATCTGTACCTACATATTAATCAGTTACTGCAATGATGGTGACAGTGTGAATGAAAATGTATTTGAAGGTAAGAGGTTGGATGCCCTATCATGCATCATTGTTTTGGAACCAAGGCCTTGGTAAAACTAAAATCCTGAATTTTCAAGTACACTCTAACACAGGGTTAAGCTAGAATGCTGAGCTAATACAGTTCATGCAAATTTTCTTCTCCTCCTCGCTCATTATTTTCAGAACATATTAATATTGTTGAAGAGATTCTACTCTCATTTTATAGATGTGTCTAAATTCTATTTTATAACACTTTCATGCACAAAAGCTTTATTCAAGGGAATTGCTTACAACAAAGTGGTTGTTATCTCTAATCTGTCTGCTAGTCATTTCAAGAAAAGTGAAGCCATATAAACCTATTTCTTTCCCCTTCAGGGAGCTACTGCTTCCCTTAATAAGAGTTGAAAATTTGTTTCTCAGTGTAAGGGGTTAAATGAGATCACATAAACAGTTTTTGTCTGTGAAGATATCTTCTCTGAAGCTGTAACGTAAACAGCCTTGTGCGGGAAACTACCACTAATATTAATATAGATTAAGGATCTCAATGTATAAAGTAAGCAGAGATCAGCAGCAATTTTGCTGTTGCTGCAGTTTCCTGTAAGGAGTGATTTTCAAGTTTGAAGAACCGCGGGCATATTTTTAACAGTCTTAGTAATGAAGTCTGCACTTTTTCAGCTGAAATCATATCTATTGACTATAGGCTTTACAAAGTAACACATGACTAATTTAGCAGGTTGCCTCTGACATCTGTTCGCTCTCAGAGGCACACAGTGTGCTCATTGCAAAAGTAATAGGCTACACACAGGTAAGTGTACTGAAATCATCACTGTGTTAGAGATAATTTTGTTTATTATGGAACATTTTGGCCAATTTTAAATAATTTCACAAATGGTACAAAACTCATTCAAGATCTACTATTTTCATATGCATTTTAATGAAAAAGATTTTTTTTTGTCTCTACAGACAGAACTGTAATTACTATTCCACCTTCTAATATGGACCTAACAGTTGGAGAAAGCATAGTCCTTACATGCCAGGTGTCTCATGACCCCTCTGTTGATGTGGTGTTCATATGGTCATTTAATGGCAGTAGAATTGATTTTAATAGAGAAATACATCATTTTGAAAGAACTGGGAAAGTAGGTTTCTTAAACTCCTTAGTGCTTAATGAAACTATTTGCCACAGTCTTTAGATGACACAAATATTTATCATAATTCTTCCATCACTATTTATATTCATGGTGAATCACTGTTTCTTTACAAGGGCTGCAGCTATTTATTTTTCTTTCTTAAATTTCATAAAGGCACTTGAGTTATTTGTGAAGCCATAATAAAAATGTCCACATGAAAGAAACTGATGATAGCTATGAATATTTTAATTTAAAAGCTGAATTTTTTATAAATATGGAGCAATTTATAAAAATGTCTAGTATGGAAACTGTGTTGTGAGTGATTAGTTTACTTTTCTTGTATTTCCAGGAGTCTGTCAGGGATTTGATGATAAGAAATATTCAGCTACATCATTCTGGGAAATATGTACGCAGGGTACAAACAACTTTAGACAGTCAATCTGCAACAGTAGATATAATTGTGAGAGGTATGTCTGTTAAATGTAAACACGTATATCTTCTGGAGGAATTAGAAACTCTTATCATCAGCTGTTGTTTAAATGATTTCTAGGATATCAATTCAACATTTCAAAAGTGAAATGCTATATATCTTGTACTCTTGGCCCCAGAATTGAACTGAGACTGTGGCCAACATGATCCTAGTGTGCAGCTAATCCAGCGAGATCTGTGCAATTCTCCCTTGGCATCTGATGGCAAACCTTTCTGGTCACACAGGTCAATATGGCAGGGCATAGGGAAGTCCTCTACTTTCAGCAGACTGCTGTCTGTTGCTCCTTACTGATCATGCCTGGGTCACTGTGCAGGCTCAAAAAAACCCCCAAAACCAAAACCAAGAGATCTGCTTCCTTTCCACTATTTGGAGATGATATGAAAAATTTTCTATGGTCAACTAACTAATCTTTTCACTGCCAGCAGCAAGAGAAATGCTGTGATGGAAGCAGATCCCTTGAATCCTAGCAGAAATCAGAAATCCGCATAGTGTCCCACCTTGCATTCTTTCGAAATCTCAGTTTTTATTAGATGCAATAGGAATTCTGAAAACGCTGGATGGCTCAACAAAAGACACATTGGGTAACTTTCTTTGTCAAACAAAAAAAGAAATCATTCCCTTATTTGTAGTTTTTATATTAGTAACCTGAAGACATTAATTTTCCTGACCCAAAACCCCTCATTAATTAGAAAAATGTAATACAGGCATGAAGCCATCATTTAGATATTGTGCTGCTGTTATGAAACTGCAGCTTCATTAATTTCACTGACTTGAGAAAGTAAGAATTGCTCAACACATTCCAACCGCAAATCTTCTCTATCTTAAAATGCTAATCATAATAGGCCCCCCCAGGTCCACCAGAAGATGTTAAAGTTGAACATATTTCTAGCACTGCTGCTGTGTTATCCTGGAAGTCTGGAATCGATAATAATAGTCCAGTCGAGATCTACAGTGTTCAGACAAGGACTCCTTTCTCAGTTGGATGGCAGGCAGTTTCAACAGGTGAGCAATTTGAGAGTTTTCTTTTTTTTATATATAATATTAATTTGCATATGCCATTAATTATTTAAAAAATAAATTGTCACTGACATGTTTATTTTGCCTTTAGTTCCTGAAGTCATTAGTGGTAGGACTCACAAGGCAACAGTGGTTGAATTAAGCCCTTGGGTTGAATATGAGTTTTGTGTGGTTGCCAGCAACAGTGTTGGAATTGGGGAACCAAGCAGACCATCAGCTCTACTGAAAACTAAAGCAGCAGGTAAGTCCTCAGTTTTTCCATGCAGACACATTGGCTCCTCCAGGGTGTGAGAATTTCACTGCAGCAGAGCCACTCATTTGTACAGGGTTATTTACATTATCTGTCTGGCATTTTAGTCTGCGTCTGGTACGGCTTCACGACAGCAGACCTGCACTACCAATGCAAAAGATGCTTGGACATGATTGAGGTACCACCCACTTTGCTCTCTGGTTTGAAGTTTTTTTGGGCTATGAGCTGGCCTGAGCTTCCTCCCTTCATTATGTCTCAAAATATATCTGATCCACATGCCTGAACACAACATTTCATTGCTTTAATACCCTGATCAGGCACTTGCATAAGAAATGATAAAGCCAGCTCTCTGGTATATCCTAGCACAGGCATGTAAACCCTTTGATGCAGAGGATGTTTGATACCTCAGCATGAGTAGGGACAGGATATTCGTTTTAACTGGAAGAAATAAATTACAGCATCCAAAGCCTACTGAAACTAATACTTTCCACTGACTCCAGGGCAGGATCCTTACTATCTGTCTGTCTAACCTTTACACATCTGTCTCTGGGACTTGGAACCTCATAGGAAGAAGGCTCATTCTTGGATGACCGACACTGTCAGTCCTTTGACCTACTCAGTTTGGTACAATTTATTTGAAGTCTAAACCTTTGGTTTATGTTTCTCCCAGCCCTCTGCTTATCAACTCTCTCCTACCTATAAAATCAGTACTTATAAGATGGAAAGCAGTAAAATGGAAGCAGCTTTTACAATCCACTTTCTTTTCTCTGTTTATCTCAATTGCTAAGCTCTGAAGTTTGGCAAGCTGCATTTCAAGACAGAACTCAAAATACAGTATTGTACATTATACAGTACAAACACATATATCCTTAGAAAGGGGGATCCATTTGTTTCTCAGAATACCTACAATATTGGTCCCAGGGCAGAATTACTTCACAATGTATTAAATCAGTTGATTTAAGTTTAACAAGTTCTCTTTCCTGTTGTTGAAGCAAAAACATACTTAGTACTGATGCCAGAAAAAACTATTTGATTATTGGAACACCAATCTTAATAGGTTTTTGTCAGTTTTCCAGGTGCAGAGAGGCATCAAATGAATCTTATCAGCAGTCAGAACTGCCTGGCCAGTGTGGTAGTAAAGCAGATTGCAGGCTGCTCTCAAATAAAGGAAAGAGCTTGAGAGCCTCGAGTATGGAAAGATGCACTAATCCTGCCTGCGCCTGGGTGTCTGTGGGATGCATGTCTGAGTGGTACATGACTCCTTCCTCCCACAGGAAAACACTATGAAACATTCACATGCAAGGAAGATTAAAGAAAAGATGGAGACAGGAAGGGTCCAAATTTTCTAAATTTCCCACCAGAGTATCACAGATACATGTTCTCCTTTTCATGACTGATCATGAAGTCAAAATTATTCTTGAGAAGGTCTTTCTTGCTGTTGGCACCATAGGGCTTTGCAAAGTGATGTTCAAACCCACCTATATAGTCAGTAGAAGCTTTCATCTTTTAAGGTGGGGTGGTTTGTTTTTGTTTTTGTTTTTGTTTTTTAATTAGAGGGATTCACAAAGCTAGAGCTAGAAATAGAAGGAAGCAATAAAATTAACATTATTTATCATAGCAATAGCACAAGTGTAGCACTGTCTGAAGCTTAACAGAAGGAATAGAAAGATTCCAGCTTTTAGTCACTTAACCCCTTCACTGCTGTAAATCATTCTGTCTCAAAATATTGCTCTGCAGTGGCAGAAGAAGCAATTTATCTTTTCTTTGGTTGTTGTTTTAATCAGACTAGGGATCTGAAAGCAGTGTGATAGCGTGGACAGCAAAAGTCTGGGCATGAAAGGGTGAATTTGAACTTTGCTGTTATAATAGCTATTTTGCCAGCTGAAATCTGAGCATTAGTAGATTTGTGGATGCAAATGAGACACTGTTCATTTCATTAAAGTGGAGCTGAGAATTAATTGAGCCTCTGTTAGTGCACTCAGCTGTAAACTTTCATCTGTTTCTCAACTATGACCTAGTTGAGGCTCTGCTGAGCAGTAGTACAAATATTTTTCCCAATGCAAATGTAGTAAGTACGAAACACATTTAACACATGAACTAATTGAGCATCAACTGGTTCATGAAACAGTGAAACACTAGATTGAAAGTCTGTTTTGGCATTTTTTTTTTCCCTTTAACATGGTTCTTTTCCATCTTAGATTATTTATCTGTGATGCGTGTAAGAGACTGATTGTGAGTGACAAAATGGAATACTTATGCAGAACTCTCAAAAATAGGCTAGTCCGCTTGCACTTCCACTCGCTTTTATGACTACATAACAAAATTATTGTGAAATTTCTACATTTCTAGAGAGGATGGAATAAGATGAAGATTTATATGTGTACCAGAATCTAGCAGTGATAGTGAGTTGACATAAATTTCCATGAACTGAAAGGGCTATTGCCTTTTTATTGTCACTCCTGCAGCTGGCCTAACGCTGGGTGGATGAATGGGGAAGGACAGGAAGACATTGTAAAACTTGTGAAACCTTTGAACAAGCTTGAGATGAAACCATCCTACCCATTTCTACCCTGTCTTCAGCCCTGTCTTGACACATCCAATTTTCAGACTGTGAGAGCTGAATGAAGGGGACAACAAAGCAATCTTGAAATTTCTAAAAATAGTACCAAGGATTTGGAGATGGAAAAGAGTATAAATGCCCTCTTATTGGTGGTTCCTGCTCAGTCAGTTACAGAGTTGCCCTCTTGTTTATACTTCCTCAGCAGCTGAAAAGGAACATGATATTATCCTTGCAGGTAGACCTATCGTGAACTTTACCATTAGAACAAGGCTGGTCTGTCTAAATTCCATCCATTATATCACACTTTAGTTCCCCAAAATTGTCAATATTTATAGGCTAATGGGATGGGCACGTTTATGGAAATATAAAGCAACAGGAAAAAAATGCTGATATTTTCTTTGCCTTGCCACCAAGAGTCACTTGAGTGACAAGGCCCCTTCAGCCAGGGACACTAGCATATTGCCTGACCTCAACCTTGTACCCATTGTGCCATACACCCAGGGCAATGCTAGGGAATTCAAGCTCTAATTAATGAACTTTTGGACACTTACAGTCTTGGAGACGGAGAAAAGCAAATTGCAAGTTTTGAATTTCCTAAGAAAAGCATACAGCCAATTACAAAAAAAAAATAATACATTGTTCCAACAACATGTTTACTGAACAAATGCATAATTAGTAAATCAGTAGTGTTGCAGCTACAGTCTGAATAGAACATCATTTTGCCAATTAGTTGATGAAGCATAATAATGTCAGATACTTGATGCTAGTAGCTTCTTTAATTAATTTTTGGAACCAAGGTACTCATGTATCACATACATCTGTGGCTTCAGCCTTATAAACGTGAAAATGAGTAAACATCATTTCAGTTCATTTAAAATGTACTGTTATACAATATAGTACCTGTTCTATGTGTTGAAAGGCAGAATGGCTGCATGTAAGCTTGGAAAAGCTCTAAGCATCCAGTTGACAAGACCCATGGCAGTAGTTGTGGGTAGTTGCAAGAACCAATGTCTTTTCTTTTCCAATTCCTGCTGTGGCACCAACAAATATCAGTGGAGGAGGAGGAAGCCGCTCTGAGATGGTGATCACATGGGAGGTAATTGTTAGCTCAATTAACCTAAGCCACCTAATGGGGAAGGTCCATGCGTGAAATCACAGCCCTGCTGAAATCCAGAGGATTTCGGTCATTACCTTGGGCTGAGCCTGGATTTCATCCTGCATCTGGAGGGAAAACAGCCTGTAAGATATACAGCAAGTTTTCTGTGTTATAGTGAACAATTTATAAAAATAAACAGTTTAAGAGGCACGTTATAAAGATGTTTAGAAGTCTATATAACCCTCTTATCTTCATTGTACAGGAGGTGCTTAACACACTAATCTGCTTGGCCATTTTCTGCATTAACATTTTTCATACTTTTGTTTACATGTTTTCCATTCTGGAACGCTGTGCTGACAAGACATATCCTATTATGCGTTAAAGGAGATGAGCCCTTTAATTCTCTAGCACTCCAGTGAGAGGAGAGAATATACATTTTTAGAACAGTTAATACCATACTATAAGTTGCAATGGATGAGCACAGGTCATTTCAGAGAGCAGAAAGTAAGCATTGTAGGAAGGAGCTTCCCTTCACCAGCCTCACAGTAGCCTCCCTGAAAGCATCCTGATGAAGGCAGGCAGCCTCTTGCAAAGCCCATGCAGGGTTGGGGCAAGCACTTAGTTAGAACTTGAGACCCTATGGAAAAACTCCCCAAAACGCATCTCCTCCCCTCTGTTTTTTTATTACCCCTGAAAAGTATACATGAAGTTAATGTGATTCACCTAATTAAATCTCTCCCCTGGGTCTGAGGGTATATAACTAAAGTAGGAGCTACTCCATGCCATTAGCAGCACTCAGACTGGAGGTCAAGAGCCAGGCAGCCTGGCCACGTATCTCACTATCAGGTCTAACTGTCTCAGAGGATGCACAAGATGCTCTCTCTTCAGTTCCTAATTTGGGACAGGGCATCCAAAACCGTGGGGCTCCCTTTGTAAGTCATGGAAAACATTTCTTCATGAAAAAAAAAAGAAGACTTCTAGCTCAGCTTAAGCAAGAAAAGCAGTCTCTCTCCCTTGAGTTCATTATTTTCCCAAAGAAACAACCAAGCTTATGTACTGAAGGAAAGGAAAAGGAATTAAATTAAACTAAAAGTGATGTTACTCATCAGCTGAGTGAGTTACTTGTGTTCTCCTGTATGCTAAAAACCTGTGCCATTTGACTAGCCTTTTGGGGGAGGAAGGGAAGTGCCAGCAAAAAACAGAATAAAAAAAATCCCCACTAGATAAATACTATTTCAAAGGCTTCCCACTCTCCATGCTCCAGAATGAAACTTCACTTTTACTGACCTAAGTTGTCCTCCATAGTATCTTTCACTCTTTTGTTTCATTTTCTCCTCTACTGTTCTACTCTTTGGGAGCAGAAGAACATGAAAATTGAAAACAACCTGAGATATTTCAATCAAATTACCCTGTTGGACTCCATAGTGTGTCATGAAAAATAGACAGAAGAAATACTGATTATGCCAAGCTAACAACACTGAACACATCTCTCTATCTTTCTGTGATGAACTCACTAAACACCTTGATTAAATCTGAGGTCACAGAAGCCTCAAAAACAAATTAAATGCTCTAGAAAGTAGCCTGAACTCTTACAAATCCCCAGTGAACCATCATACCTCACGTTTAACTCTCTCAGGACAGGAAAAGAGATAGAAGAGGGCATATTGGGGAATTAATGTTTGCAAAACAGCTAAGGAAAGACACTTTTGTTATTTATGCCAGGCCAGGCTTATTATTAGAAGGAATTTCTGAGGAAAATAATAAAATAAGTGCCCTGAAATCTTCTGATGTACTTCCTGATTTTTTTTCTCCCATCATCTTACACCATCAGTGCTCCTTGTTCCCAGGAATGACTGCAGGAGAGGAGATTGGAGCCAGGAGGGATCACAGGGTCTGCGCTTCTGTCCCTGTGTTTTCCTCCCTCTTTCTGCACTGTTTTCCATATCTGCTTTTCCATGAACCTCACTCTGATGCAAGGATCTGAAATAAATGAAGTTTTCTTAATAAATGCTTCCTTCTTCCATGTACTACTGATCTTTTCTTGTTTCATAAATGTTCCCTTGCTTTGAGAAGCTAATAGAGAAGTATTTTTATCCCATGAAAACAAAAAATTTCATGCTGGATACAGTGCTGATGTAATTGCCTGTTCAGTATGAGTCATTAATACATATCTTGACATAAGATTTTATTAATAGAAGCATTAATTTTGCCATGTTGACTTGTGATAACAGTTCCATTCTGAACAAACTTAAATAAGAATATGTTCATGCACTTGAGACTCATGCAGGCAGTTCTACAGCTGACCACACTTGTGTGTATACATTTGCTCCCTTGCCAAATCTTATTTTTTTCTTTAAGAATCATTTATTTAAAATTAACATTCCTACACCCCTTGGGGAAAAAAAGAAAAAAAGTCAGCTACAACGTGTACTGAGGAAAATGCTTTTAATTTTGAAAACTTCATGCCTGAAAGAGAATAACTTTAATGGAGCTGATCAGCTTTTTTTTTGTTTCTAAATTGATTGCCTCGATAGATTTATTATTTTGATTTTTATTTCAATATTACATTGACTGATGGAGCAAACATTATTATCTTCTCTAAGGCACAGTCAACTAAATCAATACTGCTAAAATATAGTCAGGGAATGAAGATTCAATTAAAATAGTGTATACTTGCAAATGCTCATTGACTGACTGCTTTGTCACTACAGTCAGTTTCAGAAGAGCTACAAAATGGAGAAGGTTTTGGCTACATCGTTATGTTTCGTCATCTTGGCTCAGCAACCTGGACAAAAGCAGTGGTGGCTTCAGTGGAAGCAAGCAAATATGTTTATAGGAATGAAAGCATTAAACCTCTCTCTACTTTTGAAGTGAAAGTTGGCGTCTACAACAATGAAGGAGAAGGGACTCTGAGCTCCATTTCCATCGTCTACTCAGGGGAGGATGGTAATGCCTGTTACTTTTATTAGTGATGGTTGTGTAGCATTCAACAGGTCCCAGGTGTGATCAAACAGATCCTGACAGGGATATTAAGCAGCCTGCTCAAGCCACATGACAGAAGATGGAAAATGGAAGTAAACAAAAAAGCAAGGCGCAGGTTTTCAGAATTGCTTTATGTATACACCATGTTTCAATATTTTGGTCCCCAGGAAGCTCCCACTGAGTAAGCTGGGAAAATCAGGAGACATCCAAAAGTCTAGCCTTCAGAGGGTCTAGCTTTTCTGACTGCTCAGTGTAGCTGAGCAGCCTGAAAATATTTCCCAGCTTACGGGTAATGACCAATTTTGAAAACAGGTTTTGCTGATGTTCCACAATAAATGAGTGGTAAAGCTAGCAGCTCACACCAGGCTTCCTGAGCCTCTGGGAGCTGCTTCCCCCCAGAATCTCTTCCTTTCTTCTTGAATCTCCTACAGACACAACATAAATGTTCTACCAGCTGTGTTTTCTCTCATCACCCAGAGCCACAGATAGCACCAGTGAGGGCTTCTGCACTGAGTATTTCAATGGCAGAGGTAGAGATCTCCTGGCAGCCCATCGCATGGAACAGGCAAACAGGCAGAGTGCTGGGCTATGGAGTGAGCCAGTGCTGGTGTCTGACACCTTACAGGTATCCCCTTCATGGCCATATTTGTATCCTGGTACTTCCTTCCTTGCTTCCAAGTCAACAGACAACGGGGCTCTTCACATGACTCTTATTAGCAACATTTCACCTTAGATATTCACAAACATTTACAGACCAGGACTGCAGCTCTGGACTTTTTGTGATGTACAGTAAAACCTCAAGATTAATCATGTGTGATGGCTACTAAAAAAGGACACTCACTTGATTCCGGAGGTGCCTCCAGCAGACAAAGAGGGAGTACGTTTTTGTATTAGGAACAGGGGTACTTCAAAGTAATCTCAGATATAATTCCTGTGCATTTTAGTTACACAGTAGGGTTTTTTGTAGATAAGTTAAACCAATACTAAACCAAGTCAGAAACACTTTAAATTCTGTCCTATAATTATAAATGTATAAATGAAGGTAATAGGAGTCATGTACTATACACAAACTTTGTTAAATCAATTACTCAGAGGTAAAAAAACACATCAGGTATAAATAGCAGTCCCTGAATCAAAACCAAAGGCAGGACACAAAATAATTAAAAGATCTCTTAGATGACTGAGATTAATGTTTCTTTGTACCTTTTAAAATTTTCTTCAAATGCATTCAAACCATAAAACCAAATGAGCTTTTAAAATATCTCACCTTATCAAAGGTTTCTTTTTAGACATCTATAAAGTTAAGGATTTCATTTATTTCCTTTATTGGTATTCAGTCTCTGAAATTTTATTTCTTCTCTATAAATATTCACACTTGGTTTTATTTCCTGCTAGTTTTGAATACGAAAAAATCCTGAATTCCTTGAAATCTTCATTGTCAGCATGTCTGCTTCCCAGCCAAATCTGTAATTGATGGAAAACAATGAATTGCCTGTTCTTTGTTCTTGCCTTTCAGGTTTTATATTGGACTGATGATCCCAAGGAAAGCACAGCTGGTAAAGTCAGAGTCAGGGGGAATGTAACAGCCAAAAATATCACAGGACTAAAAGCTACCACAGTCTATTTTGCAACAGTTCGAGCTTACAACACTGCAGGGACTGGGCCCTCTAGCACCCCGGTAAATGTCACCACTAAAAAGTCACGTGAGTATTCAATTTAGTACAATAAATGTTGCCAAATCCCAAATGTGATAGTGACATTTCAGCTTACCATGACCCATCTCTGCTAAATGTTTCAATATCAAAGAAAATTGTATCCCATATCTCTCCATAAAATTAAGCAACAAAATCTGTGACTAACTTCTCTAAGTCTTATCTGATAATACTTTCGTGGTCACTGTCAAGTTTACTCAGACTCTGGTATTTAAGACATTAATAAATATTTAGCTTCAGGTCTGTCTCAATGGAAGCTAAAATTCTCATCAACTTAAAGCAGGTTATTTCATTTGCCTTATTCTATTTATATGCTAAAATAATTCAGTACACCTACAAAATTAGATAACACCAGTGTCTGTGTTCACACAAAATAGCAACCATTAGTAAGGATTTCCTTTTGCACTGCAACAGCATGCCACTTGATTTCAGGAAATTTCCAATGATATGTAAAGTCAATAAAAGAAAGATGTTCCGTGGATCAAACAATAGATTTGGCTATTGGGAATATGGGTTTGTTTCTTTAAAGGAAACTGTTGAATGGTCCAAATAAAGTGCTTTTCTGAGACCTTTAGACTGTGAAATACAAAGGGGGGGTCTTCGTATATATAGGGGGTATATATATGTATGAATACATTCATGTAAATACTGTTTGGTCTGGAATCCTAGAAGCAAAGACGTATGTTATTCTGTTTGTGAGAAGCACCTTCATGAAACCAGTGCTTTCATGTGGCCACCCTCCAAGGTAACAAGGAAGCACTGAGTACCATCCTGCAGGATTGTACCTATAAAGTAAATGTTCACTAAGAGCAAAATAATCATAAAGCAGTAAATCTTGGTAATCTGCTATGTACCAGAGTCCCCCAAACCCGTTGCTGTTTAAGCACTCCATTGTTTTTATACTTTCCTTGGACTATGTTCTCCCAGTAAATAGTTGACCAGAGCTTTTGCAGAAAAGGCACAAAAGGGGAAATATCTGTCCTGCTTTCACAATTTTCCTCTTATCTATGTGCTGTTCCATGCTACTTCTCAAAGTGCAAGACAGAAACCAACTTATAAAATGAGCTGCCAATTAAAGTTACTATTTAGTGTAAATAACATAAACCAAAATAAAGCCAGAGAAGGTATTTCTTAAGGATTCAAAGAGGACTTTTCTCACAGGCAATTTCTTAAGGGAAAGCGGACTAATCTCTGTAAATTATTCTCTAAATTCCTATGTGCATATGTATGAAAGACAAGTTAAAGACATGGCAGTCAAGAGACAAGATGTATAAGGAATAAATTTGCTTTTGTTTTACATTGACTTCATCTTCTGTCAAATTTAGGATTGTGCTAATGGGTCACTTAAAAATTAAAGTCAAAACAACCCTTTTAATATTTAAAAACATATATTAAATTTTTAAGTTAGCCTCTGAAAAATGCAAGCACTTTCAATATGAGTAGAGATAATATGTCAAGAGAATATAAACAATGTGCATCTACCGCCGGAGCTTTAGCTTCAATGTAATAGCTCTGTCTTCCTACTCATCATCCAGGATTCCTACAATGTTCTGTGCATGCCATTATTGTAGAGACTAAGCAGAAGTAAAATGGTCCTACTGCCAAATAGGTGCAATTCTGATTGAAACATACTTATCTGAGATCAATTTAAAGTCTAAGTTCATATCCTCATTTAAGTTTAAACTACTCAGGAAGGGGGAAATTATGTCCTCCTTCCATGAACGTATTGCTCCATCAGGAGCCACTGTGGAGCTCAGCTCTTCTGCTTCTTTACTTAGATGATGGATTTCAGGAATTGCTTTGCTTTTTCTTTTTACTTAAAAATATATTTATCAACAGATACAGATACTAGAAATACTTTGCAAGGATAAACCTCAATTCAGTGCAGCAACAAAGTGTTACCTAAACACAAGAGTAACATCATTAACTTAATAAACTGAAGCATATAGTTGGGATTTCAATTATTACAAGAAAGTAGTTGAGGAAATTATCTCCTAATACTAGAACTGAAGAACTCTTTGCAGTGGTTTTGCTTGCAGATATTGCTATGGATTTAGGGAAGTGCTGCATCACCTTCTATTCTGGTCCCCAGCTGTATAGCAAAACCAATTAATTTGTCTTGAAACTCATCCGATGGTAGTTTTTCAGCCCCAAAACTATGAATTGAAATGGTTTTAATTGCTATGCTAAAAAGCTTTGAATAGGGCAGTATTCACCCCTTTTTGAGTGCTTCCAAGACTTTTCAGGATACAGGCAATTTGACATCCATTGCCTGTTGTGAGGTTTTTTGTTACCAAATTCCTTATACAAAATATTTGCTGAAAGCAACAAAGAGGTTTCAGCCAACATTTAAGTTAATTTGCAGTTTAATTAACTTAAATATAAATATCTTCAAAAAGAAAATTAATCTCTTTTCAGCAGTGACAGTATGGCACATGGAAGGACATCTGCTTATATTCACCTGGGTAGCCCACTAACACTTTTTTTCCCTGCTGGTGGGATAGATTAAACTTCTCCATAGTCAAGAAGCAGACAGATATGAAACAACAGGCACCATCAATTTATTCTATCTCCATGGGAAATTAAAGAAATTGTGGAGTATTATCAAATCAACAGTATCTTCCAAGTTACATTAATCATCAATTTATAGGAACCACAGGGAGAAAACGAGGATCCTGGAAATTAAGCATTTTAAAGTCAAATCTGGGATACTCACAATGTGTTCCTCCAAGTCTCTCTCTTTTTCTAAATTCTGTTCAAGTCCTTATTTCTTCTAACATCCCCAGTGCTGTCCTCCCAGGCAGGGTCTAGGAGGATGCACGATGGAGAAGGAGATAATGTGTTGTTCTAAATCTGAGATAGGGTTCAAAGGCACAGTTTCAGCTTCACATGTTCACACAGGATTCAATTTCAGTCACTTGTAGGCAAATTTTCAAAGTCCTGGTACTTAGGCATGAAAAGCCTTTGAAAAGCTACTCTCAGCCTATTGTGCTGGGAATTTATAAAATCTACAATGTTTCATGATGGATCATATGGAGACTTTAATGTGTAGCTCTTTGTAACCTGTCCTCATGGCTGATGAAAATCTTATCTTCTGTATTTTGCTCTTAGTTTTACCTTTTTTTGAAATCCATACAGCAAAACATTCTCTAGTACATTAAAATACAGATAAGAAGACAGTACTTAAACAAAATCTATCAAATATAACTTGAGCTGTCAGACACTGTCAGGATTTCCCTAATTTTGAAAATGAACTCTCACAGTAAGCGGTTTTGTGCTATGAATAGAGCTTTATTCTGACTAATGTGGGAGCAATGATGGACTGGAAACAATTTTTTACTCTTAGATTTGAATCACCCATGCATTTGCTGCTTCTGTGTCAGCAGCTCGTTCAATTACATGATGCAAATTAATATTCAGTTGTATCTTCTGATTATCATCATATTTTTTTAAAGCACCAAGTCAACCTCCGGCAAACATTGCCTGGAAACTGACAAATTCCAAAATCTGTTTGAACTGGGAACATGTAAAAACAATGGAGAACAAATCAGAGATGCTAGGCTACAAAGTAAGTAATTTCTTTATCTCATTCATCAGACATGGTTTCTATAATAGAGGTACAAACAGTCACTTGTTGAAAGGTGACTGTATATTACCTGGAAAACAGTGACTCTCATGGATATATTGTAAAGGTTTGCTGAAATTTATAAAACTGGAAGAATGGCTGTGTTTGTTCAGAGTAAGACTTATTTATCCTGACACAGGATTTTTCTGTCCCTAACACTAGATCTCTCTTTTCCCTTTTTCCCTTATAATCTCACTCATCTAAGATTCTTGCATTCAAATCTTTAGGGGAAGGAGATTCACACATATATAAGGAGTAGAGCACAGCCTCTTAATCATTAAAGACAGGCATAGGACACATTTAAAAGTCCCCACCCTCTGGAAATTCACAAATGTACCTTTGAAAATGAGAAGGAAGATATATAAAGTTCAACATGAATGAAGTAAACGCACTCACACAGATCTATTTTTAAAGGGAAAAAAAATAGTTAAAAGTTTGTTTGCAATGGCTCTGACCCCAAAAGACTCATGCCAAGACTTTTTTACTCCTGAAAGACTATACAAATGGAGGTGAAGAGTGCTTAGAGGAGGAAAGGTCCTCAAGATCAAAATCCTCATGTTGCTAGGGATTTTAGTGTCTACGCAGAGTTATTTATATCTAGGGTGGAAAAGGACACAAAGCTTTCCAGCTTGCAATCTTTCTTGCATATTCTTTTGCACTCTAGTGAATGTGTTTGAGTAGCTCCACACACTGGGAAGAAAGTTAAAACTAGACAATTAAGCTTTTTTCCTTTGTGTCTAATCTACCTTCTTCTAGGCTACACTTACTTAAAACATTCTGGTGTGGAAAGAGTTTTTATGTACTTGCTATGCTATTTATTGTATGATCCTTGTTTCTCCTTCTGCTTTGCTCATCAGTTGCTCTTCTTAGCATAAATATGTCAAAAGATTGTCAAAGGAAAGAAGTCAAACACTGTCATCGATGTGCTAGCAAGGAAGAAAGGCTTCTTGAAGGCAAAAAGCTGTTCATAGTCTGCAGGATCCTTGTCTAGACACCCCAAGCTGCTCTGCTGCTCTGCACCTTGGTCCAGTGATTCATTAGCAAAAAGACCTATGTGCAAGCAGGCTCTGGATCCATTATGTTTAGTTGTAGAAATGTGCTTCCTAGATGCTACTAGCCAAATTTCTGTCCTTTCTTGAAGCTTTTAAGAACATACTGCTATGCAACATCCCAGGTTTTCATTAACAGGTGGTAATTTTACACAGAAATCAATGTATTTCTGTTTGACTACAAATGCTCACTACAACCAGGGAAAATAAAAAAACAAACAAACAACAACAAACCAACAGAAAAACAAAAACCAAACTGAAACCACTAAACCCTTAGTTCCTAAAGCATCTGATGAGTTCTGGGTATGAAAGTTCTTAGAGGTTGATGTCTTGTTTAAAGGTGCACATTTATAGAACAATATAAATGTTTTGGATAGGGATTCATAATCTTATTCTAGCAGATAGAGGCTCCCCCGAAAGCTGGAGTAAATGCCCACTGTGATCTCCATCACAAAAATCTGCAGAATATATTTCTATGTTTTCAATTAATTTTAATCCTCTGCAGGATGCTGATAGTGCTCTGGAAAGTTTGGGACATGACAGAAGATACTCTTAACTTTCCAAAAATCCATAAAAACCTAAAACTATACTAAATAACTCCTGCTTTCTAATCCCTTTTAACTTAGATTTTGCATAGACAAAACAGACATAGCAAAACGCATATACTGGAGACAACACTTCAGCTGAATTTCTGGTACCATTTGAAGAAGATTATCTCATAGAAATAAGAACAGTCAGTGACAGTGGGGATGGCAGCAGCAGTGAAGAAATTAGGATTCCAAAAATATCAAGTACGTGAGATCTTTTTTTCCCTCCTCTGACTGTTACTGTGTAATAAGAAATCTATGTTCCTCTAAATACAACAGATTAACAGATTTTCCATTACCATAGCTGGCCTCCTTTCTGTTGCATTGTGATGCTGGGCACATCAGCATTAGTTAATCTCTGGTACTCTCAGATTCATTATCAGAGAAATTTAGCACAACACCTAGATGTGACCTTAGTTTTAGTGTAGCGGCCTGTAACGGTCTGGGAAGAACAGAGAAATAAGTTTTCTTGATAAAGTTAACGCTGCAGCTCTCATATATAATGCAGCTCTTAATCTGCTCTGAAGCTGCTAAAGCTCCTGAGACAGAGAACCTCAGCCCTGCTCCATGCTGGGGTGGGTATCCCAGGGTCTAGCCCCTGCTCTCATAAGTACCTTATTTTCCTGCAAAACAAGGCACAGTTTTGCAACAAACTAGCCAAAGTCCTCCTAAAAGCAATATTCCACAGGGAGGGTAGGAAGATTATTCAAAACCAAACCCCATAGAACTGCTGCTACAACTTAAAAGATAAACAGAAGAAACATTTGTGGATAATGTTGCATTTTGGAGATAGAACTAAGATTACTATTATGCTAGAATGCATAAAAAACCTTTATTTGAGACAAATTTACTTCTGTCAGAAAATTTTGTGTGCTTATATTTTTACAGGTTTAATCTCTGAAGCAATAAAATTTTCCCAAAGGGTAAACCATATATTGACATCTGGGGTCCTGCTATTGAGTTCTATTCTTATATAGTCATTTCCTTGATGATTAAAAAAATGCTCAGCCATGGACTTTTAAAAATAAGCCATGTGTAGATTTTATCTTAATACTTAACTGTGACCAACATTCCTGATAAACAGTGGGGATGGTGGAGGGAGAAAGAAGTGGTCTATTATTAAGAAAACATTAGGTATCAATATTACATTAATTTTCAAAAATAAGCTTTGAAATTAATGGATAAATGTATATGCATTAATTTAATGGAGTGATGCCAAAAGTAACTTCAGATTGTAAGGAGAGTGATCTCAAATATTTTACAAGCAGTATTTCTAATTGAAACTCCAGTATAATGGTACGTCAAACGTGAAAGACGTGTGACAAGCTGTTGTAACTGAGAGAAGATTTGCAATTGCTTGTGATGTGGATATTATTTATCTCACTTTCTTCAAGGTAACCTGTAAAGAGAAATAAAACAAAAAACACTTTCAATTAAAAGCTATTTGTTTACTTTTTGCACTTGTTTTATTACAGAGAGTGCCATACAATGCATTAATAAAGTGTACTGTACTATTTTTTCAGAAAATGAAAACTTAAATAAAAGAAATTACATGTACTAGCCCAAAGCCCTTTGAATTCTGTAGAAGGACTTTCAACGGCATCAGCAAGCCCTGAGCAAGGTCGAATGAGACCATACCTTTTACAATATGAGATACCTTATATATTCTCAAATATAAAGTATTTTTTCATACAAAGACTATTCTGACCAACAAAACTAGAAGAGATGCTGAATACCTTTTTTGACAGGAGACTGAAATATACCTGTCTTCAAGCAGGTTAAGTTGCTTGCTCACATAATCCTGTTATGTGGGTTTTGAAAGTGTAGATTCATCTTTGGGCTGGGTATGAAGCTAAATGAGAACATTGATTTTCATCATCTTGATATATAAATAAAAGCATAAAATTAAGCATTTCAGTCTATTGAGTTACTAGAATGACAAATTAAACATCAGAGTGAGCGTGGTTTTCAAGTCAGTAGATACAGCTCAAAATATGAAGTCACACTCATGTTAGCTTTAACATCTGATAAAAGGCACTTTTTTGTCTCCTATCCATCTTCCTTCCCACTTTACTCTGAAGTATATCTTCGTTGCACCACTGTCAAATATGCGTTGTTTCATCTTTGTAACCATTTATAACTACAAGTGAATCAAATATCCCCCAATATTTTTTAAAAGAAAAATGTTCAAATGGGGATGGTGGTACCTGAGCACATGAATGAGCAAAAGGCTAGAGGTTCATCTGCGCATGATAATCCTTCAAACAGCATCTTATCCATTCTTATCCATGGATGCAAGAGGCCAAATTGGCAGCAAGCAAGTCTAAAATCTGAATTCATATATAAAGCTACCAAAACTTTTGTAACTAAGATTACTTCCAGAGCCCATGAGCTGGACTTCAGGGACAACTCCACACATAGTGATGTGTGACAAAATAATAACAACACTGCAAAAGCACATGCTACAGAACAAAGTCCAATTTTGATCTAGACTCTACAGGATGAAAACATCATTAAGTGCCTAGGACAAGGTGTTTCACTTGGAGTTGCACTCACCATTAAACATTTGCATCTTGTGTTGACACTATCGAAGCCAAAAAAGCATGTTTCACATTCTCATGGCTGGGCAGCTGCAGTCTCACTGAAGTGACTGTGAAACTTGTTTTTTTTCTTTACTGTGGATAAGGAAATATCACTTGCACCTGGTGATGTTTAACAATCCCCATATCAAACTCAATAAAACTTTTCACGGAATTGATTGTTATTTGGTGGAGCTCTTTCTATCTGTCCTATTTTGGCTGGGATAGGGTTAATTTTCTTCCCAATAGCTGGTGCAGTGCTGTGTTTTGGCTTTTGTCTGAGAACAGTGCTGATAACACACCAATGTTTAAGTTGTTCCTAAGTAGCGCTTACCCTGGTCAAGGACTTCTCAGTCTCTCATGTGCTGTCAGTGACAAGGGGCACAAGAAGCCAGGAGGAAGCAGAGATAGGACACCTGATTTGAACTAGCCAAAGGGATATCCCATACCACAGAACATCATGCTCAGTAAAGAAACTAGGGTGAGTCGTCTGGGAGCAGCCTATCACTGCTTGGGTCAGGCTGGTATTGGTCAGTAGGGGTGAGCGATTGTATTGTGCATCACTTATGTTTCTGGGGTTTTATTTCTCTCTTGTTTTTGTTATCTCCCTTCTCATTACCATTATTAGTATTGTTGTTGTTATTTTATGTTTTACTTTACTTCAATTATTAAACTTATCTCAGCCTGCAGGTTTTACTTTTTCAGATTCTCCTCCTTGCTCCCATCAGGTGGACAAGCTGCTGCACAGTACTTAGTTGCTGTCTGGGCTTAAACCATGACAGCATAATCCTTTCCCACCAGGTCTCCAGTAGGAACTGGAACTGCCCTCTGCCTTGGTTGCAGACCATCTTGCGGCCATTAAGAAATGTATACCTTTTTTTTCTTCAGTGGATGATTTTTGATCAGCTCATTGCATTTAATAAAGACCAAAAATTCTTATATTTCATGACATAAATGCAATCCTTCTGCTAAGGTTAAACAAAACATGGCTTTTTATTCAAGAAAAGAGAGATTTTCTGCAGAGCAGTTATATACAACTGAATAGAAGGCCTGATAGATATTTAATTACAGGGAGGCTCTAGAAACATAATGCCACTTTTAGAAGCCTGTCATCTGGGATTGCTACAAAGATGCTAATCACAGGAGTTGTAAGGAAGAGGTTTAACATAGATTTCAAATGAAGAGAAGAATATAGAAAGAAGTGGATATGGTATTAAAAACCTTGATAATACCCTAATGAAGTAAAAACATTTTTCTTTGCAGGCAAGGTAAACAATGAATCACTTTTTCAGATGTGTTTTCATTTCTGCATGCATTACTGATGTTCTTCGAAAGGTACTTTTCTCACTGTAGAAGATGCTTTTCAAAATTGGGCTCTTAATGTCTCCAGTGCTTAACCTCATAATTTCTACATTAGTCCTGTTTTGAAATTCCCATGGGAGTAACCCTTTTAAAAGTAAGAAACAACCTAGGAGGACAACTAACCTGGATACATCTACTCCCTTGCTGACCTCCCTCAGAGCTGCAGCACATGTGGGTTGCCAAGTGACTATTATGCCTTCGGAGCAGAACTTCTAAGCAGTCTCAAGGAGAACACCTTTAAATATAGATGTCATGATAGCTCCCCCATCCTCCTTAAATCAGCGTAGCCCTCTAACTTCTGCAGGTTCATTTTCTTCTTTTTGGCTCTCCAATACTTTATTGGTGTTTCCTCAAGATGAGCTGATGCCTGAGCTGCCCAAAGCAGTGAAAGTCCAGATCTCCTTTTTACATGAAAGTGTTATTAAAGCACCTGATGCTGAAACAGAAAGAGTTCAGATGGATGGCAGCTTTCATTACAAGAAAAAAAATGTCAAAAAATAGTTTTGTCACTCGTGGTTGCAGAAAAAACTTTGAAAATAGGAACACTGCAAATCCCCTAAAACCAGAAGTCAAAATGAAAACTATGGAAAAAGCAAAACTAAAAACAATGCAATGCTCCTGATTTTTTGGCAACTAGGAAGCTGAATTGAAAACCTCACTTAAAGGTGTCCAATGCAAGGAACCTTGGGCCCAGTCCTAACAGATTTTAGAGGCATGAGATCAAATCACAGACCAGCCTGTGTTTTCAAAGAGCTGGAAGAATAATACCCATTTTATTTTGATAATCTAAGAAGAGTACCAAAAAATGAAAAAGTCACAGTAAAAGATTTTCAGTTTAAATTTAACACATCAACAAAATATTTCTCCATGAAAAAAGCAATCTTGGGCCTATCCAAATGTTTCAGTTCGCTTTAAACACAATGTTTCTTTGTGATTTAAGAGCATTTAGACTTTATTTAATGCCTTCTCCCTTCTATATAGAGCAATTTTTGAATACAAATGCCAAGAAACTAAATAAAATAGCCCATGTGTGGTATTGTACCAGCCCTTAAATCAACATTATCCTGAACTGCAGAAATATTTTGTGTTTCTGCAGGTCGCTGGATTGCAGCCCTGGTGACGACTTGACAGAGAACTCTAAATCACACTTACATATAAATATGTTGTAAAAGCAGAAAAAGATTTTATTAATATCTGACTGTACTGCAGTCACAGGGAATTTCCCCCAATGACTTTCAGAGCCTGTGTGGAAGAGATAATTACTCTGCTAAGAGAGGTTTTAGGATGCACAGGGCTGCCATGATCAGTGTCTGCCTCCCACTCCACACCTCCACTGATTTTTTGTCTTTTCAGGGAGCACATGTTCAACTCTTTGCCTTTGCCTTTCCCTGGGCAAAAACTAGGGTAGAAACTTGTCCTACTCTGAATAAACCAATGACTTTGGTCCCCTCTGGCACTGATATTTCCAAGGCACTGTCACTCCTAATTTCCCTCAAAGTGCCAGAGAGTTGCTGCATCTTGATGCTCCTGAATATTAGGTTTCAAGTGCTATGTAGATGCAGCCACAATATTGCCTTTGGGTGAACATGGATTGAGGTATGGTAATACTAACAGCAGACTATTGAACTATTGCCACAAGGATGATGAGCTCTTCAAAGCATAGGGAGTGCAGGAATGCGTATCGCCTCACAGTCTGTGCATTATTTATGCCAAGGAGTGGTCCAGCCTAACTCAGAGATCATGTCTATATGCTGCCTTCTGCTACTGAGTGTGAATTAGCAGAGGGCTGCCACTTACATGATTGTTATGGACTGAAAGCGTAAAAGAATGGTAAATAGTACATTCAGAATCATCTGCCTGTGCAAAAGAAATTAAATAAGGTTTGCAGAGATTTCATATGTAATGTCCCTGGTCATCTGGTCATCTTGAGTGTTTGTAAGGATTTGGCATTTCTCTTGCTCTGACCATTATCTAATCCAAAAACTATGCAGGTGGGGGCATTGAAGGAGGATAAGAGCTATTAAAATAGCTTGTATAAAATCTTTCTTGGAGAAATTTACCATGTAGAAAAGGTCAGCTGGGCATTTTGACAGCCTGGTACAATAAAGGCCTCTAAATGGCTTCAATCATTCAGGGCTTTTTTAATGTGAACCTCTTTTTATCAGTTGCTAGCACTCAGTACTTGAAAACATGTCTGATGTAGCAATTAAAATGTCATATTAATAGTACTGTTATGTATTTCTTTACTTAACCTATTCTTTATACACCAATATATTTCAGTACTGAAAAAAGGCTACAAATATTTTCCATCCTGAGAGAACGAACTGGAAACACAAAAGGATACAAGAAGACCCCTTACAATATGTAAGTTTTTCACAAGATAAGTTTAAGTCTCTAGAATATTTCACAAAGGGCATGGGAGAAGGGCCAGTTTAATTAAGGGCCTGGCTTGGACACTGCTGTGCATGGCTCCGGTTCCTGGTCTGCCAGAAATGGGTCGTATGACCCTAAGCTGCTCAGTGTAGCTCTGTTAATTATTATGCCAAAGCCTGCAATCTCCCTTTAGCCCATACGCACCACCTGTGCACATCCCTACCACATTCCTACTAATGCTATGAATAACTTCATGGCTATTAATCATCACCTCCTAGCAACTTCTTTTTCCATGACACATTCAGACCCATGGTGAAAAGCCCAACAAAAATGTTCACAAATTATATTCCTGTTTGACTCCTGCTTGTTTGCCAGACACGCAAGGAACACAATGCAGCTGGAGTAGAGGGACAGGCTGCTGCCATGAGCCCAGTCTCCTTAGGCATAACCTTTTGTTTTTCCTTACAAGCAATGTGTCTGTAGGCTCTGCTAGAGGTCTTGAATGGGACTGTTGTGGCAATAGGTAAAATAAAAAAAAGAAATGCTTAGGTTCAGGGTTCTGTAAAAAAACTGAGGTTGCTTAAAGGAAAAAACCCTACAGCTGTTGGGGCTGTAAAATAACCACATTGCAGCTCAGCCTTCCCTTCCTATTCAGCCTGGCCTTTCCTCTTGAGGTACTGCACAGTGCCAGAAATCCCCTGTTGCTGGCAGATTTCAGTTGAGGGATATTTTCTGGGGCCCTCATTGAAGTGGACTTTGTGTGTGAGCACTGCTAGCATGATTTAATTACATTATTTGGCAGCCTTGCTATCCCAGAGATTTTAAAGAGAAGCCACAAATCTTTCAAGTGTCCCACTGCCCTTAGTAGATTTAAAGCCTATGCAGTTTGAGTGGGTTTAGAATTTATTTGAAAGCCTTCTTACACTGGTACAATTTATCCACAGAGATCAGCAGTTTATATCGTATTGATTAATGCGGTTATTGATTTATTCTGCAATTGTACTGGCTGGGTATATACAGTAGTGGAAAGTGCTATTTTCCAGGAGTGATTGACTTCTTTCTTTATTGACTAAAATGAGCTGATAAAAATCATCCACTGGCTGAGCTAGAAGCACTTTTTTTGTATTCCTGCTTTTAGCAGAGAAAAGTAGGAGACAAACTCTGATGCAGTGCAGAGGAAAGAAGTTACAAGGCTGAAACTCTGCGATATTTCTATGGCTGGGTTAAATCCAGCCCACGATCTTAGTGAGGTATCAAGCTGGAAAGCTTGGATGGTAAAAAGACAGGCAGCCATTTGAATTTTGAAGAACATTACACTGCTGGTTCATTCATAACTTCAACTGGTGAACACATTTTTCAGAGCTTGTTGCTGTTTGTAATGCCTATATTTCTGTCCACTTCATCCAGCAAAAGATTGGGAGCTTCAGGTGGGCTTATGTTGGGGAAGGACTCGAGGCATCCCAAGGTATCCCCAAAGGATCAAATGCTATTGTTTTTCCTGCTGTATTAGGAAATGCACTATCTGGAGCAAAATTAGAGCTATTCCAAATACCTGTGCCAGCAGGCTGTGGCACACAGATGTTGCTTTAGAGTGCCATAAAGTGGATATAACTGGCATTTATCATGAGTGGTCTGAAGTTTTCCCAGTTGAGGAAAGGATCCTGTTCCCATGAAACATGTGACTGTTTATACCACGTTGACTTTCAGCTGTTCTCCCGCTGGAGCTGTTCTCTCACGGCCAAGCAAAGTCCACCTTCAAATGAGTACCCGGGTCATGACACCAGGCCCACCCCACTGCCTATTCAGAATATCTTGACTTCCTGCAACTTCTCCATTTGAGTAGGAGCTTGGAAAACTGAATTAACTTCAAAGGCAGATATTCTCAGGGGTAAATTCTCTCCATTTTGAGGCTCAGTCAACCCAGGCTTCAAATCTATCCTGCACAGTTTCTAAGCATCAGATACTGAAACTCTTTCCCCCACACCCTGAGGATTCAAGGCTTCCCTTACTATGATAAATTTCAAATAGAATTAACACTCCTGGAGAATCTGGCACAGCACATGGGGGGGGGGGGGGGGGGGGGAAGGACCACAAAAGGCCAGGTGAAGATACATGGAAACAAATAAGAAGAAAAAATACCCAGAATATTTTGTTTCAAATTCTGCAGTGAAAGGCACAGCATGAATTTTGTCAGCCCTTCTCCCCCCATTCCAGCCACTATGAGTGCTGAAGGCAGTTCCTCTGATTTTAAATGAGCCCTAAAAGCCAAAAGCTGCTTCAGATGATGATATAGCTAAAATACAGCAAACATATAGAAACATCAGTGAGACAGATCAATTGTTAAAGCCCTAGGAAAAGAGAAAAAGAGTAAGGTGGGAAGCTGCAGAAAAGTTCTGCTCTAGCTGGCAGACTTTCCTGCCTGTTTAAAAAAAAAAAAGAGTAAAATAAAATGGGGAAGCAAGGATCAGCTGTTAGCATCCAGGAATTTAGCAGTTCGATTATTATTTGATTTTATGAGTTTGTAAGAAGAAGCACCATTGTATTGAGTGGGATTCATGACAGTGCTTTTGCTTACTCAAGGTCAGGAGTGGGGCAGAGGAACGTTAGGGCTATTGTCCCAGTAACAGGATGCTCCTCACAGCCACTTCTCTAACTCAAAGACTTCTATTAAAGAAGCCATTTCCCCGCATACTGCTAGAATCAAAGCTAAAATAAAACATATTTTTCACTTCCCTACACAATGACAATTGGCAGTATTTGTGTTAAAGCTGGTTGGAAAATGCTTCGTAAAACAGTTTCCCGTTAGAAAACAATGTTTCTTCAGTGCAAAACATTAGCAAGAACATGGTGATTTTTGATGTTTTCAGGAGATGTATTTCCACTGACTCAGAATTACACTATTTTTTTTCAATGTCACTGATTTTTTTTTTTCCTTATGACGCATGCACTGTTCTGCTTCATATAAACATTTGACTTAGTAGTTTTGTTAGGTTTATGATGAGTGATGTCTCTTGTTTACTACACCCCTCCCACTCCAGCTTGCTCCAGTTTTGTTACGTTAGAAAACAGCATTTCTCCAACACGACTGGAAGAGGCCATTCTAATGCTCTCAGAAATAATAGTTCAGACTAAATTTTAGAACCATTCCAGTTTACATTCTCATTTACAGTAGCGAGGAATTCCAGAATTGTCTTAAAAATAAAATATTTTTACTCTTATTTCATGTCCTCTCTTCATCGTGCACTGGCTGGGGAAAGACCCGCCTCACGCAGTGCGAGAGAGCAGGGCGCGCCAAGATGGCGCGGCACGTCAGTGAGAGCGGGGCGCGGCAGCTGGGGCGGGCAGGCAGCTGCATGGCGAGCGCTCGCCTCAGGACCAGGGCCCGCTCTCGGAGCTCTGCTCTGGCTGACCCGGCGGTGGCAGCAGCGGCACCAGGCAGAGCCCATGAGAGGGAAGGCTGCAGGGCAGAGCTCGGAGTGTAGAGAGTGCCTGCACTGCTCTTGTAGAGGCGAGGGTGCACGATGGGCAGGGCTGCAGCCGGTGCGCCCTGGTGGAGGGCGTCCTGCAGCAGGGGCTGAACTGGGGGACGCTGTCACTTGGAGTACTGTGTGCAGTACTGGTGTCCTCAGCATGGAACTGGGCATGCTGGGGAGGGACTCTTCATTAGGGACTGTAGTGATAGGACAAGGGGTAATGGGTTAAAACTTAAACAGGGGAAGTTTAGGTTGGATATAAGGAGGAAGTTCTTTCCTGTTAGGGTGGTGAGGCACTGGAATGGTTGCCCAAGGAAGCTGTGAATGCTCCATCCCTGGCAGGGTTCAAATCCAGGCTGGACGAGGCCTTGGGTGACATGGTTTATTGTGAGGTGTCCCTGCCCATGGCAGGGGGGTTGGAACTTGATGATCTTAAGGTTCTTTCCAACCCTAACTATTCTATGATTCTATGATTCTATGAACTGTTGGAACAAGTCCAGAGAAGGGCCATGAAGATGATCAGGGGACTGGAGCACCTCCCGTATGAAGATAGGATGAGAAAGTTGGGGTTGTTCAGCCTGGAGAAGAGAAGGCTGCGTGGAGACCTCATAGCAGCCTTCCAGTGTCTGAAGCATGCTGGAGAGAGACTCTTCATTAGGAACTGTAGTTGTAGGACCAGGGGTAGCAGGTTCAGACTTAAACAGGGGAAGTTTAGATTGGATATAAGGAAGAAGTTCTTTACGGTGAGGGTGGTGAGGCACTGGAATGGGTTGCCCAAGGAAGCTGTGAATGCTCCATCCCTGGTGGTGTTCAAGGTCAGGTTGGACAGAGCCTTGGGTGACATGGTTTAGTGTGAGGTGTCCCTGCCCATGGCAGGGGGGTTGGAACTTGATGATCTTAAGGTCCTTTCCAACCCTAACTATTCTATGATTCTACAAGTCAGCATTGCTATATTTATTTTTATACATGTATATTTATGTATTTGTATATATACAATATATAGTAAAATATTTAAAGCAAAATTATTATAGACAGGAAATAGTTTCTTTGGAGAACATCTATGAACACCCATACTGTTACAGTTCAAAGATATTGCTAACAGAGAAATCCTCCCAGGCTACTGAGTTTCACAAGGCTTTAGAAAATATCTTTTAAAGTCTAAATCAGAAAATAATCCTTTGCTCCTGCTTAATATACACACACCTCTCTCTCCATATCCAAGTATCACCATTATCTGCTAGAAGAGAGATACTGCATTCTGTGCCTGTTGTATCAGTTGGCAAAAGATGAAGTTTATTCTATTAGGTAATTGACTTAATGTAGAGAATAGTTTGGCTTTATGGTTTTATGTTAGGTTTCACTGTTTTCCTCAGAATGAATTTCTGTCTCCAAAGAATGAATAGACAGCTCCAAACTAGACAGCTCCCTGGGGCTGCCCCAGTGGTACCAGGTGGTGGATGCAGCATGTGGGGCACCAGCCTTTCCCCACAGCTACATGTACCCACCCTGGCACCCACAGAGGAGTTGAGTGCAGTTAGCAAAAATAAAACTAAAACTAAAAGTTAGTAGCTAAATGAGCTTTATACAAACAAATATGTGTGTATATATATATGGAACAGAAAACAGAGTGCTGTGCAGTGAAAAGAGTAATACATTTTTTACTTTCCCTCTCTCCCCTAGAAGGAAAATCGTAAGAGTGATTCTGCAATAGTAGGCAGTGTACAGCAGCGAACGTTGGTATCTACAGCCTATAATAATTTGTCTAATTTAGCTATGGCACTACATTCATAAGTATGAGCTCCCAATCATTTCTCTGCATTAGGAGATATGCGTTCCTTCCTCATTCCACTCCCAGTCACTGGAAGATTTCTTTTATAAATACATCCTGCTATAAATGAATTGCTGGCTCTCTCATTTGTTAGGTGTTCTGAGGAAATAAAATGGTAACATGCCTTGCACTTTAAAACTTTGTTTATAAAACATCTTCATAAAATTACTAAAAGGCACATATGAAATAAAATCATGGCCATTGCTTACCATCATGCCAGCTCTACAAATTGATTGTTTTTTTAAGATTAAAGACATCATCTACAGTACAGCCACTTTGTGGCAGTTCACAACTTTAAGTATAATAAGCCTGCCAGCACTTATTGATTCATAAGCACTCCAGGCTATGCTGGTACATACCTTGGCATTTAATAAAATTAAATATCCCAGGCTAAATTATGCCATTGCTTTTTAATCAGTGCAATATCCAGTGTTTAATAAGGCTTTCATCATCACTCAGGGTGGCCAGGATGCTGCCGATGTATCCATGGGCTTCTCCTAGCCGAGCAGGCACTGATAGAAAGATATCTGCCCTCTGAGGATGGAAAATTTCAGTTTGGGAAACATACCATATCCTGCTTTATCAGAGATACTTGATTTTTATGACATTTCTTTTGAGGTCTAAGTACACTGAAACACCTACATATTATTCCAGGCAAAGTCTTCATTAAAGCAATGTGCTGGTAACTGAATACTGCAAGTAGTTTACAGAGACTCTCATACAGTAATGTGGATAACTTCATGTTTTTAAAGAGCTGTCAAAAATGTAAGTGCCCATTGGGACTGAAAAGAAATGGAGGTTTAGTGCTTCCCAGGGGATGTTTTGTTTGCTTATATTGTTTCTGGTTGGGAAGAAAACCTAAAAATTTCTATTTTATTAGCAAAGGGTGCTTTTTTATTTTAAGATTTACTTAATACTTTGGCATAATATTTTGCATTTAGATAATGAAAGACACATTTTAAACAAAACATGTTTTTAAAATTAAAATGGCAACATTCTTTGATTGGATACTAAAATATGTTTGGGTTTGCTTGGTTTTGGTTTTGCAGGTTTTTTTTCCCATCAGTAACACATTTTCTTCTACTTTATTGTGATGCAACTCTGTTTTTGCTGGGAACAGGCACTGGCAAATCCTCCTAACCAGATTTTCCTAGATTTGCATTCACCAGAGCTGTTAAAGCCAAAAGAGGCATCAAAATGCCATCAGTGTTATTCTGTTCTTGTGCTTGGCTCCTGTGGGATCTTTGGACTATGGGTTCACCCTCTCAGGGGGTTGGAAGGAGGTGGCAGCCAGCCCCCTACAAAACAACATTTGTTCTGTGAGCCACACTTTGGCTTCTTACGCTGAGATTTTGTTTCTATCCTCTACATGACAACTGTTGAGTGGAAATAATTTTAAATTAGAGAATGAAATTACCAAAACACAGTTAGAAAAATATGCACAAATATCTCCTACATATTTTCTATTCTGCAAAGATTAATGTACGAGAAGTGATTAACTCAGGCTTTACTTCGCAGATGATCTCTCAGGCCTAACAGCATACACACGCAGTCAATATTTTGCAAATGTTTTGATTAATAATTTTTTATGCAGCTCACTGCAACTTTGCAGAGTTAAATTGATACTCACACTATTTGGAAAGCACACTGATTTTTCCCTGTGTGGTTTCCTAACTCAGGCTCATTAGCCCAGAGTAAAGAAAACAAAATAAATGCTGGTGAGCATGAAACCTTTTACTGTAACCACAGAAACACCCTGAGGTACAACACTGTTTGGAGGCGGCTGTGTTCTCTGCAGAAGAAGCCATCCTTCCCACAGGCCTCCTGCAGCACCCTGGCTCTGCTCTGGAGCATCAGCTGCTCCCAGAGCAAATGCATCGGCAAGCATCCAGCATCACTTCCATCCCCTCTCACTGTATTTACAAAATACAAACCAAGAACCAACAGCCCTCTGACATTGCCCTCCATTAGGGGTCTGCCTCAGGAAGGGCAACAGTCCTCGAACATCCACCGAGATGGGAAAGATTTCACTGCAAGCTGTCACGTTAAAGATGTTCATCTTTAATCCTGGAGAATAAGTTAATTCTTGCTTTGCTATTTGCTTTGACTTCTGTTTAATGCCACAAGTACAGAGTGATTCGTGTCCAGCTTGAAAGGGCTTTTGAATAACCTTTGAGAACAAAGGGCCCAGTGGAGGCATGGGTGGGCTGAGCTTGCTGTGGGGCTTGGTGTGAGGAACTGGGCTGCCGATCCTGCCTCCTTGGCCAGGATTGGAAAGGCCCAACACCACTTCACTGCACCTGGACACATAGCTGTGTTTAGATGAACATCATTATTGCCTGCCTATTGTGGGAAAACTCTTTCATTAATAAACTTAGTTTGAGTCAAGAGACAGTCAAAGTTTTGTAGGATGCTTCTGTTAGGGAGAGGAACCAAACAATATGTCTCTTATGGTGAAAATAAAAAGGTTTCTGGCTGGTTTCTGATACACAAGATCAAACACCGGAAACCACTTTTTCTCACAGCTCTGTATGTACCTCCCATAACTTTAAATGTCTTTGCTTTTTTTCTTCATGGTATTTTCAGTCTCCTCATGCACTTTTCTGGACTGCTTCTTGTCTTTTGACTTGACACTTCTGCAAACTTATATGCATATCCACACAAGCCCTCAATCTGTAATCAAAGAAACTTTTCCTCTGCAACAGGGCAATGCCAATGGCTCTGGAACAGCAGGATGTTTTCATTGAACAGCATTGGGGTTTCATCACTGCTCCCTATTGCTTACATTTTTTTTATGAACAAAAGAAGGACTTGGAAGCTCCTTTAATTTATCCAGACTGAAGATTGGATGTCACATGCAGTGACTTTTCTATGGTTTTACCTTAGTCTGATTCTTGATAATAGAAATTCAACAGGCACCATAATTCTACATTTAATGCATCCCCAAGAGAGTGAAGTACACTTAGGTTATACTGATACTGCACAAGGTGCAATGTTTCATAAAGAAGTACTAGAAAAGCACTCAAGTGCCAGATAGAAATCTCAGTATCATTTTTTTTTAATAGCAGTGGAGTATGTTAATGAGAAAAATTTGGACCCCAGCATTATAACTCTTCCAGCAGATATTATCATTACATGCATTTCACATTATTGCTAATTTCATATTCAGCATACCAGGACCATTAATTCAGATTTTGTCTGCATCTGAATAAGCCAGATTACTTAAGAAAATAAACGTCTCTATTACTTTTAATAGTGTTGAAATTAATTTACAGTTCCAGTTTGTGATAACTAAAATTGAGAATTAAAACTATATATGGTACCTGAGATTTCCCAGAGATTAGCATTCACAAGGCTGTAAAAATATTAACTACTTTAAATAATGCTTGCACTATTTCTAGGGTTATAAATCATCTTCCCTTAGCCCATTTTAATTTATTTAGCATCTATCTCTTTAAGCCTTCCTTTTAGCATATTCATACCACTGGAAGATTAGACCGAGAGCACTGCATTAAAAGAAATGCTATTTACAACAATGGCATGTAATACAATATGTATTTCCAGGGGCTTTGAAATGCATAGAAATAAAATTTTTAATAATGTCTTTAAGGGCTCTCGGGTTGCCTTTGTGCTATAAGAAATGTTGAAGTTGAGTAGGATTTCTGAAGCAGAATGGCATCAAGTCAACAGTGGAGTAGATAAAACCCTTATAGAAAAAGAGGAACTCAATAAAACCACACAAAAAGGCAATGTTATTTCCAGATTAATCTCTAAGAACCACAAATAGGACAGAAAAGAGAGATGAGGGAACCAGAGCTGGAGTCTTCGCCTAAGCCCGTGGACACCTTAAGATCCTTCCTGACTCTCTGATAGTTGTTCCAGTCTCCTCTCACAGTCCATGCCTCCAGCTGTGGGGTGGGATGTGCTGCACTTCCTCGCCTCTACTGTCTTCCTCTGCATCTCCATGCAATTGATGTCTTTGCCCAATGCACCCAGTTATCACAGTTTCTACCCAAAGTGGGAAATAATTTTAACATATATAAATATGGGGCTTTTTGAGCTTTCAGTATGTACCCAAACCTTCAATCCTGCCTGTCAGAAATACACCTCTTGAAATGAATGAAAGGCTAAGCTCCTTATACAACAACTAGTTGATATAAGCAGCTGAAGCTTAAAGAAAACCACCAAATTTCATAAGGAAATTGGGTGAGCTGGACATGGTGTCATTGTAGGATTAGGATCTCAGTTGATAACATCTGTTCTAAGACGTCCCTTGTTGAAAGAGGGAAATAGGATTTAAATTTAAATCCACAGATTGAACAAGAAACAGAGTAGCAGATTCATAGCTAGCAAAATGCACTACTTCCTTAGAGGGTTTTGTAAATTCTTGCCTGATTTTGATATTTACTGATTTAATGAAATACCTGCTTAATTGTATCCATCTGTAGAAAGCTGAAAGCTGAACAACTGTGTAGCAGGTAATGTAACCTTTTGCTGGATTCTTTAAACTTTAATTTTGATTTGAGTGGCATAGATGCAGTAATTGGAAGGATATTTTGTCAAGGGAGCTGCTACCAAAAGCTCTCAAGTACTGGTAGGACTATGTGGGATAGTAAATAATTTTGCAGATCTCCTGCAATAACAATTTTTTTGAAAAAGGTCATTGCTTGACCACATCAATATAGACATTATTTCCTTTGAGTATTACTGAAGAAGACATCATGTTCCCAAAGACTTTTACTTTGCTTACACTAATACTAATTTTTATTATCTCAAATTGAAGGGGTTTCTATAAAGGATTTTAGGACGATAACATCTCAACCTGAGATTTCAACAGCCAAGTTCATACTGAGAAGTAGCACTGCCTCAAGATTTAATTTAAACAAAACAAAAAATTACTGTTCTTACTGTTCTCAATTCTGAAGGCTAGAACCGAAATGCCGGAGTGTTATTTTATGAAAATTTCCCTTACATCATGACTGAGTCTCCAGTGTTCCATGGCTGTGCCTTTGCAATAATGGTTTAAAATAGAAACATTTATTTTTCCCCAGCTTTTCATAGCTACAGAAGAAGCAGGGGGCTAATTACCAATACTGAGCTGCAAGGGTCAGATCGAGAGGAAAAAATGAAACTAAATGTTTTAGAAAATAGGTGAAGAATCCTGCTGTGGCAAATTTGGGTGATTTAGCCTAGTCCCGTTGTTTTTTTTCCCTGTAATCTGTAAGTTATAGTGGAGTTGGTGCTTTTAGAGTTTCAAGCTGGAACTAGCAACTGCACGAAGAGACAAAATCAGAACTGGATGAAACAAGTTATTAAAATATTGAAGGGTTATTTTCGTGTTGAAAACAATGCATGTTTAAAGATATATATAAAATCAAAAGCTGAGAATATAGATATAAATTCACAATGAAAATACACTTCAGATGTTCAGCAGCAGTGATACAACTTCAAATCTCATTGCTTTTTAATTGCAGGTAGGATGCCTACTTAAAGAGAATTATACAAAATAGGTCACTGGAAAAGGAAAGGATTGAGTTTAAAACTCTTTTATTAGTAAGTTATGCTTGCTTCTATGTCACCCCAGGGTCCTGGCAGGGAAATTATGTAGGACTTCAGAGCAGCCCTGCGGAGAAGGACTTGGGGGTGCTGGTCGGTGAGAAAATGAACATGAGATGGCTTCAGTGTGCGCTCACAGCCCAGAAAGCCAACCGTATCCTGGGCTGCAACAAAAGGAGCGTGACCAGCAGGTCGAAGGAGGTGATCCTGCCCCTCTACTTTGCTCTTGTGAGACCTCACCTGGAGTATTGTGTGCAGTTCTGGTGTCCTCAACATAAAAAGGACATGGAACTGTTGGAACAAGTCCAGAGAAGGGCCACGAGGATGATGAGGGGACTGGAGCACCTCCCGTATTACGACAGGCTGAGAAAGTTGGGGCTGTTCAGCCTGGAGAAGAGAAGGCTGCGTGGAGACCTCATAGCAGCCTTCCAGTATCTGAAGGAGGCCTATAGGGATGCTGGAGAGGGACTCTTCATTAGAGACTGTAGTGATAGGACAAGGGGTAACGGGTTAAAACTTCAACAGGGAAAGTTTAGGTTGGATATAAGGAGGAAATTCTTTCCTGTTAGGGTGGTGAGGCACTGGAATGGGTTGCCCAAGGAAGCTGTGAATGCTCCATCCCTGGCAGTGTTCAAGACCAGGTTGGATGAGGCCTTGGGTGATATGGTTTAGTGTGAGGTGTCCCTACCCATGGCAGGGAGTTGGAAGTTGATGATCTTAAGGTCCTTTCCAACCCTAACTATTCTATGATTCTATGACTTCTACTACATCTGTCAAAGATGACCTCATTGTCATATTGCTGTCTGCTACAAAGTGAAAAACAAAATCAGTCCCCAAATCTTTGAGTGAGTCAGAGTAAGCCTTGGCCTGAAAAACACAGATATAAAATTATTGAAAAGCAACATGGAGCTGGTTGATCTTCCTTATGAGTCCAAGCCCACACTGCTGCTGCTCCTCATGTGCCTTGTCCTGGTCTACCACCCTGAGACCACCATCACTGCAGCCGTTAGGGAGTGCCTCCTCTAGATCTGAACAGAAAACCCTGAATTGCCTGATTAGCTTGAATCTGACAGAGCCAGAGCAGTATTAGAAGACCCACATAGTCACTCTAGGTCACCCAAGGGCCTGGTTATCTGCTTCATGTTACACAGCCCTGTAGGACTGCAAGAGCAGATGGCATTTGGCTCCAACTCTCAACTTGGGGCCTTATTCTGCCAACGTACGCTAAAGATATTGGCACACAGAAAGTTTGACAGAAATGCATGGATTTACTTTCACCATCTAGCAGAAAGCTTTGGGATCCTTCCAGACTCAAAAGCTAAATAGTTAAGACCATGTAGGAGCACCCGTCTTCCTGCTTGCCAGCACATTGTGCTTTGCCATGGGTGTCATAGCAAGATCCTTTTAATCAGATACCAGAAAGCAATTGGCAATTACTGAGCATAGCACTGGTGGCATAAATGAGATTAAACACCCACTCACATCAACAAACTTAAAGCTAGAAAAGTGAGGGAAATCAGTCCTCAGGGCTCACTGGAATCTGGGTTATTTTTGTTTTTTTCTTTTGCCTTTCCAGAAAACACTGAGTAAGAGGTCCCCTTCATTATGATCAGTTCAAATGTAGCATCTCACTGCAGTCATAGAAAAGCAGGCACTAAGAAGTTCTCAGAAGACATAAAGAAGTTGAGAAAATCATTTTATTGCCTGACAGAAGGGGAGGCTGCCTTAATTTTGTTGTCACTGGGAGTCTAAATGTATAAGGACAGCTGCTGTGCTCAAGCAACAATGCAATCAGTTAATGCTTTCAGCAGGGAGACATTAGCCATTTCTCCCTCCTGCCAGGCAGGGAGAAACAAAGTTTACCAAAAAAAAAAAGAAAAAAAGGAAACTTTTAGACATTTCTTTCTTTCTTTTTTTTTCCCTGTGATCCTTTGAGTGGAGAGAGAGAAAAGACCACACCAGAACAGGGAATGACTTACAGGAGTTTCCCATTGTATCATTTTGGTTGTTGTGTTCTGACATGTACGCTGGCAATCACACATTTTCTGAAACAACTGCTGTAAAGCTACATAATGACAATTATTAAATAGCATACAGTAAGGAACAGATAGATTGTGACCAATGCTGCTTTTGTTATTGACCAAAAAAGGTCAAACAGTAAAATGTTAAATAAATTATAAAATGAAGCCATGAAATCAGGAAAAGTTTGCCCTACATAATGATAAAATTAGCATAAACAAAATGAAGACATTTGCTATTTTTACATTCCCAATTTGAGATGAAGGTAAAGCAGAACAAACAAGAAACTAAAACTATATGTAAAGTCTATGATGTGTTTCTGCCTTAGAGCTGTAATAATGAAGGCTTCTTCTAAAGGAACAACCATCAGTACCTACATATGTTTTATCATTAAAAAGTTCTGAGGTGATGAAAAGGAGACTCAGAGGAGCCTTATCTTGGCATAGTGATCTATTTTTAGGCATTTTATGAAGAACTAGAACAACTGAAACTGGAGAAGAGGAGAAAGGAAGAGGGGAAAGGGAAGCAAGAAAAGAGATTAAACTCATTCATGTTAGGCACAACCATTAGTCCATTTCAAATTAGAGACATAAAATTATGGAATCATTTAGGTTGAAAAAGACTCTTAAGATCATCAAGTCCAACCATTGACCTAACACTGTCATGTCCATGGCCTGGCTTGAGGGATGCACTGGGATTTTGTGAACCTCAATTATATTTTCAGATCTGCAAGAGAATTAACTGCTTTTTGACAATCCATTTAGATTTGGGTTTTCAGAAATGCAGATTTCATGCTGCCATCTACATTGCCCCAGGCACAACAGCACCACAGGCTGAAGGTACTGTTGGGAGCCTAAGAGATGTCACTTTATTCCACTACTTTCTTCCAAGTCCTGTACCAGTTTCGCTCCCTAATGGGCAGGAGGAACACTGTCTGACTGTTCATTGCATGAGCAGTATGAAAGGGTTGGGATTCCACCTCCAAACTGTCTTCATCCCCCTGAGGATTAGTGAAGAATAGAGCAACATGGGAATTAGAAATGGGAGTGTGTGGGAGATGAGGAAAGAGGAGACCATCTTCCTCAAATCACTGAACATTTTTGTTCCAGCTTTGTTTATGTAGCAGTTTTAATAATGATGTTTCATTAATGAAGCAAAAAAAAATTTAAGAGAATAAATAAACACATGTATAAAGGGTAATTGAGTTGAGAAATTAACTCAAAGCAAGAAAAAGGAATTTTATCAGTACCTTGAACAAATTTTTGAATAAAGAGAAATCATTAACTTATAAACCCATACAAAAATATGTACTTAGCCAAAGAAACACAAAAATTAAAAATGTTAACGAGTTAATACTTTTGCTTAAGAGGCAGAAACATCTGGTGGTGATTTGGTATATTATTCTCGGTATGGAATACCTTGAATTAGCATCCTATAACTAAAAGATATATTATTAACATCCACTACAATACATCTGAATGCAAGAATCACAAGGGGAGAATTACCGGTTCTTACAGTTTCATGAATATCTGTCTCATGGAAGTTCATCATCTCAAAGAGAAAAGGGTGAAACTAAAAAGTAGTAGTGGTGACAGTAGAAATCTTTTGGATTTTGGCACATTGAAATATGTTTAAAAGGTTAGGACTTGAGAAGCACTTATGATAGAGATTTCTGTTATTTCTCTGACCAGTGCTGTTGAACCCTTCCTTGCATACAGTAAGTAGTCTTTTTAATTATTTCATTGCTGAAGCCTGCATGGTGCTCACAAACAGGACACAGCTGCTATCCCTGGATCACCTAAGAAATCAGAGGACCTGAGGTCACTTGTAAACTCAGATCTCAGGAAAGGAAAAAAAAAAAAAGGCATCTTAAAGAACAGTGGTTTATAGGCAAATGGACCAGGCAAAATTTGGATTTTTTTAGTCAGCAAGCCTGTAATATGGTAACATATAAAAAGGATAAATTTCAATAAAAAGGAGCAGCAACAATATCACCTTAAAGGAAACAGGAGAATGTTGATTTTGTAATTTCAGTGTTCTCAGGCCATCACCAGCTGAAATGAATGAATTTTCCTTAAGTTGCTGTAAGCTCCAACCTTGATCTTATTCATCGTTATTGAATGTTGAAAGTTTAAATATTTCATATAGATGAGATGGGAAGATTGCAAGAGAAACTGAATTATCTTCACAGACTTTAGAAAGCATAGAGACCAAACCCAGCCTAAAAGGAAATGAACACTAAAACTACATTGTTAATTAAATCCTTTATTTACAACATTTTTCTTAAGTTCAAAGATTTATTTAAAAGGGATTTAAAAAAATTGAATTAATGTTACAAAATGACAGACTAATCCTTTCTTTGGGACCAATGATTATATGAAAGTGTATGAAAAACAGCAGAGAGAATGCTAGGTATGCGTGGTGAACAGTTCAGTTTAGACATTAATCTGCAAAAGTAGATTAACAAAGTCAGATGGTTAGACACTTTCACAAGGGTTTTATTCATTCTTGGGAACAACATCTACAAAGAATACACTGATGTTATATAGCTCAGAGAAACCACCAGGGAATGGGGACGGAAAACAGATCTTAATTCATTTGAAAAGATTAAACACTGCAATAAGGTAATCTAATTAGTTGTATCCTTTGTTCTTCTTGGGGACATCTTCAGAGCTGGCTGTTTTATTCTTCTGCTGCTTTGCTCCCTTTGCCCCCATGGAAAGGCCTGTCCTCTGCACCAGCAAGGCTCTGAAATGCAGCCTTGAGTGCACTAGAAAAGGTCAGTATGCAGATCAAATGAAGCCAGAAATAACAAAACTCATCTTTAAAACCTCTTGTTAATTAAAAGACAAAAACCTGAGCCTGGTCATGCGTCTAGTCAAAACAAAGAATGTTTTACAGTCATTTCAATGGCAACCAGATCAGGTTTCTGATAATATTGATCAAATATCAAATGCAAGAGGGTGAGATGTTAAGTATGTGAGTCAGAAAGACAGTAAGCAGTGAGGACGCTAAGCAGAAACAGGCTCTTTGGATATTGTCCTTGATGATACAACTCAGTGAACTAATTAATGATCTTTGGAAACATTCTTAAATTACCATTTTGATCACAATAATAAATTATTTCATGTTTGTCAAAGGCATTCATACCACTGTTGCCTTTCAACCACTTAAATCTGGAAGAAGGTCTGGCTTGATCCAGGCTGTTAGAGAAGAGGCACAGAAAGGCACAGATCTTATGTGCAGACTGGAGAAAATTAGGTTAAAAAGGACTAAAATGAGCTGTCAAATGCTTTCATTTAAGCATTCTGGAGAGGATTCTTAAGTCATTGAGCCTTAAATACAGTAGGGAAAAAAATGAAGACGCAAACAAATGAAATTGAAATACTCCCTTAAAATAGAACTTGCCTTTATAGATGATATTACAAAACAGGATATTTTTATGAGAATCAGGAAAATGTCAAAAACAGTAAGAAAATTATGACTAAGCAGAAAATACAGTCACTTACTGTGAACAGGAGATATTAGACCTGAAGGAAAAATAATCTATACAATTCTCCTTTCTCCTGAATAAAGCTGACACACCATTTTGGCTGATAATCTGCTTTCCCATGATGCAACTGTATTCTAAATTAGATTACATAATTGTTTCAACCTGTTTGAAATTATTGTGTCCTATTGCTGCGAACAGTTCAGGAGATGGCACAGACCAGGGAAGCATAAGCATGCCCATAGTAAATCAAAGGCTATCAATCTATTTATTTTAACTAATTAAACCTTTTTCTATTTTTGTGTATCCAATATGATACAAAATTCTAAGATGGTGTTCTAAGCAGAAATGACCAGAGAGACCTCTTGCCTACAGTTTACAAAGTCTCTTGTGGCTGTTGCAGGTTATGGTCTTCAGTGGATGGATAAATAAGCAATTTTCAATAGAGGTGTAGCCTTTTTAGCAGTGTTTGTTTCTAAATGGAGGTCTGAAGAGAAGTAGCAGACTTCCAAAGTGTCTGTTTCAAAGGCTGAGTGATTTCTGGTGAAGTGGATTGCAAAATGCTCTTTCTGACTTTGTGTTGCAGAAATGTTATTTGTACATTAAGAAAGCAAGTTGCAACTAGAAATTATCCTCCAATTCTAGAAAATCTCCTAGATGTTATTAGGCATTTCCATCACCTTCAAAAAAAGGCAAATAATGACAGAACAGTACTTTGAACACATATGGTGATATATAGTTAAAACTGGTAAGAAAATGAGTGAAAGAACACTTTCCCACCATTTTTTATAAACATTTCAGTCTTGCTGAAGTCTCCTCATGAGATTTTATTCAAATGCCTTGCCTTGAACAGCATCCTCAATAAAGAGTTTATGAGATTGAAAAGGTTTAACCATTAACCTCTGCCTTTAACCCCTGCTTACAATTCCATTTGTGTTATCTATGTCCATGTTCAGTCCTGAAATGAAACAAAGACAATATTCCCTTTATTTCAGCATGCGATAGAATAAGTCTTCATTCCTTCAGAGCTTATTTAAGTTTTTGGCAATTTCCATCTCAGTTCTTCTGTCTATACAAAACAAGATGACTTTTTTTTCTTTCAAATAAAAGCTAAAGAATATACAAATGAGAAGATATGCCAACTTCAGTTTCTCTCATCTGAGGTTCTTTGAAATTATTTCCCTTCAACTTCCATCTTTACAAAAGCAGATTACTTTAAACAACCCTTAGAACTTTTTAGAGGCATCTGTAAAATGCTTTATCCCAGGCAATCAAAGGCAGGAGACTTTTGTTGCTCAAATCCTATGATAAATAAAGAACTCTGACTTAAAATATATCTATATATATAAACATAGGAATCATGTTAAACTCTTGTCATGCTGTAGAAAGCCACACTTGACTTAGAGTTTGGAAAGACTTTCAGGGCATACTTCAAAGCCTGTTTTTATTTTCTCAGACTTGCCAGAAAACGAGGTTCTGAGGGGAGCTTTTGTGTACAGGGGAGCAGCATTTTACAGGGATGGTTTGAATGGTGAAGGCTGCAGACTTCTGAGATGTTGATATGGTTCTGACTGCTGACACCCATAGCCATGGTAACCGCTGTTGGGTTAACTATCCCAAGGAAGTAAGTTGGTCGTCCACTGATGAGTTAACAGTGAGCCTTAAAGCAGAAGCTAGGAGTTGGTCTTGGTTTGAAAATATTTTGGAAATTCACACCCTTGGTTAGTATTCACTGGCAATGCTGAAAAGCTGAACTTGAAACTTGTTTAAATAAGGGTTTCTAGCAAAGAATTTGAGGGGGCCACTTCGCATCACGTATGAGAAAACTAGCACATAATAGCACAAAATAAGCAATTTAGAATTCCTAAACTAGCACTGGCCAGACCTCTAAAGGGGATGATTAAAAGGATTGTTCTCTGTCATCTTCATAGATGAGCTCAAATTACTTGTAGATTTATGTTGATTTGTTTATCCCTCACCCTTGGTAAGAATCCTTGCCCTGCATGAAAAACTAAATGAATGCTACTTGAAGTTTCGCCTTATTGATTTGCATTTTATATGAGGCAGTAAATTAAATTTATGTTAATATGATACACGTATTCTTTCCTGAACCATTAAAGGGAAGGTGGGACTACACAGTGCAATAGTTTATATAACTGTCTGTCACTCACAATTATTCAAACTATTGTACTGATCAAAGCTCTTAAATCTTGGATAAAAGACCCTCAAAATCCCCCAGGAGTAGTTTGGAATATCAGAAGCAGCTAAAAGTAGAATCTTTTAGTTTTAAATGGTCTTGGCAGGTTTACTTGATTTTCATACTTTCCAAAAGACGTGCAGCATGGAACTAGAAATGACAGAGTATTGCTTTCATTTCATTTCATCTTCCTATAAAGAAGATCACATAAAACCATACATTAATATCCAGGAAACCTTTCTGAAATAATGACACTTTTTCTATGAGCACAAAGACCTGTGTGTAAATCTGAGAAAAGTTGTGAGTACTCAGACAAACAGATGCCCTAGATACTGGTTAGTGAAGGAAATCTGTCAGATACCTCAGCGTAAGCAATGTGGACGTACCTGACCACAAAGTTGTTTCAGCTCCCTTGGGGTCTGCAATAAAGATTTCCACTTGTGTTTTTCCAGGAGGAAATCTAGCTTTGTCACCTCCATGTGAAACAAACCAGAGGAGGAGCATCTGAGAGAAGCAAGAGGCTCCAGCGTGTCCTTGACCTGCAAGCCTCTCTGCAGATATGCTGTCAGTTTATGACACTTGTGATGGGAACAGGTCTCTATCAAGCACAGAGGAAAGCAGACAACTCATTTCACACTGGGCATTGAACACCAAGGTGGCAATGCTTCTCTGTCATTTCCAGGCTTGGTTGTATACATTTTATGTATATGTTTATATGTACATATATAAATAAAATCAAGTGACCTAGAACCGAAGAATTCAACAGCACATTACAGAACTGGAGAGTATCTAGTTCACTTTATTTTCACTCAAATTCAGTTAAAAAAATCAATAATTTCTGGTATGAATAAAATAGTGTCTGTGGTATAGGTGGCATTATCTTTAAAAATGTGTGGCTCTTCGAATGATGTGACAGATTCTTTGAAATGCAAAGGTTATTAAAGCTCTTTTTTTCTTTCTTTTTTTTTTTTTTTCCTCACAGTATTTTTAGCCTGTGCTTGCCTTTGATTTCCAGCACTGAACTAACAATATGGGCATAACAATTGAGGTCACAGGAAAGAACAGACAAAAATCAGGTCTTAAACTGTACACAGGCAGATACCCTGGTTCACAATTCATCAACCCAAAATAGTGACCTCTAGAGAGTGTCAGGCAGAGATATCTGCATCCTAATTCCTCTATCCCATTCACTGCTGGGAGTATAGGTTTTTGTGATGACAATTACTTGTATGAATAAGACTCTTTCAGCTCAGCGCTCAGACTAAACTTTGCATGTTAAGGCAAGCCACAGTATAGATTTCTGTAGGGCTTTGCACCATTATGATAATGCATGAATTTGAAAAAAAAAAATAGGAGACAGTGAATGGAAATGGGATCAATGCCAGCACAGAATTCCCAGATCTGAAGCACTGCCAGTCAGTGCCCCTTCTCCCTCCTTAGCCTGCTCTAAAGGTGGTCTGGGTAGCCTAAAGAAGCTTTAAGCCAAACTTTTAGTCAGAATCTCTTCAGGGGTAATGGGCTAATATAAAGGGAATATCCTGAGATGGATATGAGTAGATACACTTTCATCTGATGGGGAAGGCTGCAAAATTCCACTGCGCATTGCACCAGATGATACAGACCTGCAGTCCTGCTATAAGAGATCTCAGTTCCTTAAAACGTATATTGGAGCTTTGGAGGAGAGAATGAGGAAGTGATAAGGTATTTGGATATAATATCACAGACTTTGTTACATTTTAACCAAGTCTTTGAACTCCACAGTATACACTTTTTGCATATCAGCTCTCTAAATTGAATCTAAATCTTTGTTCTGTGACATTTAGCATCATTCTGCTTTAGCAAAGGTTGTTGCCTTTTTTTCCCAATGCCTTTCTGACCTGTCTTTAAAGTCAGCACTCCCATCAGTCTCAGCTGACATACAGAAAATAGTGACATATTGACTTTTACAAGAGGTGACACAACATGAATAGATGAAAACTTGGCATTGGATTTTCCATATGAAAGGAAGTGTCAACAAAACAAACAAAAGTCCACATGCTTCATCCAGCTAATGAATCACCATTGTCCGTGTACTTGCATATATTCAGTGCTCCGTGGAATGCATCTCCCAAGATAAATGGATGAACTTTAAAAGAAGATTAAACTTTTAAACCAAAATTTCAACTTTTATAAACATGAAAGCTCATTTCTTAAAAATATGAAGGGATTAAGTTAATTGATTTGAGTTGTGTGCTGCTCTGGAACGGGAGAGTTGAGATGAAGAAACACAGCTACTTGTATCTTGTTTAAGCTTCAAAACAATGTTTCTTCTTAGAGTTTCAAAAAGTCAAGCACAAGACGAGATCAAACAGGTGCGGATGGGGAGCACATACAGAAAATGGAATAGTGTTGGTCTGCACCAGACTCAAGATGGTACACTAAAAGTGTTTTGTAGGCAACACAGGCAGGGAAAGCCAAGAAAGATGATGCCGTGTAAGTACCTTGCCTCAATGCTGACCTGCTTTACCATCTTCATTATTCCAAAGTCCATTAACAGTAGACTTTCATTGCATTTCAAAGTTGAAAGTCTTGGATCAAAGTCAAAAGTCTTGTCTTGTGTCTCGTCTTGTCTTTCTCCTCCCACCTTCTTAGTAGCGTAGGATAACTGAGGCTGAATGGGACCTCAGGAGGTCTCTAGTCCAACCTTGGGCTCCAGAAAGGCCAGCTAAGAGCTCAGACGAGGTTACCCCACACTTCCCTGCACAGCATTTTGTTTTCCCCGAGAGGAGTCCTTTTTGCCCTTACTGCCCATTATTCATATACTAGAGTCCCTTCATGTTCCCCAGTAGCACCCAGGACTAGTCTGTGCTCAGTGACAACAGATGACCAGATCAGAAGCGTGCTGAGTCAAATGTGTTTAGCAAACACCATGGTGGTTCCCTGCTCATCTATTGGGTAATCTCTTACCCAACACGTTACCCTGGGCGAAAAATTAAAGGTGACCACTCAGAACACTAAAGGCGTTCTGAGTATGAACTGCCCTGTGCTTTTTGCTAGTAGTTTTGTAAGGCTACATAGAATGGCTGATTGGGACTGGTTAAAACTTTCAGTTTACAAACTGTGGTGAAAATTTGCAGAAGTGTCTTGAATTTGAATCACAGAACCAGAGAATTTCTATAAATGTTTCTTTCCCATTTTTCAGCTCCTTTCTAGTCCCATAGAGCCATCCAGTGTTGTCATACACTGAACAAATCCAGAGCAAGAACACTAATTGACTTTGGCTGATTAACAACTGCACAACTACTCAGTGGTGCACTGAATATCTTAGCTGGCTCCAAAACTGCAAATGCTAAATTCTACCAACATTATTAACTAGAATTTTTTTTTTTTGCTGGCAGTCCCAATGCAGAGGTCACAAGTCTGCTCTCCACAGATGAGGGAAATAGTAAACTGTTGTTAGGAACAGCTCAGCTTTACTGCACAGTTGATATCTGGCCTCTGGAAGTAGAGGTTTCCTGTGGTGCTCATAGGCAAATTTTCATTACAGCACACATTCTTTCAGTAGTTGATACTAGCTATACCATATGCACATTATTTCCTTTCAAGAGTTATCACACATAGAATTATTTATTGTTGTATAGAAGTGTTGTAATGAAATAATGGTTACCTCAATGCCCTAAAGCTGTAGGGTCATTTAAATGCAACTGTCAGATTAAATGAACAGCTACATGCTGCTTATAAAACTGCAGAACTTGTTAGATTAGCATTTCAGTCTTCTGAACTGAGTAAGTAGATTTGAGAAATTAATCAAATATAGAAAACTGGATGCTGAGAATAGCATAGTTGAGTATTTATGAAATGTCGTTTCCCCTTAGAAATACAGAGACTTGGAACTGAATGTTTACTTTCTTATCCCATTTCAGAGGATGGATTTGACACCAAGTACAGCAGAACAGAAGTGCTCAGTGGCCCAGTAGCATTCGGAAAACAAAGCTTTGGGGCATTTCCATACTGTACCACCACTGCACTGCAGCAACAGAAACTGGGGTCTGCAGCTGGGCTCAGAAAAAACACGTGATTTCCATAGCTAGCTTTGCAAGCACTCATCACACATTCGTTTCCATCACTTGCTGGAAGGAAGATGACCGGCTGCTTATGCAGTTCACTGATGATAATGATTGCAGTTGCACATCTGCACGGGCAATGCTAAGGGGACAGGCGGAGGGTGAGGACACCTCACCTCTGAACACCCTTAGCTCTTTTTAGCAATTCTTTCACAATGCTGTTTTCTTTGTTCCTTTGTTTTCAGCACAGGGCACAAACAGGGATAGCATTTGTCCCATAAAAGTTATCACTGAAACTAGATTTTGTCACTTATCTACCTTTCAGTTTTAATGAATCACATTAGTTAAAACTGCAGAAAAAAAAACACAAAACACACAGAAAGGGGGAAAAAGAAACCCTCAACATCAACCTATTATTCTTTTGATCAGCCTGGCCCTTTAGGCTCATTCGCATAGATTTGTTTCCCAAAAGATCAATAGCAAAGTCACCTATTCTGAAAAGAAAGCTCTTCCCTTTGTGCAGATCTTGAGGCTGTAAGAGACAAGGGGTGGGGAGGAGGCATGCTCTGCTCCTGAGTGCGTTCCACAGAGCACAGTCACAGTGGTGGTACCAGTTCCACATGTACAGCCTGCACCATGGCTTCTAGGTGCTTCCAAGGCAAATTTAACAACAAAAAGAAGAAGGTTAGCTGTTTAATATTTGAAGACTTGTTTAATGTTTTAGACAGTAAAATTACTCCTGTTGCTAATCCCAATATTGAGTCAGGATGGAAACTACTTGCCAGGATTCTCCATCAAAGTAACCACTGAAAACTTGTGAAAGAAGATTCAGGTAAGCAGTCTATCCAGTTACAGTGTAGGCCATCAAAGTAGCATGGACAATGTATCGCTGCAAAAATGCTATGTGTCACTCAGGTTTTTCACCAAAGGCTTTGTACATCTTTCAGTTATTAGTGAGTGTCACTCAGAGCACAATCAGCTATGGACTACAGTTGCCCCCTGTTGTACTCCTCCCCTCAGGCTGTTTAAATGTATTTAGCGTTGAAGGTTCCCTGTGATACCATATACTGAGATGAAAATAATTCCTCTGGACTTTTCCAGTTAAATATCTTCAGCCATTTTCACTATAGAGGAATCAAGATTAGTGTCAAAGAGCCTGTGTTTAAACTGTTTTGGGGCTTGGCAATGAGCGCAGCTGCATTCAGGTAGGAGCAGCAAGGTGAAAACATTTCTTACAGCCTACATCAGCAACATGACACATTCTGTTCTTACTAATTCTCTTCAATGTTAATCTTGCTTAAAATTTTTAACTGCTCGAACTGAGTCTTTCTGACTTCTCTTTCAGATTTTTGTGCTATTTCCTTTCATGTTGAATACTGGTTTATGCTTCATGATCCCATCCAAAGGCTACAGCAATACCATGGCAGTCAACATGTACCTACTTTGAATGCTTTCTAGGCCTTTTCTAGTTACAAACCAGCCCAACTGTTTTTTCTCTGGGCTTATTATAAACCTGGCATCAGAGTCCATTTTACTTCTGCATTTTTCCATAATCTATGGAAGAAAAAAGAATTTGAAAACGAGCATGTACCGCTTATTCTTTGCAAACTGTTCACCTCCTTTCAATTCAGTTAGCTGCAAAACCTAGAGGAATGCTTTAAGTCTCTAGACTTACTAATTGGTGAGAAAATCAAAAAATTCATGGAAAAAACCTGATCTCAACTTCTTTTCCAGATAGCTAATTCAGCTGTCAACGTATGCTTGATGTACTGAGATTAATTCTTCTGCAGTTAAATATAATTGCTTATGTCTGCTTCTTGAGCTCCACACAGGAGTGCAGTTATATCTGAACACCTCAGTTTTAATTTTACTTTTGTCTATTGGACATTTTTTTAAGCATATCATATACTGGGAAAGATACATGTTGTGAAGGTGTTAAAACCTCTTTAGTCACAGATGTCCCATCATGAAAAGCAATTATATTTTCTAAAAGATTTAGTTCCCTTAGTTCTACCCTGGAGCTACCCAGGAAATAAAACAAAACAAAAATAGTTGTGAAAGCTTTGAAGTATATGAGTCATTTAAAAGGAAGAATCAAAAGTGAAAGAAGATACAGAGAGGATGGTCATGCTTCCTTTTTATTCCACAAAGTTTTGTTTGCTGTGTCTTGATTTTGGAATTGGATGATAAATTCTTCACACCATTTTGGTTCATTTTTCCTCTTTAAAGGGGAGGGAGGAAAACATTCAAAGCTGCAAAATTATGATTTAATACTCATTGCTCTTCTAACAACCTCTTTGGCAGGTCATTATGGTTCTTGTCAAGCACAACACAGTCCCACCAAATGGCATGCAAGGAAAGAGGATTTCAATTTTTTTTCCAGCTTGGCATGTCTTTCTATCTTGTGTCTTTGCTTGGCAATAGGTACTTGGGCACTATTGACAAGTCTCCGGATAGAGACAAAAAAGCAGAATCACTGTGCCTAACCTTGGGCGGGTATCTGGCAGATACAGGTTTCCTAAGTCACATGGAAGAGAGCTGTGCACTCATAGAGGAACCTCAACCTCCAGGCAGGCTGTGTCACCCCAGGAGTACTGAATGGACCTCTATACCCATAGTTCCCAGGAGTGTAGTACATGGTGTGCCACAGCAACAGCATGCGTCTCATCTGCCACACCTGAGCAGCCTGAAACCCCAGAGGTACACATGGTCCAGAGCCGATGAGGAAGGTGCAGTTAGACATCCTTTTGGCCAGTGGAGATAGATACACCCATTTTAATTCAGGAAAAAGTGTATTCCTAGGTGTCAGAAGTTAGAAATTGAAAAAAGAGTTTACGACAACCAACTCATAAGTTAGGTGCTGTGCTGTACTTATGATGCCTGAAGGAAGTCGCACTAAGCCTAGTCCAAAAGCTTGGAAACACTAACATGTCCACAGCTTTACTTTCTCTGGTAACCCCAAGCAGTGACTGCTAGGAACAAGTCACAATTTAGCTTTGCAGCAAAAAAAAAAAAAAATAAAAAAAAATCCCTGCTTTAATTGCATGAGTACAAAACCACCTGAAAATGCCTGGTTAGCCCCTGCCATTACAGCACAACAGAAACCTGCCTGTTCATCACTTGCAACCTGCATTTCTGTATAAACACAAAATGGGAACAGCAGTAAGTGGTTTCATGTTAATAAACAAATACACAAGACAAGATCAATTAGTCAAAATGATGTGACTCATTTGTCATTTACAGAGCACCACAGAGAAACTCATCCATGTAAGAGTTCTGTTCATCATCCGAAGATTCGGCCTTGTTCTCTCACAGCTCTTGAAAAGATATGTTTAAAATCAAACAACTCAATGATCTATGGATCCACTAAGCCCTGTTAGAAAGAATCAAGAGCACGCTTGCTCACTATCTGCTGGATGGGTTTTTTTATATCTGAAATAGCTGCATTAGTCATCTTCACATTGTCCAGATCCCTGTGAGTGAAACACCAAGTTATCCTTCAGTGTTCTCCTCTTTCTGATCTCCCTGATACCTTTAGAAGAAGAAAAGCAACAAAAACAAAAAAAACTGAAGTGAAGGGTGAACAACAGTGGATATTCAGGTGTCTAAACTAAACTACATCCTCAGTGTTATGATCCAGTACAGTCTGGTCTAATTAATCTATGTCAATTAGCAAAATCTCTGTTCAGATTGTCTAATACATGCAGAAAAGCAGGTGCCATAATGCCTAAAGACAATATTATTGCTCAGATAACCACAGTGCAGTCCACCTCCTCCAGACTAGTCCTTTAGAGTTATCCCACCATACTTTTCCACTGAGCTAGGTTACTTTAGCTTCTGTAACTTCAATTCAACACAGAACAGGAGGAGAAGCAACCTGTTTAGGTTAATAAACAGATACACAAGGCATGATCAGTTAGTCTTGAATGATACAAACTGTATGCTGGTGTTGGCTAGGATAGAGTTAATTTTCTTCACAGAAGCTAATATGGGCTGTATTTTGGACTTGTGCTGGAAACAGTTCTGATAATAAAGGGATGTTCTCCTTATTGCTAAGCAGTGCTTGAAGAGTCAAGGCCTTTTCTGCTCCTCACCCCACGCCACCCCACCCCACCAATGAGCAGGCTGGGAGGCACAACTTGTTGGGAGGGGACATAGCTCTGGAGATGGCTGAACACCTACCTGCCGATGGGAAGTGGTGAGTGAATTCCTTGTTTTGCTTTGCTTTTGCTGTACTTATTAAACTGTCTTTATCTCAACCCACAAATTTTCTCACTTTTACCCTTCTGATTCTCTTCCCCATCCCACCAGGGGCACGGTGAGCGAGCAGCTGCGTGGGGCTGTTGCCAACTGGGGTTAAATCATGACGTTAGCACAACCCTGTAGAGATGTTCATCCACACAAGGGTTTTACTCATCATCTGAATATTTATTTACTCACATGAGATCTGCTCAAGCATCTGATCTGTGACACACAGGCATTGCCCTATATTTAGGACTCGAGGTGCTTCAGCCAGCAGCATCAACACTGATTTTGCCAAAAGATGAGATTTAAACTGATACTAATGAAGCAGACTAAAACCAAGAGCAGGATCAGGTTGCTTTTCTAGCACCTGTACAATCTCTGAAAGGAGAACAAATTCATTTGTCAGGATGCATGGCAGTACAGCCACAGATTTCACATGGCATCTTGGCAAAACTATTCTAGTTGTCCTCCATATCCATGGAATTGAGAGTGAGGTGAACCCACAGGGTCACATCCACAGTAGTTATTTTGGCTTGATTTTTATTTTTTTCTTTATTGTTCCCAAGGAATGAGCCTGTTTTTTCAATACTGCCAAATCATTGGGTCCAAACACATCCATTTTCACTTTCTAGTCTGTCTCCCAGGACTAGAGGGAGAACAAAAATTTCATTTCCCAAAGGTGAGAAGTTATATGCTGGAAAATATGACACATTTTTCAGAAAATCTTTGTGAATAACCTAAATCCTGCAAAAAACATTAAATGCACAGAATCCCCATGTCCACGAATTTCTGTTGCTCCAGGCTATCGCTCTGACATGTCATTAAAACACAGAATCACAGCACGCCTTGCACAGTAGCCTCAGCATCTAGCAAGCAAGTCCCTCTAAGCCTGTATGCTAAGTGCCATTCACCTGGAGGCTCACTGCTAATTGACAAGCTGGAATTGCAAATGTTGTGCAGGTCAGCGGAAAGGGAGTTTGCTTAGAAGCTGATTCCTCCAAAGTTCTCAGAGCTTTCCTGGACACCCAAGCAAACACGCATCTTTTTGTGGGACCACATGTCTATTTTCTTCATTTCACTGCAGATGAAAATGGCTTATTAATAGTGATATGGAAGGTTATTTTTATGAGGCTGCATGCTGTGAAGCATGGTGTGCTAATTGGGATGGGGTGGCATGTAAGAGGCATTACTTACTGTTTGTAGGATATCTGTTACCTTTTCTTACATCCATTTGGATCAACTATTTTTATTATACCAGTAGTCACTAGAAAAAGGCATGCAAATTGCATGCATCTTAATCTTTAAGATTCATTGTGATATGGCTTCCTCAATATACATTTGGAAAAGATGGGACTGAACAATACTGTAGGAACATGTTTAAAAATACCTTTAAGTATTGCATCACCTATATTCCCCTATACACATCTTTGCCTACCTTATTTCATTCACACTCTGAACTTGTTCAGTTCAAATGTGTAAAAGAAGGTCAGTGGAACCTTTGCCTGAAGCAGAGGCATTTGGCCATGGCTGTAGTACAGAGATCTCCATAGACAGAGCATGCCCATTTGCCTTTTTGGCGCAGGGACTTTGTAACCCCAGAGGTAATGACCAGCAAAGCTGTCCTGGGTATTACTGGTTTTACCAGGCACTCAAGCATGAACCACCAAGAGTTGAAACCTCTCCTAGGCTAGGCATAGTTATAGTCAGCAACTCCTTAGTTGTGGACAGACACATGTTATCTCATACTAGGCAGGAGTGTTTAAATCTGCCCAGATGATGCCCCTTGGAAACAAAACTACAGTCGTGTTACTGAGAAACAGTTAAGAAAAAAATCTCATGCTTGTATTTACAGACAAAAGTAAGAGCAAGAAATAATTATAGACTACAGCCTGACTAAGGGCATTATATAATAAAGAAAAGGCATTTATACAGAACATCCAACAATAAGAAAAATAACATGATTGATAGAGAAGATTTAAAAGGCCACAAAATGCTTTAGGAAGATGGAAAAAACAAGTGAAAAATCAATAGACTAAAATGTCTTTGTTCCACTTCCTTTACGCTCTTAAAAAAACACGAACAAGCTTCTCCGACTTTGACATCTAGAGCGGAGATGACAGCAAACAAGGAAGAAACTACAATACTCTTTGGGACCCACCTTGAATTACAGCACTATTAAAAATATCATTTTGACTATCTCCCTAGCAACACACTTGCCAACCACATTGAGCCATTAATTGCATAATTGTTCAACACCCACAGCCTATTTTACTGGCTTTGAGGAGATCAAAGGAAGAATAAGAAACCCTGCTAAAAGCATCATATAGTATTAGTTTAATTAAACATAAATGCAAGGAGAAAAACACAGCTGAAACCACAGAGAGGAAGCTATTGGGATATGATTTTTGTTGTGATTATTCCCATTCCCCTTTTAGTCATTGATGTGTCTGGATTGGTATTCCAGGTACATGTACTTGTCAATCTAACAAGGTTTCAACCTTGCCTCTGATAACAGAGTCTTTTCCTCAGGTCAGACAATTTGTGAATAAAGAAATGATCAATCAGCAATTAGGGCAGGATTAGACATTCTGGTAATTCTATATACTGGAAAACAGCATAATGAAAATGAAAAAAAGTTAAAAAAATAAACAAATAAGCCAACCAACAAACTGTGGTACAGTGAAGATAGTTAGATTATTATCTATGGTATTAGTATTTTTGTATTCATTTAATACAATCAGATTAATTTATATGGATTTGGAAGAGCTTTGCTGGCTGCAGGAAGTGATGGCTTTGTGATCAAGTCAGCATGTAGGAATGAGTTCAGTTTTTTGTCTTGTTAGAGGGTCACTTTGTGAGCCTGGACTAATCTCTTCATGCTAGATCCCATCACCATTGACTGCCTCCCAGCTGCCATGAGGAGAAGCAGAAGGAATTATTCCAAAAGAGCCTTCTTTCCATGGCTCCCCATGTTCTTAACTGCAAAAAGTAGACAGGCTACAATTTAATGTTGCTCTTCCATAAAGTTACCTGAATTCTGTGCCTAGGTTTCTACCTCTTTCCAAATGTGCTATTATTGCTAATGATTCTTTACAACAATCTCTGTAGTCTGATAAATCTGCGGGCAATTTGTGGGCAATCCAGGCCTGTGGGTGAGGCAGGCTCCAAAACCCAGATGCTCCAGTCCACTACTTTTATTGCCCAGCACTTCTCCTCTAACATATCCCCATGCTGATAGACCGATCTCTGGTAAACTTCAGCATTTTCTGGGTTCATCATGTAAAAAGCCTGTAAAAGACTTGACACCTGGCATTACCTGGGAAAGCACCTCGTCATATTCCACAATAATAGGAAAACTAACATGACCTCAAGAGTTTTCAGGGAAATGTCATACATACTGCATTGCAAAGCATTTATTCTGTCAATTTAATATTCTGTCAAATATTTCTCATAGAGCAGCAGTGGCCTAATTATTAGATAAGGAAAACTGGCAACCTCTTCCACTCACTTCAGAGAATCTCACTTGTTATTGCCCTGTGGTTTTTGTCGTCTTTGTAAAAGTGGGAGAACAGTGTTTCCTCCAACCCTGTGTTGTCTGGATTGCATGCACTTCATGCCATGTAATTCATCATGCTGTGTGCTTGTACAGCACACAGAACAAAGGACTGGGTCTCTGCTGGACTCTGAAGACTCTGCAGTGAGCTCTTCCCTTGGAGACAAGCGTGGGGGGACTGCAGCCAAATGATGCTCTGCACTCTGTATCAGCAGGATACCATGACAGCCTCACAAACCCCCGCCAGTTTGTGAGTGACACCCATGTTCCCACTCCTGTCACGCCAAAGCTGTGAAACTGAACCCAGTCCAGTGGAGATAAATATGGCTTTGGCAATGCACAAAAAGGGAAGATGAATGGTGGCAGAGACTGGTCTGGTTTTACCAAACAAAGGTGAGTTTGCATTGATTACTCCTGAGAGGGAAGCATGGCTGGAGTCCTAATTTATAATTATCTTTTCAGAGAAGCCAGCATGGTCATAAACCCCTTGATCCCATCTGAAAAGCTATGAGCTCCTGCTCTTATTGGGGTTTCCATGCAGTATCTTGACCCCATTCTTGCCTGTGGTGCTGAGGGGGGTTGCATAATTTCACCTATGTAGCCTCCGCTTCCCCCCCCCACACACACACTTTGATATTTTTCTTAAAGGGAGGTAAGTTTTTCCAGGACAGGATTTATTTCCATATCTTTGTATAGCACCTACAATAGAGCTATCATCACTGCTGGTTTTATTACAGTATCACAACAGCACCACAGAAGTAGTAATAGCACTGTGAATTAAAGGACCATCTGTCCAAGAGTAATTCATTCCCCTGCCCACTCAGTTCCACAGTCTGTCAAAATCATCCAGGTTGAAAGAGAAAACCAAAACCCTCTACTATTAAAAGTGCTCAAATTAACTGGATCTTTTTGACAGAATTGGGTTGAGGAATGACTACAGCTGCAGCATGGAAGATCTGGAGGGGCAGAAACTTCTGCTGGAATGGCAGTGATGGACATTTGGGATGATGGGGAGCAAGGGTAAGCTCTTCCCTGGTTAAGCTGGTGTCACAACACATAGTCTGAGTACTGGGACTGTGGAGGCTCCCAGAAGCCCTGGAAGCTGGAAAGAGAAGATCACTTTGGCTGGGAACTGAGGTGATGAAAATTCTCTTCTCTTTGCCTAACTCCTCCATCTTCATATTCCACAGCAGAAAAAAAGCATGTTTGTTCTTCTATAGCTGTAGATTCAAAATTGTACAGGCATTCTACTTACTTTGAAGCTTCAATTTAAAAAAGATAATAAAAAAAAAAATCTCCTCAATATTGAAAGGGATAGTAAATGTTAAAAAGGAAAACAAAGCAATGAGACAGACAAATCCATCAACAGGGTGCCCAGATCAGGCAGGTCTCTGAGCCAGAGCATGTCTGGTTTTGAGAACAAATATTCTGGACTTTCAATACTTTGTCATAATGGGTATTCTCTTCATCCTTGCTAGGGACATACAGCATTATTTCAGCTTTCATTTCCAATTTTATTTAAAAAAAATATTTTTCCTTTCTCTGTTCAACAATGTCAATCAGAATTTGCAGTGCAAAGGTCAGTACTGCTACCTTGCTCTCATAATATACACAGCAGTAGGATTTCCAGAAGTGCCTAAGTCCAGCTGACAGTTCCCAGTAGTAATGTTTGATCTGTTTCAGGTGGACTGCAGACTCATCTGTAATGAAAACAATAAGAGACACCTGGAATGTAACTTATTCATTCGGAGCTATTTGAAACAATCCTCCAATGGTTTTAAATGTACTGGAAAGAGAAGAATCTGAGATATCCAAAGCTGCTTTTCATCTCCTCTGATCCGCATGACAGGAATAGCCTAAAACGAGGGACATTTTCATAGGCACAATTCTGGTTAAATGTAGGCTATGGCACTCAGCAATGGTGGCCGCAGCTTGCCATTGCAAGTTCTCTAGCTGCTGTAGCAATGGGAAAGGTTGCTCCATCCCGCTCACCACTCAGTCCCTCATCCTGCCAGAGCCTGCTACATCTACAGTGGCAGAAGTTTGACTCTAAGCATCATGGCACACGGGTGTCCTGAAAGGTAAAGCTAGAAACAAGAAGACCCGCCCTGTATGTAACAGAAATCTGGATGTGGAGGAGTTTTACCTTTATCAAGATTATCTAAACCTACATGCACAAAAAAAAAAAGACTATTATGCCCAATATCTGTGTCTTAATGTCAAAGTTAAGGAAAGGTTTTGGGTAACATCTGGAGAGGCAATACACAGCAACTGAAGGTAGAAGAGCATTTCCTCAGGCTGAGGCATCACGTCTTAGCCCTTCCTCCTCCCTTCCTTTCACTTGGTTCTTCACTCTCACCATATTACCAGGGCTGTGCTGTAAATTGGATCAACAAATGATCTGAGTTAAAAAAATACAACCTGAAGGTTTGTTGTGCTTTCAGTGTCTTAATCCGGATAATTACATCTGTCCTCCTTACAGCACAGTCCTAAAACAAGTGCAATCTACACTATGGAGACTGCAAGCTGCAGCAGAAGTGTAGGCAGGGAAGGAGCCAATGAGAAAGGCTTAAAGCAGCTCTGCTGTTGGAGAGAAGTGTCTGTGAAGCTTCAGCCTGAAATCTGAAGCTACATTAAAGCCCTGTGATCAGTGCAATTCTTAATTGTTTGCATTTCAGTGCATTAGGCGTATAAACTCCTCAGCACTTTGAGACCCTCGTGTCACATGCTCACTTGTAAATTTGAACTTTTGAAACTGAAGAGGTCTCTCACACTGAACCCAGTGACTTGTTAAGAGGGGGAAGATTTAGTCTCCTCCTAAAGAAATCAGTTGCTGCTGTGATTTTGAATGTGGTTTGTTATTTGTTCACTACCTTAAAGTTGCCCAGTTCAGATACGACTTTCCTACATGGGAGCTATTCTTTATTAAAAAAAATCACACCCAAACCATCAATGAAACCCAATATTCCTTAGCAGACCATGTTATTTTATCAGCAAAATAAGCTCTAATTTAAGATTTCAGGAAAAAGAGAAAGAATCCCATCATTCTGAAGCCCAGTTTTCATCCAGACATACAGATTTCAACTGCCATACAAGCTGTAGCAGAACTGCTTCCCCACCAAATACTGTCACACAATAACAATAATTGATTAGACTGTTTCTTGTAGTTCTGCTCTCCACTAAGATATCTCAAGTTACAGATGTCCTTGAAATCAGCCCAAATGCACGGCTGAAGTCAGCCCCTAGCCTCTCCTGCGAAGTCCCACATGGCAGTCAGTGGAGGGATGGAGCCTGCTGAAGAAACAACTTCACAGGGTAAAGTGTGGTTACAAGCCACATGACAGTGGGCTCTTTAGGGTCTGTGCACATATTAGGACCTGAAATATTGCAAGACGTTTGCCGCTAGGGTTTTTTTAAAGCTTTTTTTTTGAATATGCGTTCTGAGGGGCAGATGAGCAAACTGCTGTTTAACTCTGTGATCAGAAAGATCGCTTTTTATGCCAATTCAGGCAATCTCTGCCAAATAAAAGCTTACCTAGTAGCGTAAAGGAAGAGTCTTGTTCAGAAAATACCATATAAATATAGCTAGGTAGAAAAGAAACATCTATCTGAATGGTGATCCACCAGTATTGATGTGTTGTATGACACAGGATAAGTTGCTCTGTATGAAGACAATTATTTGCAATTACAAGTAAAAAATGTTTTTAAAAGGCAAGACCCACCCTGTACAGTGCTTGCCTCTATCATTTAACTTGTAATTGCTTTTATTGACAATTTCTTCTTACTTCCCTGCAGTATTGAGGTTATTAAGCAAATCTGTCTACTTGTACAAAATGATAATTTAACTGATGAAAACAGTTGCATTGCAATATACTTTCATACGAGATTCTAATCCCACACATCACATTGGGATTTTTGTTTTTCTTTACTTCCATCTGAAGTCATTTTACACTGTGTAATGACAAACCGGGTGCTATTGGCTTTTATTGCTGCTGTCTCTTTGGAAAGTTACAGCTGTTGTCATTAAAAGTGCAGTACATCTCCCTGCAATAACTGCTGTCATAACATTAATTTTCCTAAGCAGGTATTAGCAGTTTTACAGTACTGCTTGCAGATGGTTTAAGCTCTACCTCAAGCCCTGTATTTAAGGCATTCTACCAGCTGCCTGAGAGCCTTCAGAGGCACCTCACCAACAAGGTAACACTCCATGTAGGCTCCTGGGCCTCTGATTTCAACTTACTCAATGATCTTACACTGAAAGGGTTATAAGAGAGAAAGAAGGGGAAACAAAGACATGCAGAAGCATGATAATATGCCTAAGGCCATGCAACAGCAGAGAAGCAAATAGTCCCACAAGCTCTGTATGATACTACTGCCCTAAAAATGGTCAGCAGGGAAGAAAACATGGTTTATGGCATTCCCTCCACCTTCCTTCCTAATTTTAGCATCCCACAATGGCTGCCAACAACTTCTCATCTTGCCAAATAAGGTGGTTCCATAAGATCTGATGTATCAATGAAGGTCTGCAATGTTAATTGCCAGCAAGATTAAATAGGGGAATATTAGTTCTCAAGCCATGTTCAGTCACTAGCAGGGTTACTGCCTGCTTGGATTTTGGTCATACCAGGATGACTACCCATACCACCATGGATGCTTCAGCATTACTGCTGAAGTTTCAACCTAACATTCCCAGCAAGCAACCAACCCTGGACAACCTAGGGCTGCCTGGTATCTGATGAGCCACAACACTTAGCAGCAGTACCAGAAGAGCTTTACAAATCCCCCCAGAACAAGCACCCAACCATATCAAGGTTTTCTTCTCTGCATCACAAACTGCTATAGTCCCCCACAAACAGAGGCTGGGCTGTATTCACTAGTCCTATTTGGAAGCTTCAGTAGTTTGATGCTGTCTTGCCAAATACTAGAAAGTCTTTCAGGAGTTTACATTTCATTATCTTAGAAATGGTTTCTCCCCTGAAGCTGCAGGGGACACAGCAGGTTGCTAGTCATGGCAGGTACAAAACCCAGTTTCCTTCATATTTTCCAATTTGCACAAGACAATAACAGAGTGTAGAATCTCTGATGGTCTTTTTAACATGGGCTGAAAAAGACAGAGAAAGTTTTCAAGCAATCCTGTTGTCATCTTGTAATGGCAAGTCCTACGTATTCTGAAGATACCTAAAGAGAAGCTGTCTCACACAATTTTAAACTGCAATTGCCTTTTCTCATTTTGTGCTGTACTCACAACTTATATTTAAGCTAAGATTGAAAGAGTTTCGGGTAAGTTAGCGAAAACCCTGCCTGTACTGTGATAACATCAGCTTCCCAGTACAGCAGCCACCACAGAGCCACTCTTCACACTGCCTGTGTCAGCAGCACCCTATTTCCTAGTCCTCCCTTTGCTTTTATTGGCCCGTCAGCACCTGGAGCCTGGTACAAACATTTTATAAACATCTACTCAGAAACCTAGTTTTTCCCAGCAGCTAGGAAGTGTTCTTCAGCTCTGATAACTATTTTTTCTCCCTTTGTTTTTATTTCTGTAATTCTTAAAGAATTGCATGCCGTTTCCCAATTTCTTCTTTTATTGTCTATTTATAGACCAGTAAAAAAAAACAGAAATTACTCTTCTTTCACAAAGTATTTAATGAAAGGAGGGGCTGAGCTCCTGCTCAGTTACTCCAGGAGTTCTAGCAGAGCTCTGAAACAAGAGGAAAGCTTATTAGGTATGCTAAATAAGTTTCATTTCAAATTGAAAACATTTTATGTCTTCTTGTTTTAATTCAAGTCATTAACTTACTATGAAGTACCTGAATCTAATTTAGCTACATTTTCCTGAACTTCTGAAGTATTTTAAACACTCTTTCAAACTCCTTTTTCTATATCTAAGTGTATCTCATGTCCCATTTGTAATGGTCTGCTGTATTCATTAGATACTGGGAACCATCTGTTAAAAATTTACCCAGAACAAATCCACTTTGAGAAAGATAAGGAGGCATAACTGTGACTTTCTCTGAACTAATAGCTACAATTTTTGTGAAGGTTTGGATCAGATGCACTTGAGATTTTCACCTTATTTTGAGAGAACAGAAATTGTGGTTAATTAAAATAAGAAGATATTTCTTTAGTCTCCAGCGAATATTTATAAATCACATATGAAATTGGAAGTAATTTATCACTGATGCTCTATGAAATTCAGCAGTATATCCATCTGGCCATGGTGCTTTAGTAGGTAATATTGCTTGCAGGGCACTTTTTATTGCTTATCTCTCATGGGGGTTATCTAAGTATTGCCTTGATAATGCTGGCAGCTCTATTTCATCCAGAAAATAATAAATGGATCACTTCTCTTTCTGCTGTATGTAATTCAGAATGAAGGGGAAAAAAATCCTTATTCATTTGTTTCCTTTAACTTTTTGCATATAACTTCTTAGGAGCTGAAATCCACTGATCTTGTTATTCTTTAGAGGAGCACACGGCTGTGGAGGGATGCTGGTGAGATGTGGGCTCTGTGACATTCATCTGTGTTCTGTGCAGAGCCAAAATAAACAGCAGAGATAACTTTAAAAATGAGCCAAACAAATTTTTGGTCTAATACAACCTTAGGCTGCATTTCTTAAGCTCAGATTTGAATGAACATATTGATTTTAGATATACTGATTTTAGCACATTTAAATGCATTCAAGAGTAGAGGTCATATTTAGTGTTGTCAATGAGCACAAGCATGTGACCCAGAAATATTTGGGTCTGTATTTAAAAAAAAAAACCCATAGACATCTAATCAGATACTTTGAAGTTCAATTAGGGGTTGTAGAGAGGTGATAGTTTAGATAAATACCAGTTTTTAAATTAAGCATTGCTTTGATGTCAAACAAGTCTGAAACCAACTAAGCATTAAGCAGAAGGGTACTGGCAGTACACTGAGCTGCTGTAGGCATGCAGCTTAGCTACGTGTAGCACAGTTTTATCCACTATTCTCTCAATGTCCTTTCCTCCCATTCTTCCCCGACCATGTACTATAGAAAATGTAATAAAGAGAGAACTGCATAGTAATAGAGTGCCTTGATAACAGATAGCAATAGAAGAATACTGTTCAGGTATGTGCTCAGATTTATTGGAGTATGTATCACACTCACAATGACAGTCTCTTTTAGGTCCCTATGATGCCACCCAGCTCCAGGTGCTGTATGGATCTGTGCTCAGTGGTTCAGAGAGATGCAGCCATGGTATTTGCCTGTTACCTTTCGGTTTCCACAGACACCTTGCTTTGAAAGGTAGCTCAGGTAAAGATTTTTCCCCTCTCTGCTGTTCATGGGAAGGAATTGTTCCCAGAGGTCTTGAATGCTCTTTGCTGTTTTTCTTGCTTTTTGATTAGTTATATCTGACGACTTCAATTGCTAGGGTTTTACCCCAGTATGAGCCAGATAACATGGTTATTCATGGGGCATACAAAGCACATTTTTCCAGGATCAGCCTCTGACCCACTGTTGTCAATGAGAATTTCCAGTAAAACTCAGAATAATTCAGACCATCAGTTTTGAGGGAATTTATGTGATTTTTAATTTCTAGCAACTTTTAGGTATTACTGTAATAATCACTCGCTTGCTTCCCTACCACTCCTCAAAAGAGGAAAATAAATCACAACTAAATCTGTTTTTATTCAAGCATTAATATACTACAACTGAACTGAAGTCCCAGAACAAGCATAAGAGAAAATACCAGCAGAACTAAGGTCAGATTTGCTCCTTTCCAGGCTATTCACTTCCAGCTCAGTGCTGTAGTAGCAGATAAAAATAGATGTGCAATTTCTGTGTTCAACTTAAAATAAATACAGGGATATGATGGAATCTTAAAATCTAGAGGCCAGATGCCATGTCTCATAACAGATTTACACCAGCTTAGCTGATGAGTGAAGAACAACTCGGGAATGAGCATGCTGGGAAGTGGAGAAGTGGGATTGCTGGTGGGAGTTGCTCTGATCATATTGGTATGTTGTTTGCTGATAAAGTGATGCTACTTCAGCAAAAGGCACAGAACAGTAAATCAGAGAATTAGAGGTATTCACTTAGGACTCAGTCTTTCCTTTGGATTCACATGAGCACACATGCAGTAACTAATTTTACAAGGGATGTTACACACTGAAGCAGCCTCAAATTATTACTTAATGTAGCTCTTGGATTACTGCAAACAAATTCTGGATATGTTCCTTTAAATTGCTGAGACCAGTTTGGTTTTGATTATATTCAGGTCTTTTAATAATTCAATATTCATAAACATTTCTGTGACTAATCTTTTGTACATCTTTGTGGTGTGGGTGCTCTTCCTTCATGTGTCTCTATTTCCATGTAAATGTGTATTTCCTACCTTTTAATTATTTTTCTATAGTGTCTGTCATCAGACAAGAGCAACCCATATTACTCATGTGACCAGTTCCACACTGTAGATAGTGAATATTCACTAACTGATATGAATAGGGTGCAATCAGAAATATGCAAAGAGAGGTTGTGCCCCAACTCTTCATAATAAATATATTTGCAGCAACCCTGCTCAGATCACAGCAATTCGTGAACACAAAAAGAGCTCAGTTACCTGAGTAATTTATTTCCAAGTATTCAGTCCATGAGTTCTAATCCCAAGTGTTAATGATTTAGATAAGAAATAAATAAATAAAAATTTGGGCTTTGAATAGATCCTGCAAATGTGTTCAAATAACATTTTATTAGAAGATTTCTGTGAATCTGAAGACGTTATCGACTACTGTAATATTATCATCACTTTAATGATTTCCAGTGATATTTTTTTTTTCTTTAAAGACTAAGCTGCTGATTTTTCATGTAAATCTCAGTTTTGGATTAATACATAAATAATAAATAAATAAATAAAGCTCTTTTCTGATCCCACATGTATAGAAAAGAAAAATTGCAATGTAAAATGGGAGAAATCTAGTCTAGAAAACCAGAAAGCAAATCTAAAGAATCTACAATGTATTATTTTTTTTAAAAATGAGATTTATTAGCCAATCTCAAGACGTTATTATGCTGGATGGAGGGAAGTAGGATTATTATGTTTTGCAATACTGTACAGGAAAGCTTGAAATCTACAGCTATGCAGAAATGGAAAAGCACACAGAGGAATAGACACTTGAAATAATTCAGTGAAATAGGAAAGAACTTGATCGCACAGGAGTTTCACGTTAGCAGCAGTTCTGGGAATTAACTGGTTTTCCTGCAGAATACGAAAAACCAAGGAAAGGCTGGAATCATATGTTCATTTTCTGTTTATTGCGATTTACAGATGTTCCTCCACATCTCATGAACTGTGTGGTTTGCTGGGTGTGCATGAACGCAGGCACCAAAGCATCCATTGATTCCTGAGTCAGATGATGGATATGAACTGTGCTCCTCAGACAGTACTTGTTGAAGTAAATGTGCAGCAGCAGATCATGCAACAGGAGTATCAGCTAACAAGGCTGTAAAGAAATCTTTCAATAAAAATATCTGGAGGGGATGGGTTCTACAAGCAGCAGGCATGAAGATGCCCTGACAGATGTTATTTGGGCTTATGGCAATCAAATTTATAAATGCAGTCTTGGTATCATGCAAGCATCAAAAAAAGATTCACTGCTGTGAATGCAAGTTTCTGTTCAATTCTGCTCTAGCTGCATGTTCTGAAAAGAAAATGAAAAATGCGGCTGCGTAGAAACTGGTGTAGCTTGTCCAGGCTTTAGAAAACCTGAAACAAAATCCCCTGAACATTGCCTTTTATGACTATGCTATGTTAACTTAGAAGTATGACTAATGAAGTATGACGACTGGCTGAGAGAACTGGGGTTGCTTAGCCTGGAGAAAAGGAGGCTCAGGGGAGACCTTATCACTCTCTACAGCTACCTTAAAGGAGGTTGTAGTGAAGTGGGGGTTGGTCTCTTCTCCCACATTACAAGCAATAAGATGAAAGGAAATGGCCTCAAGTTGTGCCAGGGGAGGTTTAGGTTGGAGATTAGGAAAAAATTCTTCATGGAAATGGTTGTCAAGCTTTGGAACAGGCTGCCCAGGGAAGTGGTGGAGTCACCATTCCTGGAGGTGTTTAAAAGACATGTAGATGTGGCACTTGGGGCCATGGTTTAGTGGTGGCCTTGGCAGTGCTGGCTTAATGGTTGGACTTGATGATGTTAAAGGTCTTTTCCAACTTTTCAATGATTCTGTGATTCTATGATAATGTCGGTACTAATGACCCTACTGATCACTTGATGTGCTCCTTAGGCTATTGCACTTCTTGCCAATACAATTTCAGTGTCTTAAATGAGTGCTTTTGCATATCTTAGGGACAGATTCACCTACTGTAAGCAGATTTACCTGCCTATAATGTTGATGAAGATCATAGAATCATAGAATAGTTAGGGTTGGAAAGGACCTTAAGATCATCAAGTTCCAGCCCACCTACCATGGGCAGGGACACCTCACGCTAAACCATATCACCCAAGGCTCTGGGCAACCTGGCCTTGAACACCGCCAGGGATGGAGCATTCACAGCTTCCTTGGACAACCCATTCCAGTGCCTCACCACCCTAACACTAAAGAATTTCCTCCTTATATCCAATCTAAACTTCCCCTGTTTAAGTTTGAACCTGTTACCCCTTGTCCTATCACTACAGTCCCTAATGAAGAGTCCCTCCCCAGCATCTCTATAGCCCCCCTTCAGATACTGGAAGGCTGCTAGGAGATCTCCACGCAGCCTTCTCTTCTCCAGGCTGAACAGCCCCAACTTTCTCAGTCTATCTTAATACAGGAGGTGCTCCAGTCCCCTGATCATCCTCGTGGCCCTCTGGACTTGTTCCAGCAGTTCCACATCCTTTTTATGTTGAGGACACCAGAACTGTACACAGTACTCCAAGTGAGGTCACAAAAAGATAAAATTGTCTCCTACAGAGAGATATGCTACAGCCCAGTTCTCTGAGGAAAAGATCAGATCAGTGCTACATAAATGTGTTTGCTTTCCTAGAGGTGAGAGCCTGAGCAATAGAAAGGAGTGGTCCAACAAATCAAACTGCACTGTGAAGGACCCTCAGGTCAAGGAGTACCCAAAAATCCACTGAAATGATTTATAGAAGTACACAGTGTTGTTTATAGCTCAGAGTTGTCAGAGCAGATTTCTGCCTGAGCTGTGTATGGAAATGTGGGATCATGACAACACAATCTCCACAGAGATCAGATGTATCAGCAAAGCTTTGGGCAGTCACAGATAGATTAAAACTGGAATATTCCTCTTGATAAAAAAAATTAAAACAAATCCAGGAGAGAATTGCTGTCCAGCCAAGGAAACCATCAGCGCGCCCCAAGGTGATGTGAAAACTGCCAGTGTGATTGTTGAAGATGTTTTCCAGAGAAGCAGAGCAGCTGGAGCAGAAGCTCATGCTGAAGCCAAAGATGGGTCTTTGGGTCCAGCAGGTGCTGCTGAAATGGGTAAATGGTGTTCAGTGAGCAAATCTGCACCGTGGCAAGGGAGCGCATTCAATCTCCAGTGGCTACTTTGGTGATGAGTAAGGGAAATAATTATTTCCCCTGGGGCTATTAATATCAATAAGAAAAACAGCTCTCCAATTTTCTGTTAAATTTATTGTGATTTTGAGAGGAAGCTTTCACTTTAGACACCAAATACCCTGAACACAGCAGTTTGGTTTCCTTCCCATTGCTCAGTCCAGGTTACCTGTTTTCTTCAGGGTAGATCAGATGACATATGTCATGTGGCTGTCAAGAAATCCATTCAGAAATACCAGCTACTGCAACCTGGAGTAAGAGAAGAAGAAAAATAATTGGGCTCCTTTTCAGGGCAGAGGTACTGATGAGGATGTCCTTGCTCTCTTGGAGAAGGATGATACTGGGTAGAAAGAGTCTATGTAAATGCAATTCTTCTCAGTGGACCAATTCATTCAGCCTTTGAAGCAAGGTGGGAAATCCCAATGAAACTCCAAGCAGGTGTTAGGGAGCCGGTTTCTTCAGCCCCTTGCCATAAGTGGTCCTTTTCTTCCTTAATAGTGAAGGCAAATGAGTGCACCACACTTGCAAGCAGTTTGATTTGCATGCCTCTTATGGGTGTATTTCATTTCATACCAATGATTGTTCATGCAGATTTGGAGGATTAAATTGCAAATGGAAGATTTAATTAAAATGTTGCTTTTCCTAAAATCAATAATCTGGGCAAAGTAGTTTTCATTTCCATTGATATATCTGTTTTTTCCCTCATTTAAAGCAAACTGTGAATTACACTTTCTAACATATTGCTTCCAAAAATGCCCCAGAAGCAAATTGCACCTTCTGGCAGCCCTTGATTCATTTCACGTTACATAGAATAACTTAACAGACATATTAGAATACAGCAAAAATAGCATAATTAGGCACAATTTCATATCTTAAGTTTTGAAAGAAACTTTTTAAGCATTTAAGTCACTTAGTATAACTCAAGTACTACAGAACAAATTGTGCGTATTTTGATCTGTATAGAGTTTGATTCCAAACTCCTAAATCTCAGTAGAACTTACTTTATAAAGTAACTTCTAATTTATATTCTCTGTTAATGTCAAGGAATTAAATCATAAATCTGGAAGCAATTCTACACAGTAAGATGGAAACAGTGAAATAAAGTCTTTCAAATAATCTTAATCAAAATCCATGAGACTTGTGCTACCTGAGCATTACCCTATCTGCACAGAAAACTTAAAGCATTGTAGAATTTTGTTTATTTAAATGTTAAAAATATTCTATCATGAGATATATTTAAAAAAAAAAACAGAATTAGTACAAAATCTTCAGAATACTTTTGTAATGATTATGAACCTTAGCTAGGAATGTTTTCATTTCTGTGGGATTATGCAAGTCCAGAGCTAGACTGCAACCACTCTGGCACTTAATTCCCATGGATAGGATCCTAACTTTGTGAAACGTCACAGTGACATTCTGTCAATTTATATATGCAAAGATTCCATCTACAAATTCTGCCAAGATACTTGTTATATTTTTCAGTGTTTGTGGTATTTCATTAAGAAAAGTATTACCTGCTTAATGCATGGGAGTATTTCTCATTCTGAGAGCAAAGAAAAGAGCTAGAAATAATGTTTATCAATCATACATAACTGTTTCAGTCAGTGTTTCTACAGTGATTACTCTTTGTATTTGCCTTTGAGAAGGGTGGAGGTAGAGCTTGTGTATCTGCTCAAGATAGGAGAAAGAGTTGCTTTTCTCATCTGAATTGTGCATACACCAAGCATGAGGAGTTTGGGCTTCACTGCATTTGGATTGGGTCTGTTCATTTGAAACTTGCAACTTGGTTTTACACTGTGCCACATTGTGTGAGTTGACACTTCAGGTTACAACTTGGGGCCCATCATTCTTCATGTGGCTTGCAAACCTGTGGTCTTTTTGATTTATGCACCTAAGAAATCATAATTTTCAAAAGGTTGGAGGCATTCTGAGATGAAGTTATTCAAAAGGCATTATAAATATCCACAGTCAAAATGTTTGTAACTACAAAGCTGATGCAGTCTGCTTTTAAGTCTCTTCTTTAAAACTCTGATGCATAAAAAAAGAAAATAAAGGTGAATAGCGCAACAATCAACCATTGCAAGTCTCCACATTGTTACTTCAATGATGCGCAATCTGTTAGCTATCTGAAGACTGTAAACAGACTAATATTTCGAGAAGTATGGGATAAATCACCCATTTGGAAGCAGTGAAGAGAAAATGATGAAGCTCCAAGTGAGTTGTGAAGCAGTGAATAAGGATGTATTACACCAGAGGAAACCATCAATATTTGTTTAGTATGTCAGTGTGAGAAATAAATCTGTTAGCTAATTTGTATTCTCTTCAGTTAATTCCACTGTTTCAGCCTGAGTTTTTGTGTTTTGGTTTAAGTGCTACACAGCTGCTTAATGGTGCTATCAAGTATTCTGAAGTCATAGTCTCCTAGAGATAGGGAGACACTGCAATGCATCATATCCATCCAGAAACTGAAATAGCAGTTCTTCAGGTGTCACTCCAACACTTTTTCCCCTTTGTCTTCCAATGAATGGCATTTACGTGACACATAGTCAAGGTTCTGGACTTATTATGGGCCAACCTCTTTACAAACCAGTTCCAGAATTAGTTAAACTGCAGTTAACAAAATGGCTTAAAACATGTCTAACTTCTCTTTTTTGGACTGCCTCCTATCATTGGGCTGTTGCTTTGACTCAGGAAGGCTAACATTTTTCAAAAGTGGCCACTGACTATAGCTATGTGAACTTGATCTACATAAGTACCAAATTCCCACAGACCATTTGTCTAATGGAGATGCAGTTACTGACCACCAGTAAAACTGAACTTTGCAGTGTGAGCACTCTGACACTGAGATGATGTTTTGTTGATGCTCTTCAGTCCTTTTCTTTCCTTGATTCCTTTATTTTTTTTCCCCTCACTTGTAATACAAAAAGGGAAAGAGAAAAGGTAGCATTTTGTTCTTTAGAAGATATATAGCTATTGCTGTTGAATGAGCTGAAAAGGAAAAGATGTTATAAGTTTTCATGCACCCAACTTGAAATCAGTTTGGTTTGCTATCTGGAAGTTGTCTTGGAGAACAGAGTTAATTTTTATGCCAGTGGTTTAGACCAGCTGACCATTTTATGAAAGCTGGGTCAGGAATCGGATACCTCCTTTAGTTTTCTGCTTCTCTCAAATTCTTCTGCCAACAAATATTATCTGAATTGTTTGTTCACGAAAGATTTTATAAAGGTCTTTTTAAAAAACTCATTTCAACATACGGCTGTAAAGGGCTGCAAAGGTTATGAGGACTTGCTTTAAATCCCACTATCATTTTTTCATTGATCATCTAATTTTTGCCATTTAATAAATGTCTGTATAACTGCAAGAAAAAAGTGGGATTGATTCTAATCAACTTGTACTGAAGGTATTTCAGCAAAGCAAAGAAAACAAACATTGGTATGACATGAAATGAACATGGAAGGAATATTAATCTACATTAAAATACATTCTAAAGTCCATTGAATAAATGAGGAAAAAAGGAAAATATTTTCTTGGGAAAATAAAAGGGTTTTGTTGTATTAAACATTTAAAAATGGTAAATTTCTTGCTTACTGACATTCAGGTGTGGCTAGGGGCTTCCAAATTCATATCCCAAATACTTTCAGCTCCAAGCTGTGAAACTTTCCTCTTTCAGTCCACATGCAGATAATTAAGTAGGGTGAGAAGTGAGGAATTATGGGTAAATTTTATTAATTAATAGATAGATGTTTTTACACTTCAGTAAAAAATACAATGCAGCATGAATCTACTCCCTTCAAATGGAGCATTGATGGACACTGAACTTTGATTTAAACTATTAATTATGCCTGTTTTAGAGTAGGTAGCAAACAAGAAATGCTTAAAGATGGAGCTGGCTCCAATGAAGCCATTAAGTAAAGAAGCTGACCTGAATGAACAATTTGCAGTGGATAATGTGTTATTTAGTACTTTTTCTATGCAACTTGTACATCAAAGAAGTGGGTTTTTCAATTCTTTCATTAATTGTTTAATGAATAGGTCTTGAAAAAATCAGCACTCGCATAGTCTGCAATGTAGACTTCACTGCAAATATTTCTTTGCCTGATATTCATGCATCATCATTTGAACTTATTTGTTATAGTATCTTACTTTCATAAACTGTTCTGACTCCCTTGAAGAAGAATTTTTTAACACGATGAAATTTTGTTTCCTGATTAAAAGGGCTGTGACATTTAATATTCATACAATCGTGAAGTCAACCCCATTAAAAGCCTAATACTTTCAAACTGAAGTTCACCACTTAAAAAGCTATGTCTCCTTGAAAACACCTCCCAGCAAGGTCTGCATTCTAGTTTAATTTTGGTTTGGTAGAGAATGCGCAACACAGCTCTTCACACACAGCAAACCTCTCCTGTAGAGGACAGAACACTACATGTACAGTTTTGGTCCAAAGCCTCTCTCTTCCAGTAACCTGCAGCACAAACATAGTGGCTTCGTCCTGCAGTCCTGTGTGGACCATCATCAGTGGCTCCCTCCAGGATCAAAACTGACTGTAGTTAAAGCTGCGTTCCTTCTAGTTCTACCCCCTGTTTACCACAAAGACCCAAGCTGTGGGGTCTAAAGTCATGTTTCAGAGTCTGTTTTGTTAAATGCTTCCCAAAACCACAAGCAGCTTCTGGTTCCCTTGTTGCTCTTGCACAGAGTAACTCAAATTTAAATCAACCCATAAAACTGTTTGGTAATCCTTCATTTTAGATAAGTTCAGTAAGGTGCCTATTAAAGTGCAGTACCTAAGGACATCTGACTTCTTCACAGCATTCAGTAGAGCTGAAGAGAGGACACTAGTGACCTCCTTACCAGACAGCGCAGCCAACACAGCATGGCATTATCTGAATCACACACAATTTGCAGAGATACCTGACAACAGCTCCTCTCATCCTCAAGTGCCTTCTGCACTTGAAAGAAAGGCATGTCAAGGATGCTTCCTTCACAGTGTTGCCCTGAGACCCTAAGGAACAGTGTAAGAACCACTCCCTAGGTTTCTTGGCCACCAGCTTTTTATTTCCACCTCAGCAGGGAAGAGCAGAGCTGTCACTAGGGCTGCACACTCGTCAAAGAGATTTATATTGCGCTGAACAGAGCCTGTTCATACCACTGGGGTTATACAACGTAACATGAACAGGCATCTCTGCTCCTCTCATTCCTGTATTGCACTGAGTGTATTCAACCACAACAGTTAAAATTACTAAGACTTTTCTTTTTTTATGGCATTTCACCATAAAAGAAAGAATGAACAAAAAAAAAAACAAACAAAAAAAGCCCCACGCTCAGCTCATTAGAACTCAAAATATGCTTGAGCTCTAGATAGCTTTCTAACTAAAATACTTTCAGATTTCATTATTGTTTTCAGATGATTGTGTGCATTATGCCTTCATAGGTCCATTTAAACCTCTGCACACTCCTCATTTTAAAATCATTTTAATGCCAGTTGATTTACTAGCTGTTAAATCTCAAATAAAGAGAGGAAGACAAGGACAGCTATGTTTGCTATACCTGCAACAGAAAAGTGTAAAAGCTACAGGGTAGTTAAACAGTAATTCAAAATTATGTCTAAACAGTCAAAACCGAAATCTGAAGGTCATCAACCAAAATCCTCAACTCATGAAAATCTCTAAAGTGCTTAGTAAGAAATATGAAGCAGATGTAAACAAGAAGTAAACAATGAAACACAAGGCAAATAACAATGGGGTGAGGAGGAAACTGCCATCATAACATAGCCTGTAAACAAAGGGATTAGAGCACTAAGACAATCCATGACTTTTATCAAACACCAAATATCCTTCAGTGGCATGTCTTTTGGGGAAGAAAACCTTGCATACAGTAAAAGCTAATAAATCAATTCCAAATTCAACTGGTTTGAATGAAAATACTTTAACAGAGCTGTTTTATAATCTACTAATCATGTTCCATAGTTAACAAATGGTGAGAAAGAATGGCTATAAATACTCTTTATCCTCTATTTCCCTTAGGACATATTAATGTAATCCTTTTAGGGTGGATAGGATACAAAGAAATAAATCCTGCTCCCTCTTCCACAAGTACTGGAAAGGCCATGGTTATAGAGCAGGCAGTTCTTCTCAATTGCTAATATGTGGGCTGGGATATTCCCAGCTGAAAATGAAATGGATCTCAATAGATATCTGTAGACCCAGCATGCCCTTGAGAGAAACATTTGGTACCAGAGACATTGATTGGAAGCCTTACTGTAAACTTATACTTGGGAAAATAAAAACTCAGTTAGGAGTAGTCAATTATCTTGATTCTTTTTCAATGCACAACACCAGGAAAACTTCACCAGCAGTGCCCTGAAGGAGTATTAACATGGTTAGCAGAAAAAACTTGCATGAAACTCTATAGCTGCAATATATATATTGCAGCTATATATTCTGTAATATAGCATTTCCTTTTTATCTGATTTAATTAATGTAATCAAAACATTAACTCCGTATTTTGATACTTTTGGGGATGTATCAATTTGATTTGGCACCCACTGAATTCAGATGTAGATGTCTTTCATCTTTGTGATGCAGAAGCAGTCCCAAATAATCTAATCCAGGCATTTATTTGTGGAAGTAGAAGTCCAGGTTCCTAACTACAGACACCCATGCTGGAAAATGAGGTCGTTAGGTTTTTAGCCTCTGCAGCAGAGAACCAATACAGAATCCTGCTGAGACATATATATTATGGATCTGCGGAGCTGTTCTGTAGGTTCACTCACTGAGACTAATCTAACTCCTGGCTGAAAGTAAACCACCAATAAAGAAAGATTTGGAGGGAAGGTGAGCAAATATCAAAGAACTATGTGCAGCAGTTCCATAATCTTTTAACATTGATCTGTAAGGTATACACGATACAAAGAAGATTCTAGCTAAAATTCAGTCTTAAAAGGTCATTTTAAAAGAATCTATTGATGAGTTACTTAGGCCAGTCTCTTCAAACTGGTAGAAAAAGTATATGCCTGCAATCTAACTCACCAAGCAGGTTATTTTTTTCTACCCTCATCCACCTTTAATTAATAGCAGCAAATAATTCATTCCTTTGCTGAGTGTGCGTTGAAACTCATCCTGTGTGATAATCATGAGATGCATAATACTGTGAACAAAGTATTGCACTGGATTTTGATGGGCAGCCAGGAGAGAGGGAATCATCACTGAGATAAGTGGTTTTGTGATTTCTCGTTAGGTAGAGACAATGTTTTTATAAAGATTGGAAATCCAAACATTATTTCCACATGCTTCAATACTATGCAAATCAGTCAGCTGATCGGAGCTAGCCCAGCTAGAGCCACAGCCGGCACGCTTCAGCGACCGCGAGGGTCAACGGAGATGAGGAAAATCCGAGGGGACAGCGCAGAGACATCGCGATTCCCGACATGTCCCGATCCCCGAAGCCCCAGCAGCCCTTGCGAGAGAGAGGCTGACGTGGCGGGGGGCGTTCCCACGGTGACGGCGACCACTCCCCTGCTGCTTGCCTTGAAAGAGCCTCGGAGAGGACAGCGGCTGCCCACCGGGCACAGCGAGGGACAAGCAGGTCGTGTTGCTGCCCCTGTTGCTGGTGTCCCAGACTGCGGATCAATATGGTGGCCTCTAGAAAGAGAGCTTGCAGTAAGGTGACTGCAGCAACTCAGACAGACCCCATCCCAAACCGTGGCTGTTCAGGTCTCTGGGTGCAGGGAGTGCCAGAAGCTGCTGCTGCCGGGGGAGGGAGGACAGCATTCCACCTGCGTGAGGTGAGAGCAGGTAGAAGATCTGCTTAGCCTGGTGGCAAGACTTAAGGAGGAGGTTGAGACGCTGAGGACTATCAGGGAGTGTGAAAGGGAGATCGACTGGTGGAGTAACTCCCTGGCGTGCCAGTCGGAACGGTTCCAGGGAGATACCCCCCGAAAGGGGAAGGACCCCCTGCCTTCTCACACAGAGGGGGATGGCCCGAGGCAGCCCCTGCCCTGTAGCTGTTGTGCAGAGGTAGGGGACCAAAAAGACGACGAGGGTTGGAAGCGAGTTCCAGTTCAACGTCGTGGGAAACCCTCCCCCCTTCCTGCCCTGCTTCCCCAGGTGTCCCTCCGTAATAGGTTCGAGGCCCTGGATCTTGAAGGAGAGGTAGGTGAGAATGTGGGGCAAGGCCAGCCCACAAGGCCACATAGGAAAAGGGGGTCGACTTTGCACCTCAAGACTGCCTCTGTTAAGAAAGAAAGAAGGGTCATTGTAGTAGGGAATTCCCTTCTGAGAGGAACAGAGGGCCCGATATGCAGAGTTGACCCTCATCATAGGGAAGTGTGTAGTCTGCCTGGAGCCCGGATCAGGGATATCACTAGGGCTCTCCCCAACCTGTTGCACCCGACAGACTACTACCTGCTGCTGGTCTTCCAGACAGGTGGGGAGGAAGCTGCTTCCCGCAGTCTGAGGGGGATGAAGAAAGACTACAGGGCCTTGGGGCGGATGGTGAAAGAGTCTGGGGCTCAAGTGATCTCCTCCTCACTCCTTCCATCTTCCACTGATGATGTGGGAAGGAATGGGAAGATTCAGTTCATAAACAATTGGCTTCGAGACTGGTGCTACAGGCAGGGCTTTGGATTCTTTGATAACAGCTGGTTTTATAGGGCACCAGTCTGGACAATGACAAGTGAGAAAGGTTTGTCTCACAGAGGCAAAAGGATGCTGGGGCACGAATTACCGGGGCTCATTTGGAGAGCTTTAAACTAGATTCGAAGGGGGATGGGGTTGTTGCTGGGCTTGCCCCAGTGGGGCAGCGCTCCAGAATTAATGAAGACTGGGAGGCCTCCTATAATCCTAGGGTGAAATCGGTGTGCTCAGCTCGCTCCCTGGAATGTCTGTACACCAATGCGCGCAGCATGGGAAATAAGCAGGAGTTGGAAACCTGTGTAAAGTCAGGAGACTATGATCTGGTGGCAATTACAGAGATGTGGTGGGACAGCTCACATGACTGGAATATAGTCATGGAGGGCTATGTCCTTTTCAGGAAAGACAGGCCAGCCAGGAAGGGTGGTGGGGTTGCTCTTTATGTGTGGGAGGAACTACAATGCACCGAGTTCTGTCCAGGGACAGATGACAAGCGAGTTGAGAGTCTGTGGGTGAGAATTAAGGGGCAAGCTGGCAGGGGGGATACTGTTGTAGGTGTCTGTTACAGACCCCCAGATCAGGGTGAGGAAGTTGACGAGGCCTTCTACAGGCAGCTGAGAGCGGCCTCACAGTCACAGGCCGTGGTCGTCATGGGGGATTTTAACTTCCCTGATGTTTGCTGGAAGGACCACTCGGCAACCCAGCCGCAGTCCAGGAGGTTCCTCCAGTGTATGGATGATAACTTCCTCCTGCAAATGGTGGATGAGCCGACCAGGAGAGGAGCGCTGCTGGATCTCATCCTCACTAACAAGGAGGATCTGGTTGAAGCAGTAAGGGTTGAGGGCTGCCTTGGTTGCAGCGACCACGAGATGGTGGAGTTCAGGATCTTGTGTGGTAGGACTAGGAGAATACCAAGTAGAATTGCAACCCTAGACTTTAGCAGGGCAAACTTTGGCCTTTTCAAGTAATTGCTAGGGGAAATCCCATGGGCAAGGCTGCTTGAAGGTAAAGGGGCCCAAGATAGCTGGTTGGCATTCAAGGATTGCTTTTTCCGTGCTCAAGATTGGAGCATCCCGACACGTAGGAAGTCAAGGAAGAGGGCCAAGAGACCTGCGTGGCTAAATAGGGAATTGCTGGGTATGCTCAAGTGGAAGAGGAGAGTTTACAGGTCATGGAAGGAGGGGCTGGTCACTTGGGAGGAATATAAGGCTGCTGCTAGAGGATGTAGGAAGGCAGCTAGGAGGACTAAGGCATCCTTAGAATTAAACCTGGCAAGAAGGGTCAAGGACAGCAAAAAGAGCTTTTTCAAATACATGGCAGTCAAAACTAACACCAGAGGCAATGTAGGCCCACTGATGAACGGGATGGGTGCCCTGGTGACAGAAGATACAGAGATGGCAGAGTTACTGAATGCCTTCTTTGTCTCTGTCTACTCTGCTGCCGGCAGTCCTGAAGAGCCCTGTACCCCTGAGACCTTAGATGAAGTCAGGTCGACGGAGCAGTTTGCCTTAGTCGATGAGGAATGGGTTAGAGAACAGTTGAGCAATCTGGACATCCATAAATCCATGGGTCCAGATGGGATGCACCCGCGGGTGCTGAGGGAACTGGCGGAAGTCATTGCTAGACCACTCTCCATCATCTTTACCAAGTCTTGGGAAATGGAAGAGGTGCCTGAGGACTGGAGGAAAGCAAATGTCACTCTGGTCTTCAAAAAGGGCAAGAAGGAGGACCCAGGTAACTATAGACCGGTCAGCCTCACCTCCATCCCTGGGAAAGTGATGGAACACCTTATCCTTGGTGCCATCTTAAGGCATATCAAGGATAAGAGGGTTATGAGGGGCAGTCAACATGGCTTCACCAAGGGGAAATCATGTTTGACCAATCTCTTAGCCTTTTATGAGGAAATAACATGGTGGATGGATGATGGCAGAGCGGTGGATGTGGTCTACCTTGACTTCAGCAAAGCATTTGACACAGTCTCCCACAGCATCCTCACGGCTAAATTGAGGAAGTGTGGACTGGATGATCAGGTAGTGAGGTGGACTGCGAACTGGCTGAAGGAGAGAAGCCAGAGAGTTGTAGTCTATGGGGCTGAGTCTAGTTGGAGGCCTGTAACTAGTGGAGTGCCTCAGGGGTCAGTACTGGGACCAGTATTATTTAATATATTCATCAACGATTTAGATGAGGGAATTGAGTGTGCTATCAGCAAGTTTGCTGATGAAGCTAAGCTGGGAGGAGTGGCTGACACGCCAGAAGGCTGTGCTGCCATCCAGCGAGACCTGGACAGGCTGGAGAGTTGGGCAGGGAATAACTTGATGAAATATAACAAGGGAAAGTGTAGAGTCCTGCATCTGGGCAGGAACAACCCCAGGTTCCAGTCTAGGTTGGGGAACGACCTGTTAGAGAGCAGTGTAGGGGAGAGGGACCTGGGGGTCCTAGTGGACGACAGGATGACCATGAGCCAACACTGTGCCCTTGTGGCTAAGAAGGCCAATAGGCCAATGGCATCCTGGGGTGTATTAGAAGGGGGGTGGTTAGTAGGTCGAGAGAGGTCCTCCTTCCCCTCTACTCTGCCCTGGTGAGACCCCATCTGGAATATTGTGTCCAGTTCTGGGCCCCTCAGTTCAAGAAGGACAGGGAGCTGCTGGAGAGAGTCCAGCGCAGGGCAACGAAGATGATTAAGGGAGTGGAGCATCTCCCTTATGAGGAAAGACTGAGGGAGCTGGGTCTCTATAGTTTGGAGGAGACTGAGGGGTGACCTTGTAAGTGTCTATAAATATATAAAGGGGGAGTGTCACGAGGATGGAGCCAGGCTCTACTCAGTGGCAAGCAATGATAGGACAAGGGGTAATGGGTACAAACTGGAACACAAGAGGTTCCACTTAAACTTGAGAAGAAACTTCTTCTCAGTGAGGGTGACGGAACACTGGAACAGGCTGCCCAGGGAGGTTGTGGAGTCTCCTTCCCTGGAGACATTCAAAACCCGCCTGGACACATTCCTGTGTAACATTATCTAGGTGTTCCTGCTCCGGCAAGGGGATTGGACTAGATGATATTTCGAGGTCCCTTCCAATCTCTAGCATACTGTGATACTGTGATATCAAAAGCTTTATCTGTATAGAGCAGTTTTTCTCTGATCTCACATAAAAATCACCTTGAAGAGCATGCAGCCACAGTATTTCAACAAGAATCCCTGTACCTAAAATCTGCGAAGTTGTTGTGTGCTCCTATCTCTTTTATATACTGTATTTAATATGTCCTTAAGTGCTGTTCAGTAACCATTGGGTTCTCACTCCATCTCACTGAGATGCCTTTTCCAAGTCAGCAGTAAAGAAATAGTAATGTAGGCGCAGTATATTTGCCTGAGTACATATCTAATCATTTTTCCTTGCAGTTACTCAGTGCGGTGACTATTACAATTTACCACTTAGCTAGAAAGTGTTCCTTCAGACCAAAGATAGAGGCTTGTCTGCTTATAACTGATGTTCAGTTATGTTTGGATGCATTCATTCTCTTCTCATCTTTGTACAACAAGTGCCTTTCTCCTTTCTGTAATAACAGTTACAGTTATGTGGATTTTAGTCTCATGTACATAGGTACAACAGCTAGACTAAAGGAATGTAGCAGCTTCCTTCTTGCAGCTGTAAATATTTTCTGAGAGCACCGTTTTCTCTGTTAGTGTTGATGAGTGCAGGTTGGTTGCAGTAACCAACAACCTCTGGTGTTCACATACATATAATGAAACATTTTTCACATGTTCACAGTGAAACGTTTTTCTAAAAACACGAGCCATATCTCCAAGCTCACTGAAGGGCAAATTTTGCTGCCAATTTGGGGGATTTGAGTTTTGCTGTTGTTTTTGGTTGTTTTGTTTTTTTTTTTTTTTTCAGTTTGGTTTGGTTTTTATGAACCTGCATAACAGGAAGAGAAGGAAGTAGACTGAATAATCTTTGTGGACCCAGTTGGAAACTCTTTTTCAGTAGTATTAATTGAGAACAACTCCTAAAGAGTTTCTATTTTAGTGGATTTTCATCCATCTTATTTCAACCATACTGAGTTCTAAACCTGTCTTGCTTTCTTTTGCTTTCTGTGTTTTGTTCAGGGCAGAAACATTGCTAAGTCTAACCTTGGGTAGGTCATGTTGCACTGAGACGAATATCTTGTCTTCCCTGTAGTGAAGCTGAGAATATCTTAAGCTTCTTTATTTTTTATGAAACAGAAGTTCAAAAGTTCATCTAACATAGACTTCAGCTGGGGTGAGGAAGAAAGGGGAAAGTCCTCAAGAGATAAATAGTATAACAATGAGAAACTCAAAGACAGCCTCGTCTAAAGGATGACTCCTTTTAATTAGGCCAAGATTAAAGCTTTTTGTCTCTCTCTCTGTAGAGGTGTGGATATACAGGCCTTCAGAGTAATCTTCTTAAAAACTTAAAATGGAGGAGAGAGACCTGGAGTCTACGTTTGTTGGGAAGAGAATTTGGAAAGTTTATTTTAGCCAAAAGAGTCACAGAATGCGATGTAAAATTACATTCTGCATTGCTGATAGAGACTTGTAATAATTTCTAAAAAATAATTATTTAGAATTGATATGGAAGAAAAATTTTGCATTCAGTTCACCTACACTCCCAAATATTTATTCTTTTATTCTAATTAGCTTCCTTTTTTGAGTCATTTTTGAATTTGGGCATCTGTTATGAGGGACAGAGCTTGATCTTTTCTGAAGAACTTAAAGCTTTAATTACAAGAAAAGCTCTGGGGCTCCTATTGATTACCTCAACAAGTTTCTGTTGTTAAGGTAAAAGCAGGCTCCATCTAGTTTTGACCTCACCTGGATCCCATATTCAATTATCCTTCATTCACAGTATTCCTCCCTTGATACAAATCTTATGCCTCCTCTTCATAACTTTCCAAATTCTGTTCTTTGAGCATTTTACCTATCATAGACATTGATCACTTAAAACCTGAATGAAACATCATGATGATGATTTAAACCAGGAAAACTGTATTATTTTTTCAGGAGGAAGTGTTTGCCCTTGTTAAATGAAAATTCAGATTAGATTATGATAATAAGTTCTTCTGTCCCAAAAAATTAAACCATGTACTTACTGTTGGAAAAGCATGCTGTGCTATAGGACCTTATAATTGAGAAGTCTTCCTTAAATAACAGATGAAATAAATTATCATGAAGAACTAAAAGTCACTCATTCAGGCAGCCAGTAAGAATCCTCACTTATTTTATAAGTCATTTATAGTCCTCCTTTTGGTTGTTGTACCTAAGGGTGCAATATATGGCAGATGATTATATATAATTGAACCATTTCCCGTGCTGACCTTGTATTGTTGACAAATTCTGACACTGGCACAGCAGATCTTTCCGCTTGCCCATACATGATTAATACAGCTATTTCTGGTTTGATTTTTAAGCCTGCCTGCACAGTAGAACTGTGTTTTTCTATCTCATTTGCCAGGGCTGTTTAGCCTAGATACATGAAAATTAAGTTCTAAAGCCTAAAATCTGGGACCTAGTATTTCTTATTTACTGTAAATTCAATAGAAAATGGTGTATGTTTGGGATATATGAATCTTTGTGTGTCACATCTTCAGTGTTGGTAGAACATAGTAAACATACATGCATCATTAAAGTACAAAGAAATTAGTATTTTTTTACATACTATTAACTGTAGAAGGTTCGTATCATCAAACTATCCTGCCCCATAAGCTAGTGCCCACAGCTAACTCCACTTGAAGTAACAGGCTTTGTACACGTATCAAAACTGGACGCTTAACCTTGGTTATGTTACTGAATACACTGCAAGACATTTATTCCATCAATATCCCAGTAAGTTGCCTAAGTAGTTCACAAAGCAGTAAATTTTTTTGTTTGGTTGGGTTTTTTTTTTTGCCTTCAATGTGTTTATTATCTCAATGATCTCACACTCTGTAGCGCATAAAGATCTAATTATAATGAATTAATGTTCACTGTTTACAGTGCAGAAATAGAGTCTGAACCATGTTCTAATCAGACAGACACAGAATACAAGAATTCTCATCTTAAGCAATAAATTAAGTTGTAAACAATCCCAAGTTTATCAATAAAACTACCCTGGCAACTGTATATTATGGAAGGGGGGAGACAGTGATAATACAGTTCATTAGAAAGAATGGTTCTGTATTTAGACAACACAACAAGTAAGCCTTTTAGTTACTGTTTACTTCATTTTAGAACAGAGTTGCAATCCATTCGTCATTACCCACTTCAGTATTTATTGTGTAATTCACTTCAACTACTGTTTAATTCCTTTTTTTCTCAAGAATGTCAGATTTCCTTTTTCCTTTAAAACCCCGCTATTTTCCCACAAGTAGATCAGCAATCAGAAGGGACTGGTGAATCCAGTCTCAGTGATGGGCCATGTAATTTCAGTATGTTGTTTTGGAGCCTTCTGTAATTACAATAATTAGCTTCTCTCTTTTTCCTCTCAGCAAGAATCATTATTTGGCATTTCTGGGTTTTTTGTGTATCTTCTGTTGTTTATTACTTCTGTTCAAAGGGAATTGTGCCAAATTTCATCCTTGGTCACATCAGAGTGTTGGTTTTTTTTCCCTCATGATTTTACCAGAGTGATACTGCTCTAGAAGGAAAAGTATCGAGTCCAAAACTACGAGTCTTTTCCAGGCCAAATATGACAATATATAAATATCTGAGGGCTAAAGAGCAAGTGAGGAAAAAACTTATAAAAACTAGCAGATTTAGGATTGAAGTGGGAATCTGTTCAGAAAATAGAATGGAAAGAAAACAAAGATCTATTTAGAGGGAGAGAAGACTGGTTGTTCTTTTCTTTACCCAATTTAAAGGAAACTTCTGTAGGCATTGCTTGTGCTGTACATCTTTCTTATCTCACTATAGTCAGCTTTGTTTGTCTAATATCTGCTAAGCAACTGACTGACTTTATTTATCTTCATTCCCCTATATATTCTCTGTAATAATCCTTTGATATTATTTGTCTTTGTTTGACTTACATTTCCTTACCAGTTCTCCTCTGACGTTGTTCATCTTCATTCCCCAAATATCCACTAAGCTGTAGTTGTCTGACATTGCTCTGCCTGGATCTCCTCAGTTGCAGTCAGCAATAGTTATCTGAAGCCATCCTTCTTTATTTGCCTACCACCCAACCAGCCATCTCATAGCATAGCTTATGTACGTTAGAAACCATCATCTCAGAGAGTTCAATTTCTTTTCACTTCCTAGTACATCTAGCAGTCATCATCTGGCACCATTTGATTCAGTCTTCAGGGGTACTCCAGGATTATTTATCTTTATCCCAGATCCTCCAGCGGGCAATCACGTTCAGCCCTGCCTCAGACTGCCTTGCTCTGCCAGGGATATTCCTGCTCTGGATGTGCCACCTTGGGTTTCCACCTTTCCTGTTTCTTTTACTGTGAAACCTGCAGGCCTGATTCTGTTAAATGGGCTCCTTGAAATGTGTTTTATCCTTGTAAAGATATTACATGTGGAATAAAGAATCAAGCTCTTACAAAACAAAATTACTTCAGATGTTAACCATCATTCACAAATGCCTGTATGAACCAATTGAGAGATGTATGGTAAAAGTATAAGATGCATTGAGGAAATCTTGGATAGTTGTTAGGTAGCTTGAACATAGGAAAAGGAAAACATGTATAAATCCTCTCAGTCTCAAAGAGATCTGACCAAACTCAAGCATCAGTGGCTGTGAAGTGTTGTGAGATCTTCTGAGGGAAAGTTCTACCAGAGAGCCAAGCACCAGACTTTGGCCAAAGCCTCATCAAAATGTAGGGAAATGATCTAATTGGCTTCACCATGTTATGAGTCTGTCCCTGGCTGTTTCTTCCCAGAGCTGTTTCCACTCATGGATTATTTGCAAATTCTTCTGAAATATTTCATGTTGAGTTTTTTATTAGGTCCAGAGTGTCACAGGTTTGCAAAAGAAAATAGGAAAAAGGGTTTTTAAACCAAGTAGCCTCTAATCACATGCATCAAAATTGTTCCCACGTATCACAGGAAACCTGAAATCTTTAACCTGCAAAAAGGGTTTTTAAAGATAAGAAATCCAATTGTAAGAAATTATGAATTCTCAGATTTAAAACTCAAGACAAGGATGAAGAATTATTTTGACATAGTATTTTTCCTTCTAATAAAACCATTTTGGAGAGGTGTCATGAGCAGATGTGCTCTCAGTGAGCTCCCATATCATCAGTTTTAAATGTTCAGTCTGTTGATTTTTCAAATTTTCACCGCTTTTCTTGAACTCAGACTAAGAATCAAAACATTACTACATGCAGTTTTACAGACTGAAAACTTGAATTGCTTTTGAAGTTTATCTGAAATCTACTGCAATCTTAGCAGTAGTAGGTAGTTTAGGAAAAACAATCCCATGCTCGTAATTCATGACATTAAAAGTGGATGAATATTTTTAATGGTGGGAAAAGGCCCTCTGAAAAACAAATATTATCCTTTGTGCTTTATCCAGTGAAAAGCAGCATGTTCTGTCTGAGTCTCTGGTGGCTCTGGTCTAACCTGACTAAAACACCGTGCATTTTTTAAGAGTTTCAAATTTTATGTGCTATTTTAGCCAAGAGCGCAATTTCACACATTGAAGTTCTCTAAGTCAAAACCTGTTTTCTCTTTCTTCTTCTTTTTTTAAATTATTTTTCTTCTTTTTTTTTTCCTTCTTTTTAGACAAGCCTAACACATTGTGTCTAAATTAAACACAAGCTTGGGAAAAGAGGAGGTTTATTGAATGCTAACAAAAGGTGACTGTGAGTTGGAGAATGGGTAGAGACATGCTATTTCCTGCAAAACCACACTTCTGTGAAGCTTCTGATGTTATGGAGGTGACAAACCAGTCAGGGGTCACCTTGGGCAAAGAAGGGGGAGTGCTTCTTTGGACGTAGTTGTGGATACCTGCACTGCATACTGTGTTTGCTGCCTCTTCCCAGCTCATGGATGCATCTCACCCCACTGTACTTTTATAGCAGGAAGGACTGAGTTACAAATTTATATGTCAGGGAAAGGTATCGTGGTCTTTCTTGAATAGTGGGAAGTGTGCTACAGTGAAAGCCTGCAAATGGCCACTTGAATCTATGCGCAAACACATTAAGAGAGGCCTTTTGCATTAAGAGAGATCAAGGTAAAATGCATTTTTTTTTTCCTTTTTTTCTTTTTTCCTTTTTTTTAATAAGGACAGTGTTGCTTGTAAAGATCTAAGCTAAACTCAGCCTTAAAGTCTATTAAATCAATGAGAGGATAATAACTCCGCCTGAAAACAGATATTGAACCCAAATTTCATAAGAAAATTGGGCCTTGAGGAGGATGTTTAAATTCAAATCAAACTTTGGATTTAGGCGTAATAAATGTTCTGCTTTTTACATGGCTCAAAGCGTATTTTCAACATTTGGAACAATTATTACAATGGCAAAAGATACAGTAGTGTGCAATATTCTCTACTCCCATGCAAGCAGAATAAGGTTTCAGGTTTGTACATAAATTTCTTTGAAGAATTGTGCCTGTTAATTGCTTGTATGGAAATACTGTAAAAGTGGCACATGTGTGAAATGCCACGTTAATCAAAATTTAAAAGTTGGGATTTTAAACATATTCTAGCCACAAATAATCAATGAATATAGTAACAAAGGTCACAAAACTGGGAAGCCCTTTGCAGGACTGTGCCTGCTATTACAATCAATTGCATCACACAGTCCTGTTCATAAACATCTCAACAGTTACAACTAGTCTTTATGTATTTAATGGTTATCAGATTGCTGTTTTCTCCACTTCCAAGGCCCTAAATTGTAAATTACTTTAAGTATCACTGGGAATGCTCCTGAAGAAATGTCACTTCCGCCAGTGTGTTTCTGTATGTTCTCTATTATGTTCTCTATTATGGTCTATTTTCCATTGGACCATGAAATAATATATAAGCTTGTAGACATTTTTTACTCTTTGCTTTTTATAAGGATGAGCCCTCAGCTAGCAGGAACCAGTACAAATATTAGAAATATATCAACAAGAATTGATATATTTCTTACTTTTCCAAATAAGTTCATGAATAGGTAAATCAGTTATACAGAAGTAAATAAGCAATAAGTTTGCATATGTACTCATTGAGAGTCTGCTCAAATGAATGCACTCCCACTGTCATAAATAAGTGTATTACTAGGTTACAATAGTAAAATAGAGCTAGACCACTGTAGTTCAGTAAATGCAGGCTGTGTGTCCCACCATGTTATTACAGACTTTACACTTGATGAGGATCTTTGTAAATATTTAACCAGAAATCCACATGTTTACATTGGCTGAGCTCTTTGCTTATGAGGTGCTCTAACACAGTAGGGTCTGCACTTATGGCAGTCAAAAAAGTGCTTTTCTTCAGGAATCTCCCTTTGAGAATATTTGGGGTTTATTGTCCTACATTGCACCACAATCACTTATATTCAAATATATTTTATCAAAGCTAGCAAAAATTCCCATAACTTTTTATGTGCTGCATAAATACAGTATGCACAGCGGTCTTCAATACATCATCTGCTTTTATTTTCACATAAAAAATATCCATAGAAGGTCTGGAAAGTTTCTGAGCTGTTCAGCATGTGGTACATGATGCACTGTGGCACTGGGGGCAGCGTCTCGGGGTACAGCAACATGGGAGCAGACAGCGCAGACCAGGAGACTTAAAACCCTCCTAAGAAGTTGTGGAGCTAAAAGTAGATGGTGCCAGATGGAAAATGAGGGCGATTCTATGCCCCCTTCCATCTGCTTCTAGTCATCTCTAGGACAATGTGGCAAAACCGCCTGCTGCAGGCTTAATCTGAAAGGCAGATATTGGTAAAAAAATGTCTGTGATTGTTCTGTAGACAACAAAACTATGTGCCTGCAAGAAGTTTTGAAGGTGGAAGTGTAATATATAGATTAAATCTCCATATATATAGATTACTGCAGTGTTCAGCTCATGGCAGTTATAGAGCAGCAGCAGAGTGCAGCTCCAGGTGATGGTCCCATGCAGCCCATGCAGAGACACAGCTGTCAACAGACCTTGGTAAGCCTTGCTGCTAGCTCATCCCCTAGAAATGTGTGTGACATCAAGAGAAAGCTAACAGCTGCCTGCCCATACAGGCATGAAAAGCTCCAAGGGATGAGCTGTGGGATCCAAATGCTCACAGGGAAGGAAAGATCCATAGGGATCAGGGCTATGCTGTGCACTGAGTTCCCCAGACTAACCAGAGACTGGTGTTTGGCTTCATTCCTAGGAGCTTTTGGAGAAAGGCAGCTTTTAGACATAAACAAAAGAGCTCCAAGAACCAGAGCCAGAACTACAGAAAAACAAAAAGGACCTTGATGTAGCCCCAAAGGCTTATATGTAAATAGCTATTGTGTGGCCAATGTCACCATGAAATCCTGGCCATGTCTGTGCTCTGATATGAGCTTGGCAGCCTGGGATAAATCTGCCAGTCCTGCTTTTGCTATGCAGGTTGTTCAGTAGCTTATGGGCACTCATAAACCAAGAACTGTGGGCATTCACATTCTTCCTAGCTTCCTATTAATTAGATTTCCTCCTGCGTTGGCTACGTACCCATGCCATGGACTAAACAAAGAAGGAGCTCAGCATCTGTCAGTGGAAGCCGCCTCCTTTTCATCTGCACCATCCACCCAGTGACTGACAGTTCTCTTTGAAGTACATGGGACATGATATGCCCACTTACATACAGGGGCTTGCATTTGAGTGCTGAAAATAGGTTCCCCTTTAATTGCTCACTCTCCAGTATCCATCAGAGGCAAAGGCACAGAGGCTGTGCTGGCCAGAGAGGGCACAGAGGAGTTCAGGTCAATAAGGAGGCAGCAACGTTCTTGGAGCGCTCTGCTGAATTTATCTATGTGCTTTTCTTACCAGCTTCTGCTTCCCAGGGACTTTTCTGGCAAGTTTTATTTTGCAAGCTTTACTTTATTTTATTTCTCTTAAGAAAAAGCCAGGGTAAGAGGTCACTCACTGGAAACTTTTGAACTGATATTTCCTAAACTGTGAGTGCCTTGCAAATGATTCCCAAAATATTTTCTGCAGTTCTTTGTACCAAGAAAAATATTAGTATTGGAAATAATTGAAGCATAAATAAAAATATCTTTTAGATACAGAAAAGTTTTTGCTTTCTTTCAATGATCTGTTGTATTATAAATAAAATTCTTTTGTCCTTGTTCAAGGAACAGATTGTTATGTAAAATTTTCTCTCTTAGTATTTCCATCTGTGAATTTCAACATTTAAAGACACTATTTAGCATTCAGAAGTCATGTTTCTATTGTTGACCTTCGCTGGTCATTTAGCATGTGGAATACCATCTCCCTCTGCATATTGTTACCTTTCCTGCCTGCCTCCCACTGCCTGCTATGCCCACAGCTTATTTGTAGCTTTGCATGGCATGAGAAATGTTATGCCATGACTTTTGGAAAAGCTTTAACAAATGCATAGTGACCCTGAAAGTAAGAGCATGTAGCAGCTAGAGGTTTAAGGACTAGCTGAGCCACCTCTGTGCTGGTCCATGGGCCTGTATCCCATGGGTCTCCATTGAGTGGGCAGTTAAACCCCTCAGCAGCACACCTGCATATGAGGCAAAATGACAACATTATTCTCTGTATTTCTGTGTCTTGCTTCGTGAGGGACCCATTTTAATCCTGGAGCGCAGCAGTTGCTGTTCTGGTTTCTGTTATGTTATGTTTAGTCTTCATGCTGATCATTCTCCTCTCAACTAAGTATTTTTACATATGTCTAGAAATCTCTGCCGAAGGCTGGGATCTAATAACAGATGCCATGACTGCCAGCCGTGTCGTGAGGCTTTCGTGATTCTTTTTCTATGGAACAGATTGAGAATTCGCCAACACTTTTTGGTTTTATATAGAAGTGCCAATTCATCAAAAATCTCTATAGGGGACAAAAAGACATGGAAAAATCTCCCTGTTCTGGAAAAAAAACATTTTGAAATTGTTAAAACATCCAGCTCCCTATTCCGAGTAAAATGTTTCATTTTTAAATGGGTAATTCCCTTTCCTTTTGAAATTTGAAATGACTAGCTGAGTAAAGAAAACTTAAAATTAAAGATGACCAAGTGTTTGACATGATTCAGTTTTGTTTCAGGCCATTGTTTGATTAGAATTTGGTTTTGCCACAGTCCAGTACAGAAAATAAAGTAATTAAATCACAGCTCTTTCCATCCAGCTCTGAGTTCATATATGATAAATATTGATCATTTTGTTCATTTGATCTGGGCCCACAGGAGCCCATAGGTATTTGAAATTTATGCCAAAATCCATAGCCTGTCAAATGTAATTAGAAACAGAATTCACTGATCTTTTAAGGTCTAGAAGAACACACCATGTACAACTAAGATATTTGTTTGCTACTGTATTTGTTTCAATTTCGGAGAGTTCAGCTTCCTATTTCCATGTCTTTTGGCATTTGTCACTATGCTGAAGGCAGTAACTGCTTCTTCACCCAGTTTAGAGGAAAGTACTGTAAAATGGCATCTGCTGAAAATTTTTCTGACTCTATGGTTTCATACTTTAGACATGTGCTCCGAGGATAAGCCTTTGGTCATGTCTTTATGAAAGCCTGAACATTTGGTCCTTGCAACCCCCAGGGCAATTCATGCTTTTGAAGAATTTGCAAAACTTACTGAAGCCTGACCTTTCTTTTCTGAAATCTTGTTGACTGTGTTTAATTCTGTAGATTTTTCCTCTGCTTTTTCTTCTATTTGATCTTCAAAAAACCCTTTTGGTCACTTTCTCTATAAAACGATGCTCTTTTCTGATCTATTCTTTTATTTATTTTTTTTCTAGCATGCATCTAGGACATTTCTTCAATAACAGGTCAGCTAGCTACTTTCCATTCTTCAGGGAGTCATTTCTTCAGTAGATTTATATATTTGACCACCTACATTTTGTTCTTAACTAATGTTTAAGGTTTACATTTTAAGTTATTAATTTCTATGGAAGATCCTAGCCAAAAGGTCCAAATCTTCAATGGCTTCACACACCCTTAAGAGAAGTATCTTATTGCATTGACTGCTCTCCGTATTAGTGGATGTCCTTGTTCTTCATTCAGGATAGCAGATCCAATACACTACTCAGCTCTGCTTGTGGTTTTGCATCATTTCATTCTAAGAAACCCAAGGATAAACTGTTTCTTTAGTTAAAGTTCTGCCAAACGAGTAGCAATAACGTGTTATCTTCCAGGAGTGGGGAGAAAAAGTGCTTTAGGAGATACTCCATTTCAGATCATGGAAATCTCCCCATTCACCTGTTTTTTTTGATCCGTCCCATCCCAAAACTTCATGGCTGGTAATGAAGTAACCCACCTCTTCACTCAGGTTGTCTGGAAACTGAGCCGTGGTTCCTTTCAGCACTGAAAAGAGGCCTGTTTCTGGCATTTGTCTGAGATTTTGAGTGCTGAGACAGCTCTTGACTTTTCCCAGGAACAAACATCCTCCCTGAAATCATTTCATAAGTGTCAAAATAATTGAAACCCTCCCTAGTCAGCATTCAGTATTTTTTTTGCCTGTCAAAGTTCCCACTATAAAATCACTTACGTGTGTGTCTATACACATGTGCTTTCACCACCATTTCTTCTTTCTGCTAAGCCACCCCCATCGTGGTAACCTGCAGATAAAATTACTTTGCTTTCTTTTAACTGTTTAGACTATTTTGCTAGCTTGTGGGACATAGACATGATGGTCTCTTCACTGCTTTTGAGAAGATATTTTTATTAAGTTCTCATCTCTTCTGCCTCTTGCACATCTTTCTAAATTTGCATTTTTTGATTGACAAGAGCAGGAATACATTCTAAATTATGTGGCAGGGCACAGGAATTCCAATATCTTCTATTTTACTTTTTATTATTTTTCTCTGTATATACTTCTACTTTTCCACAGAGTTTCTGAATGGAGGCAATGAATGCTCAAAGGTGCTGATTAACTGCAGCTCAGGGAGGAAGGAGAAAGGGGAGGGAAAGTAGAAAGAAGAATTGAAAAATGGATTAAAAACCACAGTACCTTTCTTCAACTCTCAGTACCTTTGTTTTTCCCTTGTCCTTCCTTTCAACTTGCCCAGTTTACACTTGAACCTGCCAGAACAGGATCTCCTGCTCATGCATTGTGCAGGACTGAGAACATACAGGGTGAGGAAATCCTATTTAAATGAGTCACCTGTGAAATCCAGGTTAACCCTAATAATGACATATTTAATGTGGTTTGACCACTTCCTTCTGTTCAGTGACATTTGTTAGTCTCCCTGAAACATTTACGCTCACAAACCAGTCTCATCTGGTATCATGTACAGTCTGAAACATGATAAAATAGGACGGGCTGTTGAGGTGGAAGGTGACCTTTTGCACATCTGTATTTTGTGGGTCCTTATTAGCTGAAATACTCTCAGCAGCTTTCCCTGCCAGACTGCTGAGCAGTGGCAGGTGCCCAGCTCCCCTAGGCACAGGAACGAAATAATAAAAGCATAAGCAAAAGACAGACTTCTCTGAGGATGTTCACTGATGTGAGACATGAAGTGAAATGTCTGCGGGAGACTGTGTTTGTAGGGAGGCTGACACAGCAGCAGGAGTTGCAGATGAGGAGATGAATGGATCAGTCCAGTGCTGCAGTGACCAGCACCTGGACTAAGCTCATGCAAGCTGATGCGGCAGCCCTGGCACCATTCAGCAGTGTGGAGGCATCAGGTGCTTAGGAATACAGTGGAATTGAATAAGTGCAGGGTGCTGTGATACAGCATCTCCCATGGCCAGCTCAGTCCTGCTTCACTTTCTGCTGCCTGTTCTTTTACTGGGCAACCCCTTCATTAAGGGAGTCTGTGAACTCTGGAATGCTCTGGATTTGTGATTTTGATCTTTTTTCTCTTAATCGGTGTTTTTGTATTTCACTCCCTGCATCACCATGTGTTTTCATGAGCACAATCAGAGATGATACAGGGCCTCACTGGACACTACAGGAGGGCAAGAGAGCAGTGCCACTGGGGGATGTGTTGTGATCATGCCTTTGGATGCACTGCAGTTCACCTGTCCCTGATGTTTCAGCCATGTGACTCCCATAGGAGTAGAATAATGCCACAAAACTGTGCTGTGGAATCTGGTGTTTTCATTTTATAGCAACGTATGTCCTGACTTTCACAAGACAAAACCAGCCTTAGAACTCAGCATAAGGAGTACACAGCCCCATACTGCTCCAACCACATCAGCCCTGGCACTGTGAGGAGTAAGCTGCTCCATTCCCATTCGGGCTTGGAAAATGCAATGATTTTTCATAATTGTTAAGCTGGAATTAATCATTTTGCTGCAATACAGTGGTGGGCATTTTCTTTTTTTCCTTTCTCTACCACCTGCCTGTTGTTGGGTGCTGCTGCTGTGGCAAGATCTCTACCTGGATGTGATGGTCCTTCACAGAATGGCAACTGATGCTTTGTACCTGCTATGGCAATACAGTCCCTTGGCCATCATGCAGAGATGATAACAAAAGTGGCCCTTGGTCCCTGTATGGTGGCTGCAGCCATGGCTGTGATCCCAGGCGGTGGGAGAACCGCTTCTGCACAGCAGCTGCTCCACAGGAGGGAGCAGTTCCCATGAATTTCTCTGCAATTTCCATGAATTTCAAAGGCACTGAATATTTTCAGCTCTGAGCCACAGCTGCCTGTGTTTGAATGCAGGAAAAGAGAGTCAGGAATTAAAAAGCATTTCATGGAGACTGAATCTGCCACTGATTTTTTTGTCTGTGTTCACTAATGTATTTGGATAATTGAAGAGAAGCCTAAGTGGTTCATAAACAGAAAAGAGACAAGCACTCTTTTCCCGGTGTAGTGTTACATAAAATTTCTGTTTTGTATGATCCCAGCATTAAAGAAGATATTCTCTTTATAAAACCAGAGCCCACTGTTTTTCTTTTCTGCTTCAGCTTCCCTTCCTTTCTGAGCATCTGTTCTGAATTTTGCAGGCTTCATGAATTTAAGGCACGACACTAATAGCTGATCTCTGCATGGATATGGGGAAATTATGGTCTCCCACCTCTCCGAACCCTGCAGAGAGCTTAGAGAAAAGTGGCAATATGGACAATTCCGTTATTCTTTTGTTCTCCTCAAATTAAGTCTATTCCACACAATGTCTTTAACAACTGACTTGTTCACAGGTAGGCACACGTGTGCCATTCCCCAGCTGGACTCCAATAGGCAGCATGAGGTTGAACATCCAAAGGTTCAGGCCATTATAGCAGAGATTTCAAAAATCAAGCTGGAATTCATGATATATGGACTGACTTACCAAATCATCACATCATGCTGTGGCTCAAATAGAAGTTATTGGCTTGATGAGAGAAATATTGGGTACTGTTCTTCAACTCGTGCTTCTCACAAAGCCAGACTAGGTTATTAAAACAGCCCCTTCAGACCTCAAAATCAGTCTGAGGAGAGTTCTGCAAGATTTGAGAAGCTCTGATCACAGACTCCATACACTTCACTAGTATTCTGCACCCTCCTTCTCTTTGCTGAAAGGATGAAACTGAAAATTTCAGTGTCAGCAGAAAACCCAGAACATTTCCAGACTTCACCATGGATAGGAGAGACATATGGAGAGCGCTGGGTTTATGTGGCATCTCAGCAATTCTTGTAGCATTATTTCCTTTGCAAGGCAATGTGTCACCTGTAATAGTCACATCCCTGTACCTGGCAGAAAGAGGATTTCCGTGTTAATACTTGTTAACGCTGCGTGTAGTTTTCCTCATTAGTCATCATCTCTTATATCATGTTTCCTTTCCATCTGGTTGGGTGTCAGGTGTGGCACTGAATAGCTACAGTACATTAATTCCCAACTGGTGGCTACTAGTTGCTGGAAAATTAGGTTTCTTTGTGATTATTTATTAGCTGTGTTAATTGTTTGACAGATCATTATTGACTGCCATCCCAGGGATGGCAGATGGCCAATAAAAGGCAAAATGTAGCTTGCTGTCTTTTTGTGGCATCTTGATGGCTCTTAGATTTTTTTCAAATGAACCTTTGCATTGTATATTGCATTCTGTCGTCACTTACATGAAAATGGGATAAATAATTGCAATTATGCAGTAAGACCTGAGCTGTGGCGGGGGGGGGGGGGGTAGGGTATGTATAAATGAAAATACAAACAAATCTGACTTGAAACTCCGCTACAAGGTCTTTCTACAACGAAAAAATCATTCAGGAACTTGTAGAGGATTTTTTCAATGGAAGTATTCTCACAGAACCAACCCATACACTGGGAAAAGTTTAATTTTTTTTTTTTTGGCTGAAAAGAAGCTTTCTTCACTGTGAAATGCAGCTTCTGTAAGAATTTAATTTTCCACTGGGATGTTTGCGGATGCCAGCATTCCTCCATTTGCTGCTGCTGAAACCAAAATGCAACACTGCCTTGTGTCATACCAATCATCACTCCCTGCCCTCAGGTGAAGCCTAAAGTGGGTAAAGTTTTCCTCCTTTCATTTACCCCTGGGCAGATCCATGATGAGATTAACTTTCTTAATCTAACAGAGACACAGAAGCCCCCATTCTGCTGCTGTCTGCACCTGTGCTTCAGAAGTGCTGATTTCTTTTCAGTTTGCTGAGGCACCTGGAGAGGCACTTCACATGCCTACAGCTTTTTCCAGTTTTTGCCATGGCTTAGCTTCTCAGCAGCTAGATTATGACTAAGCCTGATAAATGTGTGGAAACTTGGTAATTCTCCACCCACTTCCTCCAACTCTCCTGCTCTGAGTCATTCTCTGTGGAGCTTTTGACATTTATTTTGAGTTTCTTTGCTGTCACGTGGATCCCATAATACCACCTGCTGCTGAGGCACCAAAATCATCAAGGTGTCACAGAAATGTACAAAGGGCATCCCTTTGAGGAGAAAGGGAAGGCTTAGATTTCATTCTGACCAATAACAATTCCTGCATGTCGATGTGCCTAAGCATTCATGCTTTGGACCACTCAAAGGACCTGGTAGCTGGTTTTGATATAGGAACTTCCACCGCCTGTGGGTGTGAGTTTCTCAAAGCACGTGCATAGAAGTAGCCAGGAGCTGGCCAGTAAAATAGAGTTATTCTCCCCACCCAGCAGGTAATCAAATGTACAGAAGGGAGAAAAAGACTACGACTTGCTGCTGGTATAAACCAGAAGAAAACCTCTTCTAGTCCGTGTCCCAGATCAGGGAGACAAGTCACACTATGTGCCCTAAATATAGGACCTTCTTCGCTACCCTATTGCTGAGAGTTGTGACAAACATCATGCTGGATTCCCAAAGGAATTGCAGCCGCGAGGATCCATCACTGGATGAGCAGTTCCTCAGAAGTGGAAAATTAGGTATATTCCCATTGGAGCTTGAGTTTAAGAGGTTATGGCATATTCTTGGAACAGACCTGCCTACATAGAGACCATGGACGGTGGCCCCCTGATCAGTGAAATTATTGCCCCAGCCATTATCAAGCAGCCAAGGTATATAGTGATGCAGTGATAACTGCTGTGCAAGACTATAATTTGAAATGGATGAAGTGATGGAAATGATAAAGCATTTCAAATGATGGCTTCTCAGCAGATTTATAAGTAATCACTGAAAATGTAGGTCTTGCTGCTGAATGGCAGTAGTTCATTGTCCATCTGGTGAAATGTTTCCATCAAATTTAATAAGAATACCACTGAGGTTACATTTTCTGCTCTCAATAACACATTGACTCAAGGATCACGTGTATCTTGTATGTTGTGTCAATGACAGCTTTCTCTTTTGGTTGTTTCTGTGCTTTCAATGCAATTGTGTTAGCTTTGGCCTGCATTTTCCTTCATGCAGTGTATTTCCCATTATGTATCAAGTTATTTGGTAGATAGTGTTTTTTCCATAGAGCCGGTGCCCTGTGTCAGAGGCTTATACGCTCTTTACTCAGGTTTTTGCTATTGCTACTTTGATTTCTTTGCACTTCTAAGAATACAAGTACTTAACTCTGTCAGGGCTGTATAAAGGCCATTGAATAGTAAGGGCAATTGTTGAAAATGCGTATGAAGACAATTTAAAGGAACAGCAGTACTGTGTGGATCTTATCCACTTTTTTTCCTGAGATTTAAAATTGGAAGAGAGGTGATAGTATTAATATATACTGAACTGTTAAGGAGGGAAGCTGCATAAAGAAGCTTTTGTAGCATAAATGCATCATATAGAATACTTTATTCCTACATTTTACAGGTATTTTCATGACTGACACTGCATTGTTTTAAATGCAGTTTGATTAAATTCAGTCATAAAAGCAGCACTGTATTCAATCTTTCAGAAAGCACTCTTTATCACACTAAGCTGCATCCGTCACACATTGCTATGACTGCAACAAAAGGCAAGACTAAAATTGTTTAATTTTAGATGGTATTTGTTTGCACTCTATAATAAGATATCAAATGTCCTCTCTACAAACAGTTGTCTTTATCATAAAAAATCCTTTCAGATAATGTGGGAATCTCTGATTCTCTGATATCTCTTCAGATAATATGGGAAGATCTTGAAAATACAGGGAGTACATTTAGTCTTTAATCAGTGACAGGGACAATTCGACCAATGGAATTAACTACACTCGTTCTATTAATAATCAAGCATGCCAAAAATGCTTCTGCACTTGGGTGTTAATCAGGACACCATGTAGCTCTGCGTAACTTCCTTTTAAATTGCTAAAGGAAATGCAGATTAATGGAGAATAAATGCGAGATATGGAAGTGTGACATGCACTTGTCAGTAAAATTCAGCTTTCCGGAGGAGATGTGAAGGCGCTGCAGCTGAACAGAAGGCAACTCAATTTAACAGACACCTTTACAGACCTGCCTATTTAATCACAACCCAAAAATACTTCATATCAGGTGTTGGAGAAATAATTGTAGTTGCTGCCTACTCACTGCCTTGTGTTTAGTACACACACATAGAAATGCATCTGGGTTACAAAGCATTATCTAACTCCTCCCAATAGCTCACTTTTATTTCTCTAAAAGGCCTAGGGCTGGCAAGGCTCAGAGGCAAGGTTAAGTGTGTCCTGGATGTTACGGTCTCTCTGATGTTAGCAGTTCTCACGCTCAGGTTATTGTACGTTCTAGCAACTTGCTCCAAGATCTCTGTTGAAGACCTAGGGAAACATGGGTGCAGTTTTAGCAATGGTTCTGTGGCACACCCACCAGAAAATTAAGCTCTCATAGACTAACGAGCTGTCTAAGTATCTAACAAAGTATATAACTCAGTACTATTAATCCATTGAGCAGATCCCTCTCTTCTCCCACCCCAAAATAACCCATTAATTTCAGTGCTAATTAATCTATCGGTTAGAGCAGACAACTGTCTTCTGCATAGATAGTTCAACATCTACCTACCAATTTATCTCACAGCTTTTGCAGGACTATGAGAACATGATGGGCATGCCATGGGCAGTGCTGACTGCAGCCCCTGTGGGGTAACAGGGAGCTCCAGTGAACTGCCCTCTTAGAGGGAACACAGAGCTTAATTTTCTGAGGTGCTCATCACCCTGTTTCTATGCACTCTCATATTAATGAGGGAACTGATTCATGTTTGTAGGCTCATGTAACACAAATATGTATTTGTTCAAAAGGATTGATTTCAAGGCATGCCATGTAAGAGAGAATCACTCAGGAGACTCATAGGGTATATGAAGCTCATCTTCAAGCATCTTTAGGGCTATAAAACAGCAGCTGTTTGCAGAGGTGTACTACATGACAGTGTGATATAGGAAAAGCAGCATTATTATACTGTTAAAAGTCACAGAAGAGACTTGGCCACACTTGAATTACACAGATTTTGCTTCTGCTATCACTTGTGGGCATACACAAGCAATGTCCCTGCCGCAGTAGCAGTTATTCAAACAAGTTAATAGTTTAGCAAGGAGTCCATAAGTTATGACAAGATCTAACTCATTCTAAGCTGCATTTACCCCTACCTAAAAAGATTAAATGCTAAATTGTATTGTAACATTACCCAGAATTTCTGCTTCTGATGGACTTTGTTCCATCTAGTATATTTTCTCCATTCTTGAATAACACTTTTATAGTCCTGGAACTATTTACCCAAAGAAAAAGATGAATATAGCCTTTTATATGAAATGTAACTAACTTTTATTTTGGCAGCCTATTTTAGATGGCTGCATCTAAAAAAAAAAAAAAGAAAAAAGAAAAAAAGAAAAAAAAGAAAAAAGAAAAAAAGGAAAAAGTGTTTTTCCTACTTTATAGCCCATTACACGCTAATGATTTCAGGGAAATATCAAATTAAAAAACTGACAAAACCATATATAGAACCTGGCAATCCCCTCTGGAGTTTTAGAGCTTATGATCACACAGAGCTTGCCAGAGAAGTTTTTATCTTCCCCAAATCACTGAGCAATTGCAAAGCATCATGTAATTATGTAATTAGGTGATATGTCATCTTGTATTAAAAATGCTTATGAAAATTTGTGTAACCTCTGAGCTGCATATGAACAGAGGCCCGTTTTGAACTGTGGGATTGAGGCTGCTTTAATGATCTATGTGCTTTTGTTTTTTTATTCACTCACTTTCACTCTCCATTGTTATCAAACAGAGGGAAAAAATATGATTTATGTAATAAAATGTAAATTCACTCTGAGGCTAAACCATGAAGAAAGGTTTCAGAGTCCTTGAATTCGTATTGAGACAGATCTCTAGTCAAATAAAATAAAATGATAGAAAGAAATGGATTTTGGGTTGCTTTCTTTCCATCACATTTCATTCCCACCTGGCAAGTCTGTAGGAAAGCACTCATGCAAACCCTTGACTGTGACCTTTGGTAAGCAGGTGGTCCTTGCAGCCATCCCAATGGCCCAGACCTTGCAACCACAACATCCAGTTATCCCAGCACTGGAGAGAAGGTGTCTAAAGGGCAAAGGAATGATAGGTACAGCCACTGAGTGACCTATGGGGGCCCCTGTATCCCTAATGAACTGTAGCCCCACTGTCCTGTCAGTAAGTCCTGTGTTGGATGCAATGGCTGAAGATGTTCTTTGCATGGGACTGGGGGCTCTTCTCCACAGCCACTCACCCCTGTGTGGGAGCTACTGGCCCCTTCGCTGCCCCACCACCCCACCTTCTCCCTCTGATCCACCAGTTCTGGGGTCCAATCACCCATTTCCTATCTACTGTTTTAGCCAAGTCAGCTCAAAATAGGTTTTGTGGAGTTCATGTAAGTATTTTGACCAGGACAGGAAGAGGCAATGACCTCTGGCTAGAGTGGCGATGAGCAGTGAGGGGCACTGGAGACAGCAGCCTTCTTGAGCTAAATCCACCATCTCCTAGTGTGCGATTTAGCAGAACTAGCAGAGTTTGTAGGCAAAAAGAAGCAAGACGTGTATTTATAAATGTTGTTTTGTTTCCTTGGAGGCAACCTTTGGACTGCATTGATTTTCCTCTTATTTAATACTCAGGCAGCTTCCTGCTTTTCTACACAACACTGTCCCCTAGTTATACAACTGACCCTTCCCACAGAGGCACGTAACCAAAGATGCAGTAAATGACACACAAACCTGCACCTGAGTCATTACAGCAAGCTTGCTATTTCTGTATATTTTGCTTTCCATTTTTATCTTGCTCAATAAGAAAATTGAAAGATTACTGTATGTATAATATACTGTTTTCTGTCATCCAGTATCAGAATAAAAAGTCATAGAAAGAAAACTCTGCTGGGCAATATTGCTATGAAATAAGGGCAGGAGGATAACACAATTAAAAGCAACTGTTCTCCTTTTATCTGATCCCTGCTGTTCTTTTGACAGCCATGCAGCCAGTAATGTTACATCTGATGCTTTTAAAGAAGCCAGGAAAAGTAACATCTTAAGGAAACCCAGTTTTCCTTTTGAATCATCTTTGCTCCCTTCTCAAAATAAGCTGGCACTCCAATGAATGGCTCAGAAGCTCCCAGTCAGGTCAAAGGAACATGATTCCACAGTATATTGGCCTTTCAATTCTGTCATCAGAACTTGTTTCCTAAATACCAGACATATTTTTTCCTTTACAGGATACCTTCATGCAGATCTATCTATAGAAAATGGAGCCCTTTCTTTGCTCCAAAACAACTGTCCTTGGGTTTATACTAAGCACAGAGTATTCTTAGCTGCACTAGCCTAATAGTGTAACAGCATCTGTTGGACTCCTATAGCCACAACTCAGAAATGGGGATGTTTGTCATGATTGGCATCAAGAAAATAGTGGTTTGTGGTTTCTTTAAGGCCTCCATTTGACCCAGGTGTCAAATGAGCTACTTTCAACATTGAATGATGAATAATAAATGCTTAAAGAAATATCCATAGCAGACAGTTACAAACCATCCCCAAGATGAAGCCGGTTTGTATGAAATATTGATTCAAGAATGGTGAGCAGCGAGTGGATTAATAAAACAAGAAAAATTAAACCAGGAAATTCCATTTTACTTTTGGGTAGTTTTCAAACAAGAGGGGAAAGTTTTATAAAGCAAATTGATTGCTGCAGATTCTTCAGCAAAACTAGGAAGGTCCTGTAGTAATATTTTTGTACTGCTTCTCAAGGCCCTTTATAACATTTGTCTGCTCCTAGTACTGCAGTTCATTACAGCTACTCCCAGCAAGCAAGGAGTAAGATCTCATTGTTATTGAGCAATGATTCCTCAGAGCTTGTAGAAAACAGCTTTTGGCTGTGTATAGTATAGACTTGCACTCTTTTGGCAGTAGAAAGCTATTTAGCACAATTATTTTTATAGCAGGCAACATCACCAGGTTCTCAGATAACTCAGATTTGCCTTTCTACCCCTGTGATCAGGATTTAGTTACACAAAACCATGGCCTTTGTCTTGAGACTTGCAGAGGATTTTTTTGCCTATTGGCACTTCAACAAATTACTCAAAGAATGTGTGGCTCACTTTGCACCTGGCAGATTCCTGCACAGCACATGTGGGAGGTACTGGCATGTGAGCATCACATCATAGAGAAAAAGAATGTAATTCTGGCTTTATGAAGGAGCTGTTCCACACCTCTGCAGTCATCTGTTATGCATTTAATTTAATTTTTGTGGGTTTTTTTGCCAACTCACCCAGATCCAGGACCTCTAACTTACGGAAACATATTGAATATCCTGATGGGAAAGAGTACCTCTGTTTCACATCCAAAAAGTCTCACATGGGGAATAAAGATCATGTTTGCTTTTCTGTCAGCTACATCAGCTGATCTAATAAAAAATACCATCTTTGCCGAACTTGCTGTACTTATATCCTTACAGCGTTACAGCTACTGATAGCACAGTGATTACACCAGTACAACATGACACTAATGATTAAATAGTCAGCTTACGAATGCTGCAGCTGGAGGCAAGTGGAGACTACGCAGGGTTCCGTGTTTGTCTACATTACCATTTCAGTTGGGGTCTGGAATATGTGTCCAAGGCAGATTCCCTGATCATTCCTGCTCATCACCCAGCTCACACAGGGGCATCACTGTGCACGCAAGAAGGATCCCTCTGAGCAGTAACAGACTGGATGATGCACACCAGCTCATGACAGCCCACATGACTTCATACCATATCGTAGCAAGCCCATGACACCAAGTAAGGGTTTCAGATGCTACTTTAGGAAGTGGTTCAGTCTTCCATTTTCCTTGTCTCTGTGCAGCTCTTGAGCCCAAGGTGGCTATCCCAGCCCCCAGGAGCAGACTGAAGCCTTGTGAAGATAACCACATTGCCACACCATCAGGACAGAGGGAACAATGGGGTTTGCATTGAGTGCTCTGGCACTTATGAGTTGTAGAAAAGTAGAGGGAAAGAAAAAACACTCACTGAGGAGGGTTATTAGTCTCCTACCCTTGAAGAAAATTGTTTTACTCAAGACCTTACATTTCAGTAGAGCTCTTTTTGTTCTGATTTTAAAGCTATAGATTAATCTCTCTGATTTAGGCAGAAAATAAGCCATTAGTCTAGCTAGCTCTAAAAAATGTCTCTAATAGCAGAATTTTCAAATATACTCTCATTTCCCACGTATTTCCACTTACCAAGGCTATAAAAGTTAGTTTGTGTATGGCATTGCAGAAGCACATTTAGACAAAAACATAAAGACAGATTTTATTTTCAGCATAAAGGATTCAGCTATGGTTCAGTTGTCAAAATCGTTCGACTGAAACTAATTTAAAAAAGGAAACTGTATTTTTGATTAATCAGAAATTCCCACAAAGAACATCTGCTTTCTGTAGAAAATGTTGACATGTCAAAGAAACAAATTTCATGAGCACATTCCAGCCAAACATAAACACATTTAAGCTCATGAATTTCAGAATCTCTCCTTTCCACATCTTTTAGTTGAAATGAAATTCTCAAACAATTCTGCCTCTCTTTAAATACATTAAAATGAATTAGCAGTTTCCTGAGCAGTGCTGGGTGTCCCAAGAGGAAACCTGTGGAGACCATCCCTCCCCAGTGCAGAGGAGCACATGATGCTGATGGCAAGGCACCAACAGGTTCCTGGGTGGCCAAAGCTCTTACTGTGCTCCCTCTGTGTTGGGGAGGGAAGAGAGACTGCTCCATGCTGCTTGGATAACCACAGCTTACCTGTATGCATCTCAGACAAAATTTTTCCAGGCACACAAAGTATAATGTGAAGCACTTAGTGTGAGCTGGAGACCATGTATAGCCTGTTTCATTGTCCCCTGTATCTGAGTCCCAGCTGAACAAGTTAAATGTAAACCTAACCCTGGAAAAAAATCAGGTGTTCTTCTGCTATTCTACATGAGAGTCTGTCGGCAGTGAAAAAAAAAAAAGAAAAGTATTAATAAAGATATTTTTTTACCTTAGTTGATATAAATTGCACATAATGGTAGGAGTAATACCACACTCCTTTGTAAGTCACATGTTACAGGCATACCATATGAGTACTCCTTTCTGCTTCTATTATAATTTATTTTGTTCATAGCTTTCGGTGAACCATGTGGGTTGAGACATTATGGCTTTTCAATAGCTCATTAAATATATTTAGAATGCTTAATTGAAGCTTAACCTTTATTTTGTTCAATAAATGTATTCTCCATCTAACAGCTCCAAACAAGAAAATAACTTTGTTGAGGTTTTATATTTTGCCAGTATTGTTTCTCTCTAAAGATAGAGAAAATGAAGCCTCTGCAACAAATTGATGGAACAGGGAATCAACAGAGTAAAAAATAATTTTGATGATTTCTTCTTTGCACTGCAATTATATCCAGTACACTTGACAATGGAATAAACAAATAGTAAAAATGAAGCCATTAATTTCCTTCCTATCTACACAATTTTAATTAGAATCATTTAATTAGCCTTGGCTACGATTTCTCAAGAAGATTGCACAACACACTTTTAAGCTACCCTCCTGAAAAAAAGATATATTTATCATTGTTTATTAAGTACAACAAATAGCTACAACAGTAATAGGTAGCCCATGATAAATGCTGTTGTCAAAAATAATTCTTTATCACCAAATTTATTGAAAGCAAAGTTCTATCCGGGTTCATTAGTTACTAAGCTTTTGCTATTTTAATTGTTATAATAAATATAATGACATATTTAAAATATTCACTAACTTTTTATGACTTTTTTTTTTTTTTTGGTAGCTGGCAAGAAATATCCCTGAACCTTCAAATAATTTTCCCTCTTTGGTTTCCAAGAGGTTTTGGTCTAGAAAAGCAACCTCTTCAGGGTGAAACATAAAATCACGTAAAATTGGTCTGAAAGCTACTTTGGGTTCATCTTCAGAGGTCACCTAATTTAGTCATTTCCCCACCTCACCACTACCGATAGTTTTTGTTAGAGAATCTATTCCAGGACTCTCCAGCTCTCAAGGTTTCAAAAGCTCTGTATGCTCCTTCCATGGTTAATTGGTTTTACCCTGAGAAAAATTTTCCTTGTGTTACCCAAATCTACCCTTCAGTTTAAGCTAATTATTCCATATGCTATTGGTGATAGACATGGAGAAGACATCCATCCTTCCCCTAATATGAAGAGTCTCCATGTCTCCCTTCAGTTTTCTCCAGCCTCCAGAGACTGCTTTTTTTCATGTCTTCCTCTCAAGATGAGCCATGGTCAGATATTGCAACTTCTTCCAAATGCAGTAATTCTCAAATGGAAAGATTATTATGATGGGAGATCATTATACTAGTAGAAATAAAAATGCTATAACATGAAATCAGAGATTAAATGTGAAAAAACAGTATATAAGCGTCAGAATGTGAACTTTGGAAGTATAGGAAGTTGAAAATAAAGGCTAAAATTCTCAGAATAAGTGCACTCACAACATTTGAGGAAAGTGCAATGGAATTATATAATTTTTTGTACAAAAGAAATCTTGGCAGTGTTCTGGGATTATTACTTTGCAACAGAGATAAGGTTGTTAACAAAAATGCAGAGAAAGGAAAACTGCTCCCTGAATATTCATGACTCCTACTTTCAAAAGAAATATGAGGATGAAGTATTTAGGAGTCATCTAGTAGCTATCGAAGATGTTAAACAACCCATATAATACAAATATTCTAAAATTGACAGCCCTCATGTCTAATACAGAGGGTGATATCTGAGGTCAGTTGAGGTGATCTTAGCAGAACGTTTATTTTCAGTACATCATAGAATACTAGAGAAATTCTAACAGATTAGAAGAAGATTAATGTTGTGTCAGTTCTCCAGATATGGAGTCCGCACAACCTTGGTACCTCTGAGTCATTTAGCCTGACCTCAGTCCTGGGCAAATAATGGAATGAAAGCTGATAAAAGATTCAAGTGATGAAGAATGAAAGATGGGGATATGATTGTCATTCCACATGATTTTATGAAACAGGTCGTGTCAAACAAACAAACCTGATTTTGTATCTCTGATAACATTACAAGCATGGTTGCTGTGCAGCTCTTACATGCTCTAACTTTTGCCTGGTATTTGACTCAGCCCTGGGAATATTTTGATTAAAAATGAGAATTATTCAATAACAATAAAACAGAGGTTAAATCTATTAAAAATGGGCAAGCTAATGGATCAGAAACATAGTCATCAGAGGGAAGTCATAATTAAGTGCAGTGCTGGTAATCTGATGGTAGCTACTTACTGCTATTAATAATTTTCAGTAATGATTGGCTTGTAAAAGTTTCAGATGACATGAAGATTGATGCTCAGGTAAATAATTATGAGACCAGGGAAATAATAAAGAGCATTCTGGATCTCTCACTAGTCTTCCTTCAAAACAAGAATATTTAATACAGTCAGATTCAAAGACATGTTTAGAAATTGAGGCCATATATGCTAAATTTAGGTTGTTACCTTGGAAATTATCCCAGTGAAAATGATTTAGCTTTTCACACAGCAAAGGAACAACAGCTCTGAGAGGATGCACCAGCGAAGGGATTGCATGTTCCTGACAGACACTGACGAGTACACAGAGGATATAAATCCATGCCAGGCTCTCATGAGATATACTGGTTCTGGTGAAAAGTATTTGGAAAAAAAGCCATTTGTCAGGCAGGAAAATGTCTCCCCATGGCAAATCAAGGGTTTGATTTCTTTTGTTTCCTGTTAAAAGAGGACTCCATTAATAGCGAATATCATTGAAGGACCTTCATGGATGGCTCAGGCAGAGCCCACTAGGACCTTTTCCCCCATAGATCACAGAGGACAATCCTACTCCTAGAGATGATGCCTGAGAAGCTCTCGTCTGCCAGCCAGCCCTCACAGGGGAGAATTGTACTGGATATGGAACAGTTACTTAATGGAAAAGACATCAGAATAACCAAGAAGTGGAAGGTGAAGCTAGATAGAGTCAAACTAGAAATAAGACAAATATTTTTAAGAATGAAAGATCATTTTTTTTTGGATGAACTAGGAGCATTGTCCTTCAATGTGTGCTGATGCTTTCACGTGCCTTTTTGAAATTAGTCTTTGAGCAGCAATACAAACTAGAGGGGTTATTTTAGGGTCCAGTAATAATGTTTAGAAGAGATGCCAAAGCCTCCTGAAGTAAATCTTTATGACTTTGTTTTATCACTTTAGTTTAGTTACAGCAAACAATTCCAGTTATTCAAAGGCTCATTGTGTTGGCCCATGTGAAAATAAAAAAACTGAGACCATGATCCAAAAGCAAAGGGACTGGGTTTAAAAGTCCCCAAAGATGCAGTCCAACCAACTACTATCTCACCCTGAGGCAGTTTTCCCTTATTGTCATGTGCTTTTCTAATTTCCCCCTTTCCACTGAATTTAGGACTCTCAAATGATGATATCTCTTTTCTGTTCCCTATTCTGTAGCTATCCACATGCTTTTCTATTTTCACCTGCATATACTTCCACCTTCTTTATAAATCAGTGTAACCTAATGAGTCTAGGTTTTTGTTTTACTATATTCTAAACTAAATCATACAAAAGAGAAAATCTTCTTACCACTTTTGTGATGTTTCTCCATTTGCAGCCCCAAATTTTACAGCCATTTTTTGCTACAGAAACACATCTGCATTTCCATATTATTGATTCTCATTTTTTTAGGTTGAAACTGTTAGGTAATAAAATCAGATTCAATGAGTTGCTGGTGAAGCTCATAAAACTCTGCAGCTTAATAAAAAGTTTTTTATCATTGCATGTAATCAATCACCCTTCAATCCACACTACAGAAGTTAATATTTCTATCCAAAACAACTAGGGTGAATGATTAAAATATGAATTTTCATGAAAAAAATCAAGTGTGTCATTAATATCAAAATATGTTTACTAATCTTTTATCTGAAGTGCAAGTAAATCTAAATTCTAATGAGAAAAAACAAGTTTATCTAAGAAACTTCTGTATTCTTATTTGTTTGCTTCTCATTGTTCAGATACTGCTAGTAGGTTAGTTACCGCTTCATCCTATAATCTTGTAGGCTCTTGAGCACACAAGTCCCTCAGATGTGAGCTTAAAACAACAAATTAGCCTTGAATTTGTCGCATTTAAGAGCAATGTTAAGTGTACACAAGATCTTAGTTTATATGTCTTCTCTGTGCTCTTATTCATATGATGAGTACCTTTTACTCGACCAAGCCAGCTGACGAATATTGCTGGAGCTACTCACATGAGTAAATATGTACTTGAATGAGCTCCTGCAGCATTTGCTTGAACTACTTAAATGAAAAAAGCTTTTGTGGAGAACAGTAGCAATTCAGGGTGAATTATGAATGAAAGTGGACTTCAGAATCTGTTCTCTATCTGAAAATAAAAAATATCAGTTCTAGGATGCACAGACCTTTTTCCCCTTAGGTACCGTAGCATCAAATGAGTTCTGCTATATATCTTGATTTTCCTCTAAAGATAAGTGTCAGATTTTAGGCAAATAAAAATGATTAAAATATGACAGCTGGCAAATTATGCTAACACCTGGTAACAAATCACTCTTGACAGTTCAATAGTACACTTCTTAAAGCACAGCTATTAATATTATAAACAGTGAAGTGCAAAAAGTGTAGTACTTGACTAACATACTTAGTTTATCTTAATGTGGGAAAATGTCATACTCTTATTCCTTAGGATTGAAGAAAATTGGAGGTGATCTGCAAACACACAAATACTTTTAAATAACATTATTGTAGTGATTCAGAAGTAGTAGAACATGAAATTTTAGAGGTAGGATGACATTTAGCCTATTCCTTGTGAAGTTAATTAAGTTAATATTCTTATGTATTGGTGGAAATTTCTATGTAAGTATTTAGGTGATATTTGATATTAATTTAATTGAATTGTTTGTGATCTTCTATGAAGTCATAGCACCTTGTATTATTTTGAATAAATAGGAGTGACCTATTGGACTACAATAGCTTTTGGAAAATTCCACTCATTCATATATCCCAAGGGAGTCTATGCAGACAGGCCCATATTAATTAATACATTGAATCACTTACTATTGAAAACCCATTAATTATCTCATTTAATTAGTCTAATGCTGGCATAGTACTATATTCCTGTTTAAATATACTTTCAAAGGTCTTCAAACCATGGATTTCATGCTCAGCTGGCTAATTAGAGGATCATGATAATTTAAAGACAATGGAAATGTGTCTACAGGCATAGAAGCACCCAGTACCATCTCTTCTGCACTGGGTTTTCTCCTGAGGGTACTGCTATTGCCTTTGCCTTTTTGAAGCCCCATTTCCAACAGTGTATAAGATGCATCATGACAGCCAAAGATGTTTGTTGATAGCCGGTGGTGTACCTAGGCCAGGAAAGGAATGCACACAGGGATGCAGCAGAGCAACCCTTTAAACAAACACAAGTCAACGCTGAAAGCCCAAGTTGCATTCTACAGCTAGCCAAGAACTGAAGAAAAGGGAAAGAACAATTCTACTAATCATCTACCTTTCTCTCTAACCTACTTTCTAGACTCTTAAGCTGAATTTTATCTGAGCATAAAATTCAGCAGAATCAACTCTGTCCCAAATTTTATGAAGGATATATGAGGTACTATCCTGTCTCTTGAAATATGATGGAAATCTTCAGATGAGTATTAAAATGTGAAGATATATCAGACAGAATCACATAATATCTCTGCTTGAGAGAAAAGGTTGATTAATATAACATTAGGTAGCATGCTTTCCAAGACATCATCAGGCAGAAATTTCACAATTTCACAAATGAAATTCCTATTCCTTTTTACTTTTAATGTTGCCTTTTTTTTCTTCATGTTGTAGTAGAATAATTATTTCTATATTATACGTGTTGCTGTGCAGAGTTTGAGGAACTAAAAATAAACTATGGCTTTACCGATACATTTTTTGACTGATACATTTTTTGACTTTGTCATAGATAATTTATGGAATAATTTTACACTTCTGCAACACCCAGCTCACAATTCACATTCCAATACATGAGGTGTCATTTGCAATTTGCGATGGATTCTTAATGAAATTCTTTGGATCTTACCTTCTAAATGTTTCATTTTATGCTTGGCCAGAAGAGTGAAAGTGTGTTCATATACATTTATACATTGTAAATGGAAATAAAGCTCTGATCTGGCTCGTCTTTCTAATCTATTTATCCTTCCAACTCCCCCAGTGCTACGAGGAATATTATCATCTGCATTACATGGGTAGACAAGTAAGAAACAGGAAGCTAATCTGACTTGTTCAAGGTCACAAAATGAAGGCGTGGGAAGTAGGGACCTGAATCCACAGGTTTGAGGCTTACCCTCACAGCTGTGCTGGTCTCCTTCTTCACTGGCTCATCTTCCCTCTCCTTCCAGTTTAAATTAATTACTTAGATTAACCCACTGACTCATTTACTAGGGCTTAAATTAATGTTGAAATTTACTTAAATACAGTATAAATCACCTGGAGAGTCTGTCTTGGGTGTAGTCACCAAAAAATATGTTGTGATCACAACAGATGACAGCTGAACACATGGTCTCTTGAAGGTACCATAGCCAAAACAGATACTGGTTCCTTCAGTAAAAGCAAAAGGCAGCATTTTAATTACTAGCAGATTATTCTACTAATTCAGTTCTATGTCCCTTTCTGTTGGCTACTGCCCAAGAAGGATGCTGATAAATTGGAATGGGATCAGATATGTACCACTGAGCAATGAAAGGATTGGAAACATGCCCTCAAGTGCAGAGACAGAGAGCTAATTGAGCTGTTGTTTTCTTCTTAGTAAAGCAAAGATCAAGGGCTAAACTTAGAGTCTGCAAGCATCTATCTGGAGAAGGGAACTTTTAAATAACAGACTGTCAGTCTAGCCAGTGTGTAGCTAGGTAAACTGCTGGAAGTTTAAGCTAAACATTCTAGGATTTACGATTAATCTTTATGACAATATTTAAGGGACTCTAGTAGGTTCTCCATCCCTAGAAATTTAGGCATTTCAGATCTCAAGTAATACCTTTGATAAACAATTTGTGTTTCACTCTAAAAGTCTTACTTTATTTTGAAATGTGCGGTGTATAGAAAGAAACAAAACAAATTTAAAAACTGAGTGTGTCAAAATTATGAATGCAAATTTAGTGGATTGGAATTTGTTCAATGTAATTACGGAACAATGTGATTTTATTTTTTTTTTACCCCACCTTGGGATGCAAAAAACAATTAATATAAAAGTGAACACGTTTTACAGTTTCCCCACCATCTGCACTACATATGTCTCTTCTAGCAGACATCCAGCTCAAACAGCTGTTTCTAACATATCCAGGGGAGTGTTCTCCAGGGTTTTACCTCTGCTGAGATCATAGGGAGCTGCGGCCAGTGCAGCCCAGAGCTGCCTGTTGGCAGCAGAGGGAGCACATCTTTCAGCTCTCATTGCGTTATGGCTTTCACTTGAACCACACAAGCCCTCTTCTTCAAGAGTGAATGATGAAGTGCATCTTGCTTGGGTTTGGGTAATTTAGGTCCCTTGCTTGTCATGTCTAATGCCTTCCCAGCCAAGCAAAGCCGAGATGCATGAATTCAATAAAGAAGCTTTTACAATGAAATCTGTTTCCATGTTGGTCTGATTAAGCTTACATTTGTTGACCTTCAGGTCCTGGTTCAAAGCTTAAGCGGATTTTAGTTTCAAGTTAGAGAGTCCTTCATTCTAAAGAGCTCTTGAATCTACAAGGAGACTCCTCTGGGGGCTGATTGCTGTCAATTAGTTATCTGAAATGTGATGATTTATGAATACCTGATATTGTGTTGCTGGATGGGTATGTTTAGTAAACTGCAAGTGAAAATAGTGCAGCCTCCTTGAGAACAAACAGATGGAGAAAGTAGTACACACTTCAAGGCAATCAAAAAGGTGGAGAAATAATACTTGCCTCGTGATCTATACTGTGCTTATGTATGTTATAGTGCACACCCTGCTTCCCCAAAAACTAGGGACAAGATTAAATATGTATTTTTAACGGGTGCATATTTACAGTCAGAACCATTTCTCTCTACACAATGCATAAATGTACAAGCATAATATGAAGACAGGTGTTGAATTCTATATTTGAGAAAAGAAGTGTTTCTTAATATTTTTCCTGACTAAACTGCATGTGTTTTTATTGTAAGTAATTTTGTCCCTTCTGAACAGTCAAGCATTCTGGGGTGCTTTGTTTTATAAATTTATAGTGACAACTTTCAGTAAATTGTCTGAAGAAGACCATAATATTGGATATTTTGGGTTGCTGCGTGTATGGATCAATGTGCTATTTTCCAGTGTTATGATAATGAGTTAATTTTAAAGATGTATTGAGTGATTTGGCATTAATTCTGGCATTAAAATTTACCTCATGTCTGAACAGCAGTGCAGTTTGCTACAGCGTTTAAGATAAAAGGTACAGAATTGTAAATGGGATTCCTTGGAATGGAATTTTGCTCACCTAAAATTAAACATTAAGTTCGCCTAAAAATTAAACATTATGAGGGGGTTGTCTCAGCCCTAATTGGCTGAAAACTACTGGTGCTTCTTGGACTAATGCCTTCCAAGACAGGGGGGATGCATTGGACAGGGAGTCCATGGGGCTCAGAGGGAACACGAGTCCAAAACCTCCTCTGCTCCTTCTCAAGGTCTGCTGGCATCTCTTCTCCTCACTTACCCTTGAGATCTGTGAAAGGAAAGAAAAAAGATCTCTCTGGATTATACCAGTAAAGAGAATACTTGGGACTATAAGAAAGTACTCAGCCAGTGCGGCTGGAGGCCTCTGTGGAGCAGCTGTACCTCCTTCCTGCTGTGTGAGCAAGCTGGGGGACGGGATGGGACCAACCTCACTGAGGCTGCTGGCATCATGTCCTCTTCATCTCGTGTTTCTACTCCACAGTTTCCTCTAAAGAGCAAACAGTTAAAGTGGGTAGTTCACTTCAGAAAGCTTCTTCTCTGCATCTAAACAACTGGGGAGAAATCCATGTCTCCTCTCTACTCAGCAGCAGATCAAGGAGAGTTAAAAAAAGAAATTGCAGAAATATGAAACATAAAAGCATTTCCTTGTGGTATCTTTGTACTTGAGATTTTTTTTTCCAAGGCAGTTGGGCACAGAAATTGAGTGTTAGGTACAGTGATTTTCAGCAGGTAAAAGGAGAGTGAGCTCTAATTGTTGGCTTTCCTGTCCAGGTTCCCACTGCACAGTGAGGAAGTTTAGATGAAGGTGGGGGAAAAGTTTTTCATGAGTTTTCTTACACAGATTCTTGCTAATTCATTTCACATTATTTTCAGGTCTTTACATTGTCTCTTTTTACAACATTTCAAGGTGCCTTTTCCTTTTCCTTTCCTTTTTTTTGCAAGAACAGTTTGAGATATACCTTCATATACACTCACAGTTACCAATAGGCTGTTACGTAGTCAGGAGTAGTACCTCATAGCACATGAGTATATACACCATGCTATCAGGAAAGGCCAGGGACATACATCCTTGTGCAAACCCTGATGATGGCAAGCCAAGAAACGAAGCAGAGGGCCCCATCACCCATGTACCCAGCCAGGTACATCATGTGATGTAAGACCCACTGCATCCCACTTTACCTGAGTGAAAAAAAAAAACAAAAAAAAACACAGCATAGCCAAACAGGAAAAAAATAATTCAAAACCACCCCTGAAAATCTTTAAAATGTGCATAGTTCTTTCTTACCACTGTACAGCCAACCCCAAAGATCTGAAGCTAATGGCAAAGGTCCCAAAGGGCAGGAGGAGGTGGAAGCAGGATCTTGCCATCACTGTCATCATGAAGTTTCCCTCTCCCTACCCTTCATATAATGAACTATATATAACTTCCAATAAAGAGCCTGGGCAGTTGTGGCAATGGAAAAACATTTCAGTCTGAGACTTAAGAGGGTATTTTTCAATCACACAGCAAAAAGCCAGCTTCCTTCCCAGTACAACCTAGAGTATACCAAAGCACTCTCAGTTCCTTTCCCTGTGTATGCTTGTACCAAAGGTCACACTGTAAAAAGCATTAGGTTTCCAAATTCAACACAGCCAAAGTGGGAAATCAGGTGAATTGCATTCTGACATATATATTTGACCCTTGCACGACTCATTTTTGCCTTATTACTGTTGGGATGCCTGGTTGAAAAACAGTAAAAATATGCTTTGCAGTTTACACGGCACTACAGTGGCCTCCCTTGAATACTGGAACAAGGTGATTTTCTCCTATAGAGGGAAAGGAAGGCCAGTGGATAGCAATGGTGGGTACCTGTCAGTGATAATCAGATGAGAGTAATGCACTATAAACATTCCTAGTCCTCCTGGTCTGTGAACCAAAAACCCACTACAGAGGACAGATTGGTTCATTAACCCTATTCTAATTTAGCTGTATCATTTCCCAATGGCCTTGGTTTCCAATTACTAAGGTGATAGTAGCATTATCAAAGCCATAAAGACTTCTTTTTCCCCATAGTGTCAGAGGGAAAAGATAGAGGTGGGATATCTGAATACAGAAGCTACATTTCTTAGACTTTATACTTACTGTGCATTGCTGTGCCAATGATGATTGCAGTACATTGGAGTTCTTGAAGCTAACTAAGCTCAGAGTTGCTCTGAAATGTTTCTGGAAGGTTCTGGGATCACAAAGTGGAGACCAGCATATCTGGATGCAGCTCCAGCTCTGTTTGACTCTGGTATGGTGAATGACTTAGATGGGATTACTGCATGTTTAAATCAGATACACTTTCCAATATGTTGTGAACCAGGCCTTAAAATCTGTCTTTTGATTCCAAGCTAAAAGTTGCAGGGAATATTTGCTTTCTTCCCTTTTTTTTTTTTTCCATTTTTTTCACCTGTTTTTCTGAGATTGTTTTAATAGAAAGGAATATATTTTGTAGCATGTTTAAAACCCCTTCCTCAGTTAGGGTCAATAGACGCAATAATTATAACTGACGATCTATTCTAAGTTTTGGACAAGCTGTCTTAATGATAATATTCACATGTTAATACACAGATCTTTCAAGGTGTTGATAAAATAATAATGATATTTTGTTGAATATCAGATATTAGAACAAGAGTTATCTGATATAATTGGTAATAGTAATGTTTTATATAATTTATGCTGACATTGTCATGTAATAGTAGTACACTCTGGTGTGGGGATTGTGGATGCTGAAGAGATTTTTACTGCTTTTAGGTTGTTGAGCATATTTTTACATCATTTCCATTTGAACTATTTAAAAGTCAAGATATTCAAATGTCTAATTGGATGCCCTAGACCAGGATGGAGTTTGATTTTATGTTTATACAAATCTGAGAAAGCCCTCCTGTTGTCACCAGGAATAAAACCACTGAAGTCCAGGCAGAGCAGGATCAGGCATTTTTTATTCCTATCTGATGAAATGTGATAACACCAAAGGCATATTGCTTTTCCATTGGCTTCAAGGGCAGTCAGGATCCTAGCAGCCTTTAAAGGAAAGGTATCTCTCACTATGTTTCATTTACTATACCTTTGCCCAAAGCATTACATGGCAACACAATGGTTCTGACTTCTGTCAGGTTCTCCCTTCATCATCTGATATGTACCTTTGTGATGATTCGAGTTCACACAGTATGATTTTGTCCTCAGATTTAGTTTTGCAACTGGCCTTCAATATTAATTGTGAAATGTATTTATTATTAACTAGGCATGAATTTTAAATAACTCTGTTGAACATCCCAATGCATAAAACCTGAATTTCTTTTCATTCCTGCAGCCAGGCTTTCTGGTTTTATTTATTTAGCAGTTTTGCTTGTTTCTCACCCACAAGAGAAGAGGATATGATCATCTCCCCCTTTAGAAATTTATATGTATGTGAATGGATAATTAAAAAGTAAAAACTATTCAGTATAATATTTATTATTGTTATAAGATTTTATCATAACTATGAAATGCCGAAATATCTTCTTTAATCATATGATCTGGATTACAACTTGCTGGATCTTACTTTTTTCTTCCCATAGAATGAGTACTTTAAGCACCATACATAGTGCAGGCTTATCTCTGCCCTTCCTAGCAGCAGAGCTGTAGAGGGAGCGTGGAATTCAGTGCCAGTTTTAGGGGCAGCTGCCTGACTCACAGGGAACCCATGAGACCAAAGGTATGTCTCGATAGCGGTTTGCAGACAGATGCAAGCTTGTTGTGCTGGCACGTGGACCTAGCCAAAAGCCAAATGGCTGTGGTTAGCATAGCAGCAAGCCCTATGAAGAGCCACTGTGTATTCACTTGGGCTCCGCTCCACATGGCCATATGGCTCCTGGTCAGCAGAGAGGACGGGTAAAGCCAGACAGAGGCCCCTTGGAAAGGGTCCATGTCTGCCTTCAGCCCACCCTGGAGACCCTTTCCAACAAGGGTGGCAGCACAGAAGGACCCTGCTTTGCTGGGCAGCACTTGTTGCCTGCAGGGCATGAAAAATCTGTGCTGGGAACAAGGACAGACAGAGCAGAAATGCCAGCTCTGAAAGCTTTGCTATTTAGAGGTGGTGCTTCCAGTGGTGTTTTAGCATTTTAAATCTGTGAACTAAGCAAAATGCCATCCAAAATTGCTGCGGCAATAGGAATGCTTCCAGATTTGAAGTCTGACACTGCGTCAAGGCTTTTTACGTTTTACGTTTCTTTTTTCCCCCCACAATAAGCAAGAAACATTCAAATAAATCGTAATGTGTTTGGTGGAAAACCTGTTTGCTAAAGGTCAATGAGGAAAGTTCTTACTCAGATGGCAAGTTTTGTGAACCTAATCAGCAGTGTACCAAAACAGCCATAGGTGAAGCACAGAAGCTTGAGCATCATTTTCACAAGTGAGATTACATAAAAAGATCAACATAATCATCAAAGGAGCGGCAGTGTGGGAACTGCAGCCAAGCAGCAGTTAGGCCCATCTTTAGTCACATTGAGTAAAGCCTTTCTTGGTCACCAGCTCAGCGAAAACCAGCCATCTTCAACACAAGTTAGCAGGCAGGTTTTGGCTCTATTCATGCTAAGAATGACAACTATATGATAATTATTGCTGTTATTAGCAGTGGATCCACCACAGTGGATCTCAAAGGGAATCACAGATGCAGTTCCCAAGTAGGAAATTGAGAAGCTGCTCCAGGCTACCTGCTGGGTCAGGGTGAAGATGGAAACAGAAGACAGATCTTTTCATCTGTGACTTAGTATTCTATTTACCAGCCAAAAACTACAATAGGAACAGTACATGAGAAAATCTGTTTAAGTCATGACTAACATCCTTGAAAGTGCTGAAATTGCTTGTTTGTTGTTTTTTTTCTTAATAACACTTTTTTGGCAGAACTTAAAAGTAATTAATAATAGCAAAAGCCCGCAGCCCACCTCACTCCCTCATAAGCAGCAGATGCAAATGTAACTGATAAGCTAAGTAGGCAAACAACAACGGCAAAAAAAAGGAAACCTCAATAAAACCCCAACATTTCTTAATAGCTTCAAATCAAGTAATAATCTCTGGATTGTCTTAAAACTAAAGACCATTATGGAGAATCCAAAGTAGTCATCTTTGATTTACAAGTTTTTAGAAGCTGTATATGGGTGATAGCTGCTTCATACCAAAGCTGAGTATATTCTACATGCCACATTTAACAGTGATGATAGTGATAGTCACTCCACTCTCTCAAATCTGACGTTTTTCAATGATGCTCGTCCAACCTGTCTCAAGGTTACCAAAACTAGTGCTTTTGAGATGTGAAACCCTGCAGTGTGTGGTGGAGGAAGTCACACTGCAAATGGCTGGCCTAGCATTTCTACAGCCAAAGTTGTTTGCTTTTTAGCAATTTGAGTTGTTCTAATGAGTTTGGACTTGCTGGGTGAGGCTGAAACAAAATCAATATGACCCAGTCATCCTTTGCTATTTTTCTTTTAAGGGTTGGATCAAAACATAGTGGATATACTTTAATTTATTTGAAAGGATCAGGCACTTAAGCTCTGTTGTGTATAGAAGGATGATTAGGGCTGTAATAAAAAGAGTATTTTACAGAAAGTAAAACATAACTACAAGAAAAGAGTCAAAACATAATGGAATCAAAGTATCTCAACCACCTGTCCGAGGAGGGAGAAATAGCTCATTCTGAGGTTTTCAAACTTACTGAAGTCCAGTAATTGAAGAAAAGTCTGGTATATCTCAGATATTAATCTTGCAATAAAGTCATTTTAAATGTAGCTTTACAAAAGACTTGGAGTGCAGTTTACTTCTGAATTGACATTTACTAAGGGTTTTTTTATCAGCAAAATTGGAATGTGCTTCATGAGCCCAGAGTACACCTGAGTTCAAGTCCTGTCTGCGGAGCACAGCACAGAAAGTGGAGCCATGTCCTGGACATGGAAACTAAGGAATCACCAATGGAGATAATTTCAAATATATTTGCATATGAAGTGGTTCTGCTTTGTTTCACTCTTACCAAAAGTCAAAAAGTTTACAATTGCATGCAGATGGTATTTGCGATTAGAAATTATCTGCTACAGACCTTCCCCATGTTCCTTGGCTTTTCATTTACTTTTACTGGAGGTATGGATGGAGTTGTAGATACAGGAGTTTTCCTCCCTCCAGCTGACACTCTTATGGGAGGTGGGTTGAAAGATCTAGTGGCCTCTGGGAAACGTGGGAGGCAAGTAGTGCCACCAGTGTCAAGTGTCCTAGTGGATATGATTTGTCTAAGGAAATCAATGCTATTAATGCACACTATAATTAAAATATGTTATAATTAAACTAGCTTAGAAGTCAAGTCTTCTTGACAGCTGCTTTGGAGAAGCTGACAAGGATCTCAGCTTGCTGTGAGGAGGACACCATCATCTCTGCAGGCCTACATAGATAGGCTGAGATCTCCCAGGCGTGAGCCTGGGTAAAGTTTCCTTCCTCCACCAGCTGGGGCAGCCAGAGACATAACGTGGTGGCTTGCCTCAAGGTTTCGGAGATTCAGGTCATGATGGCTTGCAGGCACGGCTCTTGTCAAGAAGCCTGAGGAAGGTGTCCTTCAGTACTTATTTGGCTGTGTGCTGATAGGAAAGGGTACTTTGGCCTGTGACCAGGCTTTGTTGGGATTTTGTACTTGTATACTGGATTATTTGAAACCAGAAAGAGAATGTTTAGGTTTGCCTATAAATGTACATACAAAATGTTATCCTCTGCAGGGAATTATTCTGGTGCCACTTTAAAGGATTTTTTAAGACCTAAAATATCCACAATTCAGGATTTTTTCCTTCATTTTGGCTTTCCATAGTTCACTACTTTGGATAAGCTGTTGGCTTCCCTCCTTCCTAGTCCTGTTCCTCCACATGGAGTAAAAATACCTGTCAGTGGCCGTCAGGTCCTAATATCTGTCTGTCCATATGCAGCGCTTACACTGAACATCTCCTGCCCTAAACTGATCCAGAGCAAATCCAGATGTTCACACACTGGATTTGCAGCCAACCAGGGAAAGAATATAGCTGATCTACCCAGCACCTTCAAACAGAGGTTGCTGCTGCAATATTCATCCACAAATGCACAGATCTCATTGACCCCACAAATGAGAACTGAAATGAGCTTCTCCTCAAATGTTGGCTTTCATGGGGCAGCATCTCTGCTGAACCACATAGGCATCCCCACTGGGACACACCACCCCGCAGTCTGTTCCAGTTAAATCCCACCATTTCCACAGAGGGTCCCTGTGCTGGCACCCCAACAAATAAACCCAACCAATGCCCAAGATCATAGAAATATTAGTGCATCAAGACATGATGTGAACTTGAGTAGGGGTACTTGAATTTTGTAGGAACACCTGGCACCAAAATCTACATGCAAAATGGCATTTTGTTTCTTGGTTTTAATCATGCATCTTCTTTACCGCAAGTCCATCTTACATATGTTGCTACCTAGTTAGTACACGTAAACACCTGAAATTATTACCCAAATTTCAGGGTTTTTTTTGTTTGATCTTTAATGTTTTATTTCTTTTCTCCCTGGGCACACCCTGATGAGTTTTTCTAGTTAGCCCAGGAGAGTTTTCACAGCACACTCATGCTTTTTTATGCTTTCATCTTTTCTGCTAATCTAGTTTATCTATATTCCTCTTCCATTAGTCTTGCTATTTATGTTTCACAGGCTGTATATTTACTTCAGGGATAAGTCATCCCTGCTGTGTTTTTCTAGAAAACACACTTCTTTTATTAAGAAAAAAAAAAATCCTGTCAAAGGTTGCAATACCATTTGTCAGAGAAACCAAATTCTTTCTGTTTCATATAACGCCTACATTTTAATTAGATGATGTTTTCTTTTTATATTGTCAGAGAATAAAGTTTAAGACAATATTCTTCAATACTTTATGCTTTCAATTAATTATTTATACTGAGGTATATCCTAAGCTACACTGGCTGCTTAGCTTACAAGGACAAGGACTCTGCAGAAGGGGAACGGTACCCATAAATATTCTAAAAAGATGTATTTAAAGGAAACAAATACAAATGAAGCTATTACAAGCATAACTTTGTGAGCCAGACTGCAAAAACTGCATGATAATTTTGATCACTACGAGGCCTGAAGTGGTTATCTGGGTCATGTAAACAACAGCATTTTCTCTCTGTAGATCGAAGAGTTTTATGAAGAGTTTTATGATTATTTTTTTTTAGTAAAATACTGGATTAGGATACGACAGTCTGAGAAGTATCAATTTCCCTAACAAGTTTCCCTGGCAGCTGCAAAATACATAGGCTGGGCTTGGATAAAGAAATAAAGAAGCATGTGTGCCAGATCACGTATACCCACAATTTACCTGCACTTCTTTGAATATTCTAATTTTTTCAGATGTTTTGAAAAGCTTTTCAGAAGATAAATAGATGTCCTGAACTTACTAACCTGATCTGTTAAAGCAGACTTATTTAAGCCCAAAGTTTATGTTTAGTGCCAAAGGAAATAATTATAAAACAATTAGGGAAAAGTAATCGGCCACAACAGAGTGACCTACCCTGCTCATGGATTAACAAGTCCCCTTCCTATTTAGATATGCAACATTTTTAAACAAACATTTTGACCCAGTTTTTGCAAACTGCTTATACAACATCCAGTGATGAACTAAAATACTTGGGTTTGATGTTTAGTGAGTGAGGTAGCATATCATTACCTTTACAAGATGTATTTAACTTGAGGAAAATGCTCTTATTCTCTACGCTACTGTAAAAATTCAATATATAATTAGTTGGCAGAGACATTTTTTAATACCACCTTGTATTTAAATCAGGAAGAAATGTATTTTTATAAAGTCCAGTTACTGTCCCTATAAACCCAATTGCTTGAACACCCTGCATGTGCACTTATTTTTTTTCCCTCCAAGACAGTTCTTCAAATACTACCCAGATTTGCTGTCTTTTCAGGTTGGGTTAGGAATATGATGGTTTCTGGTGTAAATTTTGGATTTACGAAATAGTCCAGGTGTAATTAGAAACAAAATAAATCCTTCAGGCTGAGCAATGTCTATCTGTCTGTATGTCTACCCAGTGATAAAAATGACAGCATTAAGTAGCTGACTGTAGAGGACATGTCATTTGCCTTTGGTTTGTGCTACTAATCGAAGAATGAATAGAAGTATCATTAAAAAGATAGATAGAAGGGTCTTTGTCAATTAGAGAGGGCCTGACTGTGAGAAATGTCACCCTGATTCCTAAGCAAAGTTGTGATCCAAGACCAGAGGTTTTGCATGTACACACAGCGCAGCATTGTAAAGCAGTATCATCATCTAAAATCACAGAGCAACGCTAAATAACTGCTCCATGTCCTGGGCACTGAAACTGTGCAATTAGGTCACTTTAAAATAAAAGTATACTTTACTGCAGTATGGAATAGGTACAGTGTGGAAACTTGGCCACTTTTCTGGTGCTGGTGCAAGTACAGTGGAGTAAACTACCCCTGGACTCCAATGAAACCAACTCAGACTTGTGCTGGTGCTGTAAACAGAAGACATACGTTACCCTGTCCTCTATTGGTTTAAAGGCTCATTCTCCATGAAATGTAGGTACACACTGCATGGCAAATTAAAATGCTCTTTAGTTTTGCCTGGGTAGGAGTTTTCATTTATATAGCAGCACATGACCCATATTTCACTAAATATGATGTTTATTTACATTATGCAAGTGCATAATCCTTGAAATACATCTGAAAATGAAATTTAATACCAGTCTCATGTTCTTCTGCAAAATTAAGAATGTACACAGCAAAATCTTATCTGTTAAGATGTTCCTCACTGATTTTCATCAAATCAGGATTTCACATATAAATATAACTACATGTAAATTTTTGTAAGAGTAACATTACTTTGTATGGTATCTTTGCTTTTATCGATGCACATTTTCTCCCTGACTTCTCTGAGCATTTAGGCTCAGATATGAAAACATTAGCTTCTGTCTTTAAAAAATGACAAAAATTAAGTGCCTTATATAGGCTTCATTTCCTTGTGTAATCTTTCAAGTATAAACTCCACATCTCCAAAAAGGAACCATAGGAAATATGTCCTAGAGAGCAGAACCATTCTGCCTGTACTTAGATATCATCCCTCTGTTTCTGTGCTACTAGATTGATGTATGACATGATGAATGGGAATTTTCTCAGCTAAAACCAAATATTCTACAGAGAGGAGATGGTTTGAATACTGCAAATGTGATATGTATACACTTAAACATCCTGTGAGGCTGCAGTGTTTGAAATGACCCCAGTCTAAAGCTCTGCAAAAGCAATTTCAGGCTGAACAAAGTTTATGTTACCATTTTATTTCTTGATTTTGGACTCATTAAAAAGGAAAGACAAAACTTTACATACAGAAGGGTTATCAGAAGTAAATCACTTAAGTTTTATCTACTACTAAAAAGCTTGGATCCTTTTTATTAGTTAAATCACATGTCCAATTAGAGCTTCACTGTAATTAGTAGCATGATGTGTAAACTGATGAAGCCCTGTAAAGCAGATGGTTAAGACCCTGGACACAAATAAAAGAAAGAACATGTTTCACTTCTTTTTAAGTGGCAGTTCTAGTGTACTATAACTGAATAATAAGGTACTGAATGCAATGTAATGAATAACACGGCAAATGCACTGCAGTGCAAATAAACTGTTATGAGTTACACTTCATTTTAATTAGGCACTCAGTTCATATTCTTCTACTCTTCGAATAGACCAAACAAATAAAAACATGGCACATTTCTTTGTATACAGTTCATGCAGTGCTCAGTACACAGTTCACTTCCCTTGTATTTTTATGATAAGTTTATAAGCAGTATAATAAACACAGTATATTTATATTGTTTTTCACTTGGAAGAGACAATGTAAACTCTGTTGCTCAGTAGAAATAGCTGTTGGAATGAAGTAGATCATCAAACAAAGGAACTTGCACGAGAGCAAGAGATAGATCTTCTATAATGTCATATACACTCTGCACACTGCGAATTGTGAGCAGACTTGCTTGATATTGTCATAATCTGAAAACCATGAAGCTAAGTGCCAAATTAACAGTGGCAGCCTTTCCACTCCTTTGGATTTCAAAGGTCAGTATCACATGCAGACTCTTAAAATGTGAATTTATGCTGCTTACACAGATGCCTGCACCTTTGAAATGACCACCACCATGTCTCACACCCCTGGAGGTGCTTAGGTGATGGCACTAAAAGCTTCATTGTCTCACGAGACAGCTTTTTTTGGGCCAATTGAAAAAGTCATGGGGGCAGTTACATGAGGGTAAACAGAAGCAACATCTCTGAGTACTAGATGTACTTTTGCAGAACAGTGTATCATGCTTTAAACAATTCTACCCCAGTTAATTCAACCCAATCATGATTGCAGTCTGGGTCTCAGCTTATACTCTCAAGGTATTGTATGCAACAGTGCTATATATGCTGTTTGTGGTACAAGGACCTACCCTCTAGGCAGTGAATCGATGCCACAGCTTCATTCTATAATCTTATTAGTCCTACATTCAGTGGTCACAGCTTTTGGTTTGATCTGGTCTCAAATGAAAGACTGAGAACATGACATGAGAAATAGGCTCCATGTACCATTACCAGATAAAGCATTTTCAATCAGGTTCATGCAGCTACAATATGGTATTTATATCTAACATTCAGGGACTTTAAATATCTATTGTTAACACACTACTTGAAAGCAAAGAGCCATGAAGATCATGACAAGTCTCAGAATCAGCATTAAGTCTAATGGATGGCCCTTAGCAAAGTGGAGGTATTTGTAAGCAATGAGTTAATCAAATGAACAGAAGAAACATTTTACTGCCCATTTTACTTCTCCTGTCAAGCTAGAAAAAAATATTATATAAACATTTATATGTATCATTGTTGCATATATATGTTTATATACATACATATATAATACAGTATACATACACATGCATTGATAGATAAATATATCTGTAAAGACATGTATGCATCCCAGACATTTTCAGTCCTTCAGGCAACAGCCTGGCACTGTAGCTATACTAACTAGCTAACTAGCTATACTAACAATACTAACTAGCTAACCTCCATGTAGCTATAATTACCTCCACTCTCAATTACCATGTTACACATTTTACTTTCATCTCATTGGTAGAAATCCATAATTACACAGGTGATTTTGATTCCCCTCAATTTTGTCAAATCTCACTGAACCTGTGGGCTAGAACCGTTTTATCTATTTAAGGCAAGTGCAGTGGGCCCTTTGAGCTCCCTAGATGGAAGAAGCAGGAATGGGTTACATGTGACTTGGAAGTGCTTGGAATGCAAGGTAGGCAGAGTTTTGTCAATGTTTTATGTACCAGAGATACTGGAGACTGGGAGGTGGTGTCTGTGTCAGGTATAGCCTTACTGGAGAGTGGATTTTAAAGGAAGATATTTAAGGTCCAGTGTATGATATGAGAGGAGGTGGGATTAGGGGAGGTGATGTAGTGTTTTGCTTATTTTCAGCTGTAATTCTGAAAGCCTGATAGAACACTTTGGTTAAAGTGGCTACACTAGAGAGCTCTGCTGTTCTCCATTTTTCTTGCTAAAAGCAAACCCACCAAGGTGCAAACTTTAATCCAAGTACTTAGTTTTTCCCTGTGGGCCACAGTTTTAAGCTATTGACATCAGGCAAGTTCACATGCATTTGCAACCAAGCACAGTGATTTTTTTCCAGTTGTGTTTAAGCTTTCAAGATTCCTGGAAACAATAGAGAAGACTTGATCAAAAGGAACAGCAAGTATTTCATGCAGAGTGAATGCTTTGTTTTCTATTTGCAGGGTCTGCATTATATGCAGACAACATTGTGATATCTAAGTAAAGTTAATTTCTTAATCTTCAAATATTTCAATTCAATTGACCAGTTGATTTTAAATGGGCTTAGTGCCACATTTTTTTTTCTAATGTGGACTGGTTGGTTGATTTCCCTGTGGCATGATAAATTTGCCATAGTAAAATGGAGTTCAAAATCCCCAGAGGTAAATATATAGTGCTATTTTTGACCCTAAGAATGGGGTGAAAATAAGACAAATTACACTTATAAATAACCTGTTCCTCAAGTCTGAGGTATAGAGGCAGACTCCAAAGATTAAGAAGTTAGTTTCTACTACTATTACTAAAATGTCAGCAAATTTAACAAACAGCCTAATATCAAAGATAACTTTTTTCCTGGGTTTTATTTGCTTTACACTGCTAAAGAGTGACTTTGCCAAAATGAGGAAAGGAAAAATGAAATCTTTCTGTTTTATCAAAGGCTCATCAGACACATCACTTCTCTGAACTACATATGGTCAACACACAGCAGCTTTTTTTATGGAAGTTGCGGGAAATCATCAATACTTACTGTAATCCCATCCAGTACTGCTATTTGCATCGTTGCAAATAAGAACTGACACAGAAATTTTTGTCTGGTTACTCTTCCTGCTTGCTGCAGGCAGTCACAGCCCAGGCTGTGTCCCTTCTGTGAGATGGAGCAATTATGGCCTCCAGTAGCACACTAGAAGGAGTCTTTTGTCATAAGAACAGCACAAACTTCTATATTGTTAGTATACTTGAAACACTACTTTTAGTAAATGATCTGCATCTACAGACCTGCAGGACTGGAAATACAAACACTAAACACACTTATAGTTGTTTCTGTGAAACTAGGAATGGGATGAAAGTATAGAGTATGCTTGCTTCAGTACAGTGTTACAGTGCTGCTCAGGGAAAACAGTAGTGTGAAGCATTGTGCTAATCTGAGCAGTTTCAAATTGGTTGCAAATTACATGCTATCTGGTCTGCCAATTACTTGTTAAAATTTAATGGTCTTAACCTGTTCTTAGCTCACTTGACTAGATGACAGCCCTTCAAATTCATCCCAAGGCTAATTAGGAAAGGAGTCATTGATGACTTACCTTTTACTTCATCTCACTTGTCAGCTGCTCACATCTTCATCAGGGGACTCCAGAGACTTTTAAAACTTGCTTATGTTCTTTTCTCTTATGCTAGTGAGGTCTGCCTAACACCTGATCTCCCACTTTTAAACTCTTATCTTTTGGGATCTGCCTCCACAGTTTCTGGATTTTGCACAGTTTTCCATGTGTGCAATAGATACCATTAGTCTAATACTGAAAATGATGGTGAGTAGAAGTGATGTACTGACCTCTAGTTTAAAAAAAACAAGTTATACTCAGCTAGCAGGAAGAGTAAACACCTACAGCTAATACTGCTGCAATACAACACCGATTATAAATTTCCAGGAATACTGGAAAATATTCCATATGGTCTGTCTAGTCTTCCTGGGCTTTTTGCTGAACAAGAAGCAGGTTACAGAAATTAGATGCCAAAAGAGAAGTCAAGAACGACTGCTTCACACAGTGTAGTGAAAAGAACTAATAAGTCAGTCAAAGTAAAGGGCTTTCAGCTAATTGGAACTAGAGAATTTAGACCAACTCCCAGTGGCCAAAAAACACCCCAGCCAACTGCTTCCTTTTTGCCCCATCAGTTGCCCAGAACTCAAACAACTATCTTGATGCCAGATGCTTTAAATCACACTTTACTGTCACTTTAAAACCTTCTGCTTTCTGTACCTATGCTCCCACCAGTTTTCAAGGACATTTTAATAAAAAGGCTTGTTTTCCAAAACAGGGGGGTCAGCAACACTCTTGAGCAGTGAGAAAAGCGTTGCTCTGTTAATTGGTGTTGACTGCTGAAATGGCTGTTAGTACTGCTGGAGGAATGGGAGTGGTTTGAGGAGTTTTAGCGTGCCAACATTATTTGGGAAGAAATAAATCAGAGAAACAAATTTGGTAGTGTAACAGCTTTATGGACTTCTGGAGTATGTGCTGCTTAACTCTTACAAGAAGCTTCTTTTGTAATTTAGTCCACGTAGTTGTTTTCAGCTGATAAAACCAGAGCAGAGCACTTTTATCACAGCAGGAAACTTCCCTCTCCCCGCAGATTTTAAGCAATAACAATTCTGTGAGGTAATAATTATTCCAGATGCACTGTACCATGTAAATTAATCTGTTGCTTTGGTAGTACTATTCCAAAAGCAGTGCTGATGGTGTATGCTCAGGATGAGCAAATTAATTAGCTAAACTGTGAAATCAAATAAATCTCACAGCAGTGACCTCTGTGTCACTGCATAAAGACAGTAAGTTGATGTGTAGTTTCATTAGTTGAAGGAAAACCAGAACTTAAAAGGGCTAAATGTTCTCATTATTCTGACTTAAAATAGGCATTGAGACTGGTTTTACATTGCTGGCAATGAAAGATGGATATTTGATGTCCATTTAGCTTTTTGTCTGGATCTGCTGTGAACAGGCATAAAAAGCAAATGCCACAAACCAGAATGTTTCATTGGACAGCTGTATCAGGGATAAAAATCAAAACCTATAGATTTCCTATTGGTATCAGTTTGTATTGTACAATATCTCTGCTGTACACAGAAGCTCACTGGAGCTAATATATAATTTGGCTTTGTGTAACACTTGGCTCTGCTCTCAGCTGCTGAACTTGGTAACGCCCTTCAAGGCTGATGCCTTTATCTCATCCTCTCTGAGGGGGTGAGAGTTTCCAGAAGCTCTGAGGAACATTCATGATTTTGGAATAACAGTGGTATCCTCTTCTCTTCCTCCTTTCTATGCTAACCCCCAAAATAAAGCCTGATATTTGCAGCTTTTTAAATAACAAAAATAAAGTGATTTGGGGTGTAGTATCAGGGTTGTGCAGCAGCATATGCTCTGCAGGGTTGCAGATGTTATCAGCCACAGTGTTATCAATATATGCTGATGAGACAAATTTAGCGATGTTTTGTAAGAAAATTATTACAGATGGCTCAATCTTGTGAGGGTTTTTTGCTGTCATCTGTCGTGGAATTACTGCAAAACAAATAGGCATTTTTGGTCGAAGGGAGAAAATAATATAGTTTTTACTGGATTTATTTAGAAATGGTCAGAAAAGTTGTATGTGGAGAAGTTCATTAAGATATTCTAGTCAGAATTTGATATTCAACACTAAGTGTGCATGATTTACTACTGGGGCATATGTAAGAAGTTAGGGGTGTTTGCCTGAGTGATGCTTCAGTGGCAGGAGCAGTTCCTTGAAGGAAAACCTGTCTCAGGAGAGAAGGCTTTGTGGGGTTCAGTACTAGTGGTCACCTAGCCAGCAATTCTCATTGGAGGCAATTGCCTTGTAACAGTTTCAGTCTGCAAAGTCAACTTTGAGCTATCGGAGTTTCTCTTATTGGTTAAATCCCTCTGCATCCTAATAGTGACCATAATCATTTATTGGGGGGGGGGGGGGTCTGCAGTGAAAATTTGAGTGTTCCTTTCTGCAGCCACTAATTTTTTGGCTAGGCTGCAGTAATGATCTTACTTCCCTCAAAGCCATTCTTTAAATATCTAACTCCCTCCAATTTCCATGAAGATCAAGTGTCTCAGTAGGAATTCAGCACCTAAAAACTTGGATAATCAAATCCATATTAAGATTTTCCATGTGTAATCAGTAAAATGAGAGAATGTTTTGTTCAACTGTGACTGTGCTGGTTCTCTGTGTTAAAATTATTAAAAATCACTACACTGTCACTAAAGAATGTGTGATGCTGATACTTACAGGATAAGCATGTACTATATATGAATTGCACGATTTCTGTCCAGAGTACTCTGCATTAATCGCTTTGATCAGAAACTATCACAAACTCAATTCCCCCTGGGCTAGTATCTGTAATATAGATAGTGAATGCATTTGTCTGTTAATTTTGTCTCTCTGCCTTGTAAAATACATTGATTTTTTTCTGTCTGAGGTGACACACAAAACCTTCTATGTCTGGCTATCTGCTCATTGCCAAAAGGAAAGCAATTGCTATTACAGGTCTTGAAAGATAGTTGGTAATATTTTATATACATCTTTTACCTAAGAGGGAATGATTTTTGGATGCTTTTGATTTACAGCAGGTGATTAATATTAAGACTTGTAATGTTATAAAAATACAGGGGTCTTTCAGAAGCAGAGTCCCCAGTACATACAACTGCTGGTTCCTGCTGTGCCCCAAAAAGAAGGTTGGCATCAGGTGTAATTCAGTGTAGGATTTAGATGAAATGCAAAGACAAAGACCAATAGTGAACCCAGTAGGAGACCAGCGCTTCAATCTCCATGTCCCATTAGGCTTGTAATATGGATACTTTAAGCACCAAAGGGTTTTTCATTAAAGGAACAATATTCCTTTTTAAGGGACCTGTTAGCGGTAATTTTCCTTCGGAGATGTCATTTGCACTGTGCTTTTTCAAGAAAATAGCAAACTAACTCTCTTGTGAAGTTGTATTTAATCCTCCTGAAGATGCATCTTTGTGCAGCAACTCTGCCTTGGCTGTGGCCCTGGCCAGCTGCAGGCTGAGTCAGTTACTGATGAAATAATGGTACAAATATTTCCCATGCAATATTTGTTTGATAAAGCCAGTTTCCGGTAGCTTCCTTTAGCTGTTAACATTCATTCTCCAATTCCTGTTTGAAACCACTTCACCCAATTCTTGGTTTCAAATCTACCCCTAAGACTCTCCTGAAGATGACAGCTTTGGGATTCTCCTTCAGATAAAGCTTTTAAGAGGAAGTTATTACAACTAATAAATGATACTTCAGAATTTGAGTCAGTTCTTCTTTTGACCATGCTGATGTAATTCATTGAACAATTCCTCACTTAAATCAGTTATCACTGAAAGAAAAGCTGAGCTGAATGGATTCATCTAAAACGCAGATATGAGCAGAGTGGAATAACCTGGTTAGAAACTTGTGTAGAAGATTATGATATGGAAAATATGTAGGGAAATACCTCAAAATTGCATTAAGCAAATTGCTTTTTTTTAGACAAATTATTTTTTACAGTTAGAACATTTTTAGGTGTTTAAAATTGAATATTTTCATAAATATCTTTCAGAGTTTAAATAATGTGATATTTTACAGATGGATAAATTATTCAAACCAGTATTTTAATAGAAATTAATTTGAATAAATCAAAACAAAATACTTTTATTTTATGCTAAAGATATATTTTGACCCTGCTAAACCAAATCAGGAAATTGTGAATTTCTTGCATAAAAACCTTCTTTAAAAGCTGCACATTTCAACCCAAACACAATTCTTCAAAAGCCCATAGACCAATTATAACTTTAATTTTAATGTTTCCTATTCAGAACTAAAATATACTTCAAGTGCCACTCTTAGATTAGATAAATGTACTATTGTTTACAGTGATGATAACCTTAAGATCCTGAAAATGCCTTAAAAAAGCTAATTACATGCTTTTATTTGCTGTTAGTAAAGACAGAAGAATAACAACCCAACTCATTTAATCCCTACTGTGATTTCCTCTGGGCTAATTAAAGAGTACTTGACTGATATCTTAACTGAGCAGCTATAGGCAATCAAAATATTTAAAGGGACCAGCATCATGTTAGTGCTGTGCTCTCTGTAATGAGCTGTGCTGCTCAGCAGGAGGACTGGTGGTGTATTTATGGGCACAGGTGATGAGTGTTCCAAGGAACTGTCCTAGAAAAATTCTGTGCTGGCTCCCAGTCATAGAATCATAGCGCCGTTAGGGCTGGAAAGGATCTTAAAATCATGTGGTTCCAACCCCTCTGCCATCCTCACAGTGGAGGATCATGTCACTCAATGAGGGTAACAACAAGGGTAGCCCTGTTCCTTCCAAGAAGGCCTTCTATTCCTCCTCCCACATCCTTTTGCTCCAGTGCTGGTACTGCAGTCTCAGAGGAATAAACCCCATGGGATTGGCCATCACCTGCTGCTCTGCCTACACCAACATGCCTAGGCAAATTTTCCCTTTCGTGCCTGCGGAAGCAGGAAGAGAAATAGGGTGTTAAGGCCAGAGCTCCTGGTAAAGCACACTGTCTAAGGCTATATTTGCTCTCCACCAGTGCTTTTAACACCAGGTACTGTCACTTTCCACTTTTGGAGAGGATGGGCTATTTGCTACCAAACCCTTCCAAAAAGGACAAGTTTTGTGCCTTCTACTGCTAGCAATATGTCTGCAGTTTAGGAAAAGAAACCTTTGAAATACTTGTATTCAAAGATTAAAACAGGTTTTGCACACAAACATAATATTAGCACATATAATAAGTATTTTGAAGAAAATGGAGGTGCCATTGAGGTCAAAAAGTCCCCCATTTATTCAACAATTCACCCCCTATGCCTCAGTGCAAATGGCTAGATTACTGTGTTTGAATGTCTGGCTAATGTGTGTGGTGCTGATGAAAGAATGAGCTCTTAAGAAAAGCTAATTCTTTACAAGCAACTGCCATTGACTTTTTTAATGTGGATGCTCACACTTATAAGTGGCATGGTCTATTCACCTTTAAACGCACATGAAATGTCTGTTCTAATTCTAGGTGCTCCAGCTTGGAATGAGTCTTTAATGCCGAAATTCAGTCTGTACTAATTTTTACAGTTGTTGAGAGATGTTAGAATGTAAATATTTCCTATCCTGTTTTACTATCATACTCTGAGGCAATAAAGTGATTCATTCAGAGTATGTAAACCTCTTCATTAAAATACTCAGTAGGCTAAAGTGTCCATCAGTAGTCTCCTGTGGCTTTTGTTTTCTTGAAATGTTAATATTTAGCTCATCTTATTTTCTATCTACCCTAAACAGTAGTGTTCTCTCCTACTACTCCAGAGGTAGAAATGGGTGTAAGTCTTCTTTTTTTTTGGACACTCAGCCCACAGGGGATGCCTGAAGCCATTAACAGGAGTGGTTTTGTTTGTTTATGACATGAATATTAATTATGCCCTAACTTCCATGTTGGCTTTTTCTTATTCTTGAGAAATGAATGTATTTCCTTCAATATGGATTTGTTGTACTGTGATTTTCCTCAAGATCTTGGTCCCTTCCAATAATAATGTAGCATAGCTTATGAATTTCTAAGAGAAAGTTTCTTTTATTTTTCCTTCTTGCAGTTGCTTGTAATCCCATGGATTAACTATTTTCTTCAACATCTTTCAAATACATTTCATTGTTCTTGTTAGGCAAAAAAAGAAAGACTTTTTTAAAAAAAAAATTGTTTCAGGCTATGACCTGAAATAGCTGGAAAAAGAAAATACCATTTTTGAGTGGAGCTTTGTTGTGGTAATGAGATTTAAGTAGATTGGATAAAATGTGATCCAACATTTAAGTGCCTAACGTGAAACAGTTCAATTTCATCCATCACCCAAAACATGTACGATAGCTTTATTTGAACATTAAATGAACATAATTCCTTCTGTCTTAACCAGAAACCCCAATCATTGCCCAGAATGTCAGTCAAGGTCTGGCTGTAATGTTACCACTGAGTAAAGCAAAGAGCACCAGTGCTTTGCAGTAAAGTGAAATCTCTCCTGAAAGGCTCTTTTCCTTTTAAAGGCCTAATTGTAGCACATTATGATTATTTCTTACAATGAATAGAAGAATTCATATCCACTGAAGTTGACAGATGATAGAACTTTATTAAACATCAATAGAAGTATCAGAACAGACCTCAGAGATGATCCATTTTGTCTCGTGTTTTACAAATCTGTATTTTGAATGACTCTTAGAATTTCTGCAGTTGTTTGCCTTGTCCTTGAACTCCTCATGTTTCATGTGTAGGAAGAGAAAGAGGCATGCTACTAATAGGGAAAATTATTGGGCCAATCTGCTTTTTTGGTTTTGTTTTGCATTGATAGCAAGGGTACTGTGTCTCCGAGATTACTTGCCACTTCCCAAGGTAATGCATCTATTGCTTAACAATGAAAAGTACAGTCAGACATATAGCCAAAGATAACTGAGAGAGAAAAACCTGTTCTTGGCATCTGTGTTCTCTCACATGCTCTCTTCATCTTTAAACAAATGCTAGGAGCAGAATAAGAGTGCTGAATTAGAGTTATGCCTTTTCAAGGACAAGTACAGTATTAGAATAACAGACATATGTCTGACCCAGAAAATAGAGCTGATTTAAACTACTAGAAAGTAGAATTTGCCAGAAGACTGGGCAAAAGAAGCGATAACACTGATAAGAAAACATACAGGATCTGCAATGAGAAACAGTCATGTTTTTGCAAAGTAGAATAATTGTGATTGTATGTCAGAGCAACCTAGGTGCTTGTAACTTTTGGTTTGCTGTATTTCACTTTAATTTAAATTTCCCCATGTGAATATACTTTATAGTTCTTATTAACACTGAAGGTGGTGGGGGGGAAAAGGTCAAGATTTTCTCAAAAAGATTAGTCCAGCCATAGTCTACAGGCTATGTAGTCCTGGACCTATGAGATTGTAATAAGATTTATGCAGTCATAGGATAGTTCAAAATAACACTTACAATTTCACAATCCAAAATTCATGATAGCTTAACCTGTTTCCACCACTGTACATCTGACAATAAAAAAAGGACCTAAAAGGCAATTGGAAAAGCTTTTTCTACTAGGGATTTCCCTTTTCCCCAGAAGAACATCAAATGGATGATTTGCCTGAATACATAGTTCCGTGTGACAGGCCCAGATATCCATGTTCCAAACCAATGCAATAATTAAGATAAAGACAGAAATCACGTGGCTTATGTTCTGTCCATACCTTCAACTGACTGCCGTCACTACCTTAGGAGAATCACAGCACATCAGCCCTTTCAGTTGTGCTCCTCTGCAAGAGAAGTTATGACACTGCTGCCAAGACAGAAGATATTAATAAAGCCACTGAAATGTTAATTGAGATACTTAATCTTCTATAGTCTGGTGATGGAGTACAGAGACCATTTAATTGCAAATGAGGAAAAGGAAGACCTGCTAAACTTGGTGACTAGGTTTGGTGAACAAAACTTCTATGTAGAAAGATTGGGTTTTGAATCTCTGCGCAGATTTAGTAGCATGAAAACACACCAGTATTCTAGTCTGGTTTATGTAAAGTACCAGCAAATACAACATGGTGAAGAAAATATTGTGAGAAATTTTACTGGTGGTTTCCTAGGGACTGCAATAAATAGCTGTAACTGTATGTGGATCAGATGCACAGGGCTGTGGAAAGTTTTGAGGACAACCATTCTGCAAATGATAGCGCAGCAGAATAGCCTACTTCAAGCCTAAACAAATTGACTGAAAAAAACCCGTGAATAGCAGTCCTCCGTGGAACTGTGCTGACCTATAGTCCTTAACTGCTGTGAAAGAAAAGTCCATGACCTATAATGCAATGCCACTGCCATCATCTCCATAGGTATGCACTGTATCATATGCAAAGAAGATTCAGCTTTACATAGGAAAGTCTATTCAACTTTCAGTACAGTTCTGTTTGTAGACCACTTGTCCTTTTTTTAACATAAATAAGGAATAGCCATTTAGAAATTCGTCTGAATCTACACCAATGCAAATAAAAATAGAGTTGCTCCCAATGAGGGAGAATCTTAATTTACTTATTAGATTAGTGGAAAAACGGGCAAGTGAGATCAAAAGTAGACATTCTTTATTTGCAAATTAGTTATCATGTTTTGTTCTTTGTAGCAGTTTTTTGTTTGTCTTTGCTGTCGAACTTGGGGTATAGGGTCTCAAATCCAATCAGACCTTGTTCTTAAAATCCTCTGTCATTGCTGATTAGGGATGCACATTGCTGTTGCCTTTTCAGGATTAGTCTTTGTTTTGTTGTGATGCTTTTAAAGACAGACTTCTTATCACACCTGAATAACAAACACAGTTTTTAAAACAGAGTATGCATACTATAGCAAGGGTTGTAACAAGGAAAAATTAACATTGCTTTGCAATTAACTTAGTAATCTTCACATTATCTTGACACAAAATATTGTTATGTTTGCCCAAATTTGTGTTTTTAAAATGGTCATTAAACATAAATTTCTCTCATGTTATTAGATCAAATTGTGATTCCTCAATTTAAATAGTTTTTGACATATCAAATCTCAATTTGAGCTCAGTGGGGAGTCCTGCACCCAAAAGAAAATTCTTTTCAGTTGGTTGCTTCATCAGGTTTGCAGGTAGGTACTAGAATGTGACCTTCCCAATCATGTCTTTTCCACTGTGTATTTGGAACCATACAACTGCTTCACTGATGAGCCTTTAGGGCCATCAAGTGAAATTTTGGCCCTTTGAAATCAAGTTCCTGTTGGGTTCAGGTTTTAAGAAAAAAAGCATATGAATGCATACAACACTCGGGTTTCATAGTAAGCTTGTATTTTCAAAGAGGTTTTTAACTATCTGTTCAAATTCACAAAAAAATTCCCTTAGGCCCATATCCAACAAGCTTACTAAGAATATTTTAGCTATAAACAAGTCACAACAACAAAGTTTTCTGAAGAATGGTTGTAGGGGGTTTTTCATCCCAGAATTCTAACAATTAAAATCTGCTGTGAGAGTGCTGGGTCTCTGGGTGTGTGTGAGTTGAAGTACTGGCTTCTTACTGAAGGCAAACAGTGATGAAGCCGTCAGCCCCACCATGTAAGCGTTTCTGAATTAATGCAGCTGTACTGGTTTTTACTGTGGTGTGGAAGGGTCACAAAGACCAAGTGAGGTCACAAACTCCCAGTGCAATCCACAGATACCTCTGCTTTTCAGTGCCTTGCAAGATGGATTTCAGCACCCTCTTCCCACTCTAAACCCAAGCACAGGGGCATAGATTTACACAGCTCGGTGACTCATAGTAGCTATCCTGATAAAATTCTGTGATAGAGAAGGAAACTAAATCTCAACCAAATGTTTAGAGCCAAGGCCAACAGTGTAATTTGATCATTTCCATTAGTTGCTTTTTATGTTGGTGCACGGATGAGCTGCTTCAGCTAGTTGCAAACCCTGTGGCTTAGGGAATATCCAGGTGAAGTTCGATATGAAGGGGCTTCACATGCAAAGAATCAGGAAATTAATATAACTCTTGCAGATTGTTTACATTTCAAAGCATGTTCTGAGAAATTAAAGTGCAGTAAAACACACAGAGGAGGTGCCCCATCTGCAACTGCTGTGGTGCAGATGGTTCTTTGCTAACTGCCAGCCCTGCTGGCGATGGAGCAATAAGTTATTTCAAGTAGCCATCATCATCAGACCTGCTCTCCTGGGTCTGTTCTTCATGATACAGGGCAAAAACAGTGCTCTGTGAGCATGGGCAGGACTGAGGGTCCCCATGTTGTGCTAAAGGATGGCTCTGCTTTCACAGGTGAGGCTTGCAGGAGCTTTCTCTCCTGTGAAATGAAATAGTTTATGCTTCCTTTTTTCATACAGGAGTATTTGAGTTTAAACAGATCCCTGTTCTTCAAAGAATATGCTAAATTAAGCCACTCTTAGAAAGTATTCAAAGGTATGGGGATTTATGCCATTATTGAAACTAAAGATGAGTTACTTCTCCCTGCTGAATCCAAGATACAAGCTGCTGTAGCATTTCTAGGAGCTTATAATTATTATTATTTCCATTCCATATGGAACTTAAGTGTAAATCTGCCAATGAATTTTTCAGCATTGAGCTTGCCTGCCTCGATGAGTTCAGAATTTATTATTTCAATTTTATTCCCTGCACTTTTTGTAGAAAATCTTTTGTATTTTTTAGTGAAAGAACTCATATTGAATTTACAACCCTTTCTTCATCAGTAAATTCAGGAAAATCAAATTATTGTTAGGAATGAAACCCTGAATACTATATTATTAAAGTACATTTTGAGACAAGGTATCTTGTTTTATGAGTTGTAGTTCAATACTAGAATGGTGTTAGAGCTTTGTATCCAGGGCACTTGAAGTAATTGTCCTTTGTTAAAAGATTGATATGGGAAATAAGTAATTACTAGTGAATATTTTTACTACTGTTAATTTGCTTCTGTTTGTGTGCTTTTAAGTGTTGGGTTTGTTTGGTATTTTTTGTACTCTTTGCACTGGATTCTTTCAGTTAGGATCTGAATTTCAACATATTACTTATACTGAGTAGTAACTGCCTTATGTAGCCTTGCTGTTTTCAGGAAGCTATTTTTGTAAATACATACTGACCAGTGCTGTTACATGAATTGCCCTTCCTGGCAAGGAAGAAAGGCTGAGAGTATGTGCCTTCTACAGGCACCCTGTTATATAAAGCGTTGTTGAAGGTTGGTGAGGTTTCTCATTAGGAAAATAGAAAGGATGAAAAATAATACTGTATTTATTAATACCATGTACCTCTGTCAGTTGCATCACCAATAATAATCATGCTGACTTAAAAGCCTTCCCTGGAAACAAGGACAGAGCAGGACTAAATGTTGTTCTAAGGATGCTCTGAAATAAATTACCAGAATTGAGGCATTTTATTTAAAAATTGGTGAGCTCTGTATGATAAAATGAACAGCAGGATGGATGTTTGGGACAGGCTGAACAAAATCAAAGCAATGGGATATTTATAACTGCTTGCTGGTCTTAACCATCATAAATCTCACAAAGGTAAAACTGTAGCTGTGAATTCTAGGCACAGTTTATAACTTATAAGATGTAAAGGTTCTCCAGAAGGCATTGAAAAGGTCTACATCCATTTGTTTACTTAACCATTAATGAAGAGAACTCTCATGCTGGAGTATCCATTTCCTAAACCTAGCAAAAGAATGGTGGTCTTAATGCCAGAATTAAGGCCAAAACCAAATCATTATAAACTTGAGGGTAAAAAGTAAAAAATTATCTTGTTTGGACTAGAAATATGATTTATTAATTTGAGCTCCTTCTGAAGTTTCCTAACATGAAGAGTGTTATATCTATTCATGAAACTCTGCAAAAAAAATAAGAGTCCAATATCAACCCTAAGGAGATTAAATACTTAAGCATTATACTGTCCTCTAAATTAAGGAAGTTGTATAAGCTTAATTTCCAGAGGATTCTAAATGTGATTAAACTGGATATGCCATGATTAAATATCTTGCTGCTATCCATTTCTGGGTGGATTAACTCTGTTAAAATGAACTCTTCCCTAATATTTATTTCAGAACTCCTGGGAGATTTCTCATTCTATGTTTTAGAATCTTGTCCGTATTTTCGGCAGTTTTTCACAGAAAATAAAGTCTGACTGAAAGCACAGATATTACAAAAATCTACTGAAAGCTCAAGGGTACTCCTCAGATTTGTGTGCTAGCACCAGCCCTCTCTGGCAGCTGCATTAAATTACAGAGGAATCTCTGCACAGTCTGAAGCTGAGGCTTCTTATGTTCCACCTGCAAAGATTGCTACTGTTGGACTCTCTGCTGCCTCCATCACTCACCAGATACCTGTTTGGGGGAAAAAACCTCACAAGAGCCTTAATACAACTTTTCACCAGTCACACCACTTTCACAATACTGGTTTCTTTTTTTTTGATGTCTGACAGTATTGTGTCTAAATGGGTGAAATAGGGGTATTTTTTGGTCAGAATTAAAAAGTAATTTGCAAAGAGGTCCAAAAGGTTTCTTTCTGACACTGAATATTTCCCTAAACTTTACAAATGTATTGAACATTTGTACTACATTTGTACTACAACTACAAACTACTACACTAGGAAATACTAATTTCATGTAATTCATTGTCATGAAATTAGAGGGATATCAAAGAGCTCCAGTTTCCAGTATTCCTTAAATGAGTACATTGAATGAAAGTTTTCACTGACCACAGTGAACATTTTGGGAGAATTACTCTTCCAGAATTGCAGCAGATTACAAAAGGGAAAATATTCCCTTTTTAGTAAGATTTTTGGTTATTAACTCTTGTCTTTAAAGAGGGACAAGAAGTCCAGCCCTTGTGGTACCTGTTTGTGGAACTTCCTACTCCACCACACTGTGATTCATTTCACTTGCAGTTCATCTGTACATTAAATTTCACATGCAAGAAACACTTTTCCAATTATACATTTTCCCCTGGCAGACCTTACTTTTTCCTACTCTCACATTATATATGGGATTTTTTTGGATATGAAGGTGAAAGTGCATTGACCTACTGCTGGTAGCAGTCATAAGAAGTATCCAAGGGGATAGAGGGAGACCTGGAATAAGCTATGCAGAATTACAGAAAGACACTTAAATCTGCATTGAGATAGAGTAGCATCTCCACCAGGAGTTGTGCATGACCTGGATCAAACAAATATATCTCACTTACTCTGTAAAATTATCCTATTGTAGAAATTCAGGAAGGCTTCTCCTGTGCTTCCATGTGGATCAATAAGAGTATAGTGTATGGTTTCTTGTCTACCTACTCTGTCCCACTGCTTGAGTACAGAGACTTGTAGGAACTATTTATCAACTTTTTCTATAACCTGTGAAGATATTAATGTAATTTTTTATATGCTCATTATCCATTTATTATGAGGCGAACAACTCCAAGTTCATTAGTATAAGCCAGCTAAACTATTGCTGAGGTTATTGTTGATGCTTTAATGGCTTTTGTTGAGTTCATCCATTATTCTTATCCTTGGTACTTTATAAATGAGTTGTTTCTTCTGTAATAGCTACCTCACATTCTTTTAGTCTCTGACCTTATGTCTATATGTATATATGTATGTATTTGGCTAGCTCACTACCTCTGCTTTCAGCTAGCCTAATGGATAAATCATATTCAGAAGAAAGGTTTTTAAGCCACTAGTTTTGTTTTTCCATTTAAAGCCATTTCAATTCAAATAAACATCAAGTCTACCTGACTGCATCTGCTTGTCAGATGGGTGAATGTCTAAAATCCATAGCCCGTATGTACAAATGCTTGGGACTGCAAAATTAGTAGTTTGGTCAACACCCTCTAAAAATTTTCCTTGTAACGGGGACTGTTCAACAAAACTCTGGAAAATACAGGTAAGAAAAAAAACCACACATTTGTACACACCCCCTAAACACTGAGATACTATTGCACTACGTAACATCCTTCACTTCCCCCAAATCCTGTCTTGCTGAAAGAAGATAGCTCACAGAAATGCCATCTCATTGAAGTGAAAGTAAATAATGTTCTCCAAGTTTCTTACCCCGAATGCCAATGATCAGGTCAACATCAGAAAACAGCCCCAAGCACCTGTTCACAATGAACGAAAGGTCTGTCAACAACAAAGTTAGCAGTATTCATGATCCGATTTTGGATGAAACACTAGACCTAGCCTGAAGCACGAGGACCTAGTTTAATGTCACCACTTCAGCTCAGTCCAGTATTACAAGTTTCTCAGTGCAGTACAAAACAAGCCCTCCAGGAAAGAAGCAGCAGCAATCTGTCAGATACTTACTGAGCCTTTCCTTAATGCACTCTCTCATTGCTGTCCCCAGTACCTGTCCACAGAGGCATAGACTTGGGCTTTGTTATACATGGTCAAGAGAGCAGCCCTCTTGGGCTTCCCTGAGTATTTGACCTGCAGAAAAGATTTTCTCAAGCTCACTGGCTTCCTTTGCATGCTGACCACCCATTAATCTCTAAAATAAATAATGATGTCAGGCAGGGAAGATTAAAATGTGCTTATTCCCATTTCTATAGGAAAAGATACTTTACTTACATGGCACTGCAAACTCCTGTGTGTAAGGTAATGGGCCAACATGAGCCCCTTATTGCTCAGACCTGTTGCTGTAAGTTCAGAAAGCACATCTCAAATATGTTCATTTCATGGTAATTCAGTTGAAGTTAGAAGCTGAAAATATAGGTTTTTTTCAGGAATATACGAAGTCCTAAATAACCAACAGAGATCAGGCTGATCTGAGTAAACATGATTTTTCAGCCCTTTCATATGACAGCTGTCAAATGGCAAAAGGATATATTGGCAATATGGCTACTGTTGAGTTAGCTACAATATTCCTCTCTCCCTATAATTTTCCTTTTCACCCGCCAAACCTATCCATTTATATGCTTATATCCTGTTGTTATATAAAATCAGGATGAAAAATTGTATGTCTGCAGCCCTCTTTGTTCCTGTTCTACAGCCCAGTGAGCATTCCTGGTGTACATCAGTTTTATGTGAATGTAAGATATTTGGGGCTTGTGAAAAATGTTGCTCTGCATGATTCATTTTACTGCTGCTAATGCCAGGGAGGAAAAAACTGCCACCACAACCAACCAAAACCAACACACCTCTATTGAAAATAATAACCTGCTTCTTGGATTTGCAGAGATATTTCTTTTGCCTGGTTGTTCTTTAGTTTAAGCTGCTATCCAGGTGGAATAATCAGGCCTCTGCAAGCAGAAACCTATCAACTATGGCATTATATGTTATGGCTTCTAAGCATCAGTCACGCATGTCTGTAAAGGGTTTGTGCCTTATTTACTTACTTTGAGGTTTCTAAAGGTGCACCCATCAGCAAGCCAGGGAGCCAAGAGCAGCCTTGGCATGGGCAGAGAGGCCATGTGGTGGGGTCCTGCTTAGAGGCAGAGCAGAGCCCCTTTGATTCATCCTCCCTTGGTGGCAAGGCAGATGCTGATATGATCAGCATGTACTTACAGACAGGAATAACTGTAAAAAGCAGAGATGAAACCTTGGTTCCACTTGTGTCAGGCATAAAACTCTCATGGACTCCACTGGGGCCAGGATTTTATTCCTGATATGAATTTTCTCTGTCAGACAATTTAAAGATGCTTTTATGAGGAAAGGAATCTCTCCATCTAAAATACCATGTTTGCAATTCTGGCAATCTCTGACATATGTTTTAAGAGTGTGTCATATTTCCTACTGGGAAACTTTATGATGCCAGTAGCATTGTGGGCAGATAGCTTCACGAAGGCTGCGATAAAGAAGCAGAGATATCCAGTGATGGTGCTGGAGGTCATTTTAAAGTTACAACTTCTTTTTTTTTTAATCAACTTCCTAAGCCTCTCTGTGTTGTTTAAGTGAAAAAGAATTGTCAGTGTTTTTCTTTAGGCCTCTTTCATTCTGGTCTAATACTATTTCATGTACTACTGAGAGAAGCCATACTTGTCTCTTTCATTTTTGTGAACTGCTTATTTATTTTATGTTATTATTTCAATAACACACTAAGGGTCTGATCCTAAAGCCTTTCAAAGCAATAGGTGGATTTTCCTTTGGTTTCAGTAGAGCCTGAATCATTAATATGAAGGATATGTGCATTTTTTATTTTTTTGCAAGTGCCACAAATACTCATGTGCTTCTGATTTTTAAGTCTGTAATTGAAAATAACCCCCTTTACATTGCTTTTGTTTCTTCTCTGAAGCTACCCTGTCATATACCAAGTGTATAGTTATCAGCAAAATACCATGCAGTATTTTGTGGTGACACAGTATATATCTTGTGTCACTGTTCTATGTGAGTTTAGCACAAAATATAACCCTATTAAAATTACAATGCATTTATCACCTAACTCAGTTCAAAGAACTCATAAGTTGCAAAGAATTTAATTAAAACATGATGATTTAATAGGCAGGCTCCATCTATTGTTTACTCAAGAGGTTAAGATTGTGTACAGAATTAGGTCCCAAATTTAATTTAGGCTTCCACCACCCTTGTCATAGAAATAAGAATCCGGCAGAAAGAAGCGAGTTGCAGACAGTGAGAGAGAGTCTGTTCCTTTTGCACAGCTACAGAATAGTTTGGGGAGTTGAAGAAGATGGTGTCTGTTTCTTTTCTATGGGGATCACAAGAAAAAAAGTCATGTTCACTTCTGCGAGGTTTCAGTGACGCTCATAAACCAAAGGTGGGGAGGCAAAGCGACCCTGCCTGCAGCATGGCCCAAGGACAGCAAGCCTTGTATGGGCAGCCATGGGAGAGGTTCATGCTCCTCTTCCCTCACCTTACCCAGTCCCTGGAGGCCATAGGCAGAATTTGGGAGCTTGAAGTGTTTTGTTTTGTGCTAATCATCTCTTCTGTTTTCAAATGATGAGGTATTCCCTGAGGAAAAGGTCTTTTCAGGACTAAAGCTGGTTTTGATTTCTTTCCTGGGTTTATGATACCCAGCTTGCAAAAGGTCCTTAAAATGCATTTTATAAGAACAGCTCCTCATAAAAAAATATAACTAGTAAAGAAAAGGTGCTGCAGCAAAGAGAAAGTCACTACAATTTTTTGCAGTGCTGAATGTCAAACACAAGGGACCTATGAAAAAAGGGGCTTCTCTGTGCCAAGCACTTTCTTGCACACTTATGCTTAGAGAGACACTTTCACAGCTGCTCACCAGTACACTGAGGTTGGCATAGCCTTGTCTGCTGTCACCTTTCAATAACTACATTTATCAATTAGGCAAAGCAGCCAGCTCTGGGGAGCTGTGCCTGCGGAGCACACTGTGACAAAGGGTTTGGGGGCAGGTTTTTAACACTCACCTCTTTACAAGGCAAATATATCTTTATACAGATGGATCTTGGTGTGACTCAAGGAAGATATTGTACATGACTTCTATAAACAGAAAAAAATTTACAAATCCTGCCACAGAATGCATGATTTAATGTACATATTAGAAAAAGGCACTGTGCCAGTTTCTCAGTTTCTGTCACAGTTTCAATGAAAAGTGATTCTAGCATTTGAAAAATCTTAAAAGCTGTTCCAGCCAAATGCCATGTTTCTATATATTATCTGAGCTGTAAATCTAAGTTTTAGTAGGATATTACCTACAACACTTGATAAAAGGCAGTATTTAATAATTTCTTATTATGAAATTAATTCTTATTTATTATAGCCATAGCTAGATAATGAAATATTTTAGGGAAATTTCCTCTACATTACAAAATGATCTATGGGAAAAATATGTTAATTCAGTTTCACTGCACAAACCTATTATGTACTCACTGGTAAAGTACTGCAGTCTTAATTCACCGAACCCAGCAATCTGCTTGGATAGTCTGTATATGTGTTTTGTCATCAGAAAGCCCAGCTTTAACATCCATACCTTGACTCTTAGCAGAAAATTGCAGCTGAAATGCCTGCTGTGTTTTCCATATCAGTAACCTGGTTTATTCACATTTGCAGCTCTAAAAACTCTTGTGCTCATGTGACTTTTGAAAATTGAGAATTCTGTCCTTGCCCTCAGACCAGGGAAGGGTTACGATCCAGCACACATGGGCTCTGTCAGCGCTACACATTCTTACAGAAGTTGACCAAATGCATTGTAATTCCTTGGATTTGGAAATACAATATTTATGCTATTAATTGTACTGCATGGGATGGGGACAGCGTTGCTGGTGGTGGTGTTGGTGATTGCCTACCTACAGACATGCCATGGAGAGGTATTGGTTGGTGTTGTGAAGACTGCTCAGCAGCCTAGCCCTTCAGTCCACACCACTCCATTTTACACTATCTTTGCATTGAAAGACTATTTCTTCCTCCGTCTTCAAAAAGCACTAGTCCCGTTTTTTTTATGTTATGCTCAAGTGACCAAAAGCTGAGGGCATGGTGTGATGTACCTCACACCCAACAAGAAGCTGGTCCTGGGCACCATATCCTTCAGCAGGAGCCAAAAACAGTGGGACTTCCACCAGATACTTTTGACACCTGCAGGCTCAAGTCACTGAGTTTTATGTTGCCCATGGATTTTGCTGCTGTCTATAGGGTTTAATTGTGATGTGAGTGTAACTTGTACCTTGGCCACGTGCCTGGTCCCTTGGCTTGGTGAGACTCTGCTCTGCTGAGAACTGCAGACGGCTTCTGCTGAATACAGCCATAAATTATTTACATTACCTTCATATAGCAACTTATTGACTACAGGATTGTAAAGTACCCTATTAATATTTTAAGCATTTCACTTTATTTTAATACAAGTAAATTATTTAGGAAATTTTAAAATGCTTTATGCTTTGACTAATGAGAAGGAAAAGTGTACACTGCATCTTATTTTAATTGGAAGTTTACCCAATCCTGTAGAAATCAGGCATTTATTATTTCATACTTGATTAAATATGCGTAGAACCCCTGATGGATACGCATTCAGTTTTTCCACTTGATCTAGTCATTAAGATCCATAAATGTGCAGATTATTTTTTACTTGGAAATTGGAAATAATTCTGGGATTCAGGTAACTCGGTTACCATATAAAGAGTCAGTTACTATACTGCTGATCATACTAATGCATTCAGTTTTCTAAATTAATGCAATGCAGTACATTAAATTTGGGATAATGTAAATTGATTCAAGTGGTGCTGAACTCGGTTAACCTGAAATGAGTGATGTCTTTTGGGCTGTCTTTTATCTTTGTTAGCACAGAAATATTTCACAAGATTATTTTTATTATGTCATAGTACATTATAATAATTTCAATGCAGTGCTGTATGAGGACTTGCAGAATATTGAGATATTTCAACACGGACTTCATTTTCTTTTGGATAAGGACATAGACTATCCACTTTTGTCCTTAAACCACTTAATTACATCATAGAATGGTAGAATCGTTAGGGTTGGGAAGGACCTTAAGATCATCAACTTCCAACCCCCTTGCGTGGGCAGGGACACCTTACGCTAAATCATATCACCCAAGGCCTTGTCCAACCTGGTCTTGAACACTGTCAGGGATGGAGCATTCACAACCTCCCTGGGCAACCCATTCCAGTGCCTCACCACCCTAACAGGAAAGAATTTCCTTCTTATATCCAACCTAAACTTCCCCTGGTTAAGTTTGAACCTGTTACCCCTTGTCCTATCACTACAGTCCCTAATGAAGAGTCCCTCCCCAGCATCCCTATAGGCCCCCTTCAGATACTAGAAGGCTGCTATGAGGTCTTCAAGCAGCCTTCTCTTCTCCAGGCTGAACAGCCCCAACTTTCTCAGCCTGTCTTCATATGGGAGGTGCTCCAGTCCCCTGATCATCCTTGTGGCCTCCTCTGGACTTGTTCCAACAGTTCCATGTCATTTTTATGTTGAGGACACCAGAACTGCACACAATGCTCCAGCTGAGCTCTCACAAGAGCAGAGTAGAGGGGCAGGATCACCTCCTTCGACCTGCTGGTCACGTTCCTTTTGATGCAGCCCAGGATACGGTTGGCTTTCTGGGCTGCGAGCGCACACTGAAGCCGGCTCATGTTCATTTTCTCATCATCCAACACCCCCAAGTCCTTCTCCTCAGGGCTGCTCTGAATCTCTTCTCTGCCCAACCTGTAGCTGTGCCTGGGATTGCTCCCACCCAGGTGTAGGACCTTGCACTTGGCATGGTTAAACTTCATCAGCCCACCTCACAAGCGTGTCGAGGTCCCTCTGGATGGCATTCCTTCCCTCCAGGGTATCAACCGAACCACACAGCTTGGTGTCATCGGCAAACTTGCTGAGGGCGCACTCAATCCCACTGTCCATGTCAGCGACAAAGACGTTGAACATCACAAGTAAGATCACACAGGTGAGATAAAGGGCCTAGAAATAAGCAGAATTTTGCTTTATCCCCACCTGCCCAGTAGAGCTTTTTCTTAAGAGCAATAATCAGAATTGAATTTGTGAAAAACAGAAGAGCAGTCTCTGAAAACGCAGTCCCCGATTCACTCCAAGGGCAAGGCAGCATACTGCTGCTCCCTGGCCTGCAGCAAAACTTGGTTTCAGCTCAATCTTATTATTTCTCTTGTCAATATTTTTATTTTGTGTCATAGATCTGAAACTAATTGATTAACAACATTTAAGCTGGTGCCTGATCCTGAGTAACAGCAATCCGGAAGTCAGGAGCAGTTTAATGCTAAGAGTGTGTCTCAGGTAAGGCCTTTGACAGACAAGTCGTGTGATATGCTATAATGTTATATCAGGGAAAAAGAGTTGGATGATGACTACAGGAAAAAGAGAGCTATAGAAGACCAGGCAACAGATTCTTCCTTATGTATATTTGATCAGCCAGCTGTTGTCACCGAGTTTGCTTTCAATGGTCTTATTTTCTTCTAAGAAAAAGAACTTTAGGTTTCAATATGAGAAGAAGCAGATTAAAAAGAGCAAGTTTCTTGCCAAAGGAGATGTTGGAGGATGAAATTAAAGCAAAGGAAAGCTGCAGACAGCATGGGAAGGTGCTGGTGGTAGTGAACTACTGAAGAAGCATCAACAAATTGTGGGAATGACAGTGGCAGACAACTTCCAGAGAAAGCCAGTGACACCCTGTGTGCAGAGGCACTTGAATAATGAGGATGTAGTTGCTGCAGTGTTTGCTTTTTCAGTGTGAGTGCTTTCTAACCGCAGAAATGCTGTGAAACAGTAGGAGCCTGCTTCACATTTGCTGACAGCCCTGCCGTGGTGAGCCCTTCTAAAACTTCCCTGCAAAGGGCATCTGAACATGCAGCATCAGTAACAGCTGCAAAAGTAACGCTAGTAACACTAACTCTGGTCTGCTCTGATTTACCAGCTTTTAGTGTCAGAGTATAAACTACCATTGCATCAAATTGTTTTATGCCAGGGTCCCGATTTGGTGACGTGGAGGTCAACAAAGGAGCAGGTCCCTTGTCTGTTGCAGGAATTCCGCAATGTTGGGTTACAGTAATTGGAACAAATTAGTCTTTTCCAGCCTGTAATACCTTGGTAATTTTCTTAAAACCATCTATTAAAAAAACCACTTTCCAAATTACCATGCAGGCTTCATGAAGCAATTATAAAAGTGCAAACAAGCCCCATCACACTGTGCTAATCACCCTCCAGGCTCCTGATCTTTTGGGTTGCCTCTTATTGCAAAACTGAGGCTTAGAAATCGGTTCTTATCTCCATGCACTGTAAGAAATGGCCGTTTACAGATGCACACTTCCTTTGTGTGTAAACTTTAAATGCACAGTTTACTTATCTGTAACCAATTCTATCCTCTGGTAGTTGAGCTTTAGAAGTTTCCCAGATATTTCCAAATACTCTATTTTTTTTTTCCCAGGGAAAATGTTGTTTTTCATGAGTAGTTATGAAATATGTTATTAGTCTATGTAGCACTAATGCCAATAACGACTCCTGCTGAGTATTCAGCATGAGTTTGATGGGAAGAAATGTATCCCCATGATAAAGATTAAAATAAAATGCTACATAGCATTCAGCTCGGAAAGGGAACACAGATACTTCAGTGCTAGTGATCTGTTAAGACCAGAAGTAAAGCTGAAAAAAATTCTGCACTAAACATTGATACTATAGGATAAACCTGACTCATCATGTCTTGATTTTCAGCAGGCAGAAAAAAAGAAAAGAAAAGAGGATTTCTTGATCTCTGTCTTAAAAGATGTTGATAGGAAAAAAAAAATTCAGTTAATATTTCTGCTTTTTTTGTTCACATCACATTTCAGGACTTTTTATTTCTATTGTGCTCTTGGATTCATTGCTTCCCTGTGTCCATGGGCAAATTAGCTTGAAAATGCATTAACTGTGCACCTCTCTCTGGATTATCCCTCTGTTTTCACATTGTATAAAAAGCAGGAAGACATCTAGTTTTCATTATCATTCATATATCATTTTTATTCACTTGTAAACCTGCTGTAGAATACAGGGTAACAGCTCTATTACACTGTTTTAGCCCATTGCCGGCAGCTCCTTGAAGCAGGTTTACATGCTATAGAGATCATGGAAAATGTGCCAAGAGGAAACCTCTCTACAGAAGGAAAAAAAGGGGCCATGTTGAACTGCAATGAGCTCATCTTGCCTGTTTTAGGGGGCTTTGGAGTTTGTTTTTCTAAAAACGCAGATCTACTGTAAGAACTCTGTTCAACACTTAAGCTTCTTCTCTCCTAATTAGCAAAGTAATGCTCATGAGTGCAGTAGAAGCTGTGTGTAACCAGAACTCATTCTGGCCTTACCCAGGCAATTCCTCTGATAGCTTTCTTATTTTTATATTTTTTTTTCCAGAAATACAGAAAAATTGAGATGTAAAGAAGAGAACATATAAGCTATTTTTATCATCTAAGTCCTTTTGGTCAAAACTGACTTCTTAAGATGAAAACTCAGTGATCTAGATACAGATGGATAAGAAAAAGGCTGTTTCTTATCCTACTCCCATTCTTTGTTTAGATGTCAACAACCTGATCATTCCTATTGGGGATGAAGTGGTGCTCTGAAATAAGAGTGGAAAAGAATTCCTCCAAGGAGTCACAGCCTTGTGGTTGCGATACTCAATTGAGATCACCAGAACTGTAGCAATGCAGGTAGAGGGACCTCAAGAAGCCATGTATTTAATTTGACCCAGGGATAGGATTAACCACATCATACCTGTCATTAGAAATTTCTAGTGACAGAGATCCCAAAACTTTAGAATGAAAATAATATTATTACTTAAAGGACTTTCCTGTTTTTCTGTCGTGTACATCCTGTGTCTTTCTCCCAGAATTTTCTATAACAGAATGGGGAATCAGTTGCCTTTGAAGTCTGCCATTTCTGCATTAACAAGCCTGTTCTTTCTTATTTACATTACAGTAATCTCAGGTTTGTCATTAGAAATGTTATTTAAGATTGACAAAATTGGTATGATTCTCCAGTAGGGTCTTGATTTCTTTCCTGCTTAGCATTTCACGGAACTCCTGCAAGAGAGTTCTTCTGGTGTTGCAGAGTCAAAACAGAATAGATCTGGAAAATGTCTGGGAATGCAGCAGAGCAGGTATGGATAAATGTAGGACTGGTACGTTCACTGTTGGCACTATTATAGACCACTGCAATTTGTGAAATTTTAAGAGTTCTGAAGAAAATCAAATCAGTTCACTGTGAAGAGCTTGCAAGAGAAGCAAGCAGGTGCTGTGGTGAATGCTCATTTTGGGAGGTGTATTTTCCCACCTACAGCAACAGCCAAAGTGTTTGAGGTGCTTCTCTGCTTGGCTGCTAACATAGGATATGGTGCATTGAACAGCAGCCCTCTTCTCTCTTTCTAAGAAACTCTGGTTTAGCCAGGTAGATTCAGGCAGACTCTGACATTTGTGACTTGTAGTTATTTTTCTTTTAATTATAGGCTTATTTAAACTAATAAAATCAGTTCTTTTCCTGATAGATTTGTGACCTTCTGAAGCATACTTCTGTGGGTGCTCTGTAGCCTTCCTCTTTGTAAACATGTATTAAATCAATTTCTTGTTTTAGGTCTGTATCTGTATACATGTATATATAAGCAAAAACCTGAAGGGAGCACACATACATATTTATAGCTATACATATACAAAGGTTTCATCATTTATATTAGTGAAGACATTTGTTTCTGATCATTATGTTATAATCTTTAAGACCTAGTTTTTACATCCAGCCATATGGTGCTGTGACGGATGGCTGAGCTGTTTGCGTTGTTCACAGTTTACCATATATGTACTGCAGATCTTATGTTTTACATAAAAAGATATGTCTGGGTGAAGGCAGGGGAGAGCTGCCTGCTGCTGCCCTCCTGGTTGCCACTTTGTGGCAGGGGACCCATTGGAGGAATGGAAGATTCTGCTGGGACAGCTGGAGAAGGAAGGTAGCCTGGGAACAATGGGAGAGATGGAGGGAAAAATCCCTGGGAAAAGCTCTGGGTGAAGACTGATGTGATGGAAGGAATATTCCATGGGCCACGGATGAATCCTGTTAGGTTTGTTCAACCTGGAATCCATGAAATCTGATGGGTGGCAAAGCAGGGCTTGCAGGAAATCATACAGAGTGCATCGACAAGGGAGGATTTATCCCACTCGGTGGCCTGGATTTTTTCCAGTTAAAGAATTCCTTGCTGCTCTTTGGAAAATAACCATTTTTCTGTGTCTGTCCCAAAGACTCTCCTGTGCATTCATCATGAGTCACTCAGGAGCTGTTTCCCCTCCTGAGCATCTGATAAATGCCATCGCTTGCCATCACTTTTGCTGCCCTAAGTCCCTATTTGGTGTCCTCCACAAATCACTGTAACGTGAGCAAGCCCAGAGCCCATGCCCTGGTCACCCTGGTGCAGACCAGCTCTTTTATAATGAATTTGTGTCATCACATGCAAAGAAAGCCCTAATCTAGCATCTACCAAATTACCAGGGGGTGATGAATGGGTGTTTGTCAGAGCCCTCTGCAGCTGAGGGGAAAATACTGCCTGCTGTGTCATGTGAGCTGTTTGCTCCTCACTCCTCTCTCTTTTTAACATGGCTAATACCTGAAAGAACATAACATGGACAATCTTTTGGCTTTGCAAAATGGACCATCAAGAAATGCTCTCAAGCAGTATTTAGAGTGTGGGATTGTACAGCATCATCTTTTCCTCTCAGCTTCCCTGCCCGGGACTTGGCCACAGCATAGCCACTGCTGAAAGAGATATGCTGTGGGTGTATAAAGGGTTCCCATTTGAAATGTAGCAATGCGTCCATTAATTTGATGTAATAAAGAGGGCTTTCTGTCTTTCTCTCTAACAGTGACTAGTTTTCACAAATTTAAAGATTCTGTGATTATATCGTCATGTAAGTTATTGGTCTATGGCAATAAATACCACATATCTCTATAGGAATAAGCTTTTCCCATGGAGAAAAGACTGCTTATCTTGCCTAACACTTTTTTTTTTTAAGTGAAAAGGATGCAGACCGTTTTGCAGCTATTCAAATTATTTCACCCTAAAGAATGGTGAAGCCAAGCTTCTACAGTTGGCACTCACACCCTAAAATTTCCACCTACCCCACGAAGTGCTTCCAGCTCAGGGATCTAAAAGGAAAGCAGGAAATTGCAGGATGTGTTTGGAGCAAAGCTAAGCCAGTGGTCTTGACCCACCATAAAAGTCTAACTTTGGGCAAACCAGGATGGGAACTGCAAATGGGGGGGTCTTGTCCCTCCTGCTCAGCTCTCTGACACAAGTCAGTCCTTCTGTAAGAAGGAAAATCTTCATTAATTCGAGTTGCAGCTGTGAATGGGTCTCACTGCTTCAGCCACAGAAATACTTCCTAAGATGTTGCTTGGAGCTAGCAACCTGGTCTAGTGGATGGTGTCCCTGCCTGTGGCAGGGGGGTTGAAACTGGATGATCTTTAAGGTCCCTTCCAACCCAAACTGTTCTATGATTAGACCATAGAGCCATGGTAAAGGAGATTGAGGCCTTATTTCATGCAGATGTGCATGCACTATATTCCTGTACAACAAATAACAGTGTGAGAAGGTTAAGTGAAACAATTTAGATAATTCTTTGTCCATCAATCACAATGCAATTTTACATTTAGTCATGTTCTGAGTTGATCTGCAGGTCGGTCTGCTGTATCACAGCTAAGGTACGTTAAACTGGCAGAAATCCCCAGTGTGGTTGTCTGGAGAGCCAGGTAATAGTATTAGAAAATTTTACATGCAAATATTCTCTATGATACTGAACACATTTACTGTAGATCATGTCAGGGCTCGTTGCTACAGATTAATACTTAGGAAATAAATTGTAAGCAGTATTAATTTTTAAAAGTCACAGTGTGGTTATGTAGCCTTTTGTGTGTGTGTTTTATTATGTTTAGTTGAGTGGGTTTATTTGCTGCCTTCTTTGAAGGCAGAGCACCACTCTCTGCATCCCTTCCCAAACTGCCCAACGTCACATCACCAAGATGCTATTTGGAGATGTGGAGCATAGGTGACCATGGTAAACCCTCTGGGACTGGGATAATTGTCTGCTTCTCTGCACCTATAACTTTACTCCAGCTAGAAGAGCTTTGTTGACATGTAATAGAAATTTTGATTCCCTTTATTTCAATAAATGGAAGGTATACATTAGGGTATCGTAATATATATTTTATATAGCTTTACATTATATAAAAGTGATATAATATTTTTATGAGTAATAATCCTGTACAATACCATGCATTTCTATATAAAAGTGTTATAATAATATTTCTATCTACCAACAGTATATTAATGTATCCAGTTTCAATATAAATGTTGTAGCCTACACAGCTATGGACTTTCATACCTTTATCTCTCCACATGTGAGGAAGGACCGCAGTAATACATTGTATGTGTCTGTGTGGCTAAGGTAGAAATGGGTACTGGAAATAGGTCAAAAATGAAATGCTCTGTGTAAACGTTCAAACTGCCATGACAAGATAAACCACTGTTTAGGGAAAAGCTGCAGGGGCTTATCCTTTCCGTCAGTACTGCACAGGCCACAGTTATGAAAGAAATATAAAGTCCTGAGAGACCAGGCAAGATGAGACAAATCCCCACAAGATCCTTAGAAACTGTGGATCTTGGTTTCTGGGCAAAGTTCCCACCTTCCCTTTTTCCTTCCCCTTGTTTCTTGCCACCTATCAAGAAGGGTTTTTGCTTTGAGTGCCCCCACAGCTTGAACTGATGTTCAGGATGGGGTTATGTCTGCTCAGGCCCAAGCTGCACATCTCTCTTGACAGTGCATGTGGCTGTCACACCCTGCCTTCAGCAGAAAGCAGACATTGGGAACTTTAAACTTATTAAAATAGCATTTGTGCATCCTTTCTGAATGAGAAAATGTCTTACAGCATGTTTTACACTCTGAGCAGAGCAGACCCACTCAGCGAGCACAGACACAGCTCTAGATGAAGGAAATGAGTGTTTTGTTTATGACAGATTTCTGTTTATATTCCCGAGGTTCTGAAGTAAATTACTACAAAAGTGCAGGCAGAACCTGTAATATTTGCCTTAGCATTATTCATCCAGCAATTCAGGAGCTACAGATCAGCATGTGAAAGACAGCAGCTAAAATACAGGGCTTCTCCAGCCTCCTTTGTGTTCGTGTAAATCAAGAGTAACTTTCACTGAAACCAATGGAGTGCAAAATTGGTGTAAGTGAGAATGAGTACTACCTCCTGTTCCTATACATCAGTGAAACTATTTGTTTAAAGTGTTTATGGACACTGTTATCATAAATAGCTTATTTTCTTACACATTAAAAAGATCAAAGGTATCCAAAATAATTTTCTAACATGACTAAAATAAATGTGTATATTTATTGCCACATAACTTGCAGGAGTCATACTCCTGTTGAAGCTGAATCCAAAAATAGTGACTGATTTTTTTTTTCTTGGTTTAATAAAAGGAATCACAGTGCTCTATGAAAACATGCATTCATTTTATTTGATTGACATCTCCAGTTTTGGATATATATTCTAACTAATGGAATGAATATTGCAGTACATGAATCAATTATATTTGTTCAGTTGTCAGTTTTGTAAAGTGAGAACAGTATAAATTATATATGATCCAGCTGTCTATATATTATGTTGTCTTAATAGGCAATACTACCATCTATATGCCTGTTTTAATGAGGAGCTTATCAACATACATAGGTCATATCCACTGTTATGTATTGAAGTAATAGAGTTTTTTATCCACATACCTCAAAATATAATCTTTCTTTCTTCAAGACCAGGAGAAAAATATGGCTGATGAAGAAAGATTAGCCATGGAATTAACATCGCTGTTAACATTACTGAAATCACTAGTTTCTAGTTGTTACTATTTACACTGTTGTAGCATAGTATTTTGAGTTTAGGCAGTATTCTCAAAATGTTCCAATCTTAATGATGGGCTAATTCCTAAATTTATTTCAGTATGAACTTGACTTAAAGCACACATGCTATCATTCTGAGAGTATAATTCAGCAAAAGGATAGGTCTTTGAGGAATCTGGGCTATGGAAAATATTGCAGACTTCTATTTGCTGCAGTCTTCCAATTTCTTGACCTTTCCTATAATTTAGCTATTTGATAATTATTAACTTTTTTAGAAAGCATAATCTAACAAACCAAGAATTGGCTGAAAAACTCATTAGCAAACACACTGAAAGAATTCGTGATTCCTTATAAAACGGAAAGATACATCACCTGGGATTCTGTAGTACTACCCAATATTTTCATTAATGACCCAGATGATCAAACAAAACCTTCTTATCAAATATATCAATAAATAAGGAGTATTAAACACACACAAAAAACCACACACCCCCTTCAAAAACCAAAATCAAATCCTAAAGAAGAATACGAGTCTTCTGCATATACTAGCCAGCAGAAAAGGTCAGTACGGTGTACTTTACTGTCCTTGAAGACTATAACAAAAGGAAGTTATGTTGCATTCTGAAATTCTGTTTAGGTATCAGGAAAAAGCTTCTTTTAAGAAATGGGTAGTAGAGAAATGGGATGGCCAGTCTGTGTAGGCTTCACGCTCTCTCCTGTGGGAGGTCTTCAAGAGAAAGATACACCCTTCAGAAATGGCTTTACTATAACTAATCTTATACTTGATAGTGCATTCTTAATTTTCTGTAATTCTATTATGACATTTCAATAATATTTTTTCAGCTTATATTAACAATTCTTATTGTGCAAATAGTGAAAATGGCAAAAACATTACATATCAGTCCAAGAAACTTTTCCAAGCAGCTGAAGAAATTCTCAGTTTTGTTATTTTAGTTGCTTCAGATTTGCAGAGAATTAAAAGAACTGAATTTGATGGAAATAGGATGAATATTTTTTCATCTGACAAGTGAGTTTAGAAACAGCATGAGAAGTCATGACTAGGACAAATAGCCTGAGTGAGGTTATTATTTTCAGTATGTTAATAAGGGAGGACACAGAAATTCTGATGAATGCTTTTTGATGCAGTCCCTTCTGCTGTTTGAGCTTTTATTTGGGGGTGGAAACCTCCTTAACATAAAATGCAAGTGGTGCTGTCAATTGGCTTATCTGGAATTATTTGACCTCTGTCCTTTTCAACTGGAAAGTCTCTGTCTGCTTATCAGACTCGGTGCCTGTACAGGTGGTTGTGTGTTTCAGTTCCCTAATGTTACTAGAAGCAGAGCTGCTCTGCTCAACTGGGACCTCCAGGTAGAAATAAAAAGGGAGTATTATGTGATCTAATACTATAAAAGTAAATAATTTTCTGCTAGTGTACTGAATTCATACACATTTGAGTTGAAACCAGAAAAAGATGTTATTCCATGCTACAGCACAGTGCACTGTGTAACAAGATTTGACAGGAACGTTTTCTTTTCTGCTCAATCTTAAGAAATCAAGGCATACAGGGAGTGGGACTTGCCTAGTCTTGGGGAACATAGTATGCAGTGTCATGTACTGTTGGAAATGAACATTTGCAGAAGCACACGTGCTTTGTTGGAGAAAATGCAGGGGTGTGCACTGCAGAGTGGGGAGCAGCCCAGAGTCCCCAGTGCAGGGGCACAACCCTGGCTCTACCACTGCATTATTCATCCAGCAATACAGGAACCACAGACCTGCCCCTCTCTGAAGGGCTTTTCCACTTCTGTCGGGGATCTGGGAGATAAAAGAGGACAACATAATAGAGTTTAGCGGAGGGGGATGATTTACAGTGGTCTACTGAGTAAATAACACCATTTTTTAAAATTAACAGGCAAACCAAAACAGGTGTTAACCTGATGAATTAAAATATAATCAAGATAGGGCTCACACAACTCTTATTTCTCCTAAAAAAATCAACCATAAAATGAAATAAAATTTTTGCTAGTCTTCAGGTTGGAGCTATGTCTCCTCTTGCACTCATTCGCATGCATTCCTTTGTACGTACACGAACGTCACTGAATGAATCAAGAGCATTAAGTCAAGATTGCGAATAGTGTTCTCAGTGGGTCCAGTAACAACTGAAACGGGATCATTTCAAGAGTACAAATGCCTCCGGGTACTAAACAACCTCTAATTAACAGCAGTATGGAAGGCTGTTTCTGTGCGAGCACGTTATCTTGTAACTGTCTGCTGGAGACCCTGGCAGCTCTTTTTCCAGAGTTCCAGCTATAAGCAGCTACTTTCCTGAGAGCATAGGGCAGGAAGGCCCATGGTACTGTGCCGTCATCTGTGATCTTCAGCTCTGCTGGAAGCCTGAGAAAATGTGCTTTTCTTAGGCACAGACTGGTGTCTGAATTCAGCCTTGTCTGTGGCCATGAATGTTAATTTACACAGTGAAGGGAATAATGCGACTGATTTCAAAGCACTTCCTAGATCACCAGGTGCCCAAGAGAACTGACACAGTGTTTGCTGAGGAAAAAATACTCAGAAATTACACTGAAAATTCCTTTTTTCTAATAATGTCACTTTTCCACACAGGCTTCAGGTGCTCACAAACAGAAGAGGAACGTGCATTAGTCTTTCTTTAGACCGAGGATTTTTTTCTCTAGTGTGATGTTCTTGACAGTATTCTCAGGATACTAATTTGTTCCTTTTAGTGCTAATTCTTTGTCCACATGAGAAAAGGCGTACGTCACGCACATATATGCTCGCTTTCATAAAATATTTATGAATCACTATTTGCATTAGGGATATCTGAAGCTAAAATTTGTAGGAGGCAATTTTGCAGAAGATGAAATTATAGAATATTTATTCATCTGCTATGCTGCCCTGAGTATGTGTCTCCAGCAGAATTAGGGAGTTATTTATTTATGAGCTGGTCTCTTATTCTCTTCCTTAAAGAGAAATCACTGAACAGGTTGAACAGGATGTTTGTTTACAAATTGGCCGAAGAGCATTGTTCTCAGTTTGATTTGCAATGACTAATGAGCAACATAATTTTTAATCACTGGTTTTCAAGCCTGACACACTGACATGAACATCCTGAATGTGTTACATTCGGCATGGCATACCGCAGGCAGCTGTGTATGCTAACAAGAGAACAAAAGCAGTCTGAAAAAGATCAGTGTGTCAGGAGAGAATAAGACTATTTTAGCAAGCAAGCTGTGATGTAAACATTTTTTATTTTAGGGCTTCCTAGGACACGTTTTCATGCACACAGAAAAGTGGAATCCTCAGCTGGGAATGCAGAGGAAAGGGGCGGAAAGAAATCAGTTTGTCTGCGCTAATGAATCAAAGGCCAGCAGTCACCAGGGACAAATAGAGCATGAGATCTCAGGGTTGGAAGTTCTTGAAGACTGCTTCTAAGACACCCCAGACTGTATGTCAGGAAAGGCTGGAAGCAAATTGACATTGACAAGGTTTTTAAAATTTATCTACCTGCTCACCAGTAGTTCAAGAAGACAGATGCTCATTTGTTCTGCCACCTTCTGCAAAAAGGACTACGTTCACCACCCTGCTTTATTCTCTTTCTCTGTCCCCTTGTGCCAAACCATCCCAGTGGGGAGCTGGAAATCTCCTCCTCCCATCGTCCTGACTGAGAGTTGGACTGATTATTGAAGCATCCCTAAATGCAGTAATCTGAAGGAGCTTTACAAAATTGTGTTTCTCTCCCCCAAATTTTGAAAGAGTACAAATAACTTTCTACATTTCCTACGTCCAAAGGAGGATTTTCAGAAGTGAAATACAGGAGAGGACAGGGCAGGACAAGAATTATGCTGGGTATCAAAACACATTCTCAGCAGGCACAAGCGCCAAATTCCATAGCCTGTCCACTGCGTGTGTGTATCACATCCCCTCACCCCTGCCTGGCTGTGCAGAAGTTCAGAAGTCCCCTCTGCATGTGCCCAACGTGACACTCAAAGCATTATTATTCCCTTAATAACAGTATACATACACATACTATTAATCCTTGGCAAACTTATTCGAGTGACCATAAAGGTGGGTTTCTTTAGTGCCTGGTGTTAGCCCTTCTAAACAAGCTATTTTCCCTTGAAAGTGGTTTTCATCCACTTTTTCCTAGTAACAAAAAGCCTCTTTAAATTGAAGATGACTCTGATAACACTGGAGGTATTAACACATGTTGTTGATGCAACCCCTTTAACACATCTAGGAATTTAATTTGAATTAATTACTCCATACAGAGAATGGAGAAAACGAAAAAAGGATCACCTGCTTTTATGGGAAGACAAGAAAAGTTAAAGACTTCTTGAAAGATTTAGTGAGAAGAGAAAACTGCTGTCTGTTCTGCTTCTGATTTAGGGCTAAAAGATACTTTGCATTAGATTATCGACTTGTTTTGCATTTTAATCTATATAAATTCCATCAACATGTGCCAGGTGCTACCAGAAACATGCCTCTGTCCTGCCGCTTTTCTGATCAAATTACAGGAAAGACTAGCTGTAATGTCAGCAAACAGACTATAGAATAATGACACAGAATTTAGCCACGAGCCTTTATAAGTCAAAAGAAAAGGTGTACCAGTTAACTATGTGTTTATAGAGAGACTGGGCTTCCTTATTTTAGAAGTGCTTGGGTAGTTTAATAGAGAAGGACTCTAATGGTTTTTGACACGTGTTAATGGTGTGTGTCACGTTCTTCATATTTTCATAATGACATGCTTAATTCCTGATGGCATGTGTCACATTGCATATGTTTATTAAATATAGGTCACAAGCTGAAAATATGCACAATATTAGCAAAATATATATGATAACAATTGCATATATCTCCTTCACTGCAAAAACCTCAATTGACCATAAATCTGATTCTGGAGATTTTCTAAAACTTAGTGGCAACATGTTTTTTTGAAGCCTGTCTTAAAAGATGGTGGCAAAACGGTAAGCTTTGGCAGAGTTCATATTGATGAGAAAAAGGAGTTCTTTCTCACTGGAGTTTATTCCTACACATGGTGCCTTTTCCCATGTAAGAAAGCTGAAAAATGCTGATAAGGTAATGTGGTAGACATTGATTTATATGGCTTGGCAAAAACTAGAAACAGCACCTCTGGGGAGAAAGGGTAACAGGAGAGACACATTTCAGGCTATTGCTGAAAAACGGCCGCTCAGCATTGCAGCTGTGACCTTCTGCCACTCGAAGTGTATGGTTGATATTATTCTTCTTGAGGGAGGAGCAGAGGTGATAAGTGACCATTCTCTAGGTCCCAGGATTCACATAAAAACTTGTGATATGAAAGCCAGAGCCCCTGGAGAGGCAGTAGGTGCTCATCTCTGTGGTTATTGTCTTAACCAGTGGTCAGTAGTTTTGCAGCTAGAAGAGAGTCTCTCACACTGTGCCTAGTCCACACATTTCCATCATTCAGATTTCATTCTTTGCCTCAGCAGCCCAATCTGACAGGACACCTTCCTGGTCTTGGTGAGGCTTTTTCTTTTGCAAAAAATGCACATAAGCAATAAGCAGGTCTCAGATAGTCGCCAGACAGTAGTAATCCATTTCATACTAGTTGGAGCCTACTTTAAAATTGATGGTCAACAATTTTACATGAAAGGGTGGAATTGCCTTTGTTACATACCTTGGAGTTTTCAAAGGGCTTCTACACTTCCACTTTGATTCCATCAGGAATAATGCATCAGGGGAAAAAAGGAACATCAACTTAGCCAAGAAACTTCCTCAACTTGATAACTTTACTTCAAAAGCATTTATAAATCATAAACCTTTAAATAACAGCACCCCTCATAACTGACCTAGTTCTGCCTGTGAATGCACCACTACTTCAGCTTGGCAGACACCTCCTGTTTTCCTCCTCATAATTTTTATGTGTAGCACAGGGATTAGGCTGTGTTCTCCTATCCACCAGCTTCACTGGAGATGCTTCAGCTTTCTCTCCCTCCTCCTGCAACCTCTGCCAGCTCCTCATGTTTGCCCCAGTTGTGAACCTACTGTGGAAAAAGCATTTTTCCATGAGTGTGTGCCAGCCTTTCACAGAGAAATTTGATGACTGAGGATTGCTGCAACAGAGGCAATTAGAAGTCTGCTGCATATGCATTAAATAGACTATATAATCCTAAAATGAAGATATTACTAAGAACAGCCCATGAGGATGCTGAGCTAGAGAAAGCATGACAACAGATAATTTCAAATCTAGCCAAGCTTGAAAGAGGTGTGTTTTCCTCCTTCCCTGAAGTTAAGAAAGAGCTATAGAATCCCAACTTGAACAACCAACACTCACTTTCTCTCTGTCTTATCTTTAGTTTTATACAACTCATTGGAGATAATTTTGTTCATCTTTGGGAGATAACAATTATTTACTAGCTAAAAAAAAGAAAAAAATAGATAAAATATCTACACTATGAGGAGTCAGTAACTGTCCACTTCAGTCCTATTTCTGCAGTAGATAACGCCACTGTGCCACCATGCTAAGAAAAGCAATAAATCACTGACAAGAAATCAGAGTCACATTATTTCTCTGATACTATGAAATTTTATTTTAATTGAGGGTATTGACAGCTTTTCTCACTAAGAACCAGATGATTTAAAGACCAAAATACTGAAGATAGTGTTTTAAAATATTTTTTTGGCTTTTGTAGGATTCATATGGCTCGAATTTCGTGTGTATCACATAAGGTTATACATAATACCGAAAATTGGCATTAAATAGCAAATTTTCTTTTGGGTGAAGTTATCCCCTATTCTCTAACACCTAGGTCTGGTTGTGAGGCTTACAGGAAAATTAGCGATTTCCATTTGTGAGAGAAATATTCACTGGGGAGCCAAAAGATAGAAGATTGAATTCTGTTTCATCCCACCATCAGGTTCCAGAAATCTCTTTCCCCTGGCATAAGAGCAAGAACTCTACAAAATCCCTGATATTTATGGCTGGAGAATTTGTTACAGATAGAAATACAGATCCCTCCAAAAGACCACTCAGAACACAAGGTGATCTCAAGATAAAGACTTTTGTTTCAACAATATTAATAGATCAGTTTTCCTTATTTTCAACCTGAAGCTTTTGCTGAAGTCCAGCGGGGGTTGATATTTACCCTACAGGAGCAGAGTGGGTAAAGGAAGCTCTGGGGTCCATAGGTTTTAACACACAATATGTTCCTGAGAGGACTGAAAGGTACTGTTGATATTACCAATATTAATATCAGCAAAATGTCATTTATAAAATAATAAATTCAAGCCATAAAAAATACTTTCCATTATGAGAAAGGTTTGTGGAGTGTCCTGGAGAGCTGAAACACTCACTAGTATAGATTTATATAGCTGAGATTCCCTGCTGAATTAGAGAGAACTGTTTTTTAAAATCTGAGCGGGAGAGGGTTGGAAACAACAAAGGAAACTGTGATTTCTATGTAGTGCTTTTCTTTCCACCTTTTTCTGTTCTTGTGTCCCCAAAATCCTGAATGTGTGGGACTTTCAAGATGAAGGCGGAGTTGCTTATTTACCTCTAGCTTGAGGAGTTGCTTATTTACCTTGAGCTAGCTGCAGCCTAACTTCTGAAGGACACTTTCATAAGAGTTATATCAAAAGCCCATGAAGTTGTTATTTTACCCAGATTAGAGATATGTCATGTTCTTCACTTACCCTTCTGCTGAAAAGACCCATTTATGTATCCTTTACTGAAAAATGGGATATGCAGCATTCGGCAGAGCGAGCACTGAAAACCTGATGTCGTTTGTAAGTAAATGAGGTTTCAATGCCTCTTTTAAATACCTAGGAATGTTACTAGTATCCTGTTGTGATGAACACATGAAAAATAGATAGGTTAGCTCCCACATTTAACATTCTGAGCATATTGAAATACCTGCAGTTCTCCTTGTGAAGTGAAACAAAGCAGCTACGCATGTAAAGGAAGTGGGTAGGTGATTGATTAAATATAGCTAAGAAAAGAAATCATTGAGAATTAAACTAACGAATGAAAGAAATGATCCAGTGACCAGGACTGTCAGTACCTGATATTCTGCCAAAGACAAAGAACTCTGGAATTTGCTTCAAATTCCTCCACAATGTTTTGGACATGTTAGATATACGTTTTGCTGCACTTCCCACAAATCATATTTTGCTTGTAGAGCAGAAAGACAGAAGAATAGATTCCCCTGTCATTGTTGCTATGGGTTTTATTCATGCTAAGAGAGAGCTGCTAGAGCCGGGATGGGGTTATTGGGCTGATACAAGAGGAGCACAGACCACTGCACCCAGTTAAACACAAGTGGTAAAGAGTAGGGCACAGGTCTTGGTTTGTCCTGTCTGGTGTCCCTCCATGGTGCACCTGGGCTATCCCTGATGCCCTGCCACATTCCTCCTATGCCAACACCAGCATCCATGGAGGAGCCTGATGGGCACCCTGTGACAGCTCACCTCCATGTCCTATGAGACTCTCATGACACGCACATGTTACAGTAGTAGGTTCCCTTACTCTGGAGGGAAAACTGAGCTGCTTGATGAATGATATGGAGCAGCATCTGCTGTACAATTTGAAATTAAGTCTCTCTGTAGGCTTAAGTAACAAGGGTCCCTAGGTTTGTCCCAGCTCCCCAGCAGTGTGTATGTGGGAGGTTTAGAACAGCAGCGGCCACAATATACCACTGAACGTCATCCCCTGCTATCATGGATGCCTACAGCATGTAATTCTTTCCCTTACAAACCCTCATCTCATTGCTAACACTCTCTGAGCACTGCCAGATGGCAACACCAAATATTCAGAACTGCTGCTTGGGTGAGGTGTGAGTCTCAAATACTGCTGCTGAAATCAGACCATTTGCACTGATGTATAATAGGCATTAAAGTTTTCAGCAATTAGACATCAGCTTACACCTTTCTTCTTCCTGAAACTATTGTGCAGTTTTTATGTCAGATATTCTTTGGCTTATGTCAATAATGTAGGAACAGAGAGCATTGCTGTAAGAAAAAAAAAAACAAACATAAACACAACAAATAAGATACAAAGAACGATACAGACTATTAAAAGCCTGGAAAACCTGGGGTTTTATTTTACTATGCAGCTATCAACACAAACAGAAAATAAATTACTTTTAAAGTTCAGATATTGAATTCAAAAAGAAAATTTAAAGTGCTTTCCCTACTGTTCTTTTCTATATTCACTTCATGATTTATTTGGAAGTTAGATTCACCTACACTCTAAAATGTACTCTACTTTTATCATAAGTATTACTGTTTCCAAAGGAACAAAGGATATTTCTTATCAGCATCTTCCGGCTGGACTTCCTAATGCCTTTGATTTCCAGCTATTAACCGAGGGGCCCTATATTCACAATCACTTTGTGGTTTTTAAGACCCTACAGGTTTAAAAGCATATGGACTTTCTTATAAAGATTATTACTTTATTTTGTACTTAACAATGTTTGCCAATATCCTCTTGGCTCATGGCTAAAAGATTACTAGAAGATCAGCAAGTCAAACCTCTATGTGTTCCTGTTGCCCTGCTATTTGTTCTCAATGAACCCCTGTTTCAACAGTAGCTCATCCTATTTTAAGGCAGAATTCTCACGCTATCATCCTTGGCTCATCAGAAACATTCATATGGAGTTATTAAAGCATTCTCATTAAAATAATTGCAAGAAACATCTCAAACTTTTATAGAAACTGATTTAGAAATAAAACTCCTTCTTCCAGGTTCTCCTAAATTAGTTGGCCAGGTTCTGTTGTCATGTCTGAAAACTACTGAAATTAGTGGTTTCATTGCAAGGATACTGACGGTAGTGGGATCTGAGCTGAGCCCAACACCTTCAGTAAGGGAATGCTGGGCGGTAACAAGAGCTGAGTTTTGGAAGTGTAATGCATGGAGAGGCCAGCACACAGCCCAAGCTCCTCCTGCTCTCCATAGAGTCCCTTCAATACTCTTGTTAACTTTGCTTAAGACTACAATATTTCAAGTAAAAGTCAGTAAAGACTGCTTTTCTATCACAGGTTAATTTATATTTCATTAAAAATTGTTTGCAAAGTTCATAATAAACTTTGAAATCACATTGTAGTGTTTTCTGTCAGTGAATCACCAATTTAACAGAATAACATTCCTTTGAATTTTAATGAAATTTAGGATCAAATTTGCAGGATTGTTTTACTATCTAAAATCATAATTGATTGGCTAATAATTGTCATTGAAAACTGTATGTTTTATTCTTGCTACGTATTTTTATGAAAGTTTTGACTAGAATCCATTTTACATGGATGGAAAATGTGTGTTTAAAATAAGAATCCTCAAATACCAACCTAAAGTTGGTTTGTCTGATTCAAGCTGCACATAACATTAAATATGTTCCCAAGCACATGGCCCTTTTGTAGCAAAGCACTGTCCATAAGCTTTAATCATGCTTCTTAAGCTTTCTGATTTCAATGGGATTTAAGTGTGTGCTTGAAGGTAAGCCTGTGACTAAATCGTTTCTTGTACTGAGCTACTAACCCATGTGCATGAGCACTGGCATCTCAAAAGTATAACATGTTTTTCCTTGATCCAAGAAAATAAAGAAAAAAATAAAATTCCTGTTTTACCCCAAAATAAAGTACCCACAGTAAAAAACTGTGCACAGTATCAGTCTTACAATGTGTGAGTATCCTTGTTGTAAGCAGACTGAAATTATATCAGAAAATAACTCCCCTTTGTAGTGGTTAGCCCCTCGCAGCTGCCAAGATGCAGCTGTCTGATCAGAAAAGCATTTCCACACCACATTCCTTTCAGGCAGGATTCAGCCATCAGCTTGGTGCTGGTATTATTCCCTTATAATACCTTCCTCAAAGCATTATGCTCTGGCATTATGATGTATTGCTCACATTTCTAGCAATAAAAAAGGAGGAAATACCATCCTATTAATTGCTTGCTTCTACTCCTAAACTTAAGTATACATGGACTAAAGAAACTGTGTCATAGAAGGTTATCTGTCTACTAACACAAACACGTATTTGTGCTTTGAGGGAGCCTTTGTGCCTCTATTACTTGATACATGAGTTTGGATTAAATTTTGGATTGTTTCCCAAAAAATATCTTAATAATTATTTAGTAAATTTTTGATTCAAGGCAAATCTTAAAATTGGATATCAAGTACCCTCAGGCTTAATTTAGAGTGCACATATCAAAGCAGGCACAATTCCAGTTAGCTTATTAATTTTATAGATTTGAATTCTCTTGGCATGATATCAGAAATAACATAAAGTTTCACACCTAACAGCATTACTGGCTAGATATAGTCAATCAAATCAACATTTGCATTTAAAACTGGTATAAAATTCTGCATTTTCTAGTGCTAAATCCCTACCTCTGTGCATTTGTGACTTCTATGAATACCTTGCATGGACTCCCTATGCACAATGATGTGAGGATTAAGTTTAAATCAATGAGAAAAACATGTGAAACATCTGGAAGCATTCATATTTCTGCAAAAATACTTTACCTGCGCAGCCCATTATGTTGAAACCACGGGAAAAGTAATTTACCTCTACAACCATAAAGTCTGTATGGTTGTAAAATCTTATCAAATAAAAATGCATTCTCTTGTCTATGGAAATTCTGGAAGCAGTCCATAATTATTTAGAATAATTTCTTGTTATTACCATTTACAATAGAAAACTAAAGAATACTCCGCATTAATTACTTTATGTCTAATTTACTGTTGCTAAGTATAGACTGGCCTACAACAAATGCTGAACTGTAGGAAGTTGAGATCCAGAAGGGAGAATTATTTCAGCACACCTGATTTCTGCTGTTCCTGGCAATATATTAAGCCAAGACAGGAACCCTGGGTGATTGCACGCACATTGTCTTTACGTTTATAGTCAGAAGTTGCATTTGTTTTGCTGACAAAACTAATTCCCTTCTGCCCATTCCCTTGAGCCTGCCCTGGGCTTCCCTCTCCATGTACACATGGGTCATAGCCATGGGGTTTGGTTCTTTTGGGTTTGGTGGCTCCCTGAGCCCTTGCAGCAAGGACATCCTCCCTGATGATGCTTGTGAGCCTCTAGTGGCCAAGATTTTGAGTTTCTGTTCTCAGTTTCTTTACGTTGGTCATTCATAATGATGTTTCATATGATATGAACAGTTTTTTGAGAATTTGGAATACTTTGGGAGCAACTCATCACGTGCCACCCTGAAAACTGCTGTCAAAGAGATTCTCCCTGCTCTTGCACTCCCAAGGAGCATCCAGGTCTGGGACAAAACTAACTTTTGCTTCACTGTTGGGACTCAATGCCCTCCCATGGAGCTCATTCCCAGAGGCTCTGTCACGACTTACTGCTTTTATTTCAGTATCACCTTCCAGGGGCAGTAGCAGATGAAGGACCAGCCATGCCAGCAGCTGTGTCAGCACAAAACAGCTACAGGAAACTGCACCTTTGAGCTAAAAAGCTTCAATATGCACCCAAGACAATAGATAGATATGGACTGGAAGAAAAGGGAAGTGTAAAGGTAAATTGATCAGCAGCACAGCACACGGGATACCTAATCAGAAGCCTGTTTCTCTCTGGTTTGCTGAAGTGCAATCTACAAAACAAATTGTATGTCTTTAGCAACACCAAATGAAGCACCGTAACACTCGGCACAACTCTCATTCAAACCTGACTTCCCCAGGTTTTTCTGAGAAAGCATTTCCTCCTGTTTGGTGCCTCTCTCATACTTTTATTCTATATGCAGAGGGTTGTTTTCAATGCATGTGGTTTCTCATAGCTATCAAGGATGTAGCAGTTTGATTCACACAGAAAATCCTTTCTTAACAGTATAATATTATTAGCAGCATGAACAAGTTGGAAACTCAGCACTGCTTATGCTTGATTCCTATTAGGAGCCACTTTTGAAATGAGCCTGAAATCTGTTCCCCAAAGTTTTCAGGTGTAAATAAATCTTCTACTTTCACCTGTGTGGACAGAAAAATCCTCCCAAATCCACGTCTGGCTCCTCTGCACAGCTTGTGCCTGGCTATGAAATGTGCCAGCTGCACTGCTGAAAATACTCTTAGTGTGCTGCCGTAAGATTAGTGGACACTTTACCCAGTCTGTGAACTCCAGATAAATCCCACAACAGCAGCAGGAAGAAAGCAACATAAGCTCAAGCAGAAGGTCTTCATTTATTGGAAATCCGCATACTGTATGCTTGAACGGATCCAGGGTAACAAACTGCTATACCTGCCTCTCCATATATGCAAGATCAGAAAAGCAGATGCTGCCCTGACCTCTGTCCATTGCATTTGTGTTGCTCTACTGATCTGTAGTTATTTGTGCCCCAATTATATTGCTACATTTGTTATTCCTATTTAATTCAATTACTTGTGTATGGTTTCTAGATGTGTCTGGGAAAAAAGCTAGATATGGGGATTACATGTTCTATCATATTTCAAGCTTTCCAGTTCATATATTCCCATTATAGAAAGCTGAAATTTCTACTATTTGCAACTATACAGATCATAACTTTCTTGGCCATGCCACTCACCTGGGATCTGCTGCTGGTATAGCTGGTCTCTGGAGCCAACCGAAAGGCAGGACAGGATGAAGCCCAGATCTTCCTAACAGCCCTGGAAATTGAACACAGGCTAGGCATGGTCCAGAACGTCTAAGCTGAGGTTAAATGTGTGAACTGTGTTGGTGAACCCTTTGCCAGAAAGAAAATCAGTCTGGCTTGGATGAGGGTGTTTTGTCATCAACATTTCTAAGGGTAATGGAGGCTCTTCTGTATTCCCAAGGTTTTGCGTTATCATGCTGCCAGAATAGATACCCCAAGCACAGGGAAAAGCTTCAGCACTGGATCTCCTCCAGCACTGGTGTCCACCAGGCCCTGGGGATGGCCACCCAGCAGGGTCCAGGCATGAGATGCAACCCAAGCAACCCCAGGTCATTGAAAACACTATCCCTAAACATCATCTGGTATCCCTGGGTGGTTTCAGAGCAATACTGATGAAGCCAGTGACAAGCTAAATCCCCAAGGGGTTCTCCAGCAGAGAAAGACCAATCACTTCTGTCTTCTCTGTCTCCTGGAAAGACATGTCGTCTCACAGGGAGTGAGTGGCCCCCTGGGGACAGGGGTGGAGAAGGCCACCATGAGGGCCAGCAAAAAGGTATAGATATAAAATGTCTGATTGCAGTAACAGCTTCTAGTGTTATACATAACTCAGGCAGAACCTAAAATCTCCAGCTTTAAGATACATTCCAAACCTTTCTCATAATGAGGTACCTACTCCTGGTCTACACTATGTGCACTGTGGGCTTAATTGGGCAACTTCACTGCTCATCAGATGCTTCTTGCAGGTAAAAAGCTAACTGAGCCTCCTCCCTGCCTTTACTGTAGGTTGTATGGAAATGTGGAGTTGAGGCCAAGGTTTTAAAAATGTTTAACTATAAAAAGAATGAAATTCATGCAGATAGGAGCACATCTTATTTGCCCATTTGTAGAGTTTTACTTACAAAATATATTTTAAGCCAAGAAAAAATTTGAGGTTTACAGATATTTGTGGACCATTCCTTAAGGAATAACTCTTTGCTAACAGATATGTAAATTAATTGAGGCTTATATTTTTTCACTAAAACTCTTTTTTTTGTCACCATCTTTAACTAAAGATGAAACAGCAGACTGTTGGAAGAAATAGAAATGCATAAAAAAGGAGGATTTCTTTGTGAAAGGACTAGTTCTAGAAAATCATGGAGGATTTATCAAAGCTTGGGACTCTGGGGGTAGATGTGAACAAATACATATCCTGAGTAAGCAAAAGAAAAATCATTAAATTTACAGCATTTGATGACATGCGCACTGAAAATAGAGAGATACAAGGAAGATTGTTCTTTCATCCTGCCAGGTGGGACTTTTTTTGTTTCATTCATACAAGCATCTGCAGGAGAGCACATCATGCCTAAACTCAACATTTTAAATTCTCCTGACCCTTTAGTTAGGGAAATAGTTTGCAGTCAGCACTGACTCTGGTTTGAGTTCTGCTTTGGAGAGACTATTATTTACTTCCGCCACTAGGGACACAAGATTCAAACAGCATTTCCACTTTTTCAGCCATCCTGTAGCGAGGTACACAAGGAGCTGTGCACTGGAAAACTGAATACTACACAGCACAAGGTCAGATCCAGTTAAATTCCATATTTTTTTCCTCCCTTTTCATTTTTCTAAGCCTGAATAAACAGTCCTGTGTTTTGTTTGCTCTTCCACGAGCTCCTTCCTGCAGATATCTCTTTCTTGTGTTATTTAGGACACATATGAAGTGTACATAAAACACACACTAAAAGTTGCTTTTTTAAATAGCCTAGCATCCAAATTCCAGAGTCTAATAAGGCACAAATTAGATAGACACTTGCTGAAATCAAGTTTGCTATTTCACTACCATTTCTAACAATTGGTTAGGATGATTAAAAACTGGTCTCTCTGTATTAATGGAGATAGTGTTCCTAAGAAAGCACATGTAATGGAAAATCTCCCTGAAGCATGCATCCAGTTCTCTTAATTGCTGACTGAAGCAAGAGCCAGAAGAATAATCATGGTTAAAAAAACGACCAGCATCACTGTTATTAATCCTAATAACAGTGATATCAGATAATTTCTTGATCTCCTTTCACAGATTCCCAGGAGATTTAGCTGACCTTTGAAAATGTACCAAGTTCAAAACCACACTCATTGAAAATAACAATTCCACTCAGATGGACCAGACTGCATTTTTTTGATCCAACAACTGTGAAGTATTTTTTTTATATCATTCGTCCCTGACTAGTGCCAGAGACGAGCAAATGCGCGTAAGCCCCTGTGCCAGCCATCTGTTGAGTAAAGCCCTATGCCAGCTGCTTATCATGGGCTGCAGGTAAGAACGAGGCTGTAGGAAAGTCAACAGGAAGTTAATGCCCATTTAAAGAGTTTAGGTAGGGTTGCATAGACAAAACTATTCAAGCACAGTAACATGGTTTGGAGAGAAACATTTGATGATGTACCGAAGCTTTTTATTTGAGCTGTGATTAGTCTGCCAGGAAAACTGCATTGCATACCTTCATTTGGATATTTTTGTAACATAAATGACTCAAACCTTGCTCTCTTTATGTCTCCAAATACAAGCCTTTTGCAAGACATTAAAATATGCTCACTGAGACTTTCCTCTCACAGGAGCTCAATCAATACCCAAGTAAGTCAAATGGCTGCCTTTCCATTTATTTCCACGTTGAACCAGGTCTTAACTAGGTCTTTCATAACCCTGGATGGCACTCAGGCCTTTGCAGCCCATCTCCCAGGTAACCCTGCAGTATTCAAATAACTGTAGCTCCATCACCCCTGATTTATTCTATACTACTTCTCAAGATGATCCTTTTTTTATTATTATATTTAAGCCAGGTTAGGACTGAATGGCAGAACAAGGGATTGATGTTTGTAGAGTCAGTGAGCTGCCACTTTGGGATGTGTGGGCTTTATTTTCAGGACAGAAAGTTACATAGAGCTAGGAAAGAGCATCCCCTATTCCACAGGCTGGCCTAAACTTTTTCATGATGTTTCTGTACTACTCATATGAGAAGTGTTCCTGCTGCAGAATTCACCTGTTTTCTGAGAAACTTGGGCCACAGCAGAATGCTTTAACCATGCTTTATCCATTATGTTCATGAAAACACACATTTTTACCTGTGCAACAGCAGACAGTTTTTTGAAAACGATATTTATATATAGCTTTATAATCTTCTTCATTAGAAACACTTCATATTTTTACTTTTAGCAAATGCATTTTTTCTAAGCTGTTCCCCATGTCAATTACATTCTGGTTGTACAGATGACTGTTACTTAAGAAGATGAATCATATCTTACGTTAAGACACTGGCTACCACATCCATTAGGATTTCCTATTTTAAACTAATCTTGAAAAAAAAGTGCTTTAAAAAACCAGCAGCAGCAACTTGCATTTTTTTCTGGGTCAGAGTAATTTCCTTTACTAAAAATTGCTGCTAAAGGGGGTTTCACATTTTATATAAATGATGCAGCTATTGACAAGAGAGACCTGTGCTCACTCAAAAATTAAATGCTATAAAATTGAATTAATCAGAATAGCATATCGATCACATTAAGATGTTAATTAACAGATTTTACTATTTTCAGCCTCACATTTTGATGGCATAAAGATGGTAGAAGGATCAGATAATAAATGTTATATAATATAATACCTAAAATACGGATTCATGGTGATTTATATTTTTGTTACATTTAAAAACTTCAGGAATGACTATCCATTACAAACTGTATAGTAAGTGTGACTTTACTATTTAAAGAAACTTTAGCCCTTTCCAAAAGACATCATACATTAATGTAAGTCTGTCCTATTCCTATGTGCTATCTGGGGTTTCTTTTGTCTGTGGTTTATTTTTTTGCTTTCATAGGGTCATTTTAGATATCTGATTTTAAAAACAACTGATTTGAAAGATATACATCTTCTGTGTTTTTACCTAACATATAATTAGACCAGCAAGGGTCTAGATCTTACAACAAAACCTTAAAAATAATAACTTGATTCCCAGTATGTGACTGAGAGATTTAAATCTTCTCTTGAGGGAGAGTGGAAACTACCAGTCCAGATACTTGAAGATGAACAGCATGAAAATATACCAAATTCACTCAGGTAAGGTATAAGAATTGTGCTGTTATTAATTTTAAAACCTGCAAGGAGACTCCTATACAGATAAATTCAGGACAAAAGAGGCCAGTTATCTAACTTTTACAGGTCACGCAAGCTCTCTTTGGGAGGCAATGGGAGAATTATAGATGTGTCTGGGAAAAAAAGGCTGAAGATTCAGAAATTTTTTAAACATTCTTTTTTTCTTATTATTATTTTGTTCTTATTATTTTCCCCTGTTGCTCTTCTTTATTATTTTTAAATTAGCAAGCCCAGATTCTTGTGCAAAAGAATCTAGCCCCAGTACTTCTACAATGTTCTTGTGCACAAGGGAGGGGAGTAAAGACAACTCTTACAGGGATTGTCCCAGTTCACATCAAGAGTAGAACGGAGACCAAAGTACAATTTTTGTTCTCCAATTAAAAAGTGGAACTAGCTTCATTCACATTTCAAGGGTAGTCTTAAAACATAAAAGCTGATCAGTAGCTGTCCATGTAAGTGTGATTCAGAAATCAGGTAGGAAGAATCTACTTGGGACTTTCTGCTGGTTTTGGTTGACACAGCAGATTTACGAATTGTGTGTCATGCCATGCTTTTCATCACAACAGTGACAAACTTTTCTTTTTCATATGACCCATTGTGTTTGTCCCAATCAAATTTCAGGTAACAAATAATTAATTCAGTCCCAATACCTGACACACAACATAGATGTGTTTCAGAAGGAAGTGAGTTCATTGGAATAAAGTATTTTTGTTCATTCCTGGGAAATATTCTAAAGTCTGACACAACTCTTTAAGATCAAAGGCTACTTGGCCACAGGAGTTGTCCTATACAGGATTCATTTGTATTTCTGTTATGGCCATAATTACTTAGCAATTCCAAGGTAATATTTCAACACAGTGTTGCAGTGTGTTCAAACTCCCTCTCTTGCCTTCTTTCAGACCAGAGCACAAGTGCACACCATGCTGGGTACCAGTTGGAGGAAAGCCACCTCTACTTTCCTCTGCAATGTCCTCTGAAGAAATTCTGTAGTGTGTAATTAAAGTGAAAGGACTTCGCTAGGAAGATTTTTAGCTGTCAGGAGACCTGTCCTCTGCTGTCATATGTTTCACTACACAAGATTTCTATCTTAACTGGCTGTTGCAGAGTCTATTCCATCTACCTTGTACATGTATAATCAGTGTGCTTTAGCAATGCTTTTGTAACTGACAAAATACAACTAACTACTGGTAGGCTCATGCTACGTATGATGGCACAAAGGAGGACATTCTTCTCCCTTAGTCTTTCTATGCAATAATTTAACTAAACAGCAGCAGCAATGTCCATTATAGATTTATCACTTTATTTTATATATTGCTATATACAAAAATCAACTTTTCTAGTAATCGTCTTAGTTTGAGCACACTCTGAAAGCCTGAGCTTAAGGCTCAGCTTTCATCTATTCTTCAGAGATCTCTGACTTGACTCTTGAACTCCTGTTCACTTCTATTCAGGCAAGAGGCAATATTTCTACTGACTACAGTGGGAACAGTATTGGGCCATTAATGTATATTTGACATAGAAAAGCAGACTAATTGAAGTCAAAATGGTTTTAGAGGTCTAGTTAGGTTGATTTTAATGAGGATTTTTAAAGCTGTCATACTTCTTATGATTTTGGGCTTGGTTTTTTTTTTTCCTCTGGGAATTTTTTCCCTAACAATGATGTGAGTTACAAAGTGTTCAACCAGTCTTTTGTGTTTTCTCAATACCATAGAGTCTGTGCTCATCACACATCCTAAAAATAAATACAAATGAAAGCCAAACCCTTTCTCTTTCCTTTCTTTAATCACACCTCTCCACGAATAGGGAGTGCACTTTGCCCAACTGAATTTTCTTTCACACAAAACTTCATGAAAAGCAAACATTAATGGAGATGCAATCTCCATTGCAGAGTGAACTTACTTTGAAATTCAAGTGACTATACAAAGAATTTTTTTCAGATCTACTTTGCAGTAGCAATGCAGCTTTTACATGGCATCAATGGCAACTATTCAATAACTGAAATTACAGCAGCTAAATTATATCCTGCTAATTGTAAAATTAACTTGTATTGCTGTTTCAAGAGGGTATTTACCCCTGGGAAGAGGGCTGGGCCAGGTATGGGCATCCTAAACCACCTTTCATTTAGCAGTATATATTAGTTTGATTAAAGTTAATAAAGCAAGAAGAGATTTAGCAAATGGAACTAATGTTCAGAGATAATTTCAGTTGGAATGAGTGAACAAGAGCTGTGGAGAAGTAATTACAGGAATTTGCTAAAGACCTCTAGGGTGAAATGCACATGACCACAGCATACTGTATGAAGCAACAGAATGAGAAAGAAAACACAGCTAGTAATAGGATACTTCAATTACCCAGAAGTAAACTGGGAACAGCCTGTGGTAATACTGTCACTGTGTTTATAACAATGCAGAGCTAACACAGCATAGTTAGCCAGTTTTTAAGCAGACTGCATGGGGTTGGAGAAAAATATGCGAATGAAGTATCATTACAGTGTCCGCCATTCTGCTGTTCATGTTGCTCGGTGCCTCACAGCTGGAGCAGCTCCTTTGGCTGACCAAGGTGTCACCAACCACCAGCATTCACCCAGTCAAAGGTGAGCTGAAGAGGAATTGCTGCACCCCAGATACTTTTATTTAAATTTGTTCTGTATAGCTCCAGAGCAATTTCTAGAAAACAAAATAATAATAAACAGAAGAGTTTAAAACTAGAGAGCAATGTACTTATTAGCATTTTACTCCTCTTTGGTTGATCTGCCTTACAGCGTGGTGGTACTTGTTTACTCTGATGAACTCTGAAAGACTCTGACAGGACCTAGCTGCACTCTTTTAACCTAAGACTATAACCTGTAATCAATAAGAAAGGCTTTTAAAATCATCAATAATTTATTCAAAATTATTCCGTTTTTCAGCTTTCCAGGAACACTATTTGTGATTCAGTGTAATTTCAGCATAAATAACGTGTTTGTTTTACCCTTCCCCAACCATGTTGTTGCTGTAATATGAATTAATACTCAGAAGCTACAATTCATTCTCCAATATAAAATATTAAAAGAGTGGTAGATGTTATATAGTTGTCATCATGCTTATGCCAGTTTGAAGCTAAGCAGTTTCTGAAGCAGGTATAGATTGCATACAGCAGGTCTTAGCACATCAGTGCCGATAGCCAGAAGGAAGGGTCTTAGTGCATATTTTGCAGATCTTGTGTTATAGAAAATGCTGCTCTCACCTGGGAAGCAGCGATGTGAAGTTGTGGACACTGAGGTTTATGTGCTCTGTCTCTCAGTGATTCATGTACAGATATGTTCAATTTATTATTCCAGGTTGTTTCTTCAACAGTCAGACTCAGCAAATTTGTCTTAAGATCTGAGATTCAAGCTAGGTTAATCCGTTCCTTCCTTCTTTCCTTCCACCCTTCCTTCCGTCCTGATTTCAGTCTTTCATTTTGTGATTTGATCTAGACTAACAAAAACACAGGTGTATTTTTATACCCTAAAGAAAATTATATGTTTCCAACTACACTCAAGAGATGCCGAAGTCTAGAGCTGATGTACTTTGTTTACAAAGCAGTATTAAATTGTGCCCATTCTCCTCAGAATATGAGTATCTATTCTGAAAAGTGACATAACAAAGAAGCACTGTAAATTTCCTGTATGTAGGAAATTTCTGTAGGTCCAGCATTATTTTAGATAGATTTGTTTGTCTGGCTGACATTTCAAAACAGATGTATAAGCAGATATCTTTTTGATGTTGCTGACTACTTTTGTAACAAGCATAAAAAAATCCATTCTGTACTTAGCAGAAACTTGATTAAAAAAGCATAAAGGAACCACATTACCAGCTAATTGGAAAACTGCTGTGTGAACACAGACTTGTAAGGTGACTTCCTCAACAAAGGTAGCCAGGTGTTGGCATTAGAGGCACAAAATTCCTTTATTTGCTTCTGTTGATATTAATATGATAAATGTCTTGGTCATAAAAGGATTTTACCTGAACAAGAGGCATGGCTTCATAGAGCTGCCTCTGTTTCCAGCCCTGGCACTAGCCTCGTTTGATACAATTCTACCTTGAGATTGGATTTTCACCCTCTCCCTCAGTAGAGTAAAAACATATTGATGGGATGCAGGATTTCAGGGCAAGTGCAACTTCTGAATATGTTCTGTGGCACATCACCATCAATCTGGTGACCCTGAACCTCACTGTGTTCAACGGGGCTGTGCAGTCCTAAACAAAAACTGAAAAGCCCTTTCAAGATAGAACTAAGACTCCTCTGCCCACCCTGATGGACAATTAGGAGAATGACCTGTGCTTTTATTCTCGTTTTGTTAATGATGGATTAACAGGTATGAAACCTCTTACACTACTTGTTAGGCTTGAGCTCAGTGAACACCTGCAAAGCCTTAACTGCATAAGAAGCTTACGTGGGGATACTCCCTGCACAACCACAACTCGTTAAGCACCACTAAATCATGTGAAGGACTCAGATCAGGATCTTTAAATGTTCAACATGTAAAAAAAAAAAAAAAATTAACACAGAAAACAATACCTGCAAATTTTAATTTTCCACTGGTGGTAATGAGAACACTGTTACATGTAGAAGGTAATTTTGGGGAGTTTAATTCACCATTGTCTTCTTGTTTTGCTTTAATCTGCAAAACTTCCCATTGGGTTCTCTACATCATTCTTTCTCTTGTGTGGATCACACAATTAAGTGACAAAGCCATGTTTTTGACATCTGTCTGATTTCCATGACAACAGATTATGAAACCAGATGTAGAGAGCATGTGAGATGAAAACTAAGAGAAATGATGAAGCTAAATGAGGATTTAATCAATATCAAGAACAGCAACAAAAGGTGGGAAGGAGAGACATAACAAAGGTATTTCTTTTATAGGAGGAATGTGTTTTTTTCTATTTGCTCTCTACTATCCAAACATTATAGGATATAAAAAGAACTTGTACTCATTACAGGTTACATTAAGGCAACATTAATAGATTGTAAAAGGCAACATTAGTAGATTTTAAAAGAAAAGAGCCCTGCTCTAGCTTGTAGCCCTCACTAAACAAGTCATGGGTCCTTCCTTGCAGGAAGGAGAGTGGGGGTGAGGGTGACACTCACCACTGCCATCCAGTCAACACCAGCTCTCCAAGCTGAGCAACACCAGAGCACCATGACCAGCATGCCAGTAAGTCAACCACTAAATACTATTCTTCCACTTATGAAAATGTGACCTATATGGAAAGATGGAAGGAATGCGAGCTGTTTTATCATGACAAAATAGCCTGAAGGGATGTTCAAGTTTCAAAAGCCTGAAAGGTCACTTCAGGGAAGAAATTACTCTGTTTTCCATGCCTGCTGTGAATTGGACAAAGAAGTAATGAATCCATATTGCAGTAAGAGATATTTAGTTTTTTAAGAAAAAAAAAACAAACCCTTCGTAATAGGGAAGGATAATGTCTGGGGAAAAAAATGCTAAGGAAAACTGCAGAATTTCCATAATAGGAGCCAAAAACAGGTCAGAGAAGCATCAGCATGGTTCAGGGAGAGCTGGTCCCCTCTGGGAGCTGGTAAGGATTGTACAGTCTTTCTGTATCTCTCCAAATCCAGTGTTCTACTGTATTCAGACCACAAACACTGAAAAATCCTTGATGCTTTAGCCTGCAATTTCAGCTTCAGTAGTTTGCTTGTACCGCTTGCTTAAGTTCATAAACTATGTCATAACAGGCTAAGCTGGCCACCAAAAGAGGCAAGAAAAGAAAATAACTGTAATCCATGGTATTTTGAAAAGAAGAGTCATAAATAACTTTTAAAAGCCATGGGCACATAGAGAAAGAAATCATGGGAACAGACCTGACTGAATGAGCAAGGAACTGGTACTTAGACCCTGTGTTAGTATTCCTGAAGGCAGGCAGTGAATAAGAATGGGAAGATGGATGTTGCCTGATTTTCAAGGGACAACTTGTATCCATTTTAGTGAAGTAATTCTGAATACACATGGATTTCCTTCAAGAATTTTCTTTCCACAGGTAAGGAGGTTGCTTAGTGAGACCGGAAAGCAGCTTCAGCAAGCGTAACTCGCTGGCTTGCCTTGCAGTGAGAACAGCTCTGAAGCAGGGAGAGCAGTCAGGAAGAAATACACTTGTGACTTTTGAAACATTTGTCCATAGTGTTAGGAGTTCAATTTGGCACAGGCAGGGGCATAATAATGAGAAAGTTACTTTGGAGCCTCTGTATGTTGGAATATAAATCTTATACGGGCTCAATTTGTGTTCATTTTATGTGTGAAACATTAATAGATTTTTAATATACTGGCACGAGATAAAACGCAATTCAGCAACATCAAAAAGAAAAATTGACACTGCACAATACACAAGGAAATACACTTATGGCATTTTACACTGCTCTGATAAGTTGTGTGAGAGGTCAGTATAGGTGAAACACAGGTTACATGGCCTCGAAGATTTGTTAGCTGTAGTAAATAATTGCTATTGGAATAGAGGCCAGAAAGTGTAGATACACGTGCAGCTTGCGACAACTGAAACACTATAGGGCTTGCAAAGCATGCCAAAATCAGCCTACACTGACTAGATTAATTTTATATCTAGAATTTAATCTAGATTAATTCTAAATCTATCATATTCTATATTATCTTATTAGTATAACTGACTGGGCAGTTAAAACCACCAGCTGAGTCCACTCTATTTATTTTAATAGTCTTGAATCACTCGCAGGATTGGAATACATGATTGACCTACCTGGAACTTCTCATAAACACTGCCCAGGGACATCCCTCTGTAAACTGAAAGGTGTCAACTTTTTCTGTATAGGGAAAGGTTTGCTCATGTACTATTAAAATCTATAGCACATGCTGAACCAAATTAGAGAAGGTAAAAAGCTGAATACTAAGGCACTGGACTTTGGCAGTTTACATTAGCAGGGCTTTCCATTAGTTAACCATGTTCTAGTTATAATCTTTTACCGGATAAATGAAACAAGATTTTCTCTATGACTCTCCTTCTATCATTGCTATCGGTGGGCTTATAAATAGTTTACACTTTTCAGCTGCAAGCTCTACTTTCTTGTTTCATATGTTTGCCCATATGAATCAACTAGTGCAATCAGCTCTTCATCTTGAGGATTAATACTGAAATATTAAAAAGCTGAGATTCTTTTCTCCAAGTTGTGCCAGGGGAGGCTTAGATTGGATATTTGGAAAAATTTCTTTACAGAGTGGGTGTTCAGGTATTGGAACAGGATGTCCAGGGAGGTGGTGGAATCAACATCCCTGGGAGTTTTGAACCATGGGTGGTTCAAAACCCACGTATATGAGGCCCTCAGTGATATGGTTTAGCAGTGGCCTTGGCAGTCCTGGGGTAATGGTTGGACTTGATGATCTTAAAGGTCTTTTCCAACCTAGTTTATTTTGTGATTTTATGATTCTATGTCTGCTGTCAGTGAGCTGCTCCTGCATGCACCAGAGGATGAAACAGGCTTCCACAGGAGCAAATCCATTCAACAGGGTTAACAGTGAGTTTCATCATTATTTCGGTTAGCTGGTGTTTTTCATGCAAACTGCATCACAAATGTTATATGGAGTTATAAAGTTAATATGAAAAGCAGATGGAGAGAAATTAAAAGAGATAGTCAAGGGAGAAAAGATGAGATATAAAAATAGATGGAACTGGTGAAGCATGGAAGTTGCAGAAAAGCTGTTCCAGATGCCAGGAGCTACTCAAGAGAGAAGTCTCATCCCAGTAACAGGGAGCGGTATGAAAGTACACTGAGCAGTTTAAGGGACAAATGGAAGAATATGCAAAAAGCCTTTAATGTTTGCCTTCAAAAATATTCAAACACTATTTGAATTTCTCATTTGCAAGTTCTATCGCAAACTTAAAAGAAGCAAATATATTTACCTTCAATATCAGCAGTTAGAAAAAAATATCACACCTTATTTATTAATATCCTATCTAGAAAGTATGGAAAGATATTTGCTATTTTAAGACAGTGAGCAAAAGCAAAAATGTGTATTTACATATGTTATGGCATATATACTTTACTTTGCACCCGTAGAAACTCTTTAGGTACTGTTTGCTTAATTTATTAAAGGTCTTAACACATTCAAAAATTTATCTCATAATCCACTTATTATTTGGCAACTCTGAGATTCAAATAGTGTGGATGTCATAGTTTCTGCTTTACACCATGCTGAATAGCAGCTTCTCCTGTATGAAAGACTATCACTGCAGTACTTCTGGACAGAAAAATATGACTCCGTGCTTTCATACAAATACAAATTGCATCATACTTTTTTCTTTCTGATGCAATATTGTCTAAATCATAAATCCAGAGGGAACCAGGTTTGAAATAATAGATATGCGTGTGTGTAAATATATACACAGACATGTATTTTCAATCCTGCTTTCTAACCTAAGTGGCTAATAAGGGTAGAATAGGAAAATGTGTCATTTTGTTATAACCTCGTTGACGACACTGATGAATATAACTTTATTAGAAGGAGCAGATGTCTTAACCCCTCGAGGTATCTCTGATAAGGAGCACTGCTTTTCTGAATTTGCCAGCAAATATTATCTAATATATCAATCTCACTATTAGGTACAACTCTACAAAACAGTGTTTCTCTCTTTCAGACAACAAGTCATTTGTCTTTCCAATGTTGCTTGTGCTCTCAGGACTGTCTTTATCCCAGCATGAGCCAAGTCAGTCTTATCTGGTTTAAAAATATTTTTGTACATGCAATCTGTTTTGTCTTTCATTAAAGAATTTGCAACCTTCAGTGCAACCCATGGTGATCACTGGTACAGACACCTTCACTTGAATGGTTCATTTCTAGACTGAAATGTGTTACTTTGAGTGGGAGCCAAACTGTTTCCCAGAAGACTTTTCAGACTGGAGAGGCTCTCTATAGCAGTCTCCGCATCAATACGAAGCTTAGACAAAGTAAGAATATAGCAATTAAACGACATTTGTGGCCATTAACATCAAAGAACAGTATATTAATGATGTTATACAGAACTATTTCCCAGTATTTCCTTAGAAACTCTTGTTGGGTCTACCCATAAATGTCTCATAAAAGCTATAAATATTCAAGAAAGGAAGTCAGTTACATATAAAGACCTCTAATAGGCACTATGAATGAATTCTGAACCATATAATAGCCAGGCACCTGTGAAAAATGGCAAGAGGATGTGATCTATACATTATATATGAGGCACTTTGCTACAGCTGCAAAGATTTCTAGTTATCCAGTGAAGCTAGAAAATTAAAACAAGAGCTTATAACAAAAATGTCATTTGAATCCAGTCTTGTATGATGTTACTTCTTACTCAGCGATCATTATAATAATTAGTTTTGCACAAAATAGATTTATAAAACTCATAAATTCAAGTAATATGCAAATTCAGGTTTCTTGTATTTATTTAACTTTCTAACAGCTACTTGCAACATTTTTGTGGCAAAAGTAAATGAATAATTCCAAGAAAATGCAACAGGCGGAGTTGGACAATGAGATACCACTGAGATATATTTCAGGTACGTTATGTTTATCTTCAATATATAGATAATAAAATCATGGCAATACAAATGTTTAAAAACTGCTGAACTCTTAGGTTTTTTCTTTCCTTTTTTCATTCTTTTTCTTTTAATCCATAGCAGAAGCGAAATTTGCTTCAGGTCCTTGGTTCATATTGACATCAATAAAAATTTGTCACAGGCATTCAGTAAAGCAATTGATAGCTGCAAAACACATCAGGAAGGGTCTGTCATTCCAGGTGGAGCTGTCTGACATAGTCTTCAGATTTACAGGAGACTTGTCTAGAGGGCCTCAACCCGTGCAGCCTTTTTGAGGATAATGGACCAACAGTAAATTACACTGACTGAAAATCTGGCATCTTCACTCGTGACTGTCCTCAGTGTAAGATTTGCAAGTGATGGACTGCTTGATGCAAACTCTTTACCCAGATGCTGTAATTCATTGCAGAAGGGCTCTGTGCTTCAGGAATGGTATTAAACCAACAAAAGGATGATCTCTCCTGTCAGGCCAGTGTTGTTATAATATGCTGCTTCTCTGACACACAGGGAGCAGGCATCTCACCTGCCCAGCTCAAGAAGGTGAAGGCAGCTAAGCAAGCTTGTGTGTGAACCCAGAATGATTTCCCCCACCACACCACTGGATGGGTATTGAAGTACTGTGCATTACTCTGCAAAATATGCTTGGAAAATAAAAATGGAGACTGCATTTGCTCTTTCCTAGCAAAATAAGTTTCTCTGTTTTCTCACATTTCTGCCTAGGGTAGGCTGAGAAAATTACTGGTGGCTGGAAAAATCAGTCATGAGAAAGTCTGTTCTCAACTCTGCAATAGTATTCCACTGCTGAGAATAACATTACAAAATAAAATCAGAGGAGCACCAGGAGATTTCTTGTTTCCCTGATCATTTCTGTTAAAGCCTGACACAACTTCTCTTTAAGATGCTTCAGTCACTCATTCTACATGGCAGACTTGAGAAACTTGAGGTGTCTTTGTGTTTGTACGAGTAGCCAAAAGAGAGGCTCTTTGTGCAGCAGTTTTATAGTTATGTGATACACAGCTCCTTCTTCACTCTATGTGACAGATGCATGTCTTTTTGGAAACACCATTCCTGTGATTTCTGTTGATGATATTCTTCTGCAACTCTTACTATACCTGAACACTGACTGTGTGGGAGAAAAGCTACATCTGTGCCTGAGCATTCCCAGAATTCTCTCTAGTTTCAATGAGCTGAAGTTCAGCACTTGCTGCAGAGCTTTCCACTTTATGAAAATTGCTGGAATGGTCTTCTTAACTGGTGTTTTCAGCCTTTCACACTTGGTGGTTTGTAATTTTCAGATAAAAGATGGGTAACACATCCATAAGATCTGGAGGTTTAAGGAAACATATGCCACAACTAGAGGTCATGAACATAACTGTTCATTTGAATACTACTTATAGAATGACTTTTCTTACAAAATAAAACATTAATGAATGCATTTACTGATGAAAAATGCTGTTATGATCTTTAGGCACTCAAGTTGAAAAACCTGCGTAACAGGGTGTGATCACAGCATTGGTACAAAAGTTCTTAGGAAGTAATAGCTATATGCAAGCAGTCCTTGACTTTTCAGTTGTTGAGATACTTTCCAAAATACCAGGTTATTTTTCCCCTTTGGGGAATGAAATGCTTTCTTTCATTAATGCAACAGTCTGTGGGTCTGCATGGTCACAAGTTGACCACAAAAACTACCTTGGACTGGGAATAAAGTTTTCACTTTCAGTGCACCTGAATAATTTCTGCAGTTCGGCTTTTCTATATACCTCAGCAACTGGGAGTGGCCCTTAGTTATTCTTGTTCTCTTTTGTTCTAATAGATTCTTCAGCCACCTTTCTCCAAATCTGAGCAGAAAGATGTGCTGCACAAAAACCCGTTGCCACCAGACTCTTTTTCAGCCATAGAAGCCCAGCATTTTCCCAGGGATGATTCGCATGGAGAAAAGAAAAAACTCCACAAAACATAAATACTTATCCCTACAACTCTGCAGGAATATTTTTTTTTTTCTATGTCTATAACTGCAGCAAAAAAAAAAGGTGCAAAAAACTCCTCTGTCATGATAGTGGAAGAAAATATAATTTCCATGAAAGTCCTGTGCCTGATAAATTCATCCCAAGGGAAACAACTGAACATTAGCAATGCCGGGGAAACCCACTGTGCATATCCTGGGATCACACCTGGGGTTGTTTCCCCCCGTTGAGGAGTCACCAACAGTCCAAGGACCAGGTTGGAGGACTGGCTGGGTTTAAATCAGCCTAAACACATCGACTTTGATTCACTGCTTTGATTTACTGTGGCTGAGAATCTGGCCCTGTATGTTAAAGACTGGCCATGCTAAGGTATGTCAAGGCTGTAGAGACATACACTCTACAATTTGGATCAAAATAACGAGCACTTGAGGAGGAATATAAAATGAACTGAGTTCATTTTAAAATTTATAGGAGTCCTTTATCATTCAAACTCCAATGGAAATGATTGCCTTGAAGATTATAACAGTCATGCAGAAGCCAGCCATGGACTAGCTTTTAATAGTTCTCAAAATTCATTCAAAAATACAGTATAGGAGCTACAATATTAAAAAGAAAACACTCCATAAGAAGTTCATTCTTACCCATTTTGGCTTTGATGTAAGGAGACATTTTATGTGTCGAAAAATTAACAGCTCTAGGTCTTGGCACCAGTCTTTAAGGAAAGGATTATTTCATATATGTGGTTGTACATCACCCACTGAAGGGAAGTCCAAGGCTATAAATAGGCATCTCTCAGTGTCATCTCGTTAGGTATCTTTGGATAATTGTTGCTACCCACATGGTTATCCATATGTTTTACTGTGAAGTATGATTAATTCTCCTCTTCTTCAATACAATAAGTATTTTATGCAGGGAATAGATCTTCACAAACAGGAAAATACCTGTGTAACAGCAAAATCAAGCTCCTAATCCTGTCATTCTCCTGGGCAATATTTAGCCTGGTAAATGGCATTGAGGTCTTACTTTCCATGAGTTGTTTATAGTGACAGGACATCCCCCAGAAAAAGCAGGCTGCTCAAAACCTACCATCTGTCCAGGCAATATAACCCGATGCTTTTTAAAGTTTTAAATAGCCATTGTTTTTTATGCCTGCGTGTTTTTTTTTTCCTTATGCATTAATACATTTTAAAGAGGGGAGAACATCCCCTAATCCCTCTGTGTACTGCATTTGCCGCCTTGAAAAAAAAACTAGCACAAGTACCCACAAAAATGCCTGAGAATTACAAATTGTGGAAGTGATGACAAAACTAACAGTTTCTTTAAGTAGCTGAACACCAGAGCAGTTTGTAAGGTATTTTATTAAGACATAGAAATCTGCACTTGCTTCTCAGTAATGTGCAAAGTGCTTACTTAAACCCTCAGCCTCTTGTTTGTCAGGTAGCAATTCTGTACTCTCTGACCAGCCTTCAATCCCCACCTGCCCCAATATTGCAGAAGGCTTAACAGCTAAAATTTGCAGTTATTAGTCACTATTTGCCTCTTCTTCTGAGTCATTAACATCAATTACTAACCGCTGCATTGTCAGTTAAGACTATCACTTGCTGCTATTCACTGCTAATGTGCTAATTGTCATCAATTTACTGCTTGAATTATGTGGTCATATACTTGCCTCGAGGTGTACTGATTTGATATAAGGATCTTGAGGAGAAACATACTCTCTCAGTGATTTTAATACAAGAAAGAAAACTGAAGTGAGTCTGAACATGTTGGATGTGCTTGCCGTATGCTCCCAGTGAAAAATCATTCTAAGAAATGGATGATTGTAAGGGGAAAAAAAAACCAAACCACATTTAAGCTGAGAATTTTAGAGGATTCCTGTTTATTCTTGACCCTTCCACTGAAATTATTATGATATTCCATTTGAAAAATCAGAGATCTAATTCATTCTGTAATTATGTATATATTGTTGCCTAATTATATCTGCTTGCTTACTGTAATACTTTCTAATGAGCATTGAATTACTAATCTGCTGCCTAGCCTGTGCAAAAAGGAAAGATGTCTGGTACCATTGAAGCACAGTCTATTGTGTTTCTTCCAAGAAGAAGCAAACTTTAGGATTCAGCAGTGTGTCAGATTCTTGCTACAGACGCAACCAAGTTCTCTTTGACAGGTTTTAAATAATATGTTTTTGGTATGCTTTATCTGACACTAAGCTGCCCTGAAAATAGTAGAGCAAGTCTGCTCGCAAGAATAAAATCAGACAATCTCCTAAAAAAAAATAAAAAAGTGTCTCTCCTGCCTCTATTTTTCAGTCCTTAGGCAAATAACCTTGTAAGCTGCATGAAAGAGTTTAATTTCTCATATATTGTTGCTCAGCAGTACAAGGAAACAAAGCAGACACGTACTTATCTATACCAAAGGTCCAGTGAAAATGGTGTATTCTTTTCCCATCAAAGCAATATTATTTTTTTAATGTAATATATAGATATCAATTATTACATAATTGTTATGGGCACTTGATTTCCATGGGCAATATTTTTTCATGATGAGACAGGTGGAATCCTAACCCAGATCTCTTCAGCAAACCAGAACCAAGTGATTCTGATAAACCTTCTGTTTAGCAGGTGGAGGCTGATGCTATAAATGTCTTCCAGCCACTAGCTCTGCTCATCAGGTTCCCGTATTGCTGCCTGCCTAGCACGGAGGAAGCTCATCGAGTGGCCAGGGAGGCTCCAAAAGGGGTTGCAGGCAACGGGAAGTGCCCCAAATGCACATCTGATGCAACAGCTTTTAGCTGAAACACATTTTTAGATGTTTGCCCTGGAGACAGTGTCTTTAAACTGAGGTTAGTGGTTATCTTGCTTTTTCACAGAGAAGGCTTTGAAGAGGTGATGGTAATTTGTTGTTAAGTGATGGTTCTCATTAGCTGCGTAAAATCTGTTGTGTTATCTCCCACCTTACTACCAGTTGCTCTGATGCAACCTGCCATTGTTGTACGGATTTCACCTCTGCATGTGCTGAAAGCTTTTGTGAATCTGTCTGGCTGTTAGCTAGGTAAGCAACTTGGCGCTTGCACATCCAGCCTTCACATCAGCTAGTGTTTTAATATGGAGTGGGAGAGGGTGTGTGCTGGGGACTGGTTTTGAACTTTTTAAGCTTTTTTTTTTTAGCTCTTTGAGCCGCTTTTCTTGACGCACCACTTGTGCAAGACAGTGTAAATGTCTGATTGGGTAGTTGGTGTCTTTGCTTTCTGTTGACTTGTTCCAATCAAATGCTAAAGCTGTTTTGCACCTGTAAAGGTATACCAAGTGCAGTGCATTAAGTTTTGATGCAAAAGAATGATAGCAGTATAATAAATGAAGGTGTCTGCTGGTTTGTTTAGAAGCTTTTTAGATAAGCTTGAGGAAGATTTGAAAAAGAGGGACCAGTTTGAAATGTTTTAGAACTGTTGTTGTAAAAAGTGCTTTGGCTCCATCACCACTGAAACATTTTAACTGCTCCTTGTTGGTTTTATTTTTTAATAACATTAGTTTAATATAGCAATTACTTTTTTTCCAAAAAAAAAAAATATTTTCTGTGTAAACATACTTTAAATGTGATTTTACATCTGGGGCCGTAGCTGTCAAATGGTAGAAATAAGGTAGGGAGCAATTGCACAGTCAAGTTGTTGGATAGGAGTGAGCGGGTTCATGAAGAGCAGCACATACACCACCCTCTGCCCAGGCAACCCAACCAGACTGTGCTTATAAAGCTGTTAACTCCAGAGTGTGCTCTTGTATCAGTGTGGTCTTGATATAAGCTGGGACACCAGTGCAGGCTCTGACCTCTTTTGAATGTGTGATACCTAGATGCAGCTTAGAAAGCCAAAGCAGATCAGTTTTGCATAGCTGAACTGAACTTTCTAGAACCTCAATAAAGCATGTGAGGACACATTTTGTTGATGTTAAATATTTCCTAGGCTCCCTAAACTGGGTAGTTAAAGTTTAATTTCTACAACCTATGCTCTCATTTTCTGGCACTAGTGGGTTCAGTAGCCTCATATTTTATCTCGGGCCTGAAAGACGGAAGTGACTGGTACACATGAACTGACCATGAATGGTTCAAGCTCTGTAGAGTCTACATCTGACAGCTATTTTACCTTCACAACCGTTTCTTTTTGATCTCGCCTCTAAAACCCAAACCTAAAATTGACAAGGCATCTGCTTCCAAAGCCCTCTTCCTACAGTGGCTGTATGAGCACTTTGACAGTGAGTACCAGCTCGCTGCATGATTGTTAGCATTGCAGTGTAAAGCTACTGAAAACATCTACAGAAATTGGGAACCTGTCAGCTTTCCAAATCCCTCGGAGAGCCCAGTGGGTACTCCAGGGTGTGTAATAACTGGGGATTTCTGAGAACATGCTATAAAAGATAACTAATGCGCATAAGAAGGACAGGAAGGGAGCATGCTGTTTACAAAGCCTTAGTCAAAAACTCTTCACGTTAACTGTTGGGAGTGGCAAGGGAAGTGGAACTATAGTAGCTGTGGAGATGTTTCTTGTTGGTATTTGGTCTCGATAACGGCACATACATGTTAATGAGATAAAATATGACTTTTGTCAATACAGACGTAGCTGGGCTTAATGTTGCAGGGTGAGGCAGAGATAGAAGAATAGAGGCTTGCAGAGCCTTGGTGCATGCATACATGGGAGTTGCAGCTATGTGAGGTGGATGTATGTGTTTAATGTGACAAGTCTGAAAAATAATGGTCTTACCATGACCCCACTTTCCTAGCTGTCAATGCCTACTCCACACATAAAAAGCTGAAGTTAAAGATCGCATCTTTCCATCCTGCTTTTTGCAGGTTCTCACCTGAATCCCAGTTAATACACTGGTTTATTTTAACTGAACTATAAAAGTGGTGATCCTCCTTTATTAATGACAGGGTAGGGGAGAAATGAACAGCCCATGAATTAAGCTTCCATCTTAGCATCTGATCCTAACTGTTGGGTAGATCTCTAAGGACAAAGACATTATCATCATTATCATCATCATGGCTTGACTTCGCAAACAAAGATTTGGGAACACAAATAAGAGGGAAAGTCTCTTATTGTGGTTAAGAAGTAACTTCAAGTTGTTGTCTAATTAAGAAACATAAATACTAAGAAATTGCCCAGGTGCAAGTTGATTTGGGGGGTTGGGTTGAGGAGGGAGCTAAAAGTTTCTTCCTCAAAGAATTTGCTGTAGTTCTAGAAATCATTTGAAAGGCTTTAATACATATTTTATCCTTCTGAAAACTTCCATCCAGTCTTATTATTTACGTAGGTAATACCTCAAATACAGATGGCATTTACCCTTGTCTTGTTTCTTCCCAATCTGTTCTCTTTTCTGGGTTAATACCTTCCCCCACTCTGCTCTTCTTCAATATAGAGCATTTAAAAATAAAATGGCAGATTTCTCTTTGCTTTTCCTCTCTCTTTCTTCACATCTATATTTTGACTTTGTTACCTTTGGCTCACCTCATCTGCCTACACAGAAAGCTTTCTTGGCTTGTTTGTCAGATTTTCTATAACTTTTCCTAGCACTCAGAGGAAACAGTTGATAAAGAAAAACTTTTGCGCCTTTCAACCCAATTCATTTTTTCTTAACAAATTTTATTCTTTAAAATTTTATAACTGTCAATTACAAGCAGAAGACAAGTGAGGAGTTAAGAAAAACAGGAGGGTAGGGGAAAAAAGAAAGTATGTGTTTTGGTTTCTATCTACATACATGAGAGTGAGTCCATCTTTCTCTATTGCAATTGAAGGTATTGAATTTAGAGATGCATGAACTAAACACTGGCAGGAAAAAAGATTAGTTTAGTGAAATTCATAAAAAGTTCTTACTTTGAAATTGTGTGGGGAGTGGGGGTGTCAGATTCATCCATAATAGGACTTTTTTCCTTCAGATTTATTTAGCAGTGCTAAAAAACAACCAAACCAAACAAAAAAAGCAAACAAAACACAAAAAACCTACCCCAAACAAAAAATCACACACAACAAAACCAAAAGCAAACACAAACAACAATCAGCCAACCAAAAAGAAAACAAACCAAAACACCCAAAACATTCTGAAGAGAAAATCTAAAAGTTAAAACACAGCATTTTAAAAACAGAAATGAAACTATTCTCTCTTCTTCTAAACATTGTACTTCATTTTGGAAGAGCTTCGAAAGAAAACATTTAAGATGCTTAAATGAACTTCTTTTGTTTTCTTGCTCTAAAGGGGCTCTTTAAGCCTGACAGTTTTGAATACTTTCCGTTTCCCTAATAATTGTCTATTTAATGAATTTACCATGAACAGAATAAAAAAGAAATAAAAGAAAATCCAGTTGCAATCATGATCTTCCCTGTCCCAATAACATAAAAATGGTTCCTGCCAGAACATCCTGCCATTTGTAAACTTTCTGACACATTTTGTCACAGCAGGGATCAATATTTGCCATGGTGCCAACATGACAGCTCCATATGCTGCCTCTTTTATTAGTGCTTTTGCATGGAGTGTATGGCAAAAATAACACTGTGGTGTTACTACTGTTGTCCCTGGGGGGAGGTTAGTGCCATAGAGCTGTGTAAATGGAATTGGTCTCTTATTAAGGCATATATGGTCACACTTGTCTTGGTAGAAATGAAAAGGCAACCAACAGCTTCTCTATGAGTGGTCTGGGGGTATGTTGACTTGCCTTTTATTTTACTGGGAGCTGGATGGGTGCTTAACACCACTCCATCGTTTTGCAGGCTGATTAATCCACAAAAGCTTGTAATTATGAGTGTTTCCCTCTTGACTTCTTAGCATGTGTTGGTGTCTGGCTCTCTTTACAGCATATGCTATCCATTTCCCAAATCTGTTACAAACCAATCAAAGGTAACTTGCTCAAGAGTCAGACTGCATGACTACTGTTTCACGTGCAGCGTAGTTTTTGTTTATTGTGTCGTTTATTAAGTTACATAGGTAAAAATGCCATGGCAACACAATGTTATGGTTACAGATAATGGAGTGATGTAGTGGTTACCAGAGAACACCTATTAATTAAAGACAGCTCAACAATTTCATCTCTTGCTACATTCTGAGCAGGAAGGAAAAAGGCAGCAGGTGCAATGGTGGTACAAGTTTGTCACTTCAGGAAATGTGTGGAAGAAAACATGTTGTGTGATGCTTGTTTTCCACTGCTGTTAGGTAAGTTTATTATAAAATGGCTCTTTCTGATAATCCAAAAAGAATCACAAATCTTTCCCTTGACCTAAAAATTTTTTTGCACCTTTATGTTTCTAATAAAGGTACCATTGGGACCAGTAAATCATATTTATACACCAGTTGACGCAGCATGTTTTCTGAAGGCCAATCTGGTGGCTGTGGGTGTTGGTTTGATAAATATCCATTGACTTGAATTAATATTGAATGTCCAGCTGCAGCTACTTTCTCATATTAAAGCCACTTTGGAATCTGAGGTATTTATGTTCTAGTAAAAGTAGTCTGGATTTTTTTTCTGGACATCAGCAGTCATTTTATCACAAAAAAAAAATATTATTCCTTAGACCACTTCTATGACCTCATGCTTTCCACTTTTAAAAAATTAGGCTGAGAAGTGTATATCTATAAAATGCCTTCCCTCATTTCCCCCCCTTTCTTTTTTTCCTTTACATACCCTCTGCTTCTCAGTAACACAGGGTGGACAGGCTTGGCTTCCCAGGCAGCAGAAGATGCAAACAGATGCATCCACCCACAATGAGCTCCTGAGAAGGACTTTCCTTTTTTGGCCCCTTGTGGTATTCTGCTTCTCTCTCATGCATCAGGATCTTCCTAGGAGTTGTGTTCATAGTCTGAATAGGAGCTTTCACAGAAACAAGGTGAAAACAGTGGCTGATGTGGTTCTAAACACACCCCATCACTTTCTACTGCAACAACATCACACCATGGTACCTCTGCCACTCACATCTTCTTTTTACTTCTTAAAGAAGATGTCAGACATGCACAAACAGTCAATGCCAACAGTTGACTACCTCGCCACAAAACGTATTGTAAAGTGGTTTGTCCTGGGAGCTGTTCTGTTGAGGAATGAGATCTAGCTCTTCCCAGACAGAGCAAAGAAGTGAGCATTGTTCTCTGAAAGTGGAGGGAAGAATCTCACTAAATCTTCACCTTCCTTCCCCCCACCTTAATTTTGCAGTTCCAACCATAGCTTTCCTAATCTCTACTTGTTGTTTTCACCTTATATTGTGCAGTATCCCATTCTTTAATGTTTTTCACCATAATTACTTACTAGCTAGATAACATACTGCTTACCACAAAGCTGCCAGCCAGTTATCTGGGACTCTGACCTCTTGAAATCCCTTCAAGAGAGATTATTCTGCAATAGTAATCTGGCAAACGGAGCCAAGCCTGCTCACTGTCTATACAAACAGGAAAGTGCATTGTCTCTGATGTATTAAAAATGATTTGACACCATCATTTAAGCAACTGGATATGCAGATATGGAAGCATGCAGACAGAAAATGAAATTGTATAGATCATGATCATCTCGGGGTTGATTAAATGAAATGAGAGTGCATTTCCTCTTTCATACAGAAAGAGGCTTAACATTAAAAAAAAAAAGCCCTACTAATCTTTTCTAAGATAAAGTTCATTAACACAATGATTATTCATTTGGCTTTTATAATGATACTGCTGCTTAATCACCAGAACATTGCTTCCTGTGCTCCAGGAGAACCAGCAGGAAACATCTGAAGAGATAGAACTGGTGCTAATGCAGCAGCAGACAGAATGGAAATCTCAGTGCTTTTCATTTTAAAAGTGGCATCGTATCCCTGCACAGGTTCTAAAAACCTAGTCGTCAAACAGCATGAGCTTTAAACTCCATGTTAAATTTATACAGCAATGAAGCTTCAGGTTTCCTGTTTCTACACAGTTAACATCTAAGTTTCCTCCTGGGTCCATTTCCATTATTTATTATATTATTTGCCTAGAGTAGCACCCTAGAGAAGCATTGTAATCAGGAACTGAGGTTGTGGTGGGAGAAATACAGTGTAGTCACTCCAGAGATGGTATAGCCTCTTGAGTTTAGCATCCTAATAAACAAGGCAAACAGTAATAGAGATAAACAAATGCTGGAGGTAGTTGTCTGGTTAATGACTTCCTTTCACTGCAGTTTTGATTCCCCACTTCATGCTCCTGCACAGTTTCAAACAAATCTCCTATGCTCAGCTGCCTGGGTCATTCAGTATTTGAAACTCCAGCACTAATCCTATGTTCCCTTCCTTCATCTGCTGAACGTGTTTATTTGATCTTTCACTTAACCTGCACTTATAATTTACATTCTCTGTCATTACTTTCCTTCATCTTTCTCTCCTTGAAGCTTCCCCTAGTTCTGATGGACCAGCCCATGCAGGTCCATGGCTGGCCCAGTGGCATCAGGGTCAGGTTGGTCTCCAGCTGCTGATTCAAATGCTACTGAGCAATGTCTCTTTTGCTTCCCCTCCCTGGCAATAACATAAGGTAGGGTGTGGAATTATTTAACCCTTCTCATTTGTTTTTCTAGAGTGTTTTTCCTCTAAGAAGCAGGGGAGTGGAAAGGGAGTAATTGGGAGATGCCTCCAAAGAAAGAGGAAAGGTTCTGGAAAGCTAGTGCTGGGGATTTTAGGACCTAATTGTGTTGTAAACATAGGGCAGGATGTGATCCATTTGCAAGCAGCCACAAAACAGCCTTTTTCCCAGAAAAAAAATATGAACATATCAGAAGTCAACAAAGGCTTCAATTAATCAGCAGAAAAATTCATATAAATACTGTGGTCTTCAGGCTGCTGCTTATAAGCATTTCTTTGCTTATTTTTACTTCTGCAGGAAAGGGAAGCCGTTTAAAGGGCATGATTCTTGCTCACAAAAATGTCTGTAGGGATAACAAAACTGGAACACACACCTGAGTATCTGCACACTTATTTAGAAAACTGATTTCAAAGGATCTCAGTCTGAGCCCACTCAAGTTGAACAAAGATATGTAATAACTTACTGAACAGTCTTGCTGTAGCCCTGGTACAATCCAAACTGGAAGATGGGATGCCTTCTGCTTGTCCTCCTATGAAACTTTTTTTTGGTAAGTGGCAACAAGTCATGCCATTAGCTTATGCCCCTGATTAGAACAAAGAGTTTATACTGAATTGTTCATTGTCTGTACTGTGCTAACACAGGAGGTGACAGATAAAATTACCACGTATCAGACTTGCTTCCTTTACCCCTCCTTCAAGAATCTGTTGGACTTAACATGTAAGGAAGGGGAGGAATTGGGAAGTGGTTTGTTTTGCTTAAAATTTTCTGAAGGAATTCACACCCTGTTTGTGCTATCCGTTCTTAATTACAGGCTGTATCCCTCTATGCTCTTGCTCCCTGGGGATAATTTTATGGCTGTACTCAGTAGGGTCATTAAGTGCCTTTTTTTCTCATACCTGCTCATTGCAGCAGTGAGGAAACCGGATGAAAACAATTAAGGCAAATATAACACTCTTCTGCTCTATTTGGGGCTGTCATAATCTGAATTAGCTAATAAAAACATTCTTGCAAGTGATCTGGTCTTGAAGACCCTCAAAATGGTTAAATGGTTGAATCTGAAAGCAGAACTTCTGGTTACAAATACGTGTTGCCCCCCAAATACATTGGAGTATCTGGGTCTGGTCACACTGAGTAGATGCAGCTGTAATAGGCAGCATAGTGTGAGCCTCAACCAAGTGTGATCCAAGGTATGGGCATCAAGGTCATGAAGTGCCTGCTAGATGTACCTACTCAGCTGTACTTTGACAGAATTCGTATCAGTGGGAACTGAGGGTACTTGACATGACAGAAGCATTCTTGCAGATGTGAAGGAGCAAAACTTTCCTGGGACTGCCAAGGCACCCAGTTTATCCAGCTCCAGAATAAGCAGTTTAGTGAAAGATCGGGGGTTTCTATTTTGGATTAGCCTCCTAAAATAAGACTTGAGCAAAATTTAGTACTTTAGAATGGAATAGTGTTTCCCTGCCCTCAGGGCACTCTAAGAATAAATACATTCAAGACTGAGGGGATGTTGTGCTATTAAGGATTGTTACAAGTAGCTCTATTATAATGCAGGGCATAATTTCAGGGGGTTTGGCAAATGCTTGTTTGCTTGCTTGTTTGGTTGTTGGGTTTGTTTTTTTTTTTTAATCTTTGCCTTTTATTTCACATCCTTTAACATCCACCTTCTATATTGGCCAAGGGAACATTATCACATTTTTAAATGATGTGCACGTAGCTGTCTGATTCTCCTCCCTCTACAGTCACATGCATAAGAAAATTAAAATGATTTACTACAGGTCACTGTTTCATTTAATTATGTATTTGCATGAATTAATGAACGTGTAAAAACAATGCATTTCATGCCCTGGGCACTCCCACCTATTAACTGAAAATGCAGTATGCCATAGAAATAAAGGGACAAAAAAAAACCCAAAACTGGAGAAGCTTCACCGTTAACAATAAAACCACAATGCCTGTTCAAAGAATCAAAGAAGCCACCAAAGTCATATATTGGCACGCGAGATCAGCTGTGAGTGCAGGACAAAGGCATGTGCTTGCTATGAAGACATGCTTCCTCTGGGGCATGATTGTCCAGTTCTTCCAGCGGAGTGGACCAGGCCAGGGAGCACCAATACACAAATGTTTTTCAAATCACAGCAATCCGCTATAAACTTCAATCAGAATTTTGCTCACAGGCAACTTTCTTTCCCAAGACATCTCCTACATAGTTCCTTCAGCATAAAAAGCCCCTCACTCTTTGGTTTTAAAGAAAATAAATGATGCTTTCAGCCCAGTCCTTTTCATTCCCTGTGACTGATATCAGAAAAGCGATGGTGCTGGTTATGTCTATGTAGATACAGTCTGGCAGAGCAGATGTGTTATTTAAATTACAATGCTGGGAATATATTTGTGTCAGTAGCTTTCCATCTCCTCTTCCAAGCATTAAAGTTATGATCAGAAGAAAGTACTGCTTCATGAGCACTACTGTATTTTCCTCTTTTCACAAGTCATTTTGCTACATCTGAAGAGCTTACTCATGCATTCCCATCCAATTCATTTTTATTAGAGCTATGTGTGTGTTATAGATAAGCTCTGAGGATGCAGCTGAAATCTGGGCTTCTTCCAGATTCCATGTATTTTCCCAGGTTTTAATCATTATATAACACTGTGTTATGACACAAGCTCCTTCTTGCTGAAATAAAATTGCCAAACTCAGTTTATCGAATTTTTGAAGGGTACAAAGTTCAGATAAGGAAAATTGAGATAGTAATCAAAAATGTCAGTGAGAATTATTTAAGTTTCTGAAAGCATAAAACAGTTTTTCTTAATTTATTCTCCTTTTTTTTTTCTTCCAGTATTCTGATTTCCCAAATACTTAATATTTAGAAAAATCTCTTCTTCATGAACTGTTCTTCTTTTCCTTTTAATAGAAAAACTGCCAGATGCAGTGCAATGACTTTGCAGAGAATAGCCAGTGGTCACTTCTCAGTCACAGAGAATGGGCACCTGCCCTTTATAGCAGCTGCTGACTGCACTAATTTAACAGCAGAGTGGGAATCTGATGAGCTTATTGCAGAAGACAATCTATGTTTGGGCCGGAAGGTGCTACCTAATGAGTGACATTAGAGAAGACAGATACATTTCTTAGAGGCACACAGCCAAAGGTGAGCTGACAGAAGTCTTGGCAAGGGAAATTCTTGTTAAATATTGGGGGGGGGGGAAATACTCACAGTGAGGATAGTCAAACACTAGAACAGGTTGCTGAGAGTGGTTGTGGAAACTCAGTAATTGAAGATGGTCAGAATTCACACTGCTTGCTCATGGCCAAACTAGAGTACTGGCCACTTTTAGTACCATACTTCTCTGAGTGCTGGGGTCGGACAAGGTGACTTCCAGAGGTCCCTTTCAGCCTAAATTGCTCTGCAGTTTAATGCCTTGGTTTCTCTACATGTGAAGTAATTGTTTAGCACCTGGAGAACACAGTATCAGTAACTTCAACCCTCTTTTATTCCTCCTTCGGCACTTTTGCCATCTACACAGTCACCCCTCAAGATCAGTCATGACTTGCTCTCATGGGAGACAGTCACAGTAATACTTTTCAGAAAGTATCAGCATAATCTTGGATACTTAATATTGCACCCAGAAAAATAAAAGGGGGGGGGGGGAGTTGATGTTGTGTCCTAAGAATTTCACTGCTACTCTTGCTAAATATTAATTAATTAATCTGCAGTTAAACATTCCTCAAACACTAACATTCCCTTTTTTTTTTCATTAATTTAAAAAAATGCAGATGTCAGATATCTGTCAAAGGTAGTCTAAGAGATTATGGGATTTTATAAGCAGGTTACTGATCGTAGCTCAGTGACCAGTTCTTCAGTATTTACTTCACGCTTATTAACTTGGCTTATATCTTGTACCACTTCATGGGATGGTGCAACTGATATGGTATCAGAGAATGTTGAAAGAAATTCTCAAATGTTAAGAAGGGCTGAAGGAAAGATGGTTTGTGGTGATGAGCTCCAAGACTGTGACTGAACTTATGTATTAATTGTTACAGGCAAATATCTTGCACAGTAACATTTGGCAGTCCAGATAACAAATATCCTGTGGTTTGGTAATCGTTTCTCTGGGTACAATGCTAGACTTGAAAATTCTGCAGGATCACTTGCTGGTTGCATTTACTTGCTGGTTGCATTTACTTGCTGGTTGCATTTACTTGGCCCACAGGGGCCAACCAGGTAACAGAAAAAGAGAAAACCTGCAGATGTTACTCAGACACCACACCAAGATGCAACTTCCTATCCCTTTCAGTAAGCAGTTGGAATATAAATGCTGTGATTCTTTATATAATGATTTTTTTTTTTTTAGTCTTAAATAGCAAAGGATAGTTGTTCTCATTACTCTTACAAATGTCTGATCTTCACTGGAATCCTGCTGTCTCCTTGCACGAAACTCATTATCTGAAAAGGAGAGGTGTAACATGTTTGACATTTTCAAGAAAAAAAATAGACTTTTAATCCAGATGATGTGGACAACATTGCTGCTGCTGCTGCCATTTATAGATTCAGAGATGAGTAGTACATCCAGCAGCGACGAGTGATGGCTAAAATGGCAGATTGTGTGACAGACTTCAAAGCAGAGAGGAATTTTCTGAATGTGATTCCCTTGATATTTTAGCACTTACAAGTCTGACTTTTATAAGTATAATATGGCTGAGTGAAAGGCCAAGAAATGTATCACCAATTTTTTGTTGTTGTTCTTGTGCTTATTTTAACCAGGACACATTTAGCTCTCTTCTTCCCAGTTTCTGCTATCTTTTTATTCCTTATTTCCTCTTCCTCATTTTCTCTCTTCAGTCAAAAAAGGAGGAATAAAAGGTAGGTGGAAAGCAGGAAAGAGAATATCTGGGATCTTATTGGAGTGGTAGAGAGACAAGATCTACTTCATACCTTAACCAGGTCATAATAGAAATGAAGTCAACACCACCACATGCTAGTGCAGACCAGTCATACAGTAGGAAATGCTAAATCTTGCACTTGAAACATTGTGTCTTGACGTGTTTTTTCCATTGCTTCTTCAATTTATGACTCAAAGGAGTCATTTCTAATGGAAATGATCAGTATTTCTCCTGTTTCTCTCAGACTTTCACAGTACACCCATAGTACTTCATATGGTTTAGTCTTCAGTAGTCCTGCAAGCACCAGAGAGTCAGAGTTGATGATCCTTATGGATTCCTTCCAACTTGGGATATTCTGGGTGATTCTAATTACCACCACCATCACTGCACACTAATCACCATGGTTGACATCCACCTGCAACACAAAGCTCAGAGTACCTGAGATTATTCCTAGCTGTTCTATCATTCATTAATTATGCAGTGGTAAATTGGCTGAAAAAATAGATGAAACTAATTTGATAATTATAAATTAATAAAATCTTGATGCTGCTTACCTGGAAGTCAGTAAGCATAGATATATACTGTTTAAGTAGTTCAAATACATAGCACTGTTAATTACTAATGCAAATTCACAAAGGAGAAAATGATGGTACAGTTATACAGACAGAATACATGTTATCTTCTTTTTTGCAGATAATTTTTATTTCCAGACATCTATTAAGAAAGACAAATATTCAGCTGTGTAAAATCATTATCGGGCCTTTTTGTGTATAGAGTTTGGAGCTGAAAAACAATTATGCAAAGAGGTTTTGGACTGACAAGGAAGACTATTAGAGCTTTAACAGGCTGAGGTTTTTAAACAACCACCAGAAAAATTGTACCAAAACTCTCTTGTGCCCTGGGGCACAAGATGGATGCAGAGCTCCCTTAGTTTAGTGTTGGTGCAGCTTCATAGCAGGGCAGAGAGAAGATCTATGACGTCTTGCCATGATTTACCAGCAGTGAGAACAGACCTGCACATGTGTGTATGGAAGCAGCTGAGCAGAGGGAGGTTGGTGAGAGGAAGAGTAGCAATAGATTTATTATATCATTTCTCCAGGTGTCCCTGTGACTTGGGTGTAGTGGCCCAGATTCACAATATCTTGGCAGTTAAGGATCCGAGGCAAACATTTACTCTGTCATAAAAAGTGGAACTGGCATCTCTGCAGATATGAGTACAAATTCATGTAACTCTTAAATTCTCACCTAAGCTTTCTATGAGATTTCAGGTAGGACAAGGGTGATATTACAAATCTAGCTGCTGGCTTTCTGCACTTGAATGCATTTCACTGAGTCTACACACAGCAAAATTAAAATGTTAGAAGAGAATGACAGAAGTAGTGAACTTCAAGGCGTGACTGTTTGATATTTTAATATTCATTAAAATGCAGTAATTATCTGATTGTATCTATTAATTCTGGCACATTAGATTGCTTCAGTCTTTAAATTCTACATAAATTTTTATCCCGATTAATTATAAGAAAAGGAAGTACACTTTATATGCCTTCTTTATTCTTAATCCTTTTTTCCCCTTACCTGAATGTTTCTCTTTCAAGCAAGGGACTATCGCTTATAGTGAATCAGGCACCTCCCAAGTGGGATGATCTCTTGAGAAATGAGACTTTATAACCAAAAAAAAAAAGGAAAATATGTCTTGCTTTCATCTTCAGAATGGCAACCTTAAGAGAGCTCCTGAAAAGAAACACCTGCATCCTGAAATTAAGTATTCATGGCATCACTGTGATAACACTTTCACCTACAACAGGAAGTGTAAAGGGAAAGGCATCTTGTAAATAATATTTGATACCACTGCTGGAGGGCCTTGAGCTTAAGGGTGGGATTTCTTTTGTCCACGTACAGTGTTAGGCATTATTTCTATACAGTGTTGTCTTTGGACTATAAGAATCCAAATAAAAGCTCATACTGTGTTCAGGATTTCACAGTGATTATCACTTCAAACTGGATTGGTTATTGTGCAAAACCAATATGAAATATTTAGTAAAAATATTTATACTCTTTATATGTAAACGTAAAAATTTCCATACAGAATGATTCATTCAGGTTAACTAGTCCATAATGAAGATCTGAGATTTTGGTCAGAGTTTTCCCATCAGTAAAACAGGAATAATAATGCTTCTGTGGTATTTAGAATGGGCATTTAGGTCTGCCATTGATGAGCGTTATGGAAGTGGAAGGCAATATTTAATACTTTACAGAAATCTCGGCTATCACTGAAGTGCAGCCACTGAAGGCATGGAAATATGGTGGGAAGACATTTTAGGCCTACAGGTTGAGCCTAACACAAAGTGCAAGTCACCCACAGCAAGCCACTCATTTTTCCCACATTAAGCCTCAAGAGAAAAACACATAAAGAAATTATCAGATCCATGGTTCACATCATCATTGTTGCAAATACCTAATAGGGGGGCAAGGATAAGATATGCTTCATGGTCTTGGGAATTGAGAATTTTTGCAAGATATTTAGACATTTTAGATTTTATTACAACATCAAAAATTCCAGTAGTGGCTAAGTGAAAAATCCCCTAAAATATACACGTAACCTGTGCTCTAATATTTGTATGAAATTCAGTCAACTAGCTTCCCTTACAAAAATACTGTAAATATCTTTTTGAATATAGGTAATCAGTTTTTATATCCATGGAGCTGAACAAGCTTTGTGAGTTTTAGTGAAAGTGGATTATCTTACTGTCTGTGTGTGTGGTTTCTGGGTTGGCCTGCAATTTTGCTAGTAGCCCATTTCCAATGAATTTACTCTTTGTTTCTGATTGAGGCACCATAGAAATGTTACTGTTTAATAATAACAACAGGTCTGCTTCCCAGCTGATGGAAACCAACTTAAGGAAATCATGTCATATCTGAGCTTTTATTTTATTTTGTTTTCTTTTGCTGTTGTTTTTATTCTAAGTCTGTACTTGTTCTGTAGTCATTTAAGTGGAAAAGCATGAATAATCATTTTATGTGAACAGTTTTAGGAGTCCCCCATCAAAAAGATGGGGATAAGGATCTACTTGGATTATAACACAATTTCCCTTGCGCTTTAATACACTAAATGTTGTATTTAAGTCAGCTCATAATACTTGGAAAGTAGTGAAAGGAAATCTCATGTAAGCATTATTAACTTCCCTGGAACTTACACTATTTGCCAATACTGACATTTTTCTCATTTTTCAGTTTAGAGATTAAGCATGAAAATGCCCAAATATAAGCAATTGAGAAGACAAAGATACTAAGATAATATCCAGCAGGAAAGAGGCACAGGGTTGTGATGGGAGCATCAGGTATCTTACTCATATTTTGTTTGCACATGTCAATACATTCCTTTTCTAACAGCACAACAAAGAAAAGTATCAGTAACCATAAATTACTTTTGCGGTCTTTACAGAACATCTCTCTAAAAGAAAAATAAATGGAATCTGTTGGGCAGCCAAATGGAAAAGACCATCTCAACATATTTTGTTCTGCTCAATACGAAATACACTAATCCAAACTCAACCCTCTGGGTTGTTGTTCCTATTGTCTGACAGAAACCTCAGAGCTGTCTTAAGAGCAAGCACTGGGCAGCTACCTGCAAAATGAGAGGAGATTGGATATTTGGGAAGAAATAGGTTGTGTAGCCAGTGGAAAATGGGTATCTGGTCTTAACTGCAGGCTATCCTTGCTCCAATGTAAGCCAAGACATTGAAGTCAATGGACTTGCTCTCAACTTACGCTGGGTAATCGGGGCGGGGGGGGAAATTGAAGAATAAGAGTTGGGTGAGGTGTAGCTGGTTTATAGCAACAGTGGTTTGCTGGCAAGCACTCTCTTTTCTTTCCAACTAAAAATGATGCTGTTTTGTCAGCTCTGCTTGAGCACTTTATTAATAATAATAAAAAAGCTTTTGTTCATGAATGGATGCATGCAATTTCCAGTAATTTTTATAGGTCTGTTATCCATGTGACTCACTGGCTTTAACTGAAGTAGTCTTGCTTCAGCTGATGGGGCTCTTGAACATTGCAGTGTATTTTCTCTAATCAGTTATCATAAAGTTATATTTTTCACCCAGGTAGTGTTTTGTTTCTTCTTATGCTGATGAAACAAGCTAACTTCTAGAGTCTTATGATGTCTTAATGTTTTAATCGTTTGCTATCTGTACTGAAGTCACAAATCACAGAGGTGGCAGTGTTTTCTGACTGCTGTGTTGCCAGCAATGTGCACCTACAATGTGTGCAAATTTACATATTGACAGGATGGGATAAACACACACAGCAATATCTGAACATGGCCATATGAGCTTCATTATCAGCACAGGGCCAGGATGGAGACTATCCGTTACCTTTTTTTCTCCAGCACTGCATGGCCAGTCTGAATCTGGGTAGAAGTGATGAAGTGACTTGCCCCAGGATCCTGGCCAGCTGCTTTGGAGCAAACATGTTGTTATGACCCAGGATGTGTTCCTCACTGTGTGTGCAATGCGATTCAGCCCTATCCGCCAGGGTAGTGGTTAATGGTACCAACAAAGTTGGGGGGGGGGCAGTAGTTTTTTTTTTTTAAACATCATCAATTAAACTCAGCGGTAGCACCTGTGGATTTCATGTATGGCAACCATAAGAACTCCAAATAATCAGTAGTATAAAACCTCACTAGTTTGTGAAGACCATGTTTGATGTGACCTCACATACACCCTCATCAAAAAATTCAGCTGAGGCAGTAAAAAAGATGGTACTTTAAAATCAAAAGGCAAGTGACCTCATTGCTACTGATTGTTTGCCCAAGGGTGAAACCAGAACTAGATTGTATTTAGAGGAGTGGATAAAAGCTTGTGACTGTAAGCTGGCAGATCAGGAAAGTACAATTTACTTTACAAAATCAAAAATCTGTTGAGAACTAACTTACAATTATAAGAACCAGCCCATACAACTAAAAGCAGTGCAGTAAAACAGTCCAGCCAGAGCTCAATGAAATAAAGATGAGCTGACCTACAGCTAGTCATTTTTGTTAGAGGCTTCTGGGCTTCAGAAATAGGAGCTCATCTAGTGAGCAATCAACTTTCTTCTGCATGAATTTTAGATTAAATTTAAACAATTAATAGAGTTTCTTTCTTATTCTTTTTTATGCCAGGGATCAACTGAGTAGAATTTTATGTGGAGCCCCCAAGCTACCTTTTCAGTCCTGTAGAAATAGAGAAAATAAGTAGATATGGGCTTCTTTTAATTGTTAACTAACATTTTTAAAAGCACAAAAATTACTGCATATGAGTTATTTCATCTCTTCCAAAGGAAGCATGTAATTTCTTATCCTAAGGCTCAATATACGTGGACTGGTCAGCTCTGAGAGCAGCCAGAGAAGAAGTTTGTGTAGTTGGAATAATTGCTTTATGCTGCAATCAGTAACTGAAACCCGTAGCTGAGTATCTTTTTCATTTAAAGTGCAGATGAAACTATTCCTGCAACCGTAGCCATACTTCATACTCATTCTCTAATCTGAACAATACATTTCAGTGCTGTCTCCTGGTTTTACAACTGTTTCTTTGAACTCTGTTATGAGAAGGACACAAAGCGCTATCTGTGCAGGGATAATGGCTCCTCTGGATGGATAAGCCCACTCACTGCCGAACCATTGCCAGCAGGGATCAGACACACATTTGATTTCTTCTCACATCCTTTGATTGTGGGATCACCTGTGATAACTTGATTCCTTCCCAGAGCATCCTTTGTCTGTGACTTCCTGGCTGGTGGCCTTCTTTAACTCACTGCGAGTAACAGTCATCCCCATGGCCTTCCTGATCAGCTCCTCAACCCATGTCTGTCAAATCTGGAGCCTCAATCAGGCAAGAGCACTATTTCCATGTAAGGTGTTCATTGAAAGGCTAGACTGGAAACATTCAGAGATTAAATCAGAGCAAGGCCAAATACTGTTGTTCCAGATGAGCTTCTGGAACCTCCCTTCTGCGTGATGCAACCTATCATCAGTTTTGGGACTCTTGTGTCTGATGTGATTCTGATAACATTACAAGGCGATTGCTTCCCAGTATGGTTGTGACCATTTATTGCTTCTATCTGCAAAACTGAGGGTTACTTTTGTTTTCTTTACAGGGTTTAATGAGATTTATTTTTTTTTTATCTTAAGCTGTTTATTGTCTAATTACATTCTTTTTTGACATGTCTATTTTTCGGCATGACATTGCACCAAAATAAGACAGTGTTTCAAGGAAAAAAAGATTAAAATCAGTGGTATTTCATCCTGTTGTTACTTCAAAGATGTGTGAAGCTTTTTGCTTCCTTTTGGATAATTCTGATTCTGGTGCAAGATTAATTTGGCCCTCACCGCAAGGATTACGTAAAAAGCTCTTTTAAAATGGGCTTTCAGTTTTGGAAGGAAACACAGAAGCTAGGTCTATAATAATTGTAAAAGGTTCATGCAGAAAGAGATGCTTTCAGTTCAATTGTTCTGAATTTATCAGATTCTCCTTGCACTGCTCCAGGTGCATATACAGAAGGCATTTTTCCCAGCAGAGTTTTGGTGCTAGTGTGATAACAATGTGAGGACTGATCATGTACACTTTCTTCATAATTTATTTATAACTGCTTAATTAAGTTATTATGAAGTCTTTTTCTTATTGGCAGGGAGGATGCAATTAATTTTCTTATCCTTTCCTTCATAAGCAGAATCTCTGACATACTATTTCTCTGCTAAAAGTGCTGTTTTTCAAAAGACATTACATCACCCACAAGATAATCTCTGATGACCAGTTCAAAACTTACCCTAAGTAAAACTGCACCACTAACAAATCTTCCTCTCTTTTTAAGTCAATTACTCTGGCAATATACCCAAACAATCCACTATATTTCTTTGTCTCTTATTTATTATGCATTGCAAGGCAAAGAAATTGCCAGTTCTTTTGTTTTCACTTTCCTTTTTCACGTATGTTTTACCTATTCTAAATTTCCTCCAAGACTTTTGCTCTCAAGACCCTTTTCCTTTAATTACTGCTACTTACTGGTCAAGTTTTTGTAAAGCACATGGTGAAGGCTCCAAGAGAAGTCTGGCATCAATATTTCCAACAGAAAGCTGTCTTGGGAAACCACACCTGGGTCGTGCACAACAGCAAGAGTTTTGTTGCTCTGGACTCACCTGCCCCTATGGCAAAACATCATCCAGCTGCTACAGGTGATCAAAAAAAACCCACATTTGAGTTCTCAAGAAAAGAAACAATAGGAGAGTTGACATCACTACGTATTTTAGTGCTTCATTTATCCTGAATAGGACATCCCAGTCATTGTTGCAGAAGACTTTCAAGTTTAGGGCTAACACCCAAATGTTTTCTCCTTTCCATTACACTGCATTTATCTAAAAGGGAAGAATTCCCCCTGGATTTTCCAGATCTCCTCCTTTCATTTACTCGGTTACATCATTCCCTTCTAAAAAAATGTGACTTCTATTTTAATAAGTTGCTCCATCTGGGGTCAGATTAAGTCATTCATCAGTTTACATTCTGTTTGGCAAAACTACTACGCTTCTTAAAATATTTGTTTAATACTACAGTGAGAGAAGGTTCAGAATCCTTAGACCTCAGTTGTGAAATATTAATAATAGAAATCACTTAGTAAGAAGTGAAAGCTTTTTTAACGCAACAAGGTCTCACAAGAACATCAGAAATGGCAAAGAAATTTCGATGCTCCAAAACTTACAAAAATCAGCAGCCAGCAGGGCCATTTTGTCTTGCAAAACATTCAGTATTCATCCACCTACAGAAAACAGAGTAATCACAAGTGTCTTGCAAATAAACTGTTTAAACCTATAAAGTATATGGGATATAAAGCCATTTCCTATTTCCTCATTTGAAATTTCCATCTTGGTTTGAAAGCAACAGTAAAACATTCGAGACTGACTATCAAAATACCATGCACCTGCTTTATTTAATTTCATGTAATGCCAGTCTGCACGTATATAGTTTATTTTTCTCACAAGCTCTTTTTTATTCTCTCCTCAATCTTGTGTTGATGTCACAAATAGATTTTTACCTCTGCACTTCTTATGGAACCAAAACTTAACACTTGACTTTAAAATATGATTGTGCTTAAAACTAATCTTGCTAAATCACTGATTTCATTGAAAAGATAAAAATGTTTAATGAAAAATACGCTTAATTCACTATTTTACAGTATTAAATATTTGTAAGAAAGATGTTGATTAGGCAGCAAAGTTCTAAATTCTTTTTTTTTTGTACAAATGCATTTGCACTGGGTTTCTACAAAATTTATTTGTTGGTAATATAATTTTTCTGAACAGTTTTACAGGAAGGCATTTTAGAATTGCACATAGTGTTGAAGTCCTCTGTACAGCAGAGTTACTCCCTGTCCTTGGGTAAGCTACTTTTGCTTCATGGTCTCATCCAGGATACTTGGTGCTTACCCAAGTACTGCATCACTTTAGGTCTACAGTGCTATTGACTTCAGAGCCACCAGAGTGATTCTGGTGCAGATATAAGCTGACCGACACATTCACAGCATCTGGTCAACATTTGAGTGTTCTTCACTGGTCTCAACTGCAGTTCTATACATGGGTCACATTTTAACCCCACACTTGCCTAGTCTGGCTCACAGAGCACAAGACAAACATGTCATCAAAAAGCTCTCTCTTATGTGCTGTCAGCTGGCATCATCCTTCTGGTTTACCTGGGCAGTGATGGACCATCAGCTGGGGAGGTAAAGCCAAAAAGGCAGTTGTGACTCCAGCTGAGAGGAAAGAAATGGAAAGGCTGCCTTGCAATTCATTTTGTGGTTTGTAGACTGATTGCCTTAATGGCACTCTCATTAAAAGTTCTTGCTGTGAAACACTGTTTTCTTTCTCTTTTGGAATCCTCTGCATTAATAATTAGTAGCTCCTTTTGGAAGTTATTTATAGAAAGTATTGCTCTTGTGTCACTTTATGCTAGGCAAGACAGAAAGCAAGCGCTGTTCAGATGCATGCACAGAGCAGATGTGTTTTACACTTGGTTAAGAACTACAGGATACCCTTTAGAGACAAGCAAAATTCAGAAAATGGACTTCTTCCCAAAACTACCATGATACTCTAGCAGCAAAGGGAGTGACACTGGCCACACATAAATAGGAAAGGTAAGTCTCCTTTCAAAGCTTTTAGGGGCTTGCCTGGCACATAAGAAAAGCTCTCCATCCTCTCCCTATGCTGCAAACCTGCAGAAAGCATCATTTTCCAGTGCTGTCAATCTGGCCTCTTTCTTAGGTGCATATCTGCACATTCAAATTATAAAAACAGGGCATTTAGTTCATTAAGCTCGTGCCAGGATAAGTTCACACAAAGCAAAAAGCAGTTAAATTAAACCCCTGGGAAGGGAGGGAAGAAGTGGCGGAGTGTGTGGTGCTGGCAGTGCCTGGATAAGGGCTGCCAGACAATGGTGATGGGAAAGTTTAATTTTAAACAGTGGGAGCAAAACACTGAATCATGTGGGGAAATAGAGATTGTGGAAGAAATAAGGCTGGCAGAAAGCTGCACTGAGCAGGGCTAGCAATGAGAGGAAGAGGATGGGTGCGCAGGCCCATATGTGTCCTTGCCAAGCAATCTTAAAAGGACTCCAACATTAGAAAAAAGGGATTTATTTTTTTCATCCCCCCTCCCACTATATCAGAAATACAGCTGCAATGCAATCTGCTGTTAGTGCAGGGAAGGCGTTAGCAATGAGCAGGACAGTGCACTACTGGGAATCAGTGCTGGTGGAAGCGGTGATCACCAGGCAGGGCAGAGTCTCAGCTCCCACACCTCACAACATCCTCACAGTGTCCACCCTATTGGGACTGGGACAAAAACAAGCATCTTAGCAGCCTTTCAATAGGCCATCATTTGTCTCCTGGAAAACAAGGCATTAATCCTAACTCTTGTCTCCTAGACAGAGCATGATATATGTACAGCATTGGATAAGGCTTGTAAACACAAATATAACAAAAAGCCCCGGCGAAGTGATATGCTCTTTGTCTTTGCTACCTCTCCCATCCTTCTGCAAGCCTGTCCTGGTTATTATTCTTCCCCCCCCCCCCCCCCCCCCCCCCCCCCCCCCCCAGGAAAGAATTGCTTTTAATTCAGTCCTATAAGAGGCAAAGATGCTTGCAGAGCAGCCTCTGTGCATCCTCGTAGACACAGTCGCATAGAACAAATAGAAGAAAGAGTTTGATAATAATAAGTAATTATAATTAGCACATATTTAGTCCTTTACATTTTCAAAGCACTGTACAAACATTAGCTAATGAATATTTGGTAAGCAAACATTTCAGGCTTCTTGAAGGACTATTATAAACTATGAGGAAAATGCAATATTTGACTGACTTTTTCTTACTCCTGCATTTACAAAGTTATTAGGCTTTGTTACACCTGTAACTTAATATTGCAAGACATTCTGTATTGTTACTCTTACAGTATTTAAGCACTGCCTTTAACTAGAATATAAGGGCTTGGGGTATGAAGAAATGAGCTCTTTAAAGCATTTTTGAAAGAAAACACTGGTGGGCAAACATTTTTGCCCTAACTTTTTCTTCTTGTTTTAATGTACTGCAATATGACCAGCCATAGGTCTGGACATCGAGACTGAATAAAGGCACTGATCTTCCTTTGCCATGCTCATATTCCCATATAGAATAACCCAATGCTTTGCATGAAGTTGGCCCAGGACTCTCCAATATATTCCACATTTGTCAACTTTGGGGATTCCCTTTGGGTTAGAGGCACCATCCCATGGTCAGTTTTCTGTGCTTTCCACTGGGAAGAGCAAAAAGTGTAATGGACGTATTCAGAACAGTTATTTGCAGTTATTTTGCTAGAGCTGAGGTTATGTGCATCATTTGAAGAAATAGAAACCCAGTTAATGCCATAACAGACACCACCCTGTAGTAAACATACAACTGAAACTGCAGAGGTGGTATAATTGCTGGTATGAGCTGCTGTATCCTCCAGGAGCTGAGGTTAGTGCGTCCCCTTTGAGAGAATCCTACCAGATAAAATAAAAGAGAAAAATATACCTTTCCTTCTCAGCCACGCCAATTATACACCAAACGCTGGGTCAGATATTTCTCTTTATCATGGATGGAATTGTTTGTGTTTCATGATATTGATAATGAGAGGAAAAGCAGAAATAGACTGTGTCCAAACCTTTCAGAAGGTCTAATAACTTTGAAGTTCAGCCACCCAACTGCTCTCTAAGCCAAAACCCTTAGATGCAAAAATTCTGATGTTTACAGCTCTTCTAATGAGCTTGTCTTGATGGCTGTAATTGGTCTCTTCTTTCCTTGTCTTTGTCCTTGACTTTGAAGTTTTGATTCATTACCTTGTGTAGATTCTCCTCTGCACCATGACAAACAATTTCATACCAATGATTCTTCTGTTTCATTTGTATCCAAGTTGCCTTTTTTAAACTAGCACACTCTTATCTCTTCATAATCAATTTTCTACTTTCTAAATATCCACAGTTTTGGCATCCATATAGCAAGCTTTCTTCACATGAAGTGATTAAAGTATTCAGCTTGCTCTTCTTCCTTCACCTTGTGTGCTTCAGTTTGTGCTTTGAGCAGTAGCTGGGCAGCATATATTTCTTGCTTCTTAAATTCTGCAGATTATGTGTGATCTCTATATTAGTTTCTCTTCCAATTGCTTCTGCTTCGCTATCCTTGCACAATATGCATTAAGCATCTGCTTCTGCCATTGCCTCTGAAAGCAGAAGTGATTTCTTCTGCCAATTTTCCACTTTCCAAAAAGAAACAGTTCTTTCAAGGTTTGATCTTCTTGTGTGCTTTAAAGTCAGTAATAATATAGTATACGCAGCGTATTACTGAACTGGGGATAAAACAAGAAACACGGATAGAGCAGCCAAAATATTTAATAATAAATTCTAATATGTGTTCTGCTTGACAGGCCAAGGGAAATACAACATTGCTTGAAATGACAAAAAGCCCTACCAAGAAGCAATCTGGACCCCAGATACTAAGGCCAGGCACAAGGACAGATCTGGTGTTCTGACTTTGTAGAGTTATTTCTTGTTGATCAGATGTTTAGTCATCTAACTAAATTTTTCCACTTATTTTTGGTAGGAAACCTGTTCCATGTTGCAAGGATGTTTTGATATTTTGGGAAGTTTAATTTCTTGTATCTCTGTTTCCCATATCACAGTTTAACTTCTATTTAGAGTGTAAACCTTTCAGGCTGGGAAAAATAAATAATACACTGTTACTTGTGCTATCTGATAAAAATAGTAAAGACAATACACATACAGGATGGAAACTGATTTTTCTCTCTGGCTACACTTTATATAAGATTTTCCTAATAGGAAAATAAGTTTATTCCGTGGTTGGCGTAGTGAATATGCAGTTTGATGTAAATGCTTTCAGGCTCTACATTTGTACAAATAATCTGTCATAAACAGCTGCTGCACTTAATTTTACATAGAGATAGAGCTCAACATGGAAAAAAGGTAACTAACAAAAAATCAAAGTGAAAAATCAAACTAAATGGCATTTGAGGGTTTTGTTGTTGTTGTTTTAACATACTGAGTGATATTTTCCATTACTGTCATTTCTCCTATACTGTTCTGGGTGTCATCAACATCCATATAACTCAAAAAGGTAATCCAAAATTAAGGAGGGGATTATCTTTACAGTATTTCCAGTTAATCTGAAAAATAAAGCACCATAAGTGCTTAATCAAAAGTGAGTTTTCTGTCTTGCTTTTGATGGTTCATGTAGTCTTGATGAGCTTTGTAAGTCCCCAGCTCCTCACAATGGAAAGTCTGCATTTTTTCTACCTCACCCACCACAACTGGTCATGCAAGATGACATTTTGTCACATTATCCCTTACACAAGGCAACAAAAGAATGCATGCTCAAAGGCTTAAGAGTGAAAATACAGTAAGGAAAAGTCATATATGGGAAACAGATTTCATTCCTTCTGTAAAGAGCCAGGTTCAGGTTCTGCTGTAAGCCTTTAAAAATCTTACAAAAAGGCAAACTTGATTCTTAAACCTGCTGAAAAGGTACGAAACTGTTTAGATGGTAGGTATCATCAGGCTGCTTCTCAGCAGGGAGCTCTGATTCATCAGCATGAGGGTTTCCCCAAAGCTTTCTGCCTACATCTTCTACTTAGCTTGGCAAGGACATTGTCAGAGAATAAAAGACTTTTTCCTCATGTCAAAGGGCTGGCATTCATCAAAATGATAATACTTTTTACCTAGAGCACCTTTTAGACGAGGTTCATGAAGCCTGTAAAGATGACGATAAAGAGAAAAATGTTGCACGATTTTTTATTATATTTTTGGCTCTAAAACTGATACTGCACAAAATGCAAGATTTTTCTTTCATAAGTTTCCTTTGGCTTTTACTTTATAAATATTCTTTGATTAAACCAGTGAACTGGTTTTCACTTAAAGCATAATCCAAAACCTGTTAAGGTCAACAGAAAGCTTCTTGCTAATTTCAGCAGGCTTTGGATCAATCTCTAAGTGCAAAACTGCTCACTGAATCAAACAAAAAGTTTTTATATAGCAAAAGAGAGATTCACGCTTTGCAGGATCAAGTACTTCACTATGAGGATAGTCTGAAATCCAGTAAATCTTCCAGAAATCTTTCCCTTGATTGTGATGGGTTTGGGATTAAGTATACTGTATCCAGCCTGCAAAATCAAGGGTGTCTGACCAACACTGGGCACTTTGTACCTTCACCTCCAGGGAAAGTGGAAAACACATGACATCCTAAAAAGGGGGCTTTTTAACCCTCCATACTGAATTGATTTATTGTAGTAGGAACTGAAATGAGGCGGTTCAGCCACAGTTTGTCACAACCCTGTAAATCCCCTCTAGATCCCCAAACGTAACGTTATCTGTCTTTACCATTGATACGCAGGGCTTTTTCATTGAGGAGCAGAATGTCCAGGCGGTTGCAGTATGATTACATGATCATTTTTCACATTTCCTCCCCTAATTACTTTTTGTTCCTCTGCTTTATAACCTAATAAATAAAACCTGCCTTCTTCAGGTTTTATTTCCATTTGTTAGCTCCTGCCTCCTGTTTCAGTAAGTCTGTTAACCCAAATCCTGCTTCACACCTCGACTCAGTCGCAGTGACAGCTGAAAGAAGTCCCTCCAGAAATCAAGCCAGGCTTGTCACACTCTCACTTTAGCTGTTGTTGGGGTTTAGGGTATATTTAGCTTAAAATATGGGACTAAACTAAGCTATAGTTTGAGAGAATAAAATGAGTTTGAAAGGTCTATTTGTCTCTTGTCAAGCAAGAAATCCTCTCTCATTAACCTCAGAAGTATCAGAAAAATAAGCAGCAGCAAGTTTTTCACAGTCAATTGACAGAGCAGCTTGTGAAGTAACTCTCTATCCCAAAACATGTTTTAATATCTAATTTGACTCTAAAAGTTAAATAATCTGAATGCCAGTAGGCGATCAATAACTCCATTGTTTCATTTCATGAATTTTTAAATTTTTTTTAACTGAAATTAAAAAAAAAAGTTTAAGCACAAAATAAGCCATTTGATTAACTTGAAATGTTTATGATGGCTTCCATTTCCACCAAAAATTCCGCTTTGGGAGGGGTTTTAATGAATAATATGAGGATAATATGAAAGCATACGCACACTGTCCAATGAAACTGAAGTTCTCATGATTTTACTTGTTAAAAGTGTTTCCTAGCACTTCCTCTCAAACAGTAGTTTATCTGGTGTTGATGTTTTAGTGAATCTTTTGTCACCATGATGACTTTTATTCTCTGCTTCGGACATTAGCTTCTAAACCAATTAGGGTTTATGTGAAAAGCAGCAAAACTCCGGGTTTGGAGCTCCCAGATGAGCTTGCTCCCAAGGTGTGCTGGAAAGCACAGCAGTGGCATCCCATAGCTGTAACAACTGAGATGTGCCTAGTTCATCTTCTGTTAGGACTCCCTAAATGAATAGCTTCTTTATAGTGTGAATAACTGTTTCCCTATCCACCCCTAAAATAACTTCAGAGTATGCATGAATTGGTCCATTGAATTTTTATTTCTTTTTTATTTGTAGCAGAAGTCATATTTTCAGCTGATTTCACCTTAATGAAGTTCAGAAAGTAAATACATTTCACAAGACACATTTAGTCATTTCCGGAGGTGAATATTGGAGTGTACATGATTTCTCATCATTGAGCATTTCTAATGCGTTGGAAAGACCAAGATATATATATATAATTCTGATAGGCTTATGGCTGAATCTCAGTAGCAATCTAACATACACTTGTTAAAATCTTTTACTATGAATTATGGCTTTCCTTCTTCCCTGGTTTTCCAGAAAAACTTTAAATCCAAACTGCACTGTGGGACACAGATTGGTATACCAATATCCACCAGAAGTTCATTCCTATGAACAGTCCATGTCCTATGAACAGAACTAAAGAAATACAATTTAATCATTACAAAACTCAATACTACCTAGAAAAAGGTAAAAACAAGCCTGCCGTTATAGAGCTCTGATCCAGTTTTAAGCTGCCAATTATTCTGATAACTCCTTCTAAACACCACTCTACAGAAATATTATCCATTCAGTCATCTAAATGGAAACCAATTACTTCATATTTGAGCTACAGAGCAACAATATTTGTGTTATAATTAAGATAAAACCAGAAACCTTTAGCAATAATACGCTTAGGTGTGTATGTCTGAAATATAATTCATAGGGTTAAAAAAAAAAGGAAATAAAACACAATAAACAATCTTAGCGAAAGGGAATTTGATCAAAAAAGTCATTTCTAGCACTTGTAATATTCCTTTATCCCCTTCTATTTCCTTGTTTTGTTAAATAAATAATCTTTGGCCATTGCAAATAGTGAGAACACCTGTGTCACTTGAATATTTATTTAGTTATCTTATGAAAACAAAGTGGTGGTGGTCTGTTACTTTCTTTAAAACTATTGAAAAGAACTCATGACAATTTGTTACATGCATCTTTTATAAAAAGGACATGGAACTGCTGGAACAAGTCCAGAGGAGGCCACGAGGATGATCAGGGGACTGGAGCACCTCCTGTTTGAAGACAGGCTGAGAAAGTTGGGGCTGTTCAGCCTGGAGAAGAGAAGGCTGCGTGGAGACCTCATAGCAGCCTTCCAGTATCTGAAGGGGGCCTATAGGGATGCTGGGGAGGGACTCTTCATTAGGGACTGTAGTGATAGGACAAGGGGTAAGGGGTTAAAACTTAAACAGGGGAAGTTTAGGTTGGATAAAAAGGAAATTCTTTCCTGCTAGGGTGGTGAGGCACTGGAATGGGTTGCCCAAGGAAGCTGTGAATGCTCCATCCCTGGTGGTGCTGAAGGCCCAGTTGGACAGAGCCTTGGGTGACATGATTTAGTGTGAGGTGTCCCTGCCCATGGCAGGGGGGTTGGAACTGGATGATCTTAAGGTCCTTTCCAAACCTAACTATTCTATGATTCTATGATTCTATGGTCTTCTGATTCATTGCAAATATTGGGACAGTGTTATTCATCGCCATCAAGTTGACATCAGGTAAAATAAGGGTCAAGATGGCTTGAGTAATGAAGACTGTCACTCTCTGATAAAAACATACTAACCCACCTTTTGGAGGTTTAAGCAACACTAAGTAAGTAATGACATCAAAAAGAGTAGCTCAAGTGCAAATTAAATGTATCTCTCAGTGACTGCGTCTATGCTTATTTTTAGAGTGTGTTATGCAGACAAAGATATAATTATATGTAACTGAGTTGTAACTAAAGCATGAAATTAAATACAGCCCAGCTGACGGAATTATTGAGGAGTTATTTCTCTTTGGGTTGTTCTCCCCTTGATGAAGGGAGGTTACCACAGATTTGGTCTCTCTACCACCAGACACCTCCACTCCAAAAAGCCACGTTGTCAGCGCTGGTGCTATTTCAGCAGCTATTGCACAGGTTCTGCTGATCTGGTATGTGATTCTCCTTCCACTATCTGGAAGCAGCTGCCAGTGATGGTATCGAGAATTTTGGATTTGGCAGTGCTGATTGATATATGCAGCAAGATAAAGCAGTGCTTGGGCCAAACTTGACCCACTGTAGCAAGTAGCCTTGATTTTTTTCAATAGGGAACAGAGAAGGGCTGGTGGCAAAGTTGCCCTGAAAATTGCAGGTTGCTAAGGCCAGTAGAGATGTAGGGTGGGAGGTGGCTGTAGCTTCAGCCAAGCACACAGACCTGGGGTCACCTGTCTGACCACGTGCTGGAGGATATAAGATTGTCATACAATTGGTCTGGTGTGTTCTGGCCTAATTTAAGGAAAAGAATTGGAGAACTACTTATTGGGCTCAGTCATTCACACTTCTCACAATTCACACATGGCAAGCATGCAGACACTGTTCTGAAAAGTCTAGTCTCTAAGAAATCAGAGATTTATAGGAATGTTCTGAGAAAGCTGGGTAAAAATGACTTGCAGAAAAGACAAGTTACTTCACTGGTAAAGGAGATCATTTATCAGCATCAGATGAGAGAAAGATCATGGAATATCTCTGCCACTTGGATAGAACCAAACTGGATAGGGCATGGGAGGCTGGGTTTAGTCCTCTTCCTTAGCCAAGAACAGCAGTAAAGAATTATTAGGTGCTTTCAGTGATATATAAGCCACTTGTGTTCCCAGATAAGCTAACCTGTTTGCAGTCCAGCAAGTCTGGTGCTTTGCATCAACTTGTTTCCCCTTGCACAGCCAAGATAATGAGATCTTGGACCTTCTAAATGAACCGAGATTTCAATGGAAGTTTAGAGGGCAGCAAAATGCTTTCATAGGCAAATGCCTAATTTGCATTTCCTAAACTCACCTTTTAACCTTGGGATATCTGCTCTCTACAGGTTTAAGCCACAAATTAAAACAGGAGGTCACTGAATGCCAAAATGTACAGAATGGTCAATTATCCAACAGTGAATCACACTTCTGGTGTACGTGCAAGCACTTGAATCATATTTTTCTTATATAGATAAGTATAGTTCTCCATAAAGCTGGTAGTTATGTTTTTAAGCACCATCTCCACTGTAACTAGGATTCAGTGCCACTGTAAATGGCACAACCTTCAAGTGACAATATTATGAAAACTGATTTAAATGTCCATTAGATTAAACTTCCATAAATATGGAGCTGTTTACTTTTAATTAGCTATCTGTGCATGCTTACCCATATTTACAAATGAGTACAGTGTCTGCTAAGGTTTAGAAAAATGGCATGAAAATTAAGAATAAAAGGCACAATTACACTAAAGATGGATCTCTACCCCAGCTGACTTTCCATGGCTCGTGATCTCCCCACGCTCAGCAATTCTCTGTCTGCCCTCCCTGTGTTGTGGGGAAGGGCCCTTCTCAGTGTGCTTTCTCAGTATGAGGCTTTCAAGGGAATATATGTTTATTAGCAGAAATAATAAGTTCTACAATTTGTGTTCATCCTTCCCAGAGATAGAAATTGCTTCAATGTGGGTGATGAAGGACACTAAAGAAACCAGGATATTGAGTGCACAGTGTACTCTCCCTTAAAAAACAACTAGGGACTACTGGGGTTGGTGAGCATAAAGCTAGCCTGCAGCTTATCCTGCGAACTTTGTCTTCCAGAGGGAAAAAGCCTGTTACAGCATTATCTAGGTGATTTTCTTGGCTTTCTATGGCACAGCATGGTGGAAGGCTTGACTAAGAGATCAGCAATAAGAGAGGACTTAAGTCCTCCATGAGGTACATATCTGCATTTCACCCACTTCTAAATAACTCAAATAATCTCTGATGTAGCATCTCCAAATCTCCATGTGGAAAGAGTCACACAGACTGCACACACACAAAAAACCCAACCAAATATCTAGTAATTTTCTTTAATGCAACTTAGAACCAAAAATATTATTTCACCCACTGCACTTGGTCACTGCAGCTTCTTCTGCAGTGTTGTTGTTCTGACTTTCCTGCTTCCCCTAGACCAGCCTGCTACTGGGCAGCACCTGCAAATCACAAAATAAAATGAAATAAAGTGAAATGCAATGCTGCTCTTTGGGATAGCAAGCATAAAAGCTTTATAGAAACAGCAGCCTGGTGCCTCAGTGGATGAACACTGGCATTTGGCACTTTGTAATAGGTTAGGAGCCTCTGAGTTTATCATAAACTTAATGCCGTTTTACAGCCCATCTTCAAAACATTTACACAGATAGTAAAAGATGATGGATATTTTCAGAGCATTCCTCTTCCCCAGCAGTTTCCCTTGCAGTAACACTGCACGAGCAGCAGTGATTTGAAATATATTATTGATGTATCTTTGAAGATCTATTATATGATACTTTGTGTTTATTGCTATTATGCAACTGGCTTCTAAGTGTCCTCTTCTATTCGAGGCAGAGCCAAGAAGATACGATCAGTATTGTTATTATTTATATTGCAGTGTAAGAGGCAGTAACACATCAGGGCACCATTGATTTAGATACCATACAAAGACACAGGATAACAGAGTAGCTGCTCTTTACATTTTAAATAAAAGAGGAAAACAAGACCAGAAAGATACAGTACGTTAAATACAGAATGAAGTGCACAAGAGAGAGATATGTGTTTGCACCAGTAAAATTAATGAGATACTTACTTTGCATTTTGTGGTAGTCTCTCAATTGACTCCTCCATGATGGGAAGTTGGAGAGGCAAATAAAGAGCTAGATAATTAGATGCCAATACAGAAATTCTGATTGGGAAGGTGGGCAGAGTTACAGGGAGGTCAACTCTTTTATTACCACTGGATCTTGAACATTTTGCTGTACCATGCCTTTAATATCTATTCATGCACGATGTTTTGTATGGATTATGTAGCTCAGACAGCATTTTCTTTTCATGCATACTCTGGTCTTATTTATTCTCACTAATGTTGCTAACATCTCTAAAACTAAGAACTGGATCAAATTTACAGTGAGATGCGCAATAGATTTTCTGTTAGCGCTGATTTAAACAGAGGTCTGAGATGTTCCTATAGCCAAGATGAACTGTGAGTACAGTTAGCAGGGGACATCCCGTTGGACATTGCTTGCTAGTAAAAGATAATGACAGAGTGTAAACATAACAGTATCTTCTAATCAGAAAATGAGCTGGCAAGAGCAATAAGCAGGAGAATGACTTGAAGTGTTTAAAAACAGTAGCCAGAGCGGAGGCCATTGGCTTCTGATTGGATAAACACTAAATTCTTCTTTAGCAAGGAAACTCCATGGGATAGTATCAGTGGTTTTGTAAAGCCAGTGGATAGAAGAATGTCTCATATGAACCATCCCAATTTTCTTATTCATTCGAAGAGTTCTGCATGCCCCCAAACACTACCTATGCTTTTCATCTCTTGTCAATTTGTTCAGTAGTTCTCAGTTCAGGTTGTTTTTAACACTGCAGGTCCAGCAGTAGCTTTCAGCATCCTGAAGTGTTAGGGAAAGAAATGCTCACTCTAGCAATGAAGCAGTAGCCCAGCCTTTAAGAAGGGGAGTTCTGTAAATTAGACATTCCTAAAATAATAAAAGCAGCTGTCTTGTCCACACCTGCAGCACTGCAAGTATATTTAGCATAAGACATAGTCAGCTCTCACGGGAGACTATGTTCAGCATAGAACTACATGTGTTACCTTATTAGGTTGGAGATATATGTTGTGTTTTCATGTAGAAATAAATTTCTAGTTTCCAATACTCTGTGTATTCCATGTTAAGACTTCTTGGTGTATTTTCTGGGGTTTTCTGAAAATGCACTCATTCTACTTGCTTTGTGTTTCTGATTTTATTTTTATCCTTAGAATTTCAAAGCATGTCCTTTAAAAATCTTAGAAATCCCAAAATGCAACTGCAGCCATTAGGTTCCCAGGGATAGATTAATCACACATATATATAACTCAGCTGAGAAGCAGAGAACTACAGATCTGATGATGCTTTGTTACAACTAAAAAGCCCTTTATTTTGTGGTTCCTTCTTTTACTATAATCTGTACATTTCTTTTTACTACCATGTCTTTAGAACCAATACCAAACACCCACAATCTCTGAGTATTTTAATTCAATTTCCTTATAATAGGTGACATTTTAAATTTTAAGTGTGGCTAATTCTCTTTTCAGAACTGTCAAGTTGCATGGCTGAATGCCTCTAGGACTGATAGCTGCACAATACACAAGGCTACACCAACATACAATAGCTGCACATCTACACAATATTTTGATAGTGTGACAGTAGCTCTTGATAATAATGCATTTGTGTCACAGTTTTGGCTAGCAGTTGTCAGAATACTGGTGAATTTCCAGTTATTACACAAAATCAGTCTTCATGCGGAGCAGTCATGTCCCAGAGCTTTAGGATATGGGTAATCATTTGACATCTAATTCATGAAGGGCTTCAGCCATGTGCGTAATAAATATATGTGTGCTGGTGATTATTACCACAAGGCGATGCATTAAAATTGCCACTATCCAAGAACTTATAATTCGATACTGTTATGTGCATTTCCAGGGTGGAACCTATAAGTTTGCAACTGATTCTGTGCAAATATGTTTATGCATATGTAATCCTTTCCTAGATTAATCTGATTTTCAGCATGTCTTTTACTATTTGTATACTATTTTTGGCTTTCTGGGTGTAACAGTAATAGGAATCCATTTATAGTATGATGTTAAAAATGAAATGATGCCTTAGCCACCATCTAAGTTCATAATTTTTTTCTAATTGCTTAGCATTTTTGAAAAATATTTAATGTTCACTGGTAGAGCAGATGGAGCTGTGAGCTGTGAATGCTTTTCCATATGATAATATGCTTTGGTTCTGGCTGATGGTGTTCCTTTGTTTCTTCATTATCTCATTAAAAAATACTCAGGCTTGAAAAATAAGAACTTTGGTATGTTTGGAGAATTTCAGGCTCAGAGGCAGGCTAAGCAGTATTTGGGGACAAGTGCAGGGAAATATTGAATTCTCAGAGGCAAGGCTATTTCAGTGAATGTCTTTGCCTGCTCGATAGTTAGCAAAAATCAAATTTTCATTTAGTATAAATGCACATGATATATATTATGCCTCTAACCATGTAGAGGAATTAAGGCAGGGGACCTCAGCTCAAGGGATGTCCTGCCAATTTTCTTGTTAAAGGGAAATATCCATGCATTCCTGTTTGAATTTTCATAACTGCATGTATTTATGTAAAGTCTCATGTCTGTAGGTGAGAGGTTACAGCACAGGGAAAGTATGTGCTGGTTGCTATTCAAAAGTATGTGACAAATGTGCTGGCTACTATTCAAAAGTTAGCGTTACTTGACCAATCGATACAGAAACTAATAAGGGGATTAGTAGTGCAACTGACTTGCCACACTGCAAAAGGGAGCTGCATTTTCACCAAATACTTTGTAAAGTGATAAAAAAGAGCAAACAGTTGGATCCCATTTTGGTTAAGGTAACTATACAGTAGGATGAAGGAATTGAATGATTCATATCACCATTTTTGTCCAGGAGACAAACTTCCTCTGCAGACTTTATCAGGTGTCACAATTAGGTTTTCCATTTGGTACTACTTTTTCTTTTCTTGTAGATGACTATACAAAGTTTTGCTAATTTTATATTAAACCTGAAAATTTTATCAGGAAAACTTAATGAAATTCACCTAACTTAATTTTTATTTCAAGTAATAATTCCAGCACAGGTGACTGTAATAACATGGTAGTCTGGGCAGGTTTTAGCGTCTTTCGCCAGTCTGGTAATGCCTATTCTCTATAGTATCTGCAGGGGATCTAAATGATTAGATAAATGAAAAAATACTTACAGAATGCCAGAAAACATTCAAGAATACTGTTTATTATAAGCCAGTGATCTATGATAGGAAACTTTGTGTGTGTGTAAAAAATAGATAAGTACTTTTGCCACCTTTTCCCACAAGAACTTTCTGCAGAGACACAAGACAGGCATTAATGAACAGAGTTCTACAGCTACCAAGGAGATGAGTTTCTTCTTCCCATTGTATGGATTTCAGAAACGAGAAATGAATTTTTAAAGACGAAATTGTGTGAGACTTAGTTTTAGGGATAAAAGCATTGATTATCTACCAGATGGTTCTGTTTTATTTTTGTATTGAGAAGAAAACCTGTAGATAAATTTGGTTTTGTTTCTCCCAGTAGAAGTTTTTGACTATTTAATTAAAGGCCTCATTGCCCCATTATTAAATTCAAAGGAGCATATCTAATGCAAGCACTTAAATGTAATGTCACTTATTAGTCTTTAATGACAAAACATTCTTTCTCTAAAGAACAGCTGTAGAAATAGTGCCTGTGTCACCCGCAAAATTATATATTATGAAGAGTATTAATGTGGATTTAATGGCTGAAAATATTCCTTTATAAAAAAAGGACCATATTCTTACTTGTTCAGCTTCACTTGCAAAGGAGGTTAATTAAAGCCAGAGTGTCACAAATTCTGTATCACTACAGGCCATTCATCTGTATCAAAGTATAACACAATTCTGCAATGTCTCATTGACAGTGATAACATATAACTAACTGCTCCACTACTTGGTAAAGATCACTGGTCTGTCTTGTAACTTGGCTTTGGCTTTCATGAATCAACAGCCATGAAATCTGCCATTAAATACAAGATTAATCTAACCCTTTTCATATTATGCTTTATAAATACATACATAAAAAGTTTTTTGGGAAAAAGAACTGTAAGAACTCCAAGTAACCACAATCCACCACACTACGGTCTACATCCATGCTACAAGGTTATATACTTGATGTTTAGTTAGTTAATCACCTTTTTTGTTTTTATTTGGTTTGTTTGGTTGGTTTTTCCTTACATTGATAAATTATTCAAATTAAAAGGGCAGAGCAGAATCATAGTGAATGTCCCATGGTAGAGAGATTATCAACATCTCTCAGGTAGTATCCGGGTATCAGAATATGACGGGCAGAAGTGAAACAAAGGTAAAAAGTTTCAATGCCCCCCAATAAGAAAACCAAATGCACTTAGATAATAATTTGTAACTCTTTTCTGCAAGCAATGCTTACAGGTTAATGTTATGATTAGGAAGGCTATGTGAATACATGGTTGTAAGGTGGAGGGGTAGAATTTTATTCCAAGTATACACCGTTTCTATCATACGCAGTTTTCATTAATATGGTTTACCTGCTGTAATCCTGCATATCCTTCTTTACAAACCCTGTGTATTTGGTACCTACAGTATCAATATTACCTGCTCATTTTGGCTCCTTTTGTTGTTTTCCAGTTAAAAAGTACTGAAAACTTTCCCATATAGCAGATAATACCCTGCAACTTCTTTACTTCCTATTAAGCCTGATCTCATTTACAACCATAAGTAACCTAGAAATTGAGAACAGCTGAAAAAATTTTGTTGCCTTGTATCATTCAAGCAACTTCCAAATCACTGGTGCACGTCTATGCACTGAGTGTTGAACCCTGATTTCAATCTCATAAAATGAAGAATCAATCCACTGAAACGTGGATTGCTACTGGTGAGAAGGGAATGTAGATGAGCATCAAATCCTCATAATAAAAATCTGCCCATTCATGGCTTGTTTGTGAACTGTTCCCTGCAGTTATTTGGTTCCCTTTAAATATTAGTTAACATCTAGTACTTCTCCATATTTGAAATTATTCTATTCTGGATAACAGTTTATTTTGGGGTGTGTAAATGGAAATGTGTAAATTGTATAAAAGGGTGAATGAGAATCACAGAAAATTACTTCCTCATTCCACTGTTTATAAGGCCCCTGTGGCTTATAAATTTACCTGTGCCAATCTCTCTTGCTTTTCTATAAGCAAAGGGAAGAAGATGGTACCATATTCACAAAAAAGGACCTTTTACTTGCATTCTGCGATACACTGCACTGCTTCATTGTCTCCCTAAGTGCTCCTGTATCACAAAGCAGCAAGAGCTGGGGGCACACCTCCACATCTGGGGCCCAACACCCCAAATTGCTAGCAATGGGCAGAGTCCTGCAAGGACAGACTGGAAGGAAACCCTGGGCCGGCCAGTGGGTGGGCTCAGGAGTGGAAAAATACCTGGGAAACGCAGCAACATTACCTCTTTGAGGTTATTTTTTAACTAAAGTAGGACCACATGTTTGAAACAATTTGATGCTCACTGTGCCTTGTGAACAGCTTTGAGATTGATAAAAGGAAAGTATTAAATAAAGCTAAGTAATGCATCTCAATACAGAGATGTGCTTAGACAATATGGAAATGAGATGGGAGAGTAGAAAATGTGACAACTGAGTAGATAAACACAGACTTGTGTTTTCATTTACAAAGACCTCCAGCATATAAATGCTAATTATCTACCGCATTATAAGATTCTGAATTCCAAACAGAGATTTCACCAATTTGATGTATTAAATGAGCCTCTATTGACAGATCACTTCTTAATGTACTGTCTCAAATGTTTTCAAGATGGCTACACTTCCCACAGCTATCTGTTTCACTTGAGGTGCCAAACTGCATCAGTGGTGGTATCAGCAGAGTGCAAGCACACTCACTAGCACAACTGACTTGACAAGCAACATTTTTTTAATCAGAGGGAAGCAAATCTGTTTCCTCTTCCAACATCACCAGCAAAAATCAGGACTTGAAACAATTCTTATTCTACTTGCCTCCATAAAAGCTTGTCTGAAGCAGACCTCCAGACAGTGAATCCTGAAGTATTTACTAAGCCTGCTGTACGCTACTAAAGAAGCATATCAAGGTGTTTCCAGCTTTTTGTATTTCATTCATATTTGCTCCTTCTTTACCTACAGATTTTCTTAAATTAGCCAGTGCTGGGCAAGACAGACCCTCAGGCAATAGCTGTAGGGATGAATAGAGCCTGAGTGTATGCCATTTCCTCTTTTCCCCCTGGATCAAGCTGTGATCCTTCTCATCTTCACCCTGCTAAGGCACAACCTGCTTACAAACTGGTATGATGTAACTTAGAGGTTACATTTATGCTTTACATAAAAAAGTAAAGTCTTCTCTCCCTGTGACATCAGCATTGCAGCTATTTGTCAGTGGAGTGGAAGATCCTCCATCGTTCACAAAATTTCCCCCATCTTTGTTAAAGTTAAATTCAGTATAATTTATATCTTTGTGTATCTCTTGTATCTGAAGTGAACAATGAAAACAGAGTGCTGCCAGACTGAATAAGAGATGCAAAAAGTGCTATTTGCAGAAAAGCATTGCACAAAGACGGCCTCTTAGGATTTCTTTCTTGGTTAGGCAGCTATAAAGGTAAAGAGGAATGGACATAGATCATTATTAGACTGTTGAATGCTTAACTAAAATGAAGTTGTAATAGAGCAACTGTTTACACATGAATGAAGGAAATTCACACCTTGCTACATATAACACAATTTGTGCAGCTACCTCAGTCCTGCCGAACTTGTGCTTAGCTCTTACTCATCACTGATCTCTGTGCCTCTTTGCCTAGAAATGCACATACAAAGTGATGACAACATTGATTATCATGAATTCAAATGTTCACAGGTACTTGTACTACTGTTCTGAAAACGTTCACCATGAGTTCTTCAGCTCTGATCCAGAACACTTAGTTTGGGATCTGTGCACATCAGAGGCGTTGAGAGGGCTTTTGGAAATCAGCATCCATGCTCAGCTATGCTGCTAGCTTGGACCTGGAGGGCAGCGTACCCTGCAGAGTAAGCCCTACGACACTGTGGGGATATCTTCAGCTGTTGAAATAACTCCATCAATCAGCTTTTTCTTTTCATGGTCTTCAGCTTCATGAGTTACTTGTTCTGTAAAATTATAAGGAGCTTTTCCAGATCTGCATATAAAAAGCCCACTGTGTCTGTCTTCCTGAAGGAGTGTGACTGGGGCTTATTTTTTCTATTGTTATTTCTTGCTTGCTCTAAAACCTTTTCCCCCCATTTTCACTTTTGTCTTATCCTTACTCTTCTTTACTCATCTTTAAAATTCATTCTGTATGAAGCTTTCCTGCCAGTCCCAACTCTGTTACTTTTTGGCTTGTGCTTGATCCCTCAATAACTTTTTGGGTTACCAGGGTTTACTTACTTTGTCTGTTGGCTTTTAATTGTGGATTCAGAAACAGTGGTAATTAGGTTCTGCCTCTAGCCACCCATTGCTTCATAAGTAGGGCTGCTTTACTGATGTTTGGGAGGGTATTTGCATTTGGCATTCTTAACATGGTAAAATGTGAACCTGGTTAATAGGGAAATTTTGGTCTTGAATTGGAGAGGGGCTAATAGAAGTGGCATCATTTGCCATGACATATTCTAATTTATGACTATATTTAAAGAACATACTTGGCAATTAGTGTCTTTATTAGAATACTTACTTTTATCATTTGAAAATTTGACTCTTAATTGGGACCAGCTTTGCCTAAGGGAGAAATATTTGTTAATAAATAAATGACTAAATTAAATCTCTTCATCAGTACCCATGGAGGGAACCAGCTTATATCACATAGGCACCCTTATAGATCATATTACTTAGTATTCCTAAACTCTTTCAATTATTGAGAAAGACAATTTCATCTAACATTATATTGTCTTGCTGGGAAAAATATTGACAGGAAGTTGGAATTTGCTTGTTTATTAAGGCAAGTAGCTCATTAGGCATAATTAAGGTAGAAGGCACAGGAGCATTAAATTTTCATAGCACGCCATCAGCCCAATAGCTCTCGTAAAGGCAAAAAAAAAAGCCATAGCTGCTCTATTAGTATATTGATCAGGTTAATGTAATTAAGATGCCAATTTTATTAGAATCTAAAGATGAGGAGTGCTTAGTTTTTTTTCACTTCAAAAATTTAATAAAGAAACTGTCTAAAAAACCCGGGACTTAATAGAACTGAAACCCCCACTATTCAGCACTTTAACCCATTTTAAATGTATGTGTATGTATTTATATGCAGACCTATACATCTGAACATGTGTACCTACTTCAGCCCTTGGAGACAGGGGATTCTGAGCTGCCTCTGACAGGTCTCACAAGGCGGTCAAGTGACATCTTTCCCAAACCCTGCTAACTCACGGAATAATGTGTCGTACACAAACAGCACTTAACACGCGGTTGCAGGGGGGCAGAAGAGTCTTAAGGTTACTGTTGGCTTCTGCTCAGAATTACGAGATGTGGTCCTGTGAAAGGCAGATAAGTTGGCAGAAAACTGTTTTCCTCAGCATAGCATCTGTGTGATCCCCCTTCCACATTTAGCCACAAATGCATGTTTCCCTGACACAAAAAGTGTATGGTTTTAAAATAAATAAATAAAAGCATACAAATTAGGTTACCACTCAACTCATCAAATCAGCAGTGCTATATTCAGAGGACATAGCATTGTGCCTCACAAATTATCTCCCAATCCCACCTGCTCTCATATCTTTATAGCCTGGCTATCTGCTCTACTATGATTGCTCGATAGAAAATAAACAGATGGGGCTGAGAAAAATCCAAACAAATAAATGGGGTAGAAACTGCCTCAAGCCTTTTGGACAGCATCAGGGCAGCTTTTCCCTTTTCAAGAATTTTTCTTCCCCCCATTTGAAAAATAAACCTGCTGGAACACAAGATGTGATTTGGTTAAATTTTCAGCTACATGAAAACACACACACACAAATGTGGTTCAGATGTTTCTGAACACAGAGAGAAACTCCACTTTCTTTCATGGGCTTTGCTGCTGTTTTTAGTCTGGTAATTGCCTGATCAATATTGCTATTTGAAACTCATATGAAAATTGTGAAACTTTCTAATGCCAGAGAACATATAGATTCCTTTACTGTGCTGCAGGACTTCAGCAGCAGTAATTTCTGTAATTAGGCTGCTTTTCAAATAAAGGCCAGTTCCATGGATACATGACTAAGATAAATCATGCCCGGGGTAAGCTTATATTTTTCCTACACGTGCTTGCCCTTTCCGTGTTCATGTCCATGTAAGGAAAGCCTGAGTAAACACCTTTTCTTTCTCCTCACACCCAGTGATACATCTGCATAATGTCTTAAGCAGGAGCACTCTTCACCTTTCCTTAGCAGTGGGTATCCTACATCAGAGATGACCTTACATTTGTCCTTTAGAAATTATTCTTTTCTTGTTCTTTTTTTCCTTGTAGATTAGTTTACAGAATGAAAATGAGGAAAAAATTAATTATTCTCCAGTGAATGTAATTCAGATTTTAGACCAAAAAGCAGGATGTTGAAAAAGCAAGCAAAGTCAAGAAAAGAATCGGCTGAATTATTTTTTTTTTTAGCCTTTTCAGTTATTTTAGATCATTTTATTTAAAGCTTATTCTAATAATTTCTTGCCAATGTCAAGAAAGAGAATACAGAGAAATGAAGCAATTATTTATGATATCATTATGAGGATATCTCAAAACAGAACCATCTTTTCTAGAGATAAGCAGCTCATCAGAAGGAATTTGAGCACAGAAATTTAATGTTTTCACAGGCGTAGGCGTCAGCAAATCCCATACCACTGAATTTAGGCTTCTCAGTGCCATCCCTGAACTTGGCAAACAAGACACGGTTCCCATCACACTAAGCATGAAAGTTGCCCCAGGACCAGATCTCTGCTCCATGAGGGCCACAAGGAGAGGCAGCCAGCAGCTTGGCAGCAAGTTGAAGGTTTACACACCAGAGTCTGACTTTAACCTGGCTACTCATAAGTCAACTGCCATAACATCATGAAAACCACAGAGGTCTTGACTGTTGTGGGGTGCGAGTCAGAGTGAAAGTTATTGTGCTGGTAGTCACTGTGTTTACCTTGTGTAAAAAAGGGGCGTGCTCCATCCTATGGACACAAAACTCTGCTGAAATTTTTACCAAAAGGAGTTTTTCCAGTGGGGAAAAACTTGGATTGTCTGATATAGGTGTCTCTATGGAGGCTTAGCGCCATCGTAGCAATGGATGGAGAGAGCTGAAGGTCAGACTGGAAATTCAGTGCCTCGGTCCTCCATGTTGGAGGACATCTCCAAACTCAGGTGGGTAAAAATGAAGGGCAGTTGGTTTGCTAGCCAAAATGTGCCCAGAAAATATTCCATGCTAAGAGTCAGCACCTTCTTCAAGGTTTGCCTGATAAGAAGAGTCAAAGAAAAGATTCAGCGGGAAGGCATGAGGAGGGAGGATGACCTTCAGTCAGCGACACTGGCATCTCAGGAAGTGTAATGAAGACTTCTTCTGGCTTTCACTGGCCCCATATCTGGGAGTATGATTTTGCATCATCGAGTCCAGATCTGTCAAACTTTTGCATAGAGACACACCAGGAACTAGTGCAGCTGCTGGAAAAGGTCTTGCTGGGACCACGATGGAAGCTAAAGCCAAACTGGCACACACAAAGCATGCACTTTTTTTACTGTGTGAGACAGAAGAGGAGCTGTAATGCAGCCTTTGGGGCTGCATGGAAGTAATGCTCATATAGAGATATTTGGCTACATCTCCTCTGTGATGCTGCTCACAAGCTAAATCTAACACAACTGAAATACCAGCATGCAAAAAACCCTCCATACCTCTAATGCTTGTCATACAGAAGACAAATTGTCATCATAAATAGTCATTCTTCACTGTGAAAATGTAAGTCAAAAATCATGGGGCTTCTCACCTGAAGAGTCAGCTGAATATTCAGTGGCAATTGGAGCTGGCGACATAATCCAGTCCCAGATCTGCCTGGAGAAGCTTTTCCCAGGAATAGAGCAAAGCCCAGACCTGCTGGTGAGCTCACCTCCACCACAGCAACACACTCAGGCTCTTCTCTGTCCTCACCACTACTTTTCATTTGGTTTCACACATTTCTATTCCTTCTGTGGAACAAAACAATGGAGCATAATATCCCATACAGCGTGACACTGACTATCCCTGTAAGAAGGGTCTTGCCTTTATGTATTCTGTAGCCAATTTGTGTCAATGGCTCCTATGCTCATCATGGTGGGAAATGATCTCCCTCGCTCTTCTGCTCTCATGTTCAAAATCAAACTTTCTGCTGTCAGGATGCTTGTTTGCTTCTGCTAAATTTAAACTTGATGTTTGAAACTAGAGAGGGCAGAGCTGAGGGGTGAAGATGAGGAAGGTCATGTCTCCCTGCTGTCCAACCCACAGATTAACAACTCCTGGGCAGAAGGAAACACCATTCCAGTGCTTTGGGAGCCTGTGGTCTCTTCCATCTATCCTGAAGGTTTCAGTAGCTAAGGCAACTGAATTTTTAAATTCAATTTGTTTCAATTTATGTGCGTATTTTTTTTATGGTAAATATAATTTGGCACAAACCACAAAGAGCCTTGACATAATGGCTCATGGACTTTGCTTTTCAAAATCAGTTTCCTACATATGTTGGTGGTCTTTGTTGTTTTATATTTTCCATAAAATATCAAATCTCAGTGAAAGAAAAGTGTTTCACGAGAGTGTCCGACCACTGGGTATGGCAAGAAACACAGAACAGGTGAATACAGCGCCTGTAGTATGCTGCAGAAGGTTCTCAATCCAATAAGCCACAGTCCCCAAAGCCCTGTTTATTTCAAAATATGCCAAATATTTACTGTTGTTATCTGAAGTGCCTTTTTTGTTGTTTTTTTAACCCCATGACTTTATGGAATGAGTTTGCTCAAAATAGACCCCAAGAAAATAAGTAAAAACTAAAAGTGACAAATTGTTTTGATCCCTTTCAACTTTAAAGTGTTTGAATCAGAGGCTGCCACACAGCTCTGTTCGAGGTGCATGTGCTTTTTGGATGGGAAATGTGTTTTGATTTGTGAATTATTTCTAGGGCTCATTAACATGTAAATTGCTTCAAGAGGAAATCTAAAGAAGATTGAGTCCAAAGATATGTAAATATTCAAATGTAATTGGGGTTCAAGCCCTACATCTCTATTTCTTCCTGAACAGTTCAAAGAGAGGAGAAGGTTTTCCATCCTTCTCCCTGAAATCCAGCAAAATTTCTCCTTACATGATTTGCCTCCAAAAGCAGCCCTGGGGCATGAAGTTCAGTAAATAATTATAAATTAACAGAGTTAAAAGATTCTGAGAGCAGGGAAAATGTGAGCACCTGGAGTCAGTGTGCACACTGGGGTGTGGAGCCTTCCTCATTGCCTAAGCAATTCTTTGTGCTCTGCTGAGTACAGCTGTGTGTACAGCAGTGCTCTGCACTAACCTGTTAAAGACCCATTCACTGGTGCAAACAGAAAATGTTATCTTCTTAGAAAATATTATGTCTCCTATTACTTTTGATAGATCTCCCGTGGAATTCTTTTACAGTTAAATATAAATCACATGTGGAAGAATGAAATCTGTTTTTGTAAACACGGCATATGCACAAGGAGTAAATCACACAGATGCAATCGGTGCTCTTGTCATAATGTGTCTCCTACACGAAGCAGGGTAAAGAGGGATAAATAATCCTCTGGCTACAGCTGCACCTGTGTGATGTCATGCTGCGTGTCACCAGGAGCTGACAGCTCAGAGGGAAGCAGCTACTGGGGAATGTTCAATGAAAAGTGAGGTGGCTGTCTGGGGAGCTCCTACTGCACTGTTTAATCACCCACAAGCATGCCAGGCCAAGGCAGCTGTAGGAATATCCCCAGAGACCAGGCTCAGTGTGTCAAAATCAGGACGTACTTTGGATGTACTTGTGCCCAAGTGCCTACTGCTGTTGAGGGAACTATTTACGACATTCATTCCTTTATTCTCTGCCCATTTCCATAGATCAGGCTGGTGTGCCACCCTAGGCTGGCCCCCCACATGCTCTCTCCTTTCCAGCATTGCTCACAGAGCCCCTTGCCCTGGAGCTGGGGTGGGGCTCATGGGCTGCTTTACGCAGCAGCAGACAGCAGAGGCTTCAGGAACAGGGATAAGTTCCTGCCTTCCCCTCCACCTTCCAGCCTAATCTTTGCAAATTATTTAAGCTGCTTGTGTTGGTTTTCCCATCCGTAAATGGGGCATAGATACTCCTTGTCCCTAGGTATAGGAAGAAAGTAAGTCTATTCAAGATTGGTGTGAATTTGGACACTTTCATGCCAGTAGAAATGACTAGGCTGAAAATGCATCTCTTCCCAAATTGCTCAGTCAATTTCTGGATGTGCAAACTGAGGCCGTGGTACTCAAGTGCTGATGCTCAGTACCTCACCTTCAGCCCGCAGGCTGTTGGCAGGGCCAGCACTAACACAGGCTGACGCTGTACGCACCACAAACTAGTGTTGCTTGATGCAAATCTGCTCCAGATTGCTGTAACAAAATGATACATTCTCTGTTTAGTAGTTTCCAAATTATTTTCAGCTATTTCTAGTCTTTGTGTTTCCATAATTTACTAACTTATGATGAAACCAGTGTTGTAAAGCTAAATCCATGCAAACCAAATATTAGATGCTACAGCACTGGGTTTCGGTGCTTTCACTTTTATAACATAAAAAGTATTTGAGTAAATGTAAAACAAAGCAGTATAATGACAGGTCCTGCTTATAGTTAGGATACTTTTGAGGAACAGACTTTCAAGAATCACTTCTCTTTTTAGGCAGTGCTTTCCCCAGAAGCATTTTATTAGTCTAATTAGGACAGGGAGTGAAGAGATCACCTTAAATTCATTTTAGAAAGATTGAAAGAACGTCAGAGGAGATTGTTGTTTGAACTCTCCCATCACCTGAGCTTTCCAAATGAGCACAACATTCCCCGCAAAGCATACGTATGGCCAAATCAACACTTCAGTAGGAGGCTGAAAGCAGAGTAGTACTGGTAGAATAACTTGCCTTCTAAAAGCATATACCTTGTGCTAAAATGAAAGACAGGATTGTAACACTTCCTTCACTGTCTTGAGGGTGGGGGAATTAGTTGTGCAAGTGACATAGTGACATGCTGCTGTCAGGTGCTGTAGGTGGTAGTGTGACAAGACTATTGCAGAGTGTCTGTCCACATGACATTACAAACCCTCTGGCTCAACCAAGATCATGCAGACCTTTGGTTATTTGCTGAGCAAGTGCTGGTCAAGCAAATTAAATGAGTTTGGAGCAGACCTACCAGGTGCACCCCATTTATCTTGAAGTTCTGCACTTTCCCTACCTGAGTTTTGCAGTTCTGGTCACACCTTCAAGAAGGATGCATTCCCACTGAAGCAGGTGTAGAGGAGAGCTGCTTTCAGGGATGTGGGCACCGGATGATGGACCGTGGAAGACGAAACTAAGAGAGCAAAGTGCGGTTGGATAGCTAAACAAGGGTTGGATACACACAGGTGGTAGGGGGCATGGCTGCTTTCCCTAAACACCCCAGAGGGTAAATGTTTCTAAGCCAGAGTATTACACAAAAAAAAAGCCTGGACCTGGATTTGTTACCAATGGAATCAGCATGGAAATTAGAAGGCATCTAAGCATTGTAGGATCAGGATTCTGGCACAATCTGTCAATTGGAAGAGAAGGCATAATGAGATCCAACTGTTTTCCAGATGGAGGCATTGAGGAAAACCCTGGTGTGATGTGGTTACTGCAGTAATCAGAGCTAACAAGCTGCAGGAGATGCAGGTCCAAAGGCTTGGCCATGCACCATTGTTCCCCAAGGGCTCAAAACCAAGCATAGGGAGGGAGAGACACATGTGCCTGGGGAAGAGTCAGTGAGAAGCCAAGGCATTGGGTTTTCCAACAAGTGTGAGAGAGATTTTGAATATTACAATCTTGGTGATAGAAGTTGATGGTCCTCTTGGAAAGGAGAAACAGAGACCCAGCTGGGGAAGGATGATAGAGGAAATTCAACAGTCTCCTTCCTTGTTCATGGAGCCATTATACAGGCTGTAACAAGTCCCTGGATGTAGGATGAAAGAAAGGCAAAAAACTTGCTGTAGGTGCCTTCACAGAGGCCTGGACCTTACAGGATATTTTGAACTGGTCTCTCAGTTTTTCAGAAAGTTCTCATTAATTTTGTTTCCAGTTATTCACTAGTTATATCACACATAATAACTCACTAGGACGGATATTCTTCAAGTAAGCACCCTATCTCAAAATACCTGCCTAAATTGTCATCCTTTACTGAACTACCTGTACTACGAAAGAGCATGTCTATGACAATGCATGCAACATTTTAAGCCCTCAGGGCTACATGAGGAGAACATCCAAATTAAAAAAGGATAATGAAGACTGAAATAGTAGAAGTGCTAGCAGTTACTTTTTAATGGCATCTAATTTAGTGGCATTGTTTGGACTATAGTCTCAGGCTGCAATACAACTGACTTCAGCAAAACGATGCCAGTAACTAACTGTTGTGTCAGCCCTCAAGAGCTACATATTGCCATTATTTTATTAATCACCACCAATAAACCATAGTTATGTAGAATTTAATTACTGGAGCCATTTGTTTCCTTTACTTGTGTTTGGGGCGCAAGGCTTTTGAGGATGATGAGAATTATTTGTTACTCACAGCATATGTTTTTCTGTTTAAATCTGAATTGGGCAAATTTCATTACAGGATTGTTACAGTATTGATGTCAATCAAGTTTCTATTTAGACTGGACCAAACTGTCATTGTGTGGGTCTTCCAGTTCTATAAAGAAATCAAGCAAAGTTCACTAATTTGAGGGAATTAAGGAGGCAGTGAGGACAGGAGCAAAAATTCAGCATAAAATGTAAAGGAGAATCAAAACAAAAGCTTAGTTATATGTCTTTGATATGTTGACAGTTCCCATAGCTCAAGGTAACCTTTCTCTGTAACATTCGCGGGTTACCCTTTATTACTTTCTTTTTTAATAGAAGACCAGTATTATGCTTCAAGTGCATTTTTCTGTGAGAAAAACATAAAAAGCAAAAGAAAAGAAGACATATAATGAGCTGAGGAAAGATAAGCAGTAATAACCAGATCCCCCCACCAAGATGAAGACCCAAGAAAGTCTTGTCAGCTCAGGTTTTTCTGCAGTGGTTTTAAAAGGAAAAGGGGAACACACCAAACTTGAGTATAGCATCAGGAACAGTAACACAGGGCCTGCTATCATGTAATTATGCTGCGTGTTTGGTTTTAGAAGAAATATGAGCACTGCATGAGCATTTAGTATAAATTTAGTTATTCAGTTAGGGTTTCCAAGACAGGTGATGGGTAGGAAGAGATCTGTTGACTTCTGTTTCCAAGTGATTGCATTATCTGGTTGTGTAAATGATTACTATGGAGACGTTTAGGCTGTCATTTTGATATTTTAGTCTCTGTATTTTCATTACTTGACCTTAAAATAGAATCAGTATTTTATGTGCAAAAATGTACATGCTAATACATTCTTGATATCTCAAACACGTGACTTGGAAGGCCTGCAGGATTTAATTTTATGGTTGCCCACATCACAAAGTAAATAATGAACAGTACCACCAAGAGAAGGTTCAAGGACTAGTACCTGACTTGGAATAATGGCATGTGTCCTCTGTTGATCAGGTGACTTATATACCACCTTTCCAGACTCCTTACACTCTATGGAGTGCTTAACGATTGTTCTGATTTTTTATGGTTTTACTTGTACAGCCAAAATTTTGCATATGTTTTTATGAAACATTTTGAAGATAGACTGAGGGACTTATAAATGCTATAAGTATAATAAACTGTTCTCAACCCAGACAGGTAATCCCGACACATTTGACTTTTCACAAAGATGCATTGGTTTCTTTGATTTTTAGAGGCGGGGGGATTTTTGTTCCAGTGCAGAGCAAAACCAAAACTCTTGAAAGATTTGCCAAAACAGAAGTGTTGCTACTTGAATAGTAGAGTAAATCTTGTTTCACTTACTCTGACTTTGTGAGGCTTGAATGTACTTGCACAGCTACAGACTGGTGGAGAGGTCAGCTTGGAAAGCTATGTTTATTTAACCTTTGAGTTTTATTTTTGTGGTACCTATGGGTGGTATTTTTTAAGAAAGTCAAAAAGACCAATAGACATTATCAAGCAAAACAGCAGCCACTGAAAGGAAAAATATTGTCTCTCAGGTTTTGAGCTATGACTTTTCTATAACAGGAATCCATACGCCAATGCCAGCACAGGTAAACTGCATTTTGGAAGTGTTGTTGCTGGAGCATCTTAGTGTACTAGCACACTGCATCACAGATACAAATAATCCAAAACTCAATAGTCTCCCTTGCAACAGTGGAAGAATTTGCTGTGCTCACTGACCCTCAGAATTTCTCATTTCTTGCTGATGGTGTGACAGTGGAAAGTTGGTTCAATGAGCTGAAGCGTAGAAGTTGGAAAGGTATTAGTTCAGGAACCTAAAAGGTATCTTAGGAAATATAAAATAACAAAAAATAATTCCCAAAGGAATACAGCCTTCCTATTTATATTGTATCTTTTCCCCTTACTCCTGTATGCTCCATTGAAAACATAAAGTAGAGCAAATATATGTTGAGAGATGCTGCCTATTTATAAAGTAAACACAACAAGCAGAAAAGAAAAGAGATAAATGAAGAACATATTTTGCATAGTAATCAAGTTCTCAACTCGGAAAGTAGTGAAAATGCGGTGGTACTAGGTTTTTAAAAGCACAACTGAGACTTAAATTTTTCCATATATTTAAGATATCTCTGCGTGACCATTGTTCTGGGCAGATCTAGGGGGGAGACCTAGTTACAGCTTTTAATGTTGGTACCAAAACTGGAAAACAAGACTCCCATCAACAGAGGTAAGAGTTCCTCCATCAGCAAATGTATTAGCATAGGTTTTCAAAAAAATCTACTTTAAACCTGAAATAAGTCTTTGACTAACGAAATAAAGTGAAAGGTGTCCATCCATATTGTTGATGATACTGTAAGCCAGGCTATAGATTCAGAAAAGCTAGTGCAAAATGCTCATTCATGAAGGTCACCCAAGACTCAGCTGATGTGTCAGGAAGGTTAGAGATGAAAAGTTTTCTTCATCCGCTTTCTTCATTCAATTATGAATATCAGCACTGTGAGAATTCACCTTTGGCTGCGTGGAACTTTGCTCGCTTTTCACTGCCTAGCCAGTATGTCATGAAGGTTCATATACAGTGGGTGTCATCAAAAACTGAAAACCCCTGAAATATGGCTAAGGTCCTTATTTCAGCAAGATATCCTTCTTCATATACAGTTTTCAATAAAAATATTACAGATAGTAGTTTAAATTCCACTGTTATTTAGAGTGTGTGCTGGGCAAAATGACAGAAAAGATCCAAGCTGTTATAATCTGATTGTGAATATCAGACTATAAAAGCTGGTAATACGAGAGACTGACATGGTTTTCTTATTTAGCTTTGGATGAGATGGCTTCACTTTCACTTGTGGGAGGTTATTGTTGAGTCACAACAGTGCAGATACAAGACTGGGTGAAATAAGACTTCTCACAGGATTGCTCTTCCTTACATAGTCTTAGGGAATACACAGAGGAAGCATAAATGGAGATGACCCAGATCAGCCTCACTGACCTCCCCTCTATTAGCAAGAGACAGGTGGTGTTTGGCAAACAAACTCTGCAGACACATAGATGCAAGGACTGAATCCCAGCCTTGCTGCCGCCACCACTTTCCACTTCTTGTGGTTTGGCAAGGGCTGGAGGCAGCAGCAGCCAGCCAGGCACCCTCCTCTCCCTCAGCCTCTGCCCTGTTTTGCAGGGAGAAGCTGATTCCTCCAGGGAGTGGGTTCTGTGATTGCCATCACATGTGGGCTGCATCTCCCCCTCTGCGGATTTAATTTTGCAATGCAGTACTGTGCCAACTGAGAAACGTTCCCTCTCTACCCCGCTTGTCTGCAGTGCAATGGACTGCCATTTGCTGTGAGCACCTGGAGGTGAAATCCCAGCACAGCACACTGGTTAGTTAGCCTGGGACAGCCCCCTAACCTCACCTGAGCAGGAGTGTTGCCCAGCAAATATGAGCACATAGAAAGATGCACTTTCCAAGACTGTAAAGTCTCCACAGGCTCAAGATGTGGGGGTGGAAGTGAAAATGTACAATATGTTGTTAGCAAGCAGTGTTACTTTTTTTTCCAGCCCCTCCTGTCCTGCTCTGTTTTATAAATCCATGTTGCTTAAAAAGACTAGGGTGAGTGCATATGTCTGCATGTACACGCACAGCTTCCCTGTCTAACCAGAGCACAGCTGACGGTTGTTGTCTAGGACTGTGCTAATTGACTTCTCTTCCAGAAAGGAAGTTGCCTTCATTTAAAAGAATCTGGTTTATTTTATTTCTTCCACTGTTTACTACCCATAAGCATTCAGTGTACATAGCGTTTCATAACCAAGTAGAAATAGAGCATTTCTTCGCTGAGGAGCTGGTACTGTTTAGTTGCCACATAAAATACACTAGGCAAGTAGCGCACAGTACACCAGCCAATGATGGGGAAACAACCTAATCCTCAACTGAGATATCCTTGCGTTTTAAAACAAAATTAATTATTCTAATAAACTACCATTCTCAAGTACTGGGCCTAAGTATTGCTGTGTAATAATGCATTGCTCTAAAATTTCTGCTTATGAGACAATGTGGTTTTGCATGTTTAAAGATGTGAAATAGTTTTGTAGGGGTCTTAGCAGATACTGTCCGAAAGGATATTGTCACCCATCCTCATCATCCCTTCTTTCTGAGGGGAAATAACAGTATTTGTGATTCAACTAATTTTAAGGAAAATAAAACTGAACTCTCTGCCAAGAGTTAGCTTGTAGACATTTCACTGCATCAACTTCACAGCCTAAAGCTCAGGTAGGGCAAAAATAGTACATGGTCCTTCACTGGCTTTTTGAATGGGAAAGATTATTTCCAAAGAATGCATTATGGTTTTTTTTTTACTCATTTGTGGTCTTTGTCTCTCTCCGCATGAAACACAGCCCCTCTGATGTGCTTACATTAAAGTGCCCATATAAGTGGTAGCTGGGAATGAGTGTAAACAGGTTTTGACACAGATTTTCAACAGATTAACACGCAGGAATAAAAAGGGAAGGAGGGAGGGAGGAAGGGAAGTCAGGCCTGTATGATAGCCTTAACTGAGCCATAATTGCCTGTAAAATCAAAAGAGAGTTGACTTTAAATAAGAATGTCATAAATATTGCCAAAGCATTAAACAAACATCGAGCTACTTGCTTTGTCTGAAATCTCCGTGGATGTGCTTCGATGTACACGTGCTACATGTAATGTGCATCAGATGAATGTTGCATGGGTAGATAGTCTGAGACTTTCAGAAAGCTCAGAAGGATGGGATTATGCAACTAAAGAAAAATTATCCCTGTGTCAAATAGCACTGAATTAATATTCAGGTATAATTTTTACCTCTACTTGATTCTTGATGGTAGCAAAGTCGTTGTTACTTAATTTATCCACACTAACACCACAAAATAGCAAATGATAATTTTTAAAGAGAACCATTATTGCACTTGTGGGCTACCTAGGCAGTATAGCACCTGTATGTAATATAAAATTAACATGTTCAAATTACCCAAACATGTGCAGGAGGCTAATGCTGGCAGACAGGTCGATAATTGAATGCTTCTGCCTCATACTGCTGACTGCATGGCACAAGACAAGCCAAGCCATTCTGCAGCTACCGTTTTGCTTCCAGCAAGAAAGAAAGACAACCTGCCTGATAAAGAACAACCACAGTAAGAAAGAAGCTAATTGCTGAACGTTTTTCAGATCTAAAAATAATCCAGAAAGCAAGACAGTAGAGAGACAAACCACATACAGCTAAACAGAGCACACAGCAAAGTAACTTGCAGCAGGCATCAAACATTTCTACATAGTTAAATCAGCTGGATCACTCCGCAGGACCGAAAAAGCCTACAGTCCTTTGTTCTTACAGGCTTCTTTTGCTCTTTCTTTCTATTTATCATCTGTAATTTCACATAAAGACAAGAAATCGGGTAGCCCAAAAGCAGTAAAGGACACACATTTTTCACCCTTATTGCCTTTGAGACATCACACGGGGATCAATTTTGACTGTCATATCAAGACAGTTGCCAAGATGTGCATGTTTGAGAAGGGAAAAACTCATCTCCGATAAGGATGGCTTGGATCAGCTCTTCTATGTCATCTTTTGTCTTCCTGCAGAGTTTATATTAAAGGTGGAGAGTGCCTTCTTTTCTCATGCAGGCTCTAACTGGTGTAAAACATAGAAAGGGACCTTTCTGGAAGGACTGAGTCCCACAAGCACCACTTCTCTGAATCAGAAAGTTCATTATCAGCACCCTGATAATGTCCTTTTTCGTTGCCTTGGAAAGCACAACCTACTCCCTGGTACACCCCTAGCAACTTCAGCTCTCATGGGGAATGCTCTGCAGAAAGCTCGTGGCATCCCAGGTCTGTTGTCCTCTGTGCACTTCTCAAATGATCAGCTGAGCAGACATGAAAGTATTTTGAGGACAGTTTTGGTAGATAATTACTCTGATGGAAAAGCCATCAGGTTAGCACTCAGGGACATCGATTCCTTGGGGAAGAAGATGGAAATCAACACCAGTCCCCACTTTACAATTAAACAGACAACATTTGACAAGATGTTTCCCCAGAGATACCTTTACTTCCGTATCATATCTTTGCATCAGCTCCTCTCCAACCCAGCTCTCACATGACAGTGTTTATGCCTCCAGGAAGGGCACTACTCACACCAGCCCTTGGGCAACTGTTTGCCTCCCAGTGCACTGCCAGGGATCAGCACAGATTTGGGATTGTGTGGTTGCACTGTTTTTCCCCATGGAGATGAAGGTCTGTTGTCAGCCTCTGAGGTGGAGCAGAAAGAATCAGTGATGCCAGCTTCTGATTGGGAAAGAGAATGGAAGAGGTATTTTCTTGAATACCTCAATACAGTGGCCTGATGATTGTATGCCTTCCTCTCTTTTAATGTCTTAGCTTAGGTCCACAATGGTATCTGCCTGCACCAATCATTGGATATAAGCCTCTTCTCACACCTCTGCAGGAACTAATGCGGTATGACAGATTTGCTGCTTCAGAAAAAACTTGGGCTGTGTACAATAAACATCAGACCATTCCCATTTTGAGTCTGCTCATACCACCTCCATGTTACCAGCTCTTTTTGTCAGATCTGGCACAATATCACCATTCCCTGCCCTAATACCCCAGATATGTATTGCAGCTTCTTTCTACCCTGCTAGATCTGATAAAAGGCTATTCTTATTTGCCATGAGCATTCTTTAAAAAAAAAATAACAAACCAGAAACAAAACCAAACCCAACCAACAAACTGTGCTGAAAGAGTATTTAAAGACGCAGCTTCTGACTGCTGCTCCTTTCCCCTCTTGACATGAAGATGAACTTCCTTTGGTAGCTGACTCATTGCCCTGGGCTATCGCTCTTATTTCTTTGACTTCTGATGAGCAGATGCTCTAAATCTGTCAATATGAAGCACAAAAGGATCTTATTAATGGTACAACTACTATGTTTTTGATGGATAGAGTTATCAATCTTACCTTATACATGTGCATTATTGCTAGCAATTGTTTACATATGCTGTAGCTCCCACCTCATTGCTTTATACCACCTCACTTCATGCTGCTGCCTCATACAGTGGTCTTTATGCTACATATATCACATTTAATAGCTTGACTGAGCTTGAGGCTCACTTTCTTTGTAAGGTACCAAGCTGTGAGATACTTTTCTGGTTTTTGTAGTATATTGGTGTGCCTTGAATTATTCACTCAATTTCTGAGAAGCAGCATTAAGAATGTAATCTTCTGTTCATAAATCCATTGGAAGATTCTTAATAATGTAAGCCTTAGTGGAACATCCCAGCATTGCAAAGGAAGGAGTAAGCATTTCCTTAGGGTTTCAAATGGTTCACTTTCCTCTCCTTTGACAGAGCTATATCCATTCTTCAGAAAAAAAAAGAACAACCAAAACCAAAAGCACACTTAGCTTTTGAAAGATTTCAACCATTCTTTTCTTGGTTTTCCTTTTCGTGAATGATCAGCCACTCTGTCACTACAGGGATGTCCATAAAGCTTGCAGAATACACAAACCCCAAATTCAGGACCATTTACATGAAACAGTTAACACTTAATGCACTCCCTGATCCTGCTGCAAAGAGATTTTGCTTCTATGAGCTTCCTTCTCCTGAAGACATCTTGGAAGCCTTAATTTCAGTAGCAAAACTTCATCTTACAAGCACTCAGCTCAAGTGAAATCAACCACACCACAAACTTGTATTAACCTCTAGAAATGAGAATTCTTGGAAACACTTGAGTTGCCTACTACAGAAATGGTAGCACTGGCAACTTGGTGGTTGAAGCCACTATAGCCCACTTGAGCTTGGTGATCCTGAGCTCTGAGGACATGCATGAGGCTGTCTATAGGTTCAGTGATCTCTCTGCACTGGGCTGCTTTTTGAAGTGAAGACCTAAACAGGGCATTTAAAAACTCTGGATTATTGTCCTTCACTTCCAGAGAACAGAAGGAACAAGTGAAATATGCATCTTCTGGGGAAGAAGTGGCATCTCTGAGCAAGGGCACGTGGAGCAGCAGGTAACCCAACAGGAGAAGAGACAATGAGAGGTGGCAGCAGCATCTGTGACTTCAAGCAAGGTCTTGTTCCTGAGATGCTGAGGTATGAACAGGAAGATTCAGCAGCTGGTTGTTTTTCCGTATAGGACAAAGCACTTCATGTCTTTGGATCTCTGTTTTCTTGCATCAACCTTTACGTGTTACTTCTACTCACATAGTAAACTTCTTGTGGGGCAGCATAGGAATTAATCTTTATGAGATCTGTGATTACAGAGCTACTTATTTTTGCAACTAGTCACAAAATAAATTTCAACATTTCAGATAGTATCTACCTGCCATCAGGCAACTGCAACAGAAAATGCTAATAATATGTTCCGATTTGGGTTTATACAGCAGCTCCACGATGTAGTTTCCAAAGTGATGATAATTTCTTGCAAGTAAAGCATTTGCAGTAGTGTTTGGAAGATACAGATATGTGGATTAGTAAAATTAAGATTAGCACCCATTTAATGTCTCATGATCTGGGTAGTACAGCATTTTGAACCCTCTGGTTTCATCATATATGTTAAATCCCTCTTGTGTTTCCTTAAATATCATTAAGTACATTTGGGCCAAAGCTGTTTGGTTCTGTTTTCTCCCACAGGATGTATCCAATTCAGGATATTATTTTCAGATAATGACTTAAACAGGAAGATGCATGTTCACATACTGCTAACATGACTTCCATAATAATATGATCCCTTTTAGGAAATTATGTATGCAGAATCAGTGTCTTGGTAAGTGCTGTATAAAGCTAAAATTCAAAAGTGACAGTTAATAACTTATCTGTCGAATGTGCCCAACTGTCCATGGGAAAAAATAATTGTTTCAATTAAGTAAAAAGTCAGCTTTGCTTTTATTCTTCTAACAGTTGTGAAAGTATTTGCCTTTATTCCTGTCAGGCTACTACTCTTCTAATAAAACTGTACCCTATCATTACTGGAATAAAGTTATTCATAAGCTGCAGAGAGATGCTTTCCCTTACTCCTTTCCCCTCCTCTCTGTTGTTTTTAATGGTCTCTACAGAAGCCTTTCTGTAATAATTTGTATTACTTTCTTTTTCCTTGGCACAAATACATTTTCCCCTGTATTTCTGTGCTGAAATTAATACAGTTCTATTTTTGTTCTTCCTTATCTGTACATTAACAATAGACTATGTCTGGCTCAGAATTGTCTCTGTGGTTCCTATTCTTGGGGAAGTCCTAAAGGCATTCTAGTTCCTGTTACTGAGAAGAGTGGTTCCTATTTTGAAGAGGTTTTAGTTAGCTACCTATGACATCAAACCTGTAAATCAGTGAAAATTCCCTGGGTGGCATGTGTGAGGACCACATCAGGCCCATGACACTGCTTTGGAATTTGAGGCTTTGCTGGTGAAAGGGTCTACATGTGTTTCTGGGAAATACAGGTTAAAAGCTGAAGTGCCATTACAAAAATATTCATTGTCGTTCCTGCATTTGGTAGTATTAATACAATGTGTACCTTGCACATTGTAATTTCCCGTTGGCAGTGTTCACAAGAGTTCTTACATTTCTTGGTGTAATAATGATGCTGATGGCAACCAGATTCATGAGCGGGATGTCTGACGACATGGAAGTACTGAACATCATGCTTTAGGATGTCCACTTGTTCTGTGTCCTAGAAGAAGGAGGCATTTCTCACTCCTTTCCTTGGAATAACTCATGACAACCATGATTTGAGGCAAGATGTTAGATAAGACAGACCATGTCTGATTTGATAATTCTTGTCCTATGACATTAATGACGAAGTGCCTTGAGTTGACTTTTCTCTGAGTACTTGGAATATTATCTGGCCTAGAAAGCCTGTCTCCACAGGCTTCCCTGGGAAGGAAAGCTGTCATTTTTCCCTGGATCACACAGCTTGTCTCATGGAGGATCATGCAGAGGTATGTTGGAATCGGTTGAACTGATTGAAGCTAGAGGGTTTCATTCTTAAAGCTTGAAGTACAGATTCATTCCCTGGAAGCCAAATACCAAAGTTTGCAGTAGAACATTTATGACAGAAAATGCACACGCGTGTCTGTAAGTCTCAACAACGTTTGGAAAAAGAATCACAGTGCCATGGTTGATGAGTTAATTGCTTGATGCTCCTTCTTTCATCCAGTCTTTAATTTTGAGTCACAAAGGTCATTGTATTCTTTAGCAAGATCCCAGCTGTACGCAGCAGGTACACAAAGTTGTTGCTATCAAGAGTCCTAACTAATGGAATTGAAGAAGAGTTTGCGTTATCAGCACCAACAGCCATCTTCGGTAGGACCTCAAAATAGAATGGGGAGGGCATTATGCCGTATGTTTAGCAGGTGATGGATGATTAATAGGTCTTAGCGTACAATGAATGTGTATCTCTTCTTCACATGCTAATCACATGGCATTTATAAATGTCAGCACCTTATCGTGGCAACACACTCTGAATTTTGTGTATTTTTTTAAGGTATTTATTTTTAACATTTTTAACATGTGTATTATTAAGATTGTGTCATTTGAAACTCCCTTTTTGCAGTGATTTAAAAATATGCTGAGCTTTTATTTTGATTTATGAAGTAATTAAATTATTACATTTTAAAACTAGTCTAAAAAAATTCACTGCAGATAGATTTATATTGTGTTTCTTGAACTACTAAAATGTAGCGATGCGTGTCACCTTGGAATCTTAATCATGACAAAAATAATTTATAATTATTAGATGAAGAAGTTTTGCAGCTTTTCCATTCTGCTTTTTTTTTTTTTAATGTTAAACTTCTTTGCTTAGCAACCTAGGGCCTTAATTTAGAATTATAAATTATAGTTCTATCATTTGAGAATTCCATAACTTTCATTCAAAAATCCTGAATTTCACAATTTGGCCATAAAACTGTGTTTTATTATCAAGTGTTATTAGGAAGTCTGAGCCTTAAGGATTTTTACAAAGGCTCAGGGAGAGTTTGGGTACAGAAAAATTCGATGAAAAGCACACAAAGACTCTGGACTCAGCTGCCATTTAAGCTGAGCTTTTTAAACTGCAGAAGCCTTTCTCAGCTATAATTTTGAGGTCCTCTCCTTGGCTCCTTAGTTCAAACAGAACTGCTGTTGTCTTTACAGACCTAACGAATGTGGAATCAAACTAAAGAAAATCAGACTTCTTTGGAAATCTGTGCCTTGAAAGCTTTATTTTATCTTTGGGCAGTGAAGTTCTTGAAGCTACCATCTGAAGGTTACTTGATGACATTAAGTTTGTAGGTTTAGACCTTTGGTTCTCAGCCATTTTGTTAGTGATAAATATCCACATTTTCAAAATTGTTCACTGAAATTGGCACTAGCTGGCATCTTTGGTAGGGACCTCACCAGAGTGGCCAAAGATTGAATCAGTTTGGAGCAAACTGCTTTGCACCCCGAAGCAATGGTTTCTGAAACAAGCACCGGGTTATGCTGGCAAAACACCAAGGTTTTGCTCCAGTTTCTTCCTTGCTCCCCAGTAGGAGATCAGCCTCCAAGGCCATCTATTTCCAAACTTTCCAAAGCACTAAAATCACTTCAACTTTGTATAAAAGATTTATTCTCCTACATATATCACCATCTGCGTTGTCGTACATCTGTGTACTTGAGAATGCTTGCAGATCACATCACAAATAATTCTCACCAGATGCTGATTACTCTTTTCTCACTGTATCTCCTTTAAAATGATGTATTTGATGCATTGTCCTAAAATGAAACTCTTTGATGTCAGGCTGGGGATGGTTAAAAAGAAAGGCAAATTTCTCCAAAATTCCTTGTAAGCTGTATTGCTCTCTGTATCACTGAGATATAAGCAGCCCTAGACTTATACAACCCCTCAAAGGATTTTATGAATAGCCATCACCTGGTAAAGATGGTCTTGGTATTTTAATTAAAGGTCAGACAAAACGACAGTGTAAACCTTGGAGATGTTTTGTAGCAGTCATTTAAAGCAGAGTTTCTTAACAAAACCTCATAGTATTAGTAAGATGATGCCCAAACCCTTTCTAAGTTTTACGCAAACTGCAGCCTAAACAAAGAAGCCTCTGCCAAGTTCAGGATGTGAGTTCAGCATCCATAGATCACTGTCAGACCCTACATCTGATTTACCCCTGTACATTGCTGTGGAAGGGCTGCAGGGCTGTGCACTGCTCTGCTTACTCCTCTGTGTTGGCTGTGGGTAGCACGTGGGATGTATTGCCAGCCTGGGACCTTGGACCCCTCCAAGAGACAGTCACCAGGCAGGACATTGCGGATGCATTAGGGATGGTTCCAGTTTTGTATTCTGCTTGGCTTTGTTCGCATGCTTGTGTGACAACCTTCACAGGAATTAAAAATAGTTTAGGTTTACGTAATTAATATTACTGTGCTAAATATGGTAGTGATGCTCTGGCATGAATATCACAATTGCCAATCACGGACATAGCTGTGCAGCAGCGTGCTTCTGAAGGTCGTGCTGTAAGGCTTTATTCAAAGTGTCAGCTTTACTGTTACAAGTGATCTTAAAAACCTGCAAGGCAGTTTTTCTTGCCAGATTTATGAAGTATTTTAAACTATTTGCTACAATGAATTCATCTGAATTTAAACCAGAGCCTTTGACTTCTGACTTTTCTACCTTTGGCCTTATTTGTGGATTTGTTTGGGAAGAAAGGAAAAAAAAAAGGCAGGTGACCTGGTTTGCTTGTTCACTCAGTGGTGACTTGTATGCAGAGAAGGTGGCACAACCAAAAGGCTTTTCAGGGAAGCCATCTGCCTGCACATGCTGCTTCCATGGCCTTACCTTTCAGATCTTATTTGCTTTTGGTTGCCACCCGTCTGAGGGTGGATGATGTTTTCCTCTGGTGCTTGTAAGGATGTTGCATGCTCAGATGGGATATGATGATGATTCTAGGCATGTTCCTTTCAAAAAATTCGGAAGCATTTTCAGCACTGATTTCCCTCAAGAGTGATTCCACCCCACACAGATTGGCAGCACCACGCCACAGTGTCAGGATTTATGAGGTGACCTTGGAGACACAGGCACTCCTAAATGGAAAACACTTGGTGCTACACTTTATTCTGGGTTACTGAGCAGTCTCCACTATTGTTTAAATCAGAATGGGATTACACAAATAATACATAACGTTTATACAACATTTCATAACATGAGGGCATTCTTTCACACACAGCTCAAGCACAGTCTGCCTCCTCCAGACTGTTTTGTTGTTGGGTTCTACCTTAAACCTTCACTAGGATTCAGGAAAGACGGCACTGGCTCCTCCTGCCCTCTCTAGGAGCTAATGTTTTGGGCCATCCTCCATCACAAGGGAGCTGAGCATTCCTAAAGGCACTGTGGGCATTGGTACTTAGAGCCTGTTCAGGATGGGGCTCATTGAAGATGCTCAGTTGGCTCTGGGCACCAGAGAAATGCCGGTGTGCTGCTTCGCTGCTCCTTGCAGTGCTGCCCAAACCCACTGGCCCCACACAGCCCAGCCACACATAGGGCTGTGCTCTGGATCACAGCATTCTGCTGGGACAGCCACTCTCCCAGACGGCTGAGGGCACATCCCAACTGCCTTTTGGAGCTGGCAGCCATGCTAAAGAAAGAGGTGCTGATGGCAATGAAACATCTGAGCGAAGGCTTGTCGAGCTCAAACCTGTAAGCAGCAATAAACGCAAATCCAACCTGCACTAATGTTAATTGTCATTCAGTTTATATCGATGTGCAGTTTATTAAACCATAAAGCAAGGCAGCAAGCAGAGAGAGCAACTCTAGAGATAATTAAACATAATAAGGGTTTCACTTAATCCCTCAAAACCCAGGGGAGGCACAGTTAAGACTGAATACCCTCTTTGCACTGCATTTTTAGCACAGCCATTTAAGAGCACTTCCTGGTACAAGGTTCCAGGGCAGGGAAAGGTAGGTTCCACCTTCTCTTCTGAAGACACTTTTATTCCGCTTTTCTTCATGCCTTTTGATTGCTCTGCTTATGAAGCCTGAACTGACTTTCAAAGCAGTTTGTGGCTCATAATGTTCATTGCAGTGGCAGGTAGAGACCCTCATGGGTGATCCAGAGGAAGCCCCGGGGCCAGGAGAGATGCTGGGTGTTGGGGTGCGAGGAGGGCTGAAAGCAGCAGGGATGCGGTTGGCACCCTGTGTGCGTTCTCCTCTCTGGCTTCTCTCATCTCCCCACACTCATTTCTTGGACAAGAAGGGTCAAAAAGGGGATGAAAGGAGAGGGTGTACTAGTAGAGAGGGCTGAGTGACAGACTGATGGAACAGGGGGAATGAAGGAAGGGGACAGCTTTTGAAGAGTGAAAACAATTACGGCAAATCTGAGATTACTGCCGGAGGCCAGCGAAGAGAGGAAAAAAAAATGTCCCCATCTGTAATTTGGGACTCCTGGGACTGGTCGGCGATGGGGGAAAAGCACGGGCCGGCAAAACACCGAGCCGGACGGGTTCTGTGTCCGCCGGGAGGAGCCACGCCTGGGCTAACACAGAAGGGAATCGGGAACCGGGCAGGGGAATTACCCCCCAGCTCAGAGCTGAGCCGCTCTACAGACCCCACGGAATAGCAACTGTTGTACCGAGCGCTGCGCTCCCTCTGCGCGCGGGGGCCGCGCCCGCGCTGCGGGACAGCAGAAGGGTTAAAGGCGTCCGCGGTTCCGCGGCTCGTCCGCCCGCCCCCCGCGCACGGCGCAGGTTTGGGAGGAGGGGTTTGCGCAGCGCTCGCCCGGCTCCCGGCCGCTGCCGCTCAATGCTGCGGCCGCGGGCAGCTGCGGAGGCGCGCACTTCGGGGCTGCCGCGCACAGCGGGCGGGCAGTGCCCGCGAAGCCCCGCGTCCCCGAGCCGTGTCCAGGTAAGCGCGGCTTTGCACCGGGAGAAGGGAGGCGGGTTTGAATAGGAAAAAGCAAAAGCCAATAAAACAGGAATAAATCGGGAGAGCGGCGGCGGCGAAGGAGAGCGGAGCTGGGCTGCGCGGGGCGGCGCGCAGCGGGAGCCTTGGAGCGCGGCTCGCCTTGGGGTGCGGAGAGTGGGGTGCCGCGGAGCGGGCGGCTCCCCGGAAAGGGAGATGCGGGGTGGAGGGGGCGCGGAGCCCGGGGCGCGGCTCCCGCTGTTGCCGGGGCTCCCCGCGGAGCGCGGCGCGGCCCCGTGGCTCCGCAGCGAGGTGCCGGGTCAGGCTCCCCCTCGTCCGGCGCGGAGCGGAGCGGCGGAACGGGTCCGGGTGAGGCAGCGGTAACCGTGGGCAGGGGTTCGGCGCTGCGCCCCAGGCACGGGGAGAGGGACCGCGGAGGAGAGCGCGGGAACGGGGCTGTGTGTGTGCTTGTCTCTGTCAGAGGGATGCTCCCTCGCAAGCTGGCAGAAATGCATGCATAACTTTTTGCTTGATCCAGCCGGTGTTGCTCGCTCGAGTTTTAGCTTCTTTTGCTTTCCTCAGGCTAATGTTGCTTCCGTGTCGGTCGTGAGCAACATAATGCAGCATGTTGTTTTATTTATCCCAGACAAGAGTGACTCGCTCTCTAAACTACAAATTAAACGATGCAGCTTGCATAACAAGTGGAAGTAGTTTGTATCTTACATACCAATTATCCATCACGTTTTAGACTAAGCAAAAGCGGGGTTTTTCTTGCAAGGAGGGTTCGATAAAACAGTCTGATGTCTTGGAGCAGCGTATTCATTTTCCCTTGCTGGATTAATGTGGGCATAGGATTAGGAGCCAGCATGTTGATTAGCACCCTGAGGTTCAGGGAAGAACGGGAACGTTTGGCTATAGATAGAAGTCAGTTTTTGTGTTTGTGCTTGCACATCCTCCTGTTTACGTGTCTCAGTTCAGGACCTGCATTCTAGCCGATAAATCATTGAGAGGAGAGCCGGGACTGGTGTAATCCTCCTCGGCGAATGGTCACACTACTCCTAAAATTCTTTCTGACACAGGGTCTCTACCGCACTCCCTCCCAGCACAGCCGCTGTGGGGATGCCACGGCCCGTAGCAGGTACCAGCAGCACCGCAGCTTACGGAGCCTCTTCCCCCGTTTCCCTTGCTTCCTCCCAGGTGCTCCCAGCTCCCTGTGCTGCTTTCGTGGGGTACGATGGCCAGTGCCCGGTGTTGGAAGCGGGGTGATGGGGCCCTGCGCTTGGGACTCTCCAGAAGCCTTTTCTGCTGCTTTCCTGGCCAGAACACTGTTTTTTCTCCTTTTCTGGACCTGGGAGCTTGCATTTTTACCCTGCATTTCTAAGTCCCTGAAAACTGCTTAAATGGCTCTTGTATAATCCTTCAAAGTCACCTCCCCTCTTTAATACCGAAAGGACTTAGTTTACACGGCTAATCCCTCTTCTGCTTGCTGTACAGCCTCCTTTAGAGGTGTGCACACTGATAATTTTCCCAAAGCAGCCTGCTTTAGACAATGGCTTCTGCTGGTGTGCAGCAACCTCTCCCTCTTCTGCTGAACTCTGGGCAGAGTGGACTACACCTGACAAGATTTTACTTGGTTTCAGGAGGTATTTAATCCCATCCCATCCAGTGAACTAGCCCTTTGCAGGAAGACACACCAGACCCTTTTACTTGTATGTATCTGTGTCTGTCTACTCGGATGCTCGGGAGGAGGGGGTCTCCTGCCCCGTGTGCCCATGCTTTAGCTTGCCTGGAGGCAGCACTTGGATGATGAGGACTGGGCTAGAATCGGGTGCACCCGCAGGTAGTTGGAGTTGAATGATTCCGGCAAAAGTCTGGCGAGTTGGAAATTTTCCCGTCCTTATCTCTGCAGTGGAGTTGAGCTCTCTTGTAGCCCATGAAGTGTTCCTGGAATTCTAAGCTTGTGCTATTCTATAGGATGTCAAAATACATATTTTGAATCTGATGACAGCAGAAAAAAAGGTTACCTTTGCCAGAAGGTTTACTTCTCCTATAGCACGTAAGCAGTGAACACGATTGTCTGATCCTGCCTTCAAACTCTAACCTAACATGCCTTAACGGTGGTGTCTGGAGCAATTTAGACCCTCACCTGAGGTCACTGTGGATGTCTGATGGGGGCAAGTGTGCCCTCAGTGTGCTTTGGGTGGTGAAAGGGCATTACTGGCAGCGGGGGCCCCTTCTCTGGGCCACAAGGATGCCTTTGTGTCACAAGCCCTCTTGGATGTGTGGTCTCTGAGACCCCAGGCATTCTTCCCTGGGGTCGACTTCACTGTATTTCCAGTATTATCCCTTCATCACTTGTTTCTTGGGTGCTGGGTTTTACCCATCAGCGGAGGAGTGTTTATTCCAGAGGGAAACAACAGCATGGCAAGACAGCAAGCAGCTGGTGAGAGAGCCCACCTTGGTTCCCAAACTTGCACCTCCTCATGCATGAAAGTGTTTCTTGTTAATATTCAAGTCTATTTATGTACTGTGTTTAATGTTTCTTTCATTTAAAGTATGTTCCTGTGTTACCCCATCAGGCATTGCTAAGAAAATGGGTGTAAAGCACCTGTACAACTTCTACCCCAGGGGCAAAACTTCAGAATGATTTTGTAGACATTGTTGGCTTATTTCTCTTGGTTTAGAGAGTTGGCTTTTGTCTGACAGTTCTGTGTAGTTAACTTGATTTAAAAAAAACCCACAATAGAGGTAAAGACAAAGCAGGCTGCAGGAAGGATATTAACCACAAGATAGCTCAGTCATTGCCGTTTGATGTTCTCTCATGGCCTTTCTGAATTGCGTCTGGTGAAGGATGACGGAGGTACCAGCTGCCCATGAGGTACCAGCTGCCCATGGTTGGTACCCATCAGGGACCCTGTAAGGGGCTCCGTCAGACTGAGCAGGCAGCTTTTGGGCTGCAGGTGGTGTCAGGGAAGATGCTGTTGCTTAAAAAAAAAACAAAACTCTGCATTTGAAAGTTCATAAATCATCACAGGTCTATTTTTAGCCACGTTAGATTAGATCAAGTCTGGGGTTTCTTCCCACACCTCCCATCTGTGACCTAAAATGACCCGATAATGTCCCTGTTAAAGCTGTTTACATGCTCCTTTTGCTGGTGCCTTGTTCAGCTCCATTGTTATTCAGAAGATGGGGCTCCATTAGGAGAAGGTTTCGGTGCAACAGTTGGGAATTTTCCTTCACATGCAGAAACTGGAAGCCTGCTGCTTGGTGCGTGAGTGATGTGCAGCCCTGACAGGAAGGTAATCACAAACACAGAAAAGTAACATGAATCACACCAAATCCACAAATGTCAGCTCCGAAGCTCTAATCTAAGCTTGCTGCCAGGATTTAAACTTGCACTATCTTTACTGTTATCTGCTACGGTGGTTACTCAAATATAAATATGAATACCGTGACAGTAGTGATTAATTCTTTTTATCATTAGCAAAGCAAATATATAATGATGACATCCAACTGATTTACTGATTCATGTGAGTACACAACTATTCCCTGTTCCCTAGCATCATCTGCCAAAATTGGTGATATTAAAACAAAAACTCCTGTGTCAAATCTGCTTGCCATCTTGGCATAAATGAGCTTCACATGAACTGAAGCAACAGTATTTTCTACACTAAGCAGGGGTTTCCAGTACTGTATGTGTTGTACTTGGGAAATAACTTCATTCTTTGCTTTTCCCTAGATACAAGCAGTCACTTTTTATCTTAATCTGCAGGATAAAAATCTCTTTCAGCAGGACACCAAGAAGAAGAAAGATTTGTTGATTGGTTTGTGGGTGTTGTTTATTTGTTTGTTTGTTTGTTTTTCCAGTGATTTAACCCAGCAATTAAAGTTGAACCCTCAGGACCAACAGGATCAAAGTGTTTTGAAAACAGTTAATATAGTGACTTTAAATATGCATGCAGGACAAGGGGTAACAGGGGAAGTTTAGATTGGGTATAAGGAAGAAATTCTTTCCTGTAAGGGTGGTGAGGCACTGGAATGGGTTGCCCAGGGAGGTTGTGAATGCTCCATCCCTGGCAGTGTTCAAGGCCAGGCTGGACGAAGCCTTGAGTGAGATGGTTTAGTGTAAGGTGTCCCTGCCCATGGCAGGTGGGTTGGAATTAGATGATCTTGAGGTCCTTTCCAACCCTAACTATTCTATGATTTAAATTTAGGAAGCTAGAGCATAAGGAGTAAGCTTTGACTCTGCAATGTAAATTGGGATTTTTGCTCAGGTATGCAATTACAGCATACAAGTATCAGCAGGTAAGGTGATGACACTTATTGCATTATTATTCCACTTAAAAGAAATTGTTTTAGGGACTCAAGAAAGTAATCTACAACCATTACTTTTTTGAAATTACCTTTACAGGGATTTCCCCCCCCCCCCCCCCCATAAATTTTGTTAAACAGCTCTAGATTTCAAAAATGAGTTTCTACTATATTTGTTTCTTCTGTTAATTCTTCTGTCTCTTCCAGCTGGTCAGCTGTTGATGCTCTATTATTTGAAAGTTTGCTGGAGCTGTCTCAGATATGGCCAGATCTCTTCATTAGTGAATTAAAGTTTTGATATATGCAGTACCAAGCTCTCCTAAGATTCATTATATTGAAGATTAAAAGCATCACAGTGGTACTTTAGCACCTCTTCTTTTTGTTTTTTTCCAGAGGTTTTGAACCTGAACTTAAGTGAGACTCAGTGGACACAATCATTATTAACCATCTCACATGGGCTTTCCCACTTTCCCCATTCTTGTTTGCAGAGCAAGATGTGGTTAAATGATCAACTGTTCAGATTGGCTTTCTCCAGACTTTATTTAACCCAGGAGCACAATGTGACAGCAGTCCCTGCTGTGATAGTTTGTCTTCCTTTGCAGCCCTTGTTCAAAAGTAGCATGGTCCAGAGGACTCCTTCAGTGTCCCTGTGCCTCCCACAGTCCTTCTGCAGAGTAGTTTAATTTCTGACCTGGTCAACACTTGTTTCTCCTGGGATTTCCTTAATTAACATCCTTCTGATGTGACGGGGCGGGGGGGAGCATGGGCAACTGCAGTGGCCAAGGGGATGTGGCCAGGGATGAAGGACCTGAGAGTTTCCAATAGCTGTTGGTAGCTGTTCAGGTGACAAGTTAGACCTGAGCTCCTAACTCTGGATTGATTTATTCTTCTATAAGTTCTATCCGTATAAGATCTTAGGCAGCCTCAGACAAAATCTGTGTTTATAATTTATTTATATAAATGTTTAGCCAATGAAGAGATGTGGCATTTAAATGCAATCTACATAAGGTTTAGCAGGTCATTTTCGTCAATTAGAAGACTGAGAAAGGGAATAAACAGTGTATTTGGTATTTGTAATGGAAAACCTGTATTACAAATGGTAATTTAATCTGAATACTACTGAATTGCAATAACCTTCCAGTGTTTTTTTTTTTAACAGAGCTGTGAGTACATGGTTTATTAAACTCGTTTTATGCAGATAACAGCTTTATTTGGGGAGACTTACAAACAAGTCATACTCAAACAATTAAACACATTTCCATCTCTATGCTTCCAGTAATAGGAGTGTGAAAACCCCGCTAGCCATCTGTGACAGTCCCCAGGATTGCTGAGGATATTCAGCATACACTCTTTCCTTGCTCCGTGCCTCTATGTTAATGGTTCTGATCTTCCATTTTTACATCTTTCTAGCTATTGCTATAAATCCTTGAGCAGACACTCTTCCCCTGTTTGATCCATAGCCATGGTTTCGGTGATCTCCCCCCTCTGGGCTCTCTTAATGAGTGCTCAGTAGAAAAAATGAATTCTGCTCAAAACCCTCCACTGGATTTAGTCCCAGCTTCCTCCATGCCTGTCTTGTGACTGAGCCATGGTCTGTTCTTCTGTGCCTTTAGGAAGTCACAGACCGCTTGCTACCTGTGGACTAACAGCTGACCTAGGGGTTGGAGAAAGCCCACAAGCTGTCCAGGTTGCTGTCAGGTAGATTTCCCTTCCTGGGACTGATAGAGCTAAGCTCATATCTGTGCCAGATTCTTCTGTTAACTTAGCTGTAGATTTGTACCAGGTCTAAGTCAATCTTTTACAGAACAGGTTGTGTATTAGCAAAGAACTTGCATTGGTCAGTCAAGGCAAAACAAACATCCTTGCTGACTGCTACAGTGCTGAGCTTCTTTCAGGGGACTTTAGCCTATCATGGCCACCTTGGTTTCTGACACCACCATATGTGAACTGATAACTGGGCTGATGTGCTTTAACCTTCTCCACTCTGATGCTCAGTGGGACTTCAGTGTTTTATATAGCATACGTGTGAGGAGCCTGTAGTTGGTGGGCTAGCAGTGGTGCATAGACTCATTTCATATTTTTTTTTCCATGGTACCATTTGACAACACTGGTTTGTGTTAATGGTGTGACCCATGAGAGGTGTTTGAAAGGCATGCTCAGCTCTGAGCAGAGGAGGGTTCTTCATCTCCTCCACACAGAGCACTGAACAGCTTTCATCAAGTAAAACTTTTTGTATCACCACTACCCTGCGCTTGTGAAATGGAGGCAAAAGCTCTGTGTCCTTGTATCATGAATGAATGGATGAATGTTCTTGGTCTTTGTCTCCCAGTCTTTTGGAAAGAGAAAAAAAAAAGCCTCTGAACAGCATTCAACTCCTAGCTTTTTCAAAAGAGCTACTTTAATGTAAGAGCAGAACATTTGCCTAAGAGGGTTTTAGTCCAAGAATGACTTTTCATATTTAATTGATCTGTATTGTTCAATTAGGGAGATGTATAATGCCCTCTGTTGTGCGTGTATAGCTGGAAGTAGAAATGAATGAAATATGAAGTACAGCAGAAGAGTAATTTCAAACAGAATTGGCTCCTAGCAATGTACAAAAGAGGATTTCAATCCAGGCCTTGATACATGGGAGTAAATATAAATTGTGTAAATACATCAGGCTGTTACCTATGACGTACTAATTATTTTGAAATATAGTATTTGTTCTTATTCTAGCCAGAATTCAGTAACCTTTTTGTTCCAAATCATATTTATAAACATTTCCAACTCCCGAATTAACGTTTAAACATGTTTCAGTGTATTGTGCTTCTCTGGAACCTGCTTGTGTGGGCTCTGGAGCCCCCCATGATTTCCCAAGTACAGGTGTGCAGTTGAGCGTCGGGAGCACGCAGCAGCGTGACAATGCGTAGAGACGAGTGACACAATCCCACAGGGTGGCAGCACTCAACCCGCATCATCCGCACTGCTCCGGCTGCTGCTAGAGCAACTTCAGCTCCTGGCTTGTGTTCAGGCAGCCGGTGGGACATCGCATAGCGTATCCATTCCGCCCCGAGCAGAGCATAGCCGGGGAGCACCTTCAGCCAACCCTGGAATTACGGGAGTGCACCCTTCCACATGGGCTGGGGAAAGAGCCAGTGCTGGCTTGCAGGGTTTTAGATGCGTATTGAATTTTATATCTATAACCCTAATCACAATTTCTATGGTGTAATTGTTTCAGGTTTCCTAATTCTGAGGAACCGGTACACAAATGCATCATTTTTCTCCTTGACGCATTTCTTTCACTGGGGCTGTGATTCTCTGTTGACCCACAAAGCTGTTCTGCCTCTCAGTTTCCCCCTCAGTTTCCCCCACTGCTGCTACACTCAGTGTTATACATCCTTACTGAAACACCCTGATGCAGCAGGTCCTCTTATGTTTTGGCTGACAGGTAAGGATTTTTGTGGCTTGCTCAGCATTACCCTCTCTTTGGTCTTCCCCAGGTCCTTTGGTTCCAGGACAAGATTATCAAGAAAACCAGAGATTCCTCTGTTGGATCCAGCACAGTCAGACTTACTGATAGAAAGCACCAATTATTCATGAAAAATGGTTTTAGACTTTGCAGAAATCAGTGTCCACTTTCAGTGGCCGCAGTTTGTGCATGGAAGTTGACCTGAAAGGTGCATGACACACAGGATAGTTTGTCTGGGTGCACTTCTCCTACTTCATGCTTTGTGTGAAGGCTTTTTGGGGATGTACATATATCTGTTAAGTATAGCTGGGTGTTAGTCCAGAAATCCACATGTCAGGAGAGATCTGCTGGCTGCTTTGCCAGCTCCATTTTCAGGCATCAAGGAGATGTCTGTTGTTGGGCAGGGAAAGCTCTGTGGGCAGGAAGGTTGGGCAGGCTCGATGGAAGGCACTGAGCATCCTTCCCTCTCTGATTTCTGCTGCCCTTGTTTTCACATTGTTTGCCAACACTTCCTACAAGGAATATTAAATGAACATATCACACGTTGTTTTACTGGGGAGGCAGAGGTGGGAAAAGCATATAGAGAGCAATGCTGAGCATAAGGCTGCATTTTTCCTAGGGAGCACTAGTTATGCACTGGCTTAAATCAAAGAATTACTGGGCTGATTTCAGTGTTTGATGAGTCTCTGATAATTGCAGATGTAGAGGAAAAAAGCACTAGTCAAATACATCTGAGAATGAAGAGCAGAGAACATGGATTGACTCAATATTTTCTCTAGTCAAGTGGAAAAAAGGAAACCTAGTATGAGAAAGCTGGAAAGGTCAAACTAATTTGTACTTGTGTGATAATGGGTAATACCTCTATTGTTTATGAAGCTTGCAAAATCTTTCCGGAGTTAACCACTGTGATATATTCGATGGTGATTTTGAGAAATTAAAAATGAAGCAGCAATTGTTCCACCCTCTTCATGCTTTAATCTGTTTTGGTTTAGGATTCCTTTGAAAAGTCATCTATTCTTTACAAATTAGTTGAGATGAGATTTAGTCAGTTCTTGTGACTGCAGTGTTCTGTGGCTGGAGGAAGGAGATCATTTTAAACAAAAAATGATTAATTGTGAGGTTGATAAGAGTAAGACTGAAAACCTGCCTGTCTCTTGCTGCTTAAGCATTCTGATTGTGTTCCCCTGTTTGTCTATTGCAGGAGTCTTTTCTGTTTATTTACTAAGGTAAGTGGAAACTTTCTAAGTGTGTACAGCTGCTGCTATTAAAATAGGAATAACTGGTGAGCTCCTAATGCCTCAAACTGCCTTCTGCTGCCTCAGTTATTCAGGCAGATTTGCAGCTTCCCTTAGTAGCCACTGGAAGTTGTGTGAATTTTTCTGGGATTCTGGTTTCTTTCCTGGGAGCAACAATGCTACCAAACTGCATAATTTTCCCTGAAACAATGGGGGGAGTATATGGGGAGTCCCTCCTGCCTCATATAGACCAAAAAGTGTAGGCTCCAGAGGAATTCATTTGCTAGGCTTATCGCTGAGACATTTAATATCTAGAATGATTTAGTGTATCAAATTCTGGAGTTTTGGGCTGAATGTAGCTGCATTCGTCATTGTTGCAGAACCTTGACAGTGAACAAAAGGTGCTGCAGGGAACCATAACTCACACAGCAAATTAATGGGCTCCCAGCTTTGCTTGCTCAGCTTAAATGGGAGCTGGGCATGGTGTGGTCTCACCGGCTGACGGCTTTCTGCAGCCAGTGTGCGGGTTAGGAGCTGCCATGTCTTTCATCCTTGGAGCGGATATTAAAGCATTGCCCTCCTGCCAACTGGCTGTGACTGGCATTTTTCACTTCTGAAGGTACTTCAGTATGGATGACTTGAAGGGGGGGAAAAACAACCCAGCTTGTTAGCTGTTAGGGGAGGATGGTGCAGTTGTTTTAACAGAAAATTTTTTTTTAGTGGGCACCTATTGGAGAAAAAATTGATTTGATTGAGAAGGCTTCATATACTCTTATGTCATACTGCAGAAAACATGAACCTATGAGCAGTGTGTCCAGTAACACTTACAGGCCACATACCACTACCGATAATTTTTGCTCCTGGGAAGGTATGTGCATTGCAAGTTGATGTTTGATCACTGTCAAATGATAAGTTCTTGCAGTCTGGTCTGGGCTGACAGAGAGCTTTGTCCACAGACTGCTCTAAATCCCATGCAGGCTGTTTTAAACAAGAAATCTCTCCTGCATCCTCAGCAATACTTATGTTTTAGACTGCTGGCCATAGGAGGACTACAGCCCCTCGTATTCCTGGCCCTGATTTTTTTTACTCTTTTTTTCTAGTTCTGCTACACTTACAGGTAGATGAACCCTGCTCCTGAAATGGTTTCCATCCTCTTTTAGTTCTCAAGTTACTGGGTGTGCTGAAAGGCAGGGAGGGCATAGCTCAGAAATATGGGATGAGGAGAGATGATGCTCTGACATGACAGTTTTGTTGGTGGTGTGTTTTTAGGCATGGTGGGTTCAGCCTGTTTGCAACCATCAGCAGCTCCTGAAACTTGGATGTGAACTGGAGTTGTTGAGCACTTCATTGCAGAGAGCTGACTGTACATTTGGTAACTGGCTTGATCACCCTCAAGGGCTTAGAAGTTAAACATGCAGCAATGCCTGAGATAGCAAATAGACAAGAGGGATAGTGAGGGGAATGGGTGGAGGTGCAGAGTGGTTTGAAGCTGCAGCTGGACTGCACCAAAAGGGCTTCAGAAAATGTGCAGAGTCGGGTAGCTGCTAAATACTTCCATTGCATGGTTTTGGCTATATCAGGCAGTTTTGTGAGCTCTGAACTTGCACTTCTGAAGCTCATTGTTTTGGCAGATTGATCAGCTGTCCAGAGCACCTTTTCAGAGCACTAAGCAGTTCAGTACACCTACATTTATTCCTTAAAGTGTGTGGGGGAAACACCAGAAACCAGGTAACCAGCTCTCACCCCAGGTTTATATATGAGCTGGAGATGCTCTTCTTCAGAAAACAAAACATCATGACTAATACAGTCTTTTTAAAAGCAAAGTGCATGATGCGTGCTTGAAACTAAGTCACTGAAATTGTTGTGTCCTGGTATGCTCCGAGTATGTTGGGGTTATGCCATTACAGAGCTTTGCTAACAACATGGGTCAAGTGGGTTTGGTCGCTGCTCCTCTGTTACCTTTGTTTTGGGGTGGGTTGGTTTGTGGGTGAGTGGTGTAGGGTCTGGGTTGATTTTGGTTTGGTTTCAATCTTGATTATTTCCTTTGAAGAGCAAATGTCAAGGTCAGAGACAGTGTAAGTATAAAGTCCAACTGTACCGCATTATTGTACTGTCTCATCTGCTTTTCTACGTCAGTCTTCTGGACCACTGAAGTTAGAAACTTGACAGCATGTGGCAAAAGATGCCATTACTGAGCTCAGTAATATCTTCTGTTTTGTTCAATCTTGTGTAAGTGGGAGCTTGCAGAGGAGCAGCCTCAGGTGGTATGAATAAAGTCCTTACAGTAGATTAAGTGATACATCACAGCTCTTGTGCAAACATTATATGGAGGAGCCCACTTTGCAATAGCTAGAATAAATGGACAGAAGTGCAATGTTTGTATTACTGTTTATTTAATTACTTTAGATTTGCTTTGCTGTATACACTTGCCTGCACAGCTGTGCCTCCGAGCCTCTGCCTCCTCCTGACTCATCTGTGCTGAGCAGGAGTGAAGGAGATGGAAGGTCCTTAAAGAAACTGGGACAGCTACAGGCTTTGTCGCCTCTTTGCTTTGGCAGATGAAAGGCATGGGAGTTACAGAGGAGGTGGAAAAAGGGTGAAGAGTAGGGGGGATGGCAAGAGAACTGCAAAAGGCTGGGAAAATATCCTTCCTTTTGATTCTTCCTTTTTCCTCTATTCAGACTCTTCTGTCATTTAGTGCTTTGGTGGCTCCATTCATATGGTGGCTTATGCAATGTCGCTCATGCAGATAGCAGGAAGAACGATGTCCCATAGAAAACTGAGGTATGAATTCTTCTGCTCTGCCAGCACAATCTAAAGAAGACTTGACAAAAAACCTGTCTGGTGGGTCTGCTGCGAAAAGGGCTCTCTTGATTCAGCAGAGGAGGGATTGACACTGGTTATTGGACCATCCTGTTCCTCTGTCCCCAGGGACCTCTCTCCTGGCTGCCAAGGGATGAGTTCACCCCTTCTGCCTGAAGAAGACCTCTAGCACAGCTGTCTCTGTTTTGGTCCAGGAGGAAGATCCTGCAAATTCTATTTTAAAAGCATTTGACCTGGCACTGGACTGGTCACCAAATCTAAGCCAGCCTTGGGACCAAATCCTCAGCTGTTACGCTGCTGTCTTTTCCCTTTATTTTAACATGTCAGGAAATTGTGAGATTTGTGGTGTAAGGGTACTGTTTTGTGGACCAGCAAATGCTTCCAGTCATTCCCAGTGTATTCAGGGACAGCAGGGCTACTTCTGATAGCCTTCTTGCTATCAGCATGCATGGCATCTCAGAACCATTTTATTATTACGATTATTATTGTATTTTAGAGCCATTACCTAAAATATGGAATCAGTGCCCCTAGAAAAGTGGATTTTCCTTTCCTGGATAGCTAATTTTATTTCACTCAAGAAAATTTGATTCGTATTTCTGAAACATTGCCACTAAACAGCTTTCTAAGCAGAGTTGCAGTGCAAGACCAAATTAGATTTGTGTAGGGAGAAGGGAAATATTGTTGTCACAAGTGACCAAAGGGGTTGAAATGAAAATAATCTTATATATGAAACTTAAATTGAGTTCAGAGATTACGGAGATAGCAGAGTTCTATACATGGGAAATCCCATCTGTCAAAAATACTCTTCAGGGTCATGTTTTAAAATGGCATTTGTAGTTGTGGATCATCTGGCATCCAGCTCTGGCAGACCTGGGATGTCAGCCTCATGCATTACTATGGCACAGATATTGCAAAGTAGTTTGGGCTGGAGAAGTCTGCTCAATAATATATATATATATATAAAAAGGTGGTGGAATGCTCTTCAAGGATTTATAAACTCCTTCACATATTGTGCCAGTCTGAAATGGCCCATACTGTCTGTCTCAATGCCTTTTGAATAAGACTCTGAAATTTAGACCAGGCTATAGCTAAGCCCAATGTCTGCAGGAGAAAATACCTTGTGAAGTTCTGCAGTTTGAAGTAGAAGCAGTTTGACTCAAACTTGAGAACTTATTTGACCTTAATTACTGTAGTCTCTGAATGGACTTAAAATTTCACGTCTTTAATTAGCCTTGTGGAATTCTCCCATGCTGTTTTATTGGAGATGAAGAACTGAGATGCACATGCTATGATGGTGAGAGATACAGACATATTTAGGCCCTTCCGTTTCTAGTAAGCTTTACCCAAATTGTTTGAATTTTAAGGTACTGAGCTGTTACAAATAATATGTTTATGGCAGAGGAGAAACTTCAACACTGGCTTCTTATCCCCCATAGACTGCATCAAAACTGTGTCTTATGCTTAAAGCAGATTTAATTATTTTTGCATCTGTGTTTTTGCTTTGGATCAGTCCTTCCTAACTGCATGGGATTCAGGGTCTCTGAATACTTTCTTTAAAACTACCAATACCTGGGACTTACAGGATATTTTTGAAAATGTAATCAAGTATGATTTAGCTGTCTAAACCACTGGATAGACTGAAGCATTCACATAGAAATACTTCAAAATATCTGTACTAATGTAATGTCATCCATTAGTATTGTGCAAAATGTAAAATATCATGCAATGTTTAGATCCAGCTGCAGTGAATCCTCTATAACTATACTGACAGTATCTAAATTTAGTAACTAATTAAATTCCATGCCACAGAAGAATGCATTCCTCCACTGCAATCCACTTTGTGTAAGGATGAAGATTGTGTATTATCTATACTTCTATTTTTACATAATGTAGTATATTTTTGCATATATATTAGCTATATACCTGTGTCTTCTGAATTTCTGCATCTGCATTTCAGCATCTTTGCTGAAAATGAGTCAGGGACCCTGGGTGAGGCAGGCTGAATGTGAGCAGGGGCTGAGGCTCATCCGCCCTCAAGTCTGGCTTATGGCCATGAAGCTGGGGGAGACTGTCTCCCTTCCCTCAGCATTCATTATCTCACATCTGCACACTGCTGTCCAGCTGTGACCCGCTGGTGTGATAGCTGCCGATGGAGGTCTGAGCCCAGGGGGCCACCAGGGTGGCAATGACCATGCCCTGCGCAACTGGCTCTGGATTTGTCCTGACTGCTCAGAGCATCCTTCATCCACAACCGAAACAACTCTTTTCACTGAAAAAGCCAATTCACACATTTTCTTTTCCAGCCACTTCACAGACCAAGCCTCTGGCTGTGGAAGACTCCAGCTTGAAGACTGATGAAATCAAGTGTGTACCCAAGCCTCTGCAGAATCAGGGCCAAACGCTTTAAATAATTGATGGACTGCTTTATTTCTTTAGCCTTTCCAAAGTAAACTGGGTTTCAGATAAACATGAGCTGACTTAGATGTTTAGTTGTGGGGGGAAAAAAGAAGCCCTTTGAATTGCACTGATTTCCCACAGGATTAACTTGGGACCAGGAAAAAATAACTTCTTCAGCCTCTTCCTTATTTCCTTCTTTCTAACCAAACAGGGTTTTTTGCCTTTTTTTTATTTTTTTTTTCTCTTCAGGTTTTTTTAATTATTTCATAGAAAAAAAAAATCTCTTAAATTGAACATATAATCTGAAAGGGGGAGGGGAGAAAATTTGCCCTTAGTATTTATGAACTAAAGTTAGCTGACTGTCCCAAAGGTATTTTGATTTTGAAAAATGTATGTGGAATTTTGGTAAATATTTATAAATTAATAATACAACTAAAATAGATGCATTTCCTCTACTACTTCCCGGTGAGTGTGAGACAGTGAAAACGAATTGGAAGTTACTGACACAAGTGTTGTGTAGGTTTAGAAGAAAAGGCGAGTGGAGGCAAAAAGAGTAAATAATGAAAGAGAAGTAGATAATGAGCATCCATGTTTTGATTGCTAAATAGTACTGTGGTCTTGTAGACTAGTTTATAGGAAGGATGTCATTTGTACAGCAGGATATGGAATAAAGTAGAATTGGTTTGTTTAAAAGCAGGCAGGAAATGTCTGTCTGTTTTGGATGGCTCCTCATATTCCACTTTTGCAAATGGCTAAGTATATTAGCAGAAAACAGAAGTGTGGCAGAAATAGTAGAGTTATACTGGGCTTCAGGGGGAGGAAGCTGCAGCAGAAAAAAGGATGTGTAGTAGTCCAGAGAAGCATTGCTTTTTTGGAAACTTCACTTTGAGCAATTTCTTTCTCCAGTGGAAAATGTGAACGTAATAAGTACTCCTGAGAATTAAGTTATAACTGTTTATTTTTACTAATGATACAGCATACCAAATTGTGAAAAATTCTGAAAGCTACATTGGACAAATTCATAGCAGAAAATAAGCTTTGACCCAAAATGCTGGGCCTTTTTTTCTGTCATTTTTATAATCATTTTACTCTTTGGGTCATATTATGTGTCATATTATGTGTCTCCTTCTTATACTTTTTTCTGAATCTGAACTTATTTAGGTATTGTAAAACAGCCTTTGAGGTGACTTCGTGGCTTTGGGAAGTGAGTAAAGCGGTGGTGTGTTGGTAGGATGAGTGGCCTGGGCTGTTGATTTGGGAGAGCATTTCCAGCCCTCAGCTGTGGTGGCACAGTGGGACAGACACACATTATCGTTGGTCACAGTTAAGTTTCGTAAATTCTTAAATACCTTCCACATGGTAGCAACACTGCTGACACTAATACGAAAGCACTGAGAAGTTTTTTTGAGACCAATATTCATAGCTGAAAATGAATTCCTGCTGTTGTCAACCCATTCATTATCTTCTTCATGAAGAAAAAGGAGATTCAGCCTTCTGCTGTGAAGGTTCTCCCATCCGTTCATCTCCTCAGCCACTGTCACTCATCCCCTTCATTTCTGAACCTTATCATTTTGTATTCCAGATATTGGATTTGATCCATCCATCAACTGTCAGTAACATGTCAGAGACTCTGGACACTTCCAAATATATTTTTTGGGCAGGTCCTGCCAGAAGAGAGGATATTGTGCAGAGAGGGCTGGACAAATAACAGACTTGATCCGTTTTTACTCTACTTCATCTTCAGATTAGCCTTTTTCACTGCTTTCCCTCACAAGAGAACCTGAGAATTTGGTAATTTCTGATTTGTGAGGAATCTGCGGGTCTATTTCTATGGGTAGACAAATGCTCCCATTTCAAACTGTTTTGACAAAACATGTAAGGGAAAACTCTGCCCTCCACTGCACAAATAAAAAGGAGGGTGAAACTTTTCCTGTTGTATTTCTTCAGCTGAACTTGATAATAATACTTAGAAAGATGTTTCCATGGTGAACATAGAAAAATCAAATTGGAAAACTACTTTCTTTTGTGTATTTGCTGCTGTTTTTTTTTTTTTTCCAATGGTCACTGTTCTGCACATTTAACAGTCATTATCCACACCTTCTAGCTAGAGAATACATTTACATATTTTAAATCAGCATTAGCAGGGAAAAATCCATGATTTGCCTGGGGCTGCTTATGATTTTACTGTTGAAATGCTCAGGATATCCTCAGTGGGATCTGTCAGAAGGGTCTCTTCTAGCAGACAGCTTTGCTTATTTGATAACTTTGGGTATTGACTCCTTAGGTCACCTGTTTCTTACTTAGGTTATATTACATTTCTGTTCCTTTTATTGCAAAAGTGCAAAATTAAAACCTGGTAGCAGTTTATTGCTGTATTCTTTTTTTTTTTTTTTTAATTCTCTTGATGGAGCCTCATGGAGTACATTCCGTGCCAGTTTACCAAGCACTTTCTCCTATTTCTTTTCCTTGAAGAGAAAGTTTCTGGTTTGAAAGCAGTAATACAGATTATTCAGAGCCGTACTAGTGGGCTAACTGATGCATTTGGGATGCAGATGGATTTCCAGCGTCATTTTCTCCATCTTTCCCATTCAGATCAGCTCTTACTGCAGCCTGGCTCTTTATGTCCTCCATGAGTGTGACAGTGAGCCCTTAGCTCTAGTACTGCAGCCCTGATCCCCATGACTTCATACCTAAAGCACTGGGGATGGGCCTGGCAGCATCCAACCATTCTCTGTTTGACATCTTATTATTTTCATTCCATGGGAGAGAAAATGTCATGGTGTCATCATGAGAACCTATTACTCCTCTGTGCCTTTCTCCAGGTCATTTTTGTATTAGTCACAGGAGGCTGCAGCCTGGGGAGTGTGCTCCTGCCTGCTCCTTCCTGTTCCCACTCACTGGGAAGTGTTTCCTGCACTTGTTCTCACTGGAATCACGCCAGTTGTTGCTTTTTTGCATTGTTTCATTTTAGTTGTATGCTGAAATCCTGCTCTTGTTCCATCTCCAGTAATTAATTAATCCAATTTCCATTGTAAATTTAACTTGAGCTCAGGAAGAATTTGCCAGCCCTGCCAAAGTGCTGACATGTGTTTTACCAGATATTTCTTATGAAAGTCATTCAAAATAATTCCCAGATAAAAGTCAAGTGCAGTGAAAAAATGCTTAAAATAATCTTAAGTGGCCCTGAATATTTAGTTGTGTTGATGAATAATGGAGAATGTGTTCCAGAGAAAAAGGATGCAAGATTATTATTAATTTTCCTTAAATTGCTTTGCCAGAATATTGGGTTTGGCCTTACAGCAGGAGATACTCAGCATTTTGCAAAGCAGTGAAATCTCTAGATGAAGAGATACAGTATAATATGATTAAATACCTGAACTTATGAGTGACCTCAAACCTTGTTGAGTTGGTGCCTTGGGGGCAATGTTACACTCGACTAGATGCACTGAGGATGAATTTGGAGCTTTTATCCAGTATACATAGCAACTTTCTGTTGCTAAACATGGAAAAATGTAGAAAAATAAGTAAATTATATCTATTTACAACCTATATGTGTAATCTGAAAGTGGTACCATCATCTGTGCTCAAGCAGCAGTCATGCCACAGTGGCGTGGGACCGTTGCCACTCTCATAGGCTGTCCTTTTAAATGAGTGTCACTGTTGTCTGACAACATTTAAAATATTACCTTGTTAAATATTGCCTGTTTAATATACATTTCTGTGTAATTTGATAAATGGGTTTCTTTAGTTTAATGTGGAAGAGAAGCTAAATGCGTTAGTAAATGTTAATGTGTCCGTGTTCTTGCTAGATAACTAGTTGCCCTTGGGACAGTATCAATAAGTGGCATTTATATGATATTATGAATGTGTTAATTATGTGAGGACAAAATAAGGAGTAAGCAAAGGTCAAGGACACATGCAGTTTCCCCAGGAATACACATTGAATAGCTTCTAATATTGAAGTCATTACTGTTATTGAATATTCAGTGTAATTTAAATTATGTGCATTATTTTGATTGCTTGTATTTTTAGGCTAGAAGATACTGAGCAACTTCAAGGGTTGTACAAATGTTTCGTTACAGAATTTAGCAAAACTTCAGCAGTAGCTGGGCAATGTTTTCTATATACATTGGTCAACTGTCAGGTGGAATTTGTTTGAGATGTAATCTTGTGATGTTTTTCTTTCCTAAAATTGAAATGAAGGAAATTAAATATGGCCATACTGGCTATTAAACGGCTGAATCTTGAAACTCAATGCAAATCAAAACAAAATGCTCTTGAGACTGTAAATACTCAACTTTGCCCTAGTTCTCTGGGCTGTTCATTGTCAATGGAGTTTTAAGAAGCGATGCCATTTAGCATGCTGGAGATTTCAGTCTATGCTTTTTTACCTCAAAGAATAGGTATGAATACCTCTTTGGGAGGGACCCTTCTTAAATTCAATTCTTGTGACATGAGGCAAGAGGAAAGCCTAGCTGATCAATACAGCCATTAATTAGAAAGAAAGGTTCAGCCATGATTTTTACTTCTAAACTTTTACGTATTGACATCTGGCAAAACAGTTAAGAAGTCAATAAGGATCTAAAAGTTACTGTATTGTGAGGTTGCACATTGAGAAACAGCAATTAAGCCTTCCCTGTCTCCTAGGACCTCCTTTCGCAGGTGTCTGGAAGCATCTCGCTACCAGACAAGATGCTGTTCATATATGAAATATTCATGTTATGACATCAAAGCATGTTGCATATTATTTCAGTATGGTAGGCTGAAACTAGATTCACATTTTGTTTATAAATGCCTGTCAGAGTTGCTAAATCAGTTTGTCCTTGCTGTCTTGAAATTGTGTCAGCTTGAATTTCCTTCATGCTGCATATTGTTTTGGGCAGACACATTACCTCTATATTTAAGATGGAGTGCCTCCTACTCTTTAAATAAAGGTGAAAGAGCCCAACAATTAAGATTATTTAGAAGCCTTTCTGTGGTGGCAGCTTGTACCCCTTTTAAAGTGATACGGCAGCTACTAAGTGCTGATGTGTTGTGATTTTGCTTCCCCCCTTGTGCAAGTATTGTGCATATGGTGTGTTAGATATTATTTGATAGTTGTAGGGTATGTAACAAAGCATTCTAGAGTCTAGTGCTAATGATAGATAAGCTTTGAGTACTAGATTATGAGAGTTCCTCAGTACAGCTGAAGAAGGATCAGATGATTTCAGTGGTTTCAAGTGTCCTGCAAATGTGAAGCTTAGATTGTGGATGCCTCGTCTATGGGGCATGGGCAACTGCATCCTTCAGACTGGGTCAGTGGGTCCAAGGGGAAATCAGGGCAGAGCCTTGATCTTTAGTCTGTGAACTGTCTGTTATAGTGGTTGCATGACACAAAACCCAAGGAGCAGCAGTGCTGGGCTCCTACTGACCACTCTGACGTGCAAAAGCATCTGACAAGGCTGTGACCTGGTCCTTTAAATCAGTAAGCAGGGGAATTAATTCACTGTTAGCTTTTTTTGGCACTGTAATATTCCATTCATGCATAAATAATCTCATTTTAGTTATCCTGTTGCTAAAAAAACCTAGCTTCTGTCCCCAGTCTACCAGACATTTGCATTAGGAAATGTCCTGTCAGGGAAGCTACACATGCTTAAAAACATCTATTATTTTCGTCCTTGCCTCTCTCCTGTGTTCTTGTCACCCAGCCTGCACCTGCAGCTGCCTCCTGCCTGCAAGCATTGCTGCACTGCTCAAGGGTCTGCAGTTTTAGACAATAGTTATACTCAGAAGCCACTTTATCTTTCTTATTATTTCCTTTTTTTTTCTTTTCAATTAACACCAGCTTTTAAAACTTCAACCTGTCCACTTTACTGTTCTACTACTGCACCAAGCCTGCTGCTGAAGTTTGTAATGCAAAGTCCCACTGTTGTGATTTTTCTCTGGTTTTCCTGCCCAACCTGACTTGACATTTCATTGACTATAATTATGTAGTAACAGAATATTACAATATATAATAATAATGTAGACTCATAGAATCAACTAGGTTGGAAAAAACCTGTAAGATCTTCAAATACAACCATTATATTTGTTTCATCAAATATAATCCAAACAAGCATAGCAACTGGGGCATAAATCCTTTGGATTACTCTCAGCAATAGCTCATGGGTTCTCTAGGAGGTCTGGAGTGAGGTATAGAGGCTGGGAGATGTACAGATCCAGCACAGCCCCTGCCAGGGTTTGTTCCAGGTATGGGGTTTGTTAGGTGTTGCATCAGCTCCTGCACCCCCTGTGTCTAACTCAGCTCTCGTAATTTGTCTCCTGCTATATACCGTGATATCTTTTCAAGATCCCTGAAGTGCCTGTGTGCCTCCTTGGCATGCTCCCAGTTGTTTTCAAGGACCTGCTTTTAAGATAAAATCGCATCTGCAAAGCTCCAGCTTTGACAAAACCTCCGTACTGCTCTTTTTGTAAAGTGAGGCTCTCGTGATGAGCTTCTGCATTTTCCATTAGGAGAGACGCTTTCCAAAAAGATTTTCTTTGAATGATTTTCTGATAGCTGGCAATCTCCTGAATCATTTCTTATACAGAAACTGTTCTTCAAGGTGTTTTGTTCTGGTAACTGCCACCAAGCTTCGTTTGTCACATTTTCCAGCCTGTAACTTGGAAAACGGTGGTGTCCATAGGTTCTGGCTTGAGGGGCTGGCGTTGTGTTTCTTGCTGTGAAGCAGTGGACAGGTCACCTCGTTTTTTTTCTGTGCCTTGCTATTTTTCTGCCTGGCTTTTTTTTCACTGTGTATGTTCCTTTGGGGTCCGATAGTGTTTGAGCTTGAGCAATGTGGCTGATCTGAGCTCTGTTTCAGTCCAATGATAAATAGTTAATTTTGGAGGTTTAGGTTGACAGCAAGCCACCTTGGAGTGTCAGACTGTGAGACTTTGGTTTCCTTCTATAATCAGATAAGGAACAGATATTTCCTGTAAATCCTCCCCTAGTATTCAAGTCCTACCATTAGAGCATTAAGTCAGATACATGACACCCAATTTCAGAGTAATTCCTGAGGAAAAAGCACATTATATTTTTTAATGGGCTTCCCAGGACTGACTTTATTTCTCCTGATGAATATGAATTCCAGCAAATTCATCTGAATTCTGACCTTTGAATACACAGAAGCTTTTTTTTAAAAGCAAGAATGTAGTGCTTAAAACTATGTAGTGTCCACATGAATGTCCTCACCTCTTCCCTTAAAATCCCCGTAGAATGCAAGAATAGAACTCTTTTAAGTGTTCCTAAAATTCTTCTTTGTATTTACTATGAACTACTTGCATATTATAGAAATCCTATTCATGTCAACCCTACCAGTGCAGACCTTTTCTTTTCAAATGGCTTTATTTGGATTCTGTGCTCCACACAATGTCATCACGTCTCTTCGTCTCCTTTTCTTCTGATTACCAAGTAACGTGAAGCAGATCGGAGAAACTTCTTGTAATGTACTGTGGGGTTCAATATAACAGGTTTTCCAAAGCAACGTGGTTGAATAAATATCCATTGAATAACTGGAGAATGCATTCATATTCTTTTTATTTTGATTTATGTTCTATCTTCCTACCTGTGCATCTTCAAGAGTAATTGCCAGTTTTCACCTCCTACAGAGAAAGTATAATAGAGCTGAAGAATAAGTAAAATATGCTCTGTTTCTCTCTCTCCCTTTTGTAAGGGAACCTTTATATTCTTACCCATGTGTACACTAATAATCTGCTAACTGGAAATCATAACCTCATTCTCAGCTGGACTTGCTGTTGTAAGGATCTACTTGTATGCTTTCTGTGTTTCCTTTCCTCATGACACTTGCCAGCTGGAGACCTGTGCATAAAGCCCATTCTCCTTTATGAAATAAGTCCATCCAATGGCAATGTAGCAAAGGTATCCCAAATGAATATGAAGGTTGGAGCTAGTATGTTCCCCTATTATAGACATCATATTCCCATGCACTGCTGATCTGATAGCAGCCAGACTATATGTCAAGCATTTTAATGATCCCGCCAGTACAGCATCTATTGGAGGATTACTATACAGTCTGCCTGTCATGGTAGCAAATTCCTTTCTGTTGTCTGATACAGGATGCTGTTAGGGGTGGCTGCAGTGTGAAATATCTGTGTGTTGGTAAAATACCGCATTAGATTTGGAAACACATGAAGCCTGGCTGTCATTGCTCTGCAAGGACCTTCTCTTAATCTGAACAATAATAAGGTCAGCTGGGTGCAGTGGGATTTTTCTATCAATTAGTTCAGCCATACTTCTAACAAGCCATATATAATCATGAATGTTTAACCTGTAGGTTACATGGCCTGCCTAGCTGTGTGACCTACAGATCATAGAGCTGATACTTTCCTATTTGTAAGCAAAAAATTTAATAGAGATTTCCTGTTGAATTGTTCTGTCTTAGGTGTTCAGGTTCTCTACCTAGTTATGAACCAAACCATAGTAAAACACTTGTAATCTGGACCATTGTGCTTTGGTCTTCTACCTGACCCCTCTAGGAATTGACACCAGGAGCACACTATGCTTGAGAGTCTTTTCTTCCCCATTAAGCAAAAACAAGCCCTGCATGACCTGACGCGCTGCTTACAATAGGTTTCTTCTCAACTTTCTCCATTCTTGGGCTCATGAACGTGCAAGATCTCACTGAATGCTGACCGTATGCTGCTGCTGATACCTGTGGAGAGAAAGACATGCGAACCCTCTTCTTCCTCCCCTCTGCTGTTTTGCAGACTTTGGCATTTGGTTGTAGTATAGTTCTTATCTGTGGCGCCCAAATACACCAGGCTTTTGGTGTGTAAGGTTGTAGTGCAAAACCTGCTGCATGGGAAAGTTGTTCATGTGCTATAAAGTATTTTCAAAGCTGTTGGCACATTTAGTTTGGATTTATAAATTACTAAAAGAAGAGTTATATGGTTATCATTTGAAAAAAACTTTTCTCGTAAGAAAATGGCACGTTACATGAGCCTGCTATAATTCTGCATGTTTGTGACCCTGCGAAGGGAAAAAGTAGTAAGAAAATTACTATTCTATTTGAAACTGACAATCTCTGAACACCCTAAAAATCCTAAAGACCTCCTTTATGGATGCACTCAGTGCTGCTTAAGCAAGAGATTCCTTCAGATTGTCCAGTGTAATGCATTTCCCATTGGATCTATTCATGTTTCAAATCTGTGAAGCTTACACATGCCATTGTAGCATGCAAAAATCTCATTGAGAGAGAACTGAGATCTCAGTTTCTAATAATCCTTCTGGCACCATTTTTATCTTAATTGAGGTAATAATAAAAATTCAGCCATTTAGACTACCAAACTGTCCTCTTTTTCCAATGTGCAGTTGTAGTTTTAATAAGTACATGCCTTAACAACTCTAGGAGGAATTCATTATTTCTGTTGGCACAGCGTGGTGTACTTTCCCCTTCCACTTGAAATACGTTCCTCGCTGCTTGCAGAATGAAGTTTGAAAAGTTTAATTGTAAAACAAAAAAAGAAAGGGTCATAAACCAGACGGGAAAAGAATCTCAACTCTTGCAAATTTAAATTGGAAGTTACTTTAAACAGGTGCAGTTGGCCATGATGTTCTGAGTGCTTATACCATAAAGAGGTTACTGTTCTCTTCCTATGCTGTATTTCCTAATTCAACATTGATTGTTAAATTATCTGTTGGAGTTTTGACTTTTAAGTCAGGTGCATTTAAGCAAAACTATTCCATCAACTAAACTGCATCTCGGAATCTTGGAAGTTGTTACAACAGGGCTAAGATCAAGACTTGCTTCAAGATTACCAACCATGTGCAGGCTGGTGCACCCAGCCTACTAACTGCTTCAATTAATCCCAAATCAGCAAAACCCAGACACAGAATGAGTAATAAAACCTATGGTCAATGCAGGTACGAATATAAAAAGAAATAAACATCATTACAAGGTCAATGTAGCTAAATTGGTATCCTCACTGTATTATAAGAAAGTAATGAGAAACACCTTCAGCCTCAAACAGAAGTCAATAGAAAATCAGCTAACAGATACTGCAGACATTCTTTTTCTAGCACGAACCAAGGACAAAGGGCAGCTGCTCTGGAGTAACGCAGATACTCATAGTGGCAAACACAACCTTTCAGAAAAGGACAACCACATTCCATTAAGTAGCAGAACCACCCACTGCTGTTATTTTATGAATAGAAGGTAGATTTGCCTTCTGACTGTTGGTGAAATAATGAAAAAAAAACCCCAGGATTTTGGAGGGGTAAAATTGCAGACAATTTATGTTTATAGCTGTAGATGGCCATACAAGTGAATCTAAATGGAGTGCCGGATGGAGCTGAGAAATGCAAGTGAAAGATAAGGTTGTAGAAATCTCTCTCTCCAAAGCTAATCAGAACTAAGTGTCCTATTGCCAGCAGCAATGCTTCAGATAACAGATAGGGATGGAAATTTTGTCGAATAATTATGTCAGAAATAACAGCAAAGGGGGGGGTGTGCTGACTCAGAAAATTGTCACCTACTTCCTCCCTTTGTCATCCCAGAGTGGGGTACCCACTGCCAAGTGTACTGCATAATGTTACCCTGTTGGGGAGGGGAAGCTCAGTGATTAACTGTGTGTAATACCTAACATAGTATTCAAAATGTAATCTCTCTAATTTGCAATTGTAAATCTCCTGTTATCAATTAATTTACATTGTACAAGTAACCATCTGATTATCTTTGTGCGTTGCTGTATTTACACTGCAATTTAATTGTAAGTAATTAGCATGTAATTGCATATAGTTATTTCTACCTTGTAAAGAAAGTGATGTATTTGTATGTAGTTAAAATAATTGCAGTTGAGAGCAAATCTTTTGACTTTTCTCCCTTTTCAATGTGTGGAGCAGTTTTTATGGCCAAAATTGCTGTTGTCATGACAAAGTTGGGTCTCCTTTGGATGGGCTAGGGTAAGCTTTCTGCAAGCTTAGGTATGCATTTTGCTTTTAGCCTGTATTCATTTGTTGGTTTAAAATATTTTCTCTGTCTCCTAACCTGCCCCTCCTCCTTAAAAAGACTTTGTAATAGGAGTGAGTTCTGGTGTCTTGAGTATAAATCCCAGTGCAGCCAGCAAGGAAGTGGTGAGACAGTGACCTCTGTTCTTGGCATGGATGAATGCTTTCCATGTAGCAGCTCTAACAAAAAAATATTACCTTATTATAGTAATACCTACTACGTATATACTTTATGAATGCCATCAAGGGCAATGGTTGCTTTCATGCCCAGTACTAGTAAGGATAATTTTATTCCTCTTGCTGGTATCCTCACTCCTTCAGTCCTCCACTGCCCCACTTAGAGTCACGCTGGTGCCAGGCTTTACCGTCACAGCCTGTTTCTTGCTGTCCCATCCTATAGCACTTATCCTTTCCAGAAAAATACAGTGTTTTCTGAGCATTACTGTAACAGAGGATCTCTGAGACCCACTTAGGGTCTTTTGTCCCCCCTGACACAGCAGAAAGCATACCTTGGGTTTATAACAGCTCTGGGAAAAAGTCTTCTTCGTTATGCGCCCTGCAAGCTGTCTGCTGGGAAGGGTGGTGTTGGAGGAGGGAGATGCCCCTTGCTGCTGCCAGTGCAAGGCCAGTTCATTAGCATTTGTGTTTCTCTAAATATCTGGGGAAATATTTTGAATTGACAAAACAGCTTTGAATGACCCAAAAGATGGTATTGTCTTATGGGATAGTCTGTGTCTGCTCTTGGGCTGGAGCCGCTGGGTGCCTTGGGGTTTTAATTTGCATTGCTGGTTAGACCCCTGAGTTTAGTAAAGAATTTTATGTCTGCTCAAGGGAGAGTATCTTTTCACTTCTCATTGCTGCACTCAGCAAAATAGCTCCCACCTATGCCATTGTCAGATTCATGTTGTCCAGAAATGTTGTGCTGAAGCAATCATCTCATTGCAGGGACTGATGGAGAAACTCTGAGAGGTTCCTCTCCTATTCTGTCTGAGCAAATGGTAGGTGACATCAAAGCCACAATTCAACTCAGTCTTCTTCCTCATTTAGCATTTACCCACATTTTCATGCAGGTCCTGTGGAAATAACGTATTAATGCTAACACACTGTGTACCTATTTGGCAGGGCTGCCAGCCAGTTCTTGTGTGCTGAACAGGTTTGCCCATGCCCCTGCCTTCTCCTGCCCAGCTGCACCCAGCTGGGAGGGTAAAAGCACACCTGAAGGTGGGTGGGAGGAGATGGAGCTCTGTGGGAGCTTATTAGAGAATGTGGCTGGTGGTGAGCATCAGGCTTTGCCTGGGGAGATAGTGGGCTGTGTGCTAGCTCTGCACAGAGAAGTGAAAGAGCGGGGGCTCCCCGGGGTCTGTCCAGGTGAGTTGGCGAAGGGTTGGGGGGGGGGGTCCTGCTGCAAGGGGTCCTGTTGTCCTGCTCAGGGAAGACTGGTGCTGTCGAAAGGCTTTAGGAATTGAAGAAGATGGTGGAATAAGGCTTTTGTTTGAAGGAAGTGTTTATCTTTCTAAGGATTATGTGCAGGATTGGGTAAATTGCTTTAATTCAGTGTTTGTGCCTCTGTTGAGCTATTTCTCAGAACTTTATTTTTTTTTATCTTGAAATCTCCTACATACCTCCCTTGGTAAAACTGATGTTATTATGTAGATAATACTTTGGTTTCATGAAGATGAGAGCATGTACCTGGAGTTAATGACTGACTTGCTGCTTTGTGTCCTGTGCACAAGCCATCTTCATTTATATATAAGAAACATAAGTTCTGATGTTGGAGGGCTGATGTGAAGAGAAAAATTAACAATCACAAAGCACTGAGAGGTCTCCAGGTGTATTGGTAGTAGTAGTAACTGTTATGTTAGTTGGAGAAGCCTTGCACCTAACGAGACTCCTGTGAAACATTTTAGTATGCTTTTGACCTCTGCAAGGTAGTCTGTTAATATCTACTGTCTTTCTCACAGATGTAAATAAGGATTAATTTGTATTCAGAAACATTCTAGGAGCTGGGCTCTCACTCAATTATTGGGGTCCACTTTATCAGTGTACCTGATATTTGTTTGCCTGATCAGGTTGCAAGCTGTACACAGCATATAGTGGTCAGTTGGGGTTTAAAGCTGGTCAAAATCTTAGAGGGTATTTTATTTTACTCCTCAAACTGTAGAAAAGTACTATGACATAAGTATTTCTCATTGAGCTGTAGTAGCAGTACGTAAAGAGGATTTACTCTGTGAAACATAGCTTTATGGTATTTTTCACTAGAGCTTTTGCATTGGTGATTTCTGCATTTTGGTGTTTCTGGCTCTCCTTGCCATTGTATTTATTCATTCCTTTCTTCAGTTAGGTATATTTCCCTGCATTTTTGTAAGCATGTGAAAGGAACACCAAAAAGAAATAGGAACAGCTTGTCTAGTAAATAAGCTGCTAGATAAACTTCTTTCCCCCATCTCTCTTAAATAACAACTTCTTTTAGTACTTGGCCAATTTCCTTGTGATTCGCTCAGAGCTCTGGGGATGAACAGACAGAAGTCTTTGCCCAAAAGAAACCCTTGACACTCCTCACTCCTACTTTTGAGATAGTCCAGTGCTAATCATAAGGTGCTTAGCCTTCAAGGGTTAAGTAATATCCTTAATGTTGTACAAATATAATAAAGTTCATGTTATCAAGTGTTCATATGCATTGCTGTTTACACATTTGCATGGCTTTCTGTAGGAGGGAGTTGGTTTTGCTCATCAAAACATGCATAAAATGTATTGCAAAGCTAGGTGAAAGTTGGGCAGCTCTGTGGTGTGTAATTTCAAGCCACATATATGTGGCTTAGTCCCTGAGCACCCTTACCCCACGGAAATACTAGTTAAGGCATAGGTTTCAGTGTATTAGTGAGTTTATGACCTGTATAAAAACGTCAAGTCAAACAGCTGCCTACTAAATTATTCAGTGTATTGGTAGAATAATGACTTGGGAGATGGAGATATTGGACTTAACTCTTTCAAGAAGAGTGGGCAGGGGAAATAAATCAGCTGGACTTGATTCCAGCTGGATCATAGCAAGATCCCTAATGTTACATGCCATGTTGGAGCAGTACATTCAAGTAGAATTAAAAGTAAGCAATGAGATTGATCTTGACACTGATGTGAACTTTAAGTGCAGTTTTAGTAGAGCTGACTAGAAAACAAGAAACCTAGAAAAATGGGCTTGCTTGATGAATACTTTTAAGAAAAAAAACCATAAACCCCTTATTTTTCAGGAAAAATCAATATACTTGATGAAATCAAAAGTATTTTATAAAAAGTCCATACTCCTTAAGACATTTGTAGAAAAAAAAATAATTTGAACTGTCTTGATTTAATTTCCCTTGAAAGCTTGTGAGCCAACTTTGTTACAGTAATAATAGAGACTTCAGCTAGAAGTCTGGTTTATGTAGGTGTAGCAAAACTGGTTTGTTACTTGTTTCTTTACCTCTAAGTTGCACTTGACCTGAGGTTTTAGCGAAATGCATTATATAAAAGATAACAGCATTGCATGCATAAAGGAACAAAACTTCAGTTTCTGAAAGTTTCAAGTGTGTGTTTGTCTTGATAGAGTTAAGTTTCTCAGCATGTTTCATGTTGGATATACATAAAAAGATATAAGCAGTATGTTTATACCTTGTTGTGAGATGTACAAAAAAATACTGTCTTACAGAATCATTATTTTTATAAAGAAGTGTATTTGCTTAAATGTGTATTTAGATAACTTTATGCTTTCTGTGCATACCTTGAATATTAACATTTTATATCAAATGCTATGAGCATCTTGTTTTCAGATTTTTCCATTTTATGGGAAAGTTGGTACTCGCCTTTTGGCTTTCAAAACATGTTTTTGCATCATCAGTTGTGGCCTGGCAGCCACAACAAATCTGCTTTACGAATAATAAATGTTTGGTGGAACAATGTAATTAACCAACTGGCTATTTTGCTGTAGAGGCTGCAGTTAAGGAAGTGGAGCTGCTGGGGGGGAGGATCAAATCCTGCTCCAAACTATGCAAGCTTCCTAAGCATAAGCTGTTGGGAGCCAGGCTGGCTAAGTGGCATCCAGGAGCCTGGGATATTGTCGCTGCTGGTGGGTGCAGACCCCTCATGCTGCCTTCTGCACCACTGTTGTGGTATATGTTTATTATTGTAATGCTGTGCCAGAGTGCAAGCTGGAAAAGGTGCCATCATTTCAGAGGTTTCAGCTGCATAATGATGAAATAGGAAATAAACATGCAGGTTTATAAAATAATCACCTAAAGTTTCTGGGTTTTTTTTTTGTTTCTTTTGAGCTGTCTGCATGCATCTCGGTGTCTTGGCCAACTGTGAATGCTGGCACTTGCTGTTAACACCAGCCGTACTGCAGTGTTATTTTCACTCATCTCTAACGGGTCAAAGCTGCCTCCTCTTTCTTAGGAAGAAAGAAGTTACAAATTTGTACTTTCTTTTTTCCCCTCTCCACTAAGACATAAGTATTTTTGAAGTTCAGTTTTGAAGTTAGAACCAAACAACTTCTTTTTCCTTCTTTTTTTTTTTTTTTTTTTTTCCTCCACATTTTCCTTTTTTTCAGGTCCTGGTTGGTTTGCCCTTATTGACAGCACTGTAATATAACTCTCCTGCAGCCAGCTCAGACCCCTGAATATAAGGGAGGTCAAAATGCGATCTAGTGATGTTTTACTGTGCTCAGGATCCTGTTTGCTCATTCTAGGTGTCCTGCCCATGCAGCTGAAAATATGGTGTGGTTGGGGGAGTCTTTTTATCCCAGTTCACAGGATTTGTGTTGCCAAGTTCCAGTTTTGACCTTCACGAACAGGATTTTGTCTTCTCTTGTGGGGTTATTTGTGATCCTTGAGCAGGTCTGTCTATGGCTTCCAGCCCCACTCCTTTCCTTTGATCTCCTTCCTCTACCCTGTGGGCTGTATCAACTTAAGAGACTGTCACCCCATCAAAATGAAGCTGCTGGGAGTATTAGCCTTTGAAAAGCATGCCACTGTTAATGTGCTTTTTTCTACTGAACTATGGCCTTAGCTCTTGCTTGAGTTTTAGTGTTGATTGCCAAAGGATCAAGGCAGGAGTACCTGTTACTAAGAACAGTAAAGAACCAAGCTGTGAGAATTAAGACTCTGGGCTTTATATTCACTGTTGTTTAAAACTGTATTGTTACCAAAATGATCAAAGAACTTTTCAGCCTTCTTTCCATCTGTACTACCTTTTAGTACCCATGGAAGATACTGTTGTGCTTGGCTTTAGCTGTTACACTGGCTGTGTAAACAAACCTGGCCTGCTTGTTATGATAACACAAATTGTCTGCATGTAAAAACATAGCCTGAAGGCATGACTGTGCTTCTGTAGGTTAACAATGACACAAACTAGTGCCGATATACTAATTTTTATAGCTAAATCCGCTAATACTTTTAGATTATCCAAGGTGTAGGTGTAAGGACCAAGACACTATATTTGAGGGTTTTCTCCGTCCTGTACATCTTCTAATGTAGTCAGACTAATTGCATGATAAGATAAACAGGACTCGGTAACAGAGAGGACATCATAGCAAAAGTGATGAATCTTAAACGGGGAAATAACTCAACTGATCACAGAAGTAGAATACAATGATGGGAAGGAGAGTAATTCATACATATAAAAAGGTATTTTGTCAAATCCTATGCTTATTATTTTTCCTTTTGTTTTTCTCTAATTTTCCCTCAAAATAATGCCACTTATTCATGATGCTGCAGCAATAATTGAACTACTGGAAGGAGAGGAGGGAAAAAGCTACCCATATAAATTACTACTTGAGACCTGTTCTGTTTTGACAGATGTCAAGGCTGGGTAGCTTAGCTTGTTCTGCTGTTGGTATGAAAAGAGCTTGGTATCACTAGGATGCAGACTAATAGCTTTCTGTGCTTCTGAATGCAGAGAGATTACATTGCAACAGATTCTTTTTTTTTTTTCCTAGTCATAACCTAGTGACTCTGAGAGAATAAATTGATAAAATATTCCCTAGTTCCTTCTCGGGGTGTTGCTGCAAGAGTGGGAAGTTAAAGGGAAAGAAACAGAGGTAGCCTGCCTGCTGATGGTGTTAGTATGTCTATTTATGTTTAGGAAAGCCAGTTACAAAATTAGTTGAAATCTGAAGAAAACAATTTGCTAGTGTACATTAAGCTCCTCTGATTTTATAGTTCATATTTAGAGTGTGTGCTGGTTGTAGGTGATACATGTCTGTGGCCTTCATGTAAATCTCTTGCTTTAAAATATTCTAGTCTTGTTGTTCAGGACTTGCCTATTTTTATACTTTAAAAAAAAAATAAATATGTAGCTTGTGTATCAGATAAGTGGCTCCAAACTAAATAAATGGATCTTCAGAGCGTCTGTCTCTATGTATTGCTTTCAGTTGTCATGGATGGGAGACAGTCTTGTCACTGGCACTTCATGGCAGATAGTCCTTCAGTTTATTTTGGATATGAAGCTTTTTCTCTGTTACTTCCACCAGCCTTTCTGTTTTTGTTCCTGCTCATAGGTTTTCAGGTTGTATTCACCTTTATTTGCTGTCTGTTGCTACTAAATACATTTTGTGTTTATGAATTAGCTTCGTCTATAAACTGATAATTTAGAAGGAACTTGTAGAAAACTAAAGATTGCATTTTGTTATAGGTTCTTCATTGTTCTTGGGTATTTTATGAATCCTTTGGATAAAACCTTCGACTGAGAGATAATTTAATAACACTGGTTTCTGATTAGTGATGGAATTCCCCTGAACAAGAAATTTCTTGGAAAGTGAGATTTAGTGTACCCCAGTTGCTAATGCCATTCTTCTGCACTTGGGAAGTTTTTGTGAGGTTTTTGCTGTTGCTGTGTATACTAGCAATTGTACTTGCTTTCCTTGCTGTGCACTGCTTACAGCAGACTGAATAAAGCTTAAAAGAAAAATTTTTGATAGTTCTCTCCTGAAAATTAAGATTGCAAACTATTGGCAGTTCATGTATCCGTTTCCTGTTCTCAAAATACTGTATATAAGCACCTTTTTAAGCCAGCTGCTAAGGTCAGGGTGGCTTTTGTGGGTGCTGCTTCTACCATTGCCTGTTGGCATCAGGACCTGCTAAATTGAGTGTCTTAAAAGCTGATTATGCAACAGTTCTGTTTAGTTACAGTTCAGCATTTTTAAACACCAGAGGCTGTTCTCAAGGCAGGAAGAGTAGAGGCTTTTCCTTGGACATCCACTGCCTTTCCACCGAGTGCTACTTCAGAGAGCACTGGGTTAAAGAATTTTCCAAAATGCTCCTTGTAATATTGAGGCACCCTTGAGGTGAGCAGGCTCACCCTGGCGGGGTGCTTCCTGCACCGAGCGCCCCGTTTGTGTTCCTGGTGCAGCCAGCAAAGATGATGGGGGCTTTGTGTCCAGTGTTGCAGGCTTGATTGTTTATATGTTTTTTATGGTGTCACTGTAATGTCTTCTAACCTTGATCTGTGTTGGTTGGGTAGATATAAAGTTAACTATCTTATCCACACTGTTGCTTTTTCATATAAAAGAATGCAGGTAGGCACTGGAAGGTGTCTATCTTGTCACTGATATGGACATGTTTAACTTCAAAACCCTCTTCAGACTTCATGTAACTGCACTGTGTGACCTGGTTATGTAAGTTAGCAATTTCCAAAAGAAACCAACTTAAAAAGCAGAAGACCTTGGGTTTTTTTTTTTTGAGAAGATGGTGTTGAGGGAGTATGTGGGCGATCTGAAATGTCTTCTGGTTTGCAAGGACAAGGAACAAATTAAAAAGGAGAAAAACAACTTAATGGTGATGGAGCTGCAGCTCTAGCAAGGATAGACTGTGGGCGTACATCCATTTTAGCTTGTTGCAGATTATTCCTCAATGCAGAAGGTCATAAAAATCTCACTGCTGAGTATTGGAAGATTGCTGAAAGTTTAAAATGTTTTATTAGCAGTAAATATTTAAGGGTTTTGTTTACAGCAATCAGGGGACTTTATGAATACCTACCTTTAGCTTGCAAATAAGCACTAAATTGTCACCTCAAAGTCTGAATGGTAAAAGGTGCAAAATTAACCAACAAGATTGCTAATTATTACAAGCTGGGTCGACATTACCTGATTCATTTTTTTTTATCACTGACCTTTCTTGTTTGATATTTTGTAATCAGTTACAAGTGATTAGAGAGATTTCTGAATGCTTATAATTTTTGCTTCTGGCACTCCAATCCCAGTAAGGGAAGATTTAATATTACAGAGTGATAGGAACAAGAAATGAAGGGGAACTAATGGTCCCCTCCCTTCCATGGTAGGTATAGCCTGTTAATGTCTGCTTGCTTTTTCATGCAAAGAATCACTCGGATGTGACATTGAACGATATCCTTTGTGCCATGTCCTTCAGCTGAGGCAGGCTTTGGGCCAACTAGAAACTTGAAAAGAAAGTGCAGAAATACACAAGTATTGGAAGATGCCATCTCTTTTTATAAAGCTGCAGTGGACTCTGAAAAGAGTCACCAGCAAGCAATGCAGCTCATGGGCTGACAGTGGTTTGGAGAGCTCGTGAAACCTCTGTTCCCTGTGGAGGAGGAGTCTTGTACAGTATTAGAACTACTACACAGGCCCTTGATGTTTCATTAAAAATTAAGAGGGTTGTAACCTGCATCTTACAGTGACGGCGAATAAAATATTGTTTTCTTAGTGAGGAGCTGGTACAACCCATGCCCTCCTATTGCTTGGAAAATGAGCTGTAGTGGACTCCAAAGATGTGATTATATCTTGGTAACGAGAAAAACACATCCAAAAAGTCTGATTGTATCTGAAGTGAATTTTTCCCTTTGTGTCATCAAAGCCTGACATGTTCGGTTAAAATAACCTTTAGAAAGTGCTTGGGTTGATGTGCTGTATGCAAACGAGCAAAGGATCTCTTAATCAGCAGTTCAGAGAGACTGGAATATCACTCACAGACAATGCAAAACAACTTAATGCATTTCATTACTTTGCATTTAGAGTGGAAAGGTGATGAACACATCAGTCTCTCTGAGTGCAGTCTCCTGCAGTTATTCTGGGCTTTTTACTGACATATGGACTTGTCACCTGTATCTTTATGGGAAAATAGCTTTGAAAGAACATGTTTCAAACAGGTGCCTCTTCTCTGTGTACAGTCAGTAAGCAGTTCTTAGCTTATTCCAGTGGAGCAGGGAAGCACATTTTAAGTAATAGAAGACAGTTTTAAGGGTTATGTAGCTTACAGGTTCAATTTATGAACCAGCTGGTGAATCGCTTTGAGATTTCTTTGTCAATCTTGCTAAAGAATTCTGGTGTCTAGAAGATTCATTATCAATACACAGTCATGCAGGTCAATGTTCTTTTCATTTGTGAAGCAAATGACATCAAACATGGCATTGTAAAGCCTAAAAATCCAATGAAAGTGTGTAGTGCTCATCCCCACTTGATGAGACCAAGGTATTTTGCTGCCTCAGAGTAACGCTTTGGAATATTTAATTTTCACTTTCTTTTTTTACAATAAACCACATGGGATCTCTATTTTGACACCGTTTTACCTTGAAGTTAAACTTATCAAACCCTGGGAGAGTTATGATGGTGATTAGGGGTTTTGAGTCTTTCCTCCATGAGATAGATTACACTTGCAAAATGCTTTTGGCTGACTCACTAAACAATGTTTAAATGCACAGGAAATGCTTCTGTGACAAATGTGTACTGGATTTATATTTCAGCTTCAGAAAACTGTGTTCTTTCCGTTTGGCTCCCATAATCAATCTATTGTGTTAATAACAGTGTTTCAATTCATGAACAGGAGGCAAGCCGAGGATTCAAATGCTACTGAGGAAGGGCTGTACCATGCATGTCTCAGCTGCAGCTGGTAGATGGTGTTGAAAGTGTGGGTTCCTGTTGTGCAAGATGGGTGCCTCTGGAAGGAAATGACATAGCTGAAGCTTGATACCATCTTTGTTGGACTGCTGTTGATATATGTAGTAAACCTGGGTGATACTACAGGGTTAGTGTCCTCTGGCTTTGTTTTTGAGAAGGTAGAGCCTGGTCTAGGGCAAGGGTGGGTATGCATGGACTTTGCTCTGAGAAATGCCCTCAAGGAGCAGGAATATGACAGCAATAGGAGCAGTTGTAGGGAGGCCTTCAAGAGCCCTTTCTTCAAGAGGGCTGGTAGTACTGCTGGAAATGAAAATGAGCAAGAGCAGATTCAGATGCACTTGATTATCTAATAACCTGTTTTAAGAAGCCCATCGGGTCACAGGCTTGTAATTCTCTCATTTCTGTAGCCTTCTGCTAAGAATACGGCATTTATAGAAGGTGAAAGACTTAAAGGATATCAAATTTGTGTTAGAAAACAGAAGCAGGGAAAACTCTTAGTATATAGGGAGTTTCAGATAAAGACAAACATGTAGTTTGAGGGCTTCAAGAGTGCCTAATTTGAGACTAGAGTGAAGCAGAGATGCGAAGTCTCATAGTTTTGTTGTTTAAGTTAAAAGTGGTGAATTTGGAAGATAGGACGAGGCTAGTCTACGGTTTGGCAGGCAATAGGAAGCAGGGCTGGAGTAGGCTAGTTTGATAAACCTAAGACTGGAATAAAGCTAGAGACAGTAAAAAGATGAAAAAATATCAGCAAATGGCTTTTACATGTTTGAAGTGACCAAGGGAGAATTTTGGTTTAGGGGTTCACAGCCTGATGTTCCTGCCATCAACCAGGCTTGGTTTCCTCCCATAGAGAAATACCATCACCCTTACTTTGCAGTCATATCTCACATAAGTACTGTGAGGAAAAATGTATTAGGGATGTCAGTATTTGCATATTATGCTAATAAACTTCCAGGTGGGAGATGCACCTCTGCTTTCTGTGGGATAGGTTCTTTCAGCTCAGTCTGCATTTGTGTGTCAATATAAACTTGGAGTGTAATGTGTGGATTTCTGCTGGCAGCAGATGAGAGATCAGCGCTCCAAGCTCTCGTCAGTGCTCCCTGTAGCCATTTCCCAAAGAGCTGCCTCCACCTGAAAGGTAGATTTGTGTGTTTGTGCAATTATACAGTATTTCTGTGGAATGAAGTGTTGTGTCTCTATTTTTATTTTCTATCCTTGAGTGATTTTTTTTTTCCTTGAAGTATCTGCTCTTTCTTTACATGAAATGAAGATTGCACAAAACTGAATTTCTTTTTTAGCTTTCTTGGAAGTTATAGCTTTTGAGAACAACTGGAGTGCTGACTGGGGAGCCACATTAAAAGAGTGTTGTTGCCTTTTCCTTTGGAGACAACTTCACATCTGTGTTCTGAAGTTTTTTCAAAGCCTTCTGTTGACAAGGGAAGCAGAAAATACTGAACCTGCTAAATTCAGTTTTTAGTGTGCTGTCTTCCATAGTGTCACATAGGGGAGAGCAATGACTGTTTCCTTCAGTACCTCTTTCCAGTCTGTTCTTCACTCGGGATGAAGAAACTTCTTTGATGGGAAGCTATGACCAAACCCTCCAGTCTATGGGAGGTATTTAGCAAAACTGCTTGGGCATTGCTGGATGTTCAGGGATAACATAATTCAAATGCATTATGTTTTCAAGCCTGGAAGTCCAGGTTCAGTGCTGCTTGTGAGGCTAACGTACAATTACTTTAATCACCATCTCAAGCACGTGACTGTGGGATGAAATGCTGAAGTGGAGACCTCATAGCAGCCTTCCAGTATCTGAAGGGGGCCTATAGGGATGCTGGGGAGGGACTCTTCATTAGGGACTGTAGTGATAGGACAAGGGTAACGGGTTAAAACTTAAACAGGGGAAGTTTAGATTAGATATAAGGAGGAAGCTCCTTACTGTGAGGGTGGTGAGGTACTAGAATGGGTTGCCCAAGGAAGTTGTGAATGCCCCAGGCCACATTGGACAGAGCCTTGGGTGAGATGGTTCAGTGTGAGGTGTCCCTGCCCATGGCGGGGAGGGTTGGAATTCGATGATCTTAAGGTCCTTTCCAACCCTAACTATTCTATGATTCTGTGAAAGTAAAACATTCTGAATTTGCCTGGTCCCTGGTTTAAGTCAAGATCTCTCTGCCAGTGCAAAATGTTTTAAGACATCGTCCACACAGTTGTTTCTGTTAGAAGCTGAAATTTCTGAAGGATTTGAGTAGGTACATGCTGCTGGCTTGATCTGCTAAGTAGAAATCCTACTGTAGAGTTTGTTTTTAACCAGTTGCCTGTTCCGTCTACCCAGAATTATTCAGGATCCAAAGCACGTGATGAGCATATGGGAGATGCCCTGTTTGAGTGAATATGTAACCAATGGGAGCAGCTCCAGCAGAAAGCAGTAATAGGCTTAGTTGTAAGTGCATTTGCTGGGACTGTGGGGGAAGAGTTAAAAAAAAATAGAAACGAGACTTCATCCAGAATCTCCCACGAGTGTCAAAAACCCCACCCTAGCTCAGTTCTGCACACAAGCATGACAGGGATTTGAAAAACACAACAAGCCCAAAACAAATGCAGTTCCAAAGGTTGTGTGACAGGCGTTTCGTAAGAAAACTCTCTTCTGCCTTGGCTCTCTGCCCTGTGTGCCCACATAATTTCAGGGATACTTTTGAGAAGTATAGACAAGAGCAGAGTTTTCAAAGTGAAAAACTGGAGGTTTTCTTTGTTTTCAGCTGCAAGAGATGGATTCGTAGGTGTCTAAAAAATATATAGCAGTGTTGGTGTTAGAGCGTTTCTTAACTTGTGCAAGTTGTTCTCCTAAACTTTCTATGACTGAAGTGGTGAGTTGAACAGTTACAGTAAATAGAGTAATATTTTGATTGGTATGAAACCTTTTATTTCTTCTTGATGTCTAATTAGCATAGCTCTGAATGTCAAATATTTATCCAGTGTTGTGTTTACTTCAGTGGGACTCCATCTGGCTCTGCCTTCCTTGGAGCTTATTCTTCTACATAGGAACTTGCCCATACTCAGAGCTGGTGCTGGATCCCAGTTGTTTCCATCAGATCTCTTGAACTGGGAGGGAGCTCTGTCCTCCAGCAAATCTGAGTGGAAGTATTGCTGTGCAAACTCACAGATGAACCAGTCTGTAACTCCTTTTGCTTTGTGAGCGTAACTCTGAAGTGCAGGCTGAGAAATGTCATACCAACTCCTTACTAAGAGCTGTTGATTGCTTGTGAGTGGTATGTATTTATTAAATGAAGCCGTAATATGCCTGTAGACTACCAGCAATGTATTTCCTTGGGACAAAATCTCCCATAACAAAAATGATAACAGCGTGTGGTATAGAAGCCTCTTGTGTTCTTGGAGACTTCAGTAGCAACTGCATTACAGACTTGAATAGAAGCATAGGGCAGTCCTCTGGTTGTGACTTCATCTTGAGTTATAATACAACCTACAACCCTTCAGTTAGGCAGTTATGCCTAATGCTTATCCTTAGGCCAAAATTTCAGACTCTTCTTGTGCCTCTCCTATCTGGGATACGATGGTAGTGTAAAAAAGCTTGTATTTCTTAGTATGCTTGCTGCATTATGGTGCTCACCTAATTCTAGTTTCATAAATGGATCTTCTGCATCTAATGTATGTTTTGTGTATATCCCATAGCCTGAGTGGAGTGGGGGAAACTGAATCAAGCAGTGTAAAATCTGTGGAGTGTCTGATCAATTTGCTGCTTTTTGCATTGTGGTAATTTATTTTTAGTTTGCTGTCTTCAGAGACAGCTTTTTTCTCTGCAAAATAGTGTGCATAAGAATGAAATTCTGACTGAAAATATCAGTATAACTGATTTTCCATATGGATTTCTACTTTCAGGTATTGGAAATTTGACTGAAGCCTGTGTATCATGCATTGGAGAAGGTAACAGTTCTTTAATACTAATTTTATTTATAACATCATGTTAAATGTCAAAATCTTTGCATTGTTTGTTCCTTACACTGAGGAATCTGCTCCTTAGTTTCTCAGTATGCTGACAGTGGGTTTTGTTTGCCTTTTTTCAAAGAATATGTCTGAAGTCTGTATGTAAGTTCTCATGGTGAATATACCACGTTTGTGCAGTTTTACACTGGAAGATTTTATAGAAAACATAGAACAGCTTGCCCTCAGAAAATGTACCATCATTTAAAAGAATTGCATATATCTTAAAGAATGAATGTTTTATAAAAGGGAATTGACGTTCTTAGCAATAGTGAGGCATTTTTCTGGTTAGGCTCTTATTTTTCCTGTCAAGAGGTTTTCAGAATTCATGTTTAGTCATTGAATAATTGACTCCACAGTTGAATTAGCCAAACAAAACTGTGGCACATCTGACACTCAAAACTTTCTTAATAGCATCTTAGCTTGAATGTCCAAAGGAATCAATGTTGTTTGAGAGGTGGGTTATCTGTTGGTTTTGTCCTTTTTTGTTGTTGTTGTTGGGTGGTTTGCTTTTTTTTGACGTGTTTCTTGGGCTGTTTTTTCGCTGTGTTGCTTTTGCCCTACCTCAAAACAGCCCTACAAGCTTGACTTCCAAATAGCCAGGCTCCATGGATAAAATTGCTGGCAAAGAGCAACATGCTTTTAAGTTGTGAACTATGTTATGTGATCTCCAAAAGAGAAGAAAACCTTTTCAGAGCTTACAGTGGGATAGCTAAAAAAATATAGTCTTCCTTCTTAGTTTTAGACATTGTTGCCCTCTCTGTTCAGGGAGATTACTGGTGCTTTCTGATCAAAATTTTGAATTTCTTGATTCTTCTTTTCCTTGGAGTAATTCAGAAGTTTCTCCTTAGTCCTGGGTGGTGTTTACAATGAAAACAGAATTACTGCTGTAGATCAAACAAACTATTCTCATTCAGCTTAGCCCTTCTGAAGTTTGCAAAGCATCTTTGTGTGAGGTTTTTCAAAGACAGTGTGATAAATTTTGTGATATATCACTTTGTAGTGGTCTGAAAGGAAAAGCTTATTTTTTAATATGAAAGATAACTTTGAATAATGGACTCTTCATCCCTTTGGACAGTGTTCCTAAATTAGCCTCAAAGCCCTTTCTGAGGTGAAATCTCATTTTCAGGTTCCCCATCGTGAAAAGGAGATACTGATACCCATTTCATTTGGAAAGTGTTTTCAGTCTGCTGATGAAAAGTACTTTTGAAGGGTTAGGCAACCTTGATTAATTGAAACTGAATAAGAAGTGCAGGATCAAATCTCAGGATATTGTTTTTATGCTGCAGGTTTGTGTTCTGCATTCCAAATCCTAAAACACCAGTTTGATAGCAAGTGTCAGCAACTTGAGAGTAGACAGCTATAGGCATACTCATAATGGCTTGCAAATGCTGACACCACCATAGACAGAAGAATGGAAATTGCTTTCTGTTTACAAAACAGCATAACTATTTGGTAAACACTTCTCATTAGCAAGAATGGGATAAGAATTTGTGTTAAATGCCTCACTTCTGTGATATAACCCCTGTGGCCTTGTAGAAAAGTGGTATTTAAAAAGAAAAAAAGAAGCTAAGCGTGCATAAGTATACAGTGAATATGAGTGCTTGAAAGTTCAGTGATGCCATATGTAATGTTTAGGCCTGATAACAGCACCAGAAGCCAGAATCCTGTTCTTGTGGTGTATGGGGGGGGGGGGGGGTGTATGGGAAACACACTTTAGGGAAGTGAGGGGTCATACGTGTTATACTTAAAAGAAGTGCACTTATGGATACTGCAAATTCTGGGTTCATCCACATTTCTGCATTATGGGAGGGAAGAATCTGCTAAGCACATTACTAAGCAGCATGTGGTCCTTCCTAAGCCATAAGCAAGGCATAGAGGAAGCAGAGTTTGGGGCTTTGCTTCCGGTCTGATGAAGAGAAACTAGCTGTTGTTTATCTAAGTGACTCGGTAACTACAGATTTAAAAAGAAACATTTGTGCATTGCAATAGTATAATTATAAAATCCTACTTTGATTACCTGTCAAGCTAATTAAAACAGCTATAGGCTAACAGTCATCTTAGCTTGTAGCATCTGTGCATCGTATTCAACAACCAGGCTTGCAGTGTAATTTTAAGTGTAACTATTACCAGCAGAGACAGTGTGGAGTTGCAAAGAAATGTCCTTGCCTGTGTAGGAATACTGAGTGTGCTGGGCAGTAGCTTTAGGAAAGGAAATTATAATAAATATATTTTCTGCTTTACAGTCTGAATAGGAGTTAATTGCAGCATGGTTTGAAGCTCTAGGGCCTTTCTTGCTCCACTAGCATCCAGTACCAAAGTGGTAGCTCCCTGTTTGCTTGGTGTATGAATGTTTGTGTCTTTAGCTGTTGGCTACTTGAATCTGGAGAGCTGCCACTCATTCCAGGTGGAAATGTGCTCAGTTGGAAGTGCATGGGTCTGTGTGTAAGAGGATTACTTGGATATGGGTTTACTGCAAGTGACTTTTAGATCACTTCTTCAAAGACAGGAGTTGTCTCTGATCTTCTGGTGTCCCCTTGCTTCTCGAAATCCATACAAAATAACTGTCCTCCTTCACAGGCTATTTATTGCCAGCTATGTCTACCACTGTGTCCTCTTACTTTTTCCCTAATTCTCCTCTGAAGATCTGCTATGTCCTTTTCTCCTTTACTATCTCCTGGTTTCCTCCCATCGTGTTTTCTTTCTCCCCCTCCTCATCTTCTGTGCCTCTTTTCTAGCCCTCTCCTTGGATACTTGCTTCTCCTATGTTAATTGGGTTTCTCATGCCACCAGTGCTCCCCTCTGCATTGAAACTCCAGTTAAAACTGAATCAATTGTTCTATAGTAATTTGAAAAACTGAATAAGCAAAATTGCCATTTTACGGTGGATTTAGGTGGAGTCTTTCAAAAAAAGCATGAGCTGATTCTGCTCTCCTTGAAGGTGCACCTCAGAGATGGCTTGCTAATTTTACAGCGGAATGAAACGACAATTTTGGTACATATAACTTGGATTATAATTGATTGATGCAGGGACAGCATTTTGCTTGAGATTTTTTTTTCCTTATGTAACAGTAATATTTATGGTGGGGTACTCAGGACTTGACTCTTCATCATAAGAACATGATGAATACAAAAGCACCAATCAGGTACTTGAACAAAACTTACGATGAAGCTATGTTAAATGCCCTGGGCACCTGCCTGGATCTCTTCCTTGCAAGCAGGTTTTGGAAGATGAGCTGTTACCTGATACGCATCATTCCAGTGACAGCTTTCTCTTGCAAATGTGCAAAACTTTCAGGCTGTATTGTCTTTCAAAATGTGTTATCTGTGTTCCTGGAGTGGGTACATAGGGCCGAAAATAGGAGCAGTGCATATCTGGAAAGGCAACGGTGTCGTTATTCACTAAAGCTGATGCAAAAAATATTTCTGCATGCAGCAAATCTGCCCTTCTGCACTTGTTTCATATTGTAAAGAGATTATCGTGGCCTTACAAGAAGGTTAAGATGTCATGACGTTTAATATACTCTGAAAATAGTCTTGTTAAAGGCACTGTTGCTTGTGATTGGTGATGCAGGTTATGATGGTAGTTCTAAATCTTGAGTTTGGGTGTGTGCAAATTGCTGTTTTCCAGCATTTTCAAGTTTGCTAACTTTATCTTATAGTGCAGCACATATTTAGGGATTGCATATTGCATTAGCCTTTGATTAAGGGGAAAGTAACTTTGATAAAATGCCGCTAAAAGTGGTTCTGTAGACTAGCTTGGAATAATTTATCAGTCATTTTTCATGACTGAGAGCATATTTTGGACATGAGGGTCACCCTTTGAGGATTAATTTTCTGAGATAAACAGCTAAAGGCTGTTGGATGATTATGGTCAGAAGCAATTATTATGGTATACTGTTCATTACAACAATAAAGGGTCACTAAACTTAGTAAGTTTTGAGCCATCGCTTAAGTAGTAAGGTCAAGATGCACCAGCCTTGATTCAAAGGCATTATTGAGTGTTAGAATTGCTGACGTTTCACCGCCTGCTCTGGCAGTTTCTTTTGCCTGTTTTGCCCTTTTTTTTTTTTCCTATTAACTGAACTTTCTGCACCCTTTAGGTGAAGGTGCCAGCTGGCAGTTTTATTGGAGTCTCCTGTAAATAGCAGAGTAAACATGTCTATTCCTGATATTGTGAAGAGCATTTCACAGCTGCCTTATGTTTATAGGTGGGTGTCACTGGCTGCTTCTTGCCCTCTGGGCTTGAGATTTCCTTTCTTCTGTCTCCTGTTTTTTTAATTTCTGCAGCCCTGAGGTCAGGTGAGCTTAAAGGTGTAGAGGAACAGAATACTGTGAGAACTACCGAGCTGCTAAACCATGGAGCCTTCTCATGGATGTAAAAGTGGTAGAGTCTGGACGCAAAAGGAGTATGTCTGAGATAAACTAGTTCTATTTAATAAAAAAGGGAGAACATTAAACAACAAAGATATAGGTAGCTGCTGTCAGAAGCGCTGCTTAAAAGGAATGAGAAACTGTCTTATGGAGGGATTAGTGTACTAAGAAATAAACTGCTGAATCACTGGAAACAAGCAAGCAATACAGAGTCTAGAGGCTCTGCAAAAAATAAAATGGCTCCTGTAATTCAATTAAAATCACAGTAGGATTTGCCATTTGAAATGGTACATCTGTCATCCTGTATCTCCTGGTGCCGGTGCCTCAAGGGATACTTAAGTGAGTGTAGAGCTCCTGGAAGAATGCTGGAGTGACAGTTCTGGAATGACACAATACTCCATTTACTCATAGGAGATGAATTTTCCGACACACCTATCGAGTTTGGACTGCTGCTTGATCTTCATGCATTTGACACTTTTTAGTAGACTGTTAATCTGAACTGAGAGTTGTAGTTTGTCCTACAAACTGGAAGCAGACCACTATATGCTCTCTTGGAGATTATAAATAATCGATTGCTAACAAGATAATGTTGAGGATACTTAAATTCAGTGAAACTTATTTAGCATTTTACAAGTATTGTTGATATAGGCTGGACTTCTAAAAAGCAACATTTTACCCCTTTCAGAATTTCTTCTTAGGAAGCAATTTAAGCTAGAACAGTTGCTCAATTTGCTAGAACACATGGGTTTAAAAGACTCGCTGCAGTACCTGTGCCAGTTTGAGTTATTTGAAAAAGCATATCATCCTTCTTGAAATTGAGGAACTATAAATTCATTCTGTAATCTTACCGTGAAAAGTAAATTTCAGACTCTCCCTGTCACTATATTCAATGTTTCATAGTTAACCAAGGCAAAGGTGTTGATAACCTACAAAGCCCTTTTCAGAGAGAGAATTTCTTCTGCCCAAGCATATTGATCAGAATCCAGCATCAAAATGAACATGTATTTCCTCAGGTGTGGAAGTGTCCTGGTTTTGGCAGTATTAATTTTCTTCTAGTAGCTGGTGTAGTTTGGATTTAGTGTGAGAATAGCATTGATAGCACACTGATGTTTTCAGTAGTTGCTAAGCAGTGCTGATATTAAGTCAAGGACTTTTCAGCTTCTTATGCCCTTCCAGCAAAGAGGCTGGAGGACATAAGAAACTGGGTGGGGACACAGCTGAGAAAGCTGACCCCAGTTGACCCAAGGCATATTGCATACCATAGGAGGGAAAGCTGGCTGGGGGCTGCTGCTTGGGGCCAGGCTGGGCATAGGTCAACAAGTAGTGAACAATTGTGTTGTGCATCCCTTGTTTTGTATATTCCAATTCTATTATTATTCCTTCTCTGTCCCATTAAACTGTCTTTATCTCAACCCACAAGTTTGAGTCTTCCAATTCTCTCACATGCCCTTCTGGGGGGGAGTGAAGTGGCAGTTGTGTGGTGCTTGGTTGCTGGCTGGAGTTAAGCCATGACAGGAAGCCACAGAAGTCTCGAACCATGGTAGTGCCCTGTGTGATGTGGCAAAGTTAAAAGCAGAATCCTTGGGATTTTTGTAATTATACATATTGGAAGTTATTCTCCTGGGCTTTAATATAAGAGAGAGAGAAGTTGAAGGCAGCCAACCTGAAGGTGTGGCACAAAAGAACAAAAGTTTTCACCTGAGAAGGTAAACCATAACTTTAGCAGCACTACAGGTGGCTGTAGTGAGCCTTCTCTCCCAAACTGTAGCACAATGACAGCACATGTAACAAGAATTAAATAGGTTTACAGAAAGGAAATCTGATTGAAATCAGGGATGCTCAGCTTGAGAACCATGTGTCTGGGAGCTTACAACCCAAAGCTTGGGCAGCGAGGTCATACCTGGCTGCTTTTAACTGCTTGGGCTATGGACCTTTAGGATTTGGGAGCTGCAAATCAAATGTGTTTAATATTTAATATTTAATAATTAAAAGTGATGCTTCTGACATGGGGGGGGCTGAGTGACAAGGGACTTGTGTCATGAGTGACACCTGTGGTACAAGTTGGACAATGCCTGAAACGCCCATAAAAGGAGCTCTGTCCTCAAGTGGAAGAGAAGAAATCAGGTTTGAAATGAGTATCAATTTTAGCCAGATTGAATTGTACCAGTTTCACTTGTTTTTCAGTTAAGTAGAAAGGTAAGCATTCCTACAGATAGAACACAAGGTACAGCAATGGTTGTGACCGTTACTAAAATGCCTTCTTAGCTATCAAATCTTGTGTTAATCACTTGAAATACCTTGAATATGCCCTTAGCGATTTTCAATAGCATCAATTAACATTTAGGAAATTAATTTCAGACTACTGGAATATTAAACATTTACTTTAGAAATGTAAATGAGGTGTACTGACTTGGCATCCTGCGTGCCCCTTAACCCAAATATTCATAAGGCAAAAAAACCTGAATTTGGCAGACATGAGGTGTCTTTTGGTCCTGAAATGATGAAATATGAAATTATTGATGCCAGTTTTGATGCTGCACCAGTGTGCTAGAGTTCTTTGCTCAGATTCACGGTGCAAATTATAAAGTTTATTTTGAATTTTGATTTTTTTTGTTTTTTTTTTTACTTAGGATCACAGTAGCAGTTAGTACTTACTGAGAGGGAAAATAAGATCTTTTTGCTTAAGTCTTTGAACCTGATTTTTGTATTTCCTTATGCCATTCTAGGAAGAACATCTTTGCCCCCTTACTTGGCAACAAGTATTTTGTTTAAATTTCTCATAATCTTTCTCTTTTTAAATGATAAAACTTCATGTGTAACTTGTTGCAGGTTTTGCTTTCTTAGAGTAGTTGAGTTTAGAAAGGATCTGTAGAGAAGCTGTAGTGCAACTGCCCTGCTCAGTCTTCCAGTAAAATGTTATTTCAGTATTTACTGAGTGGAAGCTGTCCTCAGTAGACCACGTGGCATAAAGAAGGAATCAGAATATGACTAATTTCTTGTCTTTAGTATGTAAGTCCTTCTGGTCTGTTTTCATTACTTAGTTCCCTTTGCCACTTTTAAATGCTTTAGAAATTACTGCTTTAGTCTCCCAGCCACATGAAACAATTCCTTTCATCAGTTCTTTCCTGTAGTACTCTTACTATCAGATCTGTATTTTCCTTTGTACTTCTGACTGATTAGCAGTTATGAGCATGCCACCATGTATGTTAGTTGCTGATTACTGTAATGTACCTATTTCAGTAGGTTAACTGCTCAGTATTAGTCTTTCCTAAATATGGAGCTGTACAGCTAGTAAACTGTATTTCACACACTACTAAAGTTAATGGGAATTTGGATCACCTTTGTGGTGCCTTACTTCAGAGTAGTTCAAATAACTCTTATTTCCTTGTTTTCACTCTTAATCTTTGTTCCTCTCATTCCACAAGAATTATCACAGTTCTACTGTATCACCTGCTTTGATACATGAGACGTTATCTTCAGCACAGTCCTTGAAGTCTTCTCTTCTTCCACAGGAAGCAGAAGGAAAAAACTGTTTTCATGCTGAACATTTTCTTTGTTTTTTGTTTAGGTTTTGCACAGTCTGTTATCCTAGAATTAAAACACTCCTTCAGAGGCTGATGATTACAGCTTCCTCTCTTTTCCCCCTGCAAAATGTCATTATAGCATCTTTTTAGCTTTTTCTTGATGACTTCTTTCAAAAGGTGTGCAGTACTGTAGCTACAGTAGGCTGTGCGTTAGGTTATGCCACTTGAATTTGAGATTTAGCCTTCACCGCTGACAATCTCATAGTAGTAATTCTTTTTTTATATTGTTACAAGAATACATTGTTTGTAATTTATTTTTATACATAAAGATTTATACTTTCTGATCTTTAGCATTCAAGCATCCTAAATGGCTTGCATGCTCTTAGAACAGATGTGAGCTAGTTCCAACCCAGCATAACCTTGCTCTAAGATCAGTAAATGTGTTCCTTGTTCCCACCAACACATATGAATACTCATCCTAGTTTTCTCTATTATTGTTTTTGCCTTATCATTGACTTCTGTTGTACTTCATTGTATACCATTTTATAGCTAGCTACAAGACAAGGGGGAATGGCTTTAAACTAACAGAGGGGAAATTTAGATTAGGTATTAGGAAGAAGTTCTTCTCTGTGAGGGTGGTGAGGCGCTGGCACAGGTTGCTTGGAGAAGCTATCCCTGGAAGTGTTCAAGGTCAGGTTGGACGGGGTTCTGAGCTACCTGGTCCAATGGAAGGTGTTCCTGCTCATGGCAGGGGGTGTGAACTGGATGAACTTTAAGGTCCCATCCAACCAAAACCATTCTGTGATATAGTTGCCACTTAATCTGCACAACGTTGGGGATGGATGTACTTAAATGCAGGCCCTGAAGTCTCAGCTACACATACAGAGGGGATCCTGGACTATATGTGTGAACTGTGTAACTAAAGCAGACAGGCTTTTGCCTATGGCACATGTAGTACCAATGGGTGTTGTCTTATTAAAATTAATCTGCTGGTTTTCACAATTAATTGAATTAGAGTGAACTTTGTATTTTTAGAGTATAAAGGATCTTTTTTATGAGGACTTCTGGTCATATTTGCCTTCTTAGAAACATGGACCTCAACTTGCTTTTCCAGCTGCAGACAGAGTCTGCAGCAGCTCAAAGTCATTGTGCAGCATTCCAAATAACTTCAGACAAGGGGTGCTCTGCTTCCGCCTTCAGTAGTGTTGCTCGGACCTGAAATTTATTTTGGTTTTGGACAACTGTAGGTCTGGACTAAGTCAGGGCATCCCCATTTTATGCTGTCTCTTTGTTACTGTCAGAACTCATGATTCACATTTGCCAGACAGTACATGTAGCGCACGTGCTAAGTAACTTTGCTTTTTGCACAATGATTCTCCCAAGGAGATGCTGTCATTTCTGCTGCATTTTCATTTCTTTGCTATTAGTGGTTTCTGCTGCTTGATGCAAATCACACATTGGCTGGTTACGTGAGTCTGGCTCTGGTCAGGGATATGCAGGTCTTATGCTCTTGCAGGTTTGGGTTTGATCTTTATCCTTTGAGACCTTTTGTCCCCTCTTATACCCTGTGTTTACCATCTGCATTTCAATGATACATTTCAAGTATTTTTATAACCCCTTAAACTGTGTTTTCAACTCAGTTAATTGTACAAGTTCACTGTCTGTAGTAATACACGAAGTGGTTGCGGTCTTTTTGTTCTTCTACAGCCCACAGCAGAAAAAATCATCAGTTTCCAGATGACTTTCATTTTCCTTCTTAACCCATTTTAATGTAATTCTGCATTCCAATGCTCTCTCAGTGCTAAAGCTTTTTATGCTGTGGTGTATTTTTAACTAATGATGTGTCACTGTACCAGCTTGGATTCTCTTGTATCTATTCTGTAAACAACTAAAGTCCCTTTTAAGGGGGAGGGCGAGGAAAAGAGACAGTGCCAAAGAGTTACGAGTTGTGTTCGTCTTCATGCAAACAAAACAGATCAGACTGGCCTAGGACCAAGTTAATTAAATGTTCCATTTAGTAGAAGATGTCAGTTTGGAATAGATAATGCTTTCCATCCGAAGTGCTTCGCTGGTAGAGAATAACATCTCTGTGTGAGCAAGCAGCGTCTGAATGTTACACAAATGTCAAAGCTCTCAGAAAAGTTTTAGGGCTGAGGCTTTGCTGGTGAATGTTATCTCCCAGCAGGATTTGCAGCTCCAACTCTTCCATTAAGAGGGGCAGCCTCAGCATAGTGCTCAGAGGGTTACAGGAGCCAGAAGGGCCAAAGCATCATGGAATCAAAGGCAAACTCAGTTATTCTTGTTAGTGGATTGCAGTGCCAGGTCCACAAGGAGCAGGAGAATATGTGGGTTTAGCGGACAAGAGTAGCTCTTACGTTTGTATTTAATGAACTGAGATTTGTGACATACAATGAAGAAAGAAGATTAAATCTTCTGGAATTAGGTTTGACAAAAGATTTGGGGAAAATGACTTCCCCAAAGAAAAACAATACATTGACAAGAAGACTTTTTTCTTAGCCAGTTTGGGGGGCAGGGAGAGAGGAAGAGGAGGAGACTGGAATGCTTTCCTATTCATAATTTTCTGCAGTAGTTGAATATATTTGTAGCTTCTGAAACTTAATCTCGATATACTTACCTGGAATATGTGTTCTTAGGTTGCAGAAATGTTATTTCACCTACTATAGATTAGGTAACTTTAATAACCATTTACTGATGTAATACTGCCCTCTGCTTAAAGAATTCCAAACTTCATTGCCTAGTTGTACACTTAAAACAAAATATACCTGAACTAAAAGTGTGTGTATTTTTATCCAGGATTTTGGATCATTTTAATTTGGAAGACTAGATGCCTGGTATTTGTGGGATGCAAAATGTGAGCACTGACTAGATCAACTATATTGCAGGTGGATCCTGTTACTCATCTGGTGTTGTGGGGTTCTTCTCATGGCTATAAAAATAATTTGAAGTTTTTTGTTGTTCTGCTCTAAAATGTTTATGTAATTTTTAGGGTTTTTTTTATATGAGAGTCTTGCCTAGAGAGGCTGTTAGATGAAAGAATGAGCCTAATTTGCCTACCAGTGAAAATCAAAAGTGGCTCATTTTGATTCATTGCTTGAAATATGATTATAAAAAAAAAAAAATCGCTTGTTATCTGAACAGACTTAGTGCACTTGATTCTGCCGCTGTCCATCAGGCATGTTGGTTTTGATTGTAGCCACTTGTAAGCATATTTCATGTGGGACAACAGTATCTTTACCATTTTCAGAGAGCGTGTAGAGAAGCAGTCCCCCATTTCACTTGTCTTTTTTTCTTTCAGCTTGTGATCCACTTCATAGACAAAACTTGTTTGACAGTGATCTTGTAGATTATCTACATAGCAATGGATTTATCCCATTAATATTTTTGTTTAGTTTTAACTGTGCAAACCAGAGTCCTAATAATTTAGCCCAGAATTTGGCCAGTGTGATGCTGTACTTTGTGCCCTCCGTGGGGCCCTCTGCACTGGGGGCAGCCAAAACTTGAAGTGACAAAATACGTGGGAAATACCTGAAGTAGTTTACAAATGCAGATAGGTTGATACAGAATCAACACAGCACACCGGCAGGATTTCTGGTTCCCAACTTCAGTGAGAAATATCAGAGGCGCAAACGTGATCACTACTTGTCTTGTGGGTTTTTTCTCCCAGTTCACCATGTCGCTTCTCACTTTTCTTGATAGAGCCTCAGCTTGCAAGCACTCAGGCATGTCTTAGCCTTAACCAAAGAATTAAGCCATCTGGGCTGGAAGAGATTAAAATATTAACAAGAGCATAATGAAGATACAGAGTCTCTGACAGCTGTCTGCTGCTAACAAAAGTATAACCTCATGCTGGCTGAGGTGAAGGGGGTTGTTCCATGCAAGAGGGGGGTAAGCTCATGGAGCCCCCACCATGGGTTTCTGCTTCCTCCTGTCTCACGAGGTTCAGGGGACCTCCCTGAACTGTTGTGCAGCATGCAGACATACTGTGCATTCAGCTGATGTAAATCCATGTCACACTATTAGCTGTGCTAGAGTGACGTTGATCTGTCCAAACTGATCATCTGACCCATGTTCTGCCAGTGGTGTTGAGTGGGAGAGAAAAAGCCAATTGCAGAATTCCCTTCTCAAAGAGTGATGTTAGTAATACAAAGTGACAGAGTTAAAACTCTGCATTTAATATAAATATTAGATGTGATATATTCTGCTTTATTAAGAAAATCTGTTTGGCATTCTGTTGCAGAAGAACTAATTGGGTCTGTAGTGAGTGCATAAATTAGGGTTGCCTTATGCAGCACCACTAATTTATGCACACTGAGGTTTGAAAATGTTCTAGGCATCTTTAGGAAAGATGTGCAGTTTTAGTAAGTTTAAAAAATGGCAAAATGACTAAAGAATGTATATGAATCTTCCTTCCAAAGCATACATGTGCTGTTGTGCAATAGGTAAAATACTAGGCAATAGGTAAGGTATGCGAGATACATTTATCAGACCTGACCAGATAATTCACAACTTGTAATTATTGGGCTAATTTAGCATGATTTCCTTATAACAAAATGTGAGATGATTAATACCTTAAATTTTCACATGAATCAGTGAACATTTGTCTCCATGAAGATATGGAGGAAAGCACTAACACATGAAAAGGTATGGGCAAGTGTTGTGTTGTAATTTTTTTTCTAATTATAATAATGGAGAAATAGTCCCTGAATTACACAGCAGCCTTTTGTCTTCACTGAAATTAGATGTGTACCCAATGCTTCTGGAATCCTGAAACATGAGAAGAGATGGAAGGTCAGTGGCTCATTTCTGCAACAAGCCAGGATAAGAAACCCCAGTTCATACTTTCATAAGTAAGAAGCAGAGATGTGGCAAAGGGATTGGCAAATATTGCAAGCTTGGTATATTATTTTAACAAAGTACATGTATCAATTAGTAGCATTCTCTAATAGAGAAAGTTGGTGTTTTCTAGACCTCTAATCCACTGGAAATGCAGAAGGCCTTAGAGTTTAGCATGCAGGAATAAATATATATAAGATAGGGCTTTAGTTGCATGAGGATATACATGTCTCTGTCTTTGGGTTGAGCACAGGGTGGATAGTCACTGTCAGAAATGCCTTCTTTACAGGCATTTGTAATGGCAGTATAAGGTCCTGCCTTTTTATGGCACCTGCAGTGCTTTACAAGAGCAAGACTGTTCTGAAGGAATGGCATCTCTTTGGCAGCAGGCTGTATGGGGAAATTGGCTGAGAAGTGCTTATAACTTGACTGGGTTTCAGTCAGAGATGCCTTGTAGTACAGAAAACACGGAATTTAAGTGTACTATGTATGTGATAAGGATTGTGTTAATGGAGACTGGAGCCAAAAGATTTCTTTATTTCCATTTAAATGGTATGAAATGTTGCTTTTGGATATTCTAATTTTGTCCATCTTGAGAGGGGTCTGGTGCCTTTAAAGCAGGCTGCATTCTCTTCCTGGGAGCTAGATGTCTATTCTCACCTCTATGTACTGTTCCATATGCATTAAAAGATTAGATAATATAGCCAAACTGGAAACCCAAGCTTACTAGTTCTCAGGAGAGTGGTCTGATGACATTGCAGTGGCAGCAAGTGCTGTAATCCAGCAGTAGTATGTGATCCAGACCAGTTAACTTCTTACTTGAAGCCTGCCTGGGTCACATCAGCAGGAAGGAATGGAATAATTTAATAGTGGACATTCCTCTGAATTGTGCTAGTGGAAACAGTAATGCCTTTGGAGCAGAATGGCTCAGGGTCACCTGAGCTTGTTGGAAGATTTCCCATCTTGACTTTATAAAGTCTCAGTTAGCATGGTTCTCCTGCCAGCATCTTTGAAGGGAGACAACAGTGATTGTTGTTCACCTAAAAGAACCTTTACTGGTTAGAAACTTCTTGAAAATTGGGAGTTCAGTCCAAGCAAGATGCAAAGACTGCCAAGTCTGCAGTCTCAGTGGGGTTTAGCTCTGGATACACCAGCTCTTGAGCATAGCAATATGTGAAGCAGTTTTTCTGCCCAGAAACAATGTTGTAGATGTATTTGGAGCTTCAGCATTAAGTTTTGGTTATTTACCTTCAAGGCAAGCTCTTCATTAGATTGAAGTTTTAAGAATCTAAACTGGGGAGTTAAGTACTTCCATCATACATGGAACATCTTTCAAGAAGTAGATGCCTTAGGTTTACAAAGGTGTTCTCAGTATATAATAATCATGCTGTGTCTAGAATACACCCCTTAATTACAACAAAGGAGCTTGGGAGGAATGAAATAAATACACCTATAAAATGAGTAAGGTTTCCATTTAATCAATAGTCATGTCGGCAGTGATTGCAAAAAAACCTTCAGTACACCATTTTAATCAGAGATGTTTTTCCTGGCATGGGGGTGGAAAATATACTGATTAATTAATTTCTATTCCTGGAATGAGACAGCCTCCCAGCAGAGCTAATCTGAACAGCTTGGTGACATGGCAATATGCAGTAAAAATGTAAGTGGTCCCTGAGCTGATGTCGTCAGACCCCAGGCAAAACCCATAGCCAGTACTAAAGCTGATTAATCAGTAGGTCTAGTCCAAATGAACAAGTGGCAAAACTTAAGCACTGGGGAACCTGGTGGTGCTTTTGATGCATTTGGTTTATTGAACAATTTTTGCCTGCCTGGGAACTGGTTTATGACTTTTTCCAGAAGTATGTTTTATGTTAGGACTGTTTTAGAGTAAAGAGCTTTCCATTTTGATTTGCATGTCAGACTGGTTCCTGCAGTCTGTCCTTGCTCAGTAAGAAGGATGCGGGTTTGGTGTGCACGTGGGGATGGAGACTGTCCCAGATGAAACGGGGAAAGGTAACTGTCTGCTTTCTAGGAGGTACTGATGTACTAGTTGCATGCAATTAGGAATGTTAAGAAGGGCATTATTGTGCTAATTATTATGCCTAATTATGGAAAAATAGAAAACTTCACAACCACTTTCTGCCAGACAGAACTCACAAGATTTCCAGAGACTAAATACATTCATTAATTTACTGTCCTTGTTTAAATATAAGAATGCACTAGGAATATTTTCTGTTCCATGGGAAAAAGTGGAGGAAATAAAAAGTATGGAACCTTTCTAGTGAAGCAACCTATTTAAGTAAGTAAAACTAAACTAAAAATAATTGCCAAAATACTGTTTTCTGTGATCCAGTTGCTGAAACAGCCCAGCAAGGAAGCTATAGGAAAACAGGATATAAATTGGACCATGGGAGGAGAATGAAATGGGGCAGAGAAGACAAATATTTGGATTTGGTGACAAAACTGGCTTATCATGAAACTCTTGGGTAAAGAAGGGTGGGCTGGTAAGGACTCTGACTTCTAAGGGGAAGAAGGAAGTTGTCTAGGAAGGGGAGAGGAGCTACCTGGGATACAGCACGATCCTCCTTGATGCGTTTATTGTTCTTAATGCAGTTGAGTATTTTCTATGCTAGTTGAGTGGACTGTGAAAGTTTTACCTTTTTATAAGTCTTATCTCTGTTATTACCAGAAGTAGTTTACATCTTCTTTCACATTCCACACTGGCAAGGTTGTGACTGTGCAGTGCCACACTTGCTGTGTCAAGAGGAGAAGCATGAGAGGCTTGGTTCAGAAAGGGGGGGTCTTCTCCTCCATGAACTAAGTCCCCCATTCCATGACCATGTGGAATTAATAAACAACCCTGTACCACTTGCAGTATCCCACAGAGAAATTCCTCCAGCACTATGTCAATCTTGTGTTGAGAGGTGGCCAGTTTCACAGTGTCAGGGCTAGAAACAGTTGAGAAGCAACTCGGAGGAGTACCCACAGAGTATCCTTCAGGGGTCCAGACATGGATCTGTGGTGTGTAAAAATAGTTAAGAACCTCTGGAGTTTGATCCTGATGCTTTAAGCTGCTCTGACTCCACAGGAGTAAATGGGCTTATATGGAGTCATACTGGTAAAGTGCACATGCCTAAAAGCTTTGGTGGGTGTTCATATGCAAACATAATCGGCTTCTAAAATCATCCTAAAACAGCTCAGTGGTTTATTGCAACCAATAAAATTAATTGCAGTAACATTCTGTGCGACTGGTTTATATGCTGAGGATTTTAGGTGGCCAAATGTGAACGTATGAAGTCATGGTTTTAGAAATGGTTTTATTGGACAGTTGCAATTTGCTCTTAGTTCATTAAAATTGGTAGATGGATGTTATGATCCATTGAGAGTGATATGAACTGTTAAGAACTTTCAGTATGGGATTTGTTTATTACAAACTGTAAGTCAACTTCCTTTTATTGCTGCTGTGTATGTGACAGTTTGCATCGCTATCAGCCTGTGAACTAAGTTAGATCCTTAAATTCTTTTTCTCAAAGTTTATTTGCACAAGAGGGTGAGAATTCCAGCCCAGCTGTACTGCTTCAATGAGGTACAATAGTCGGATCATTCACTTGATGGGAACTTTGAATGGTATAATTCAAGTATGAACAATTTGAACTTTGAGAATTAACATCGAACAGTTAAGCAAGCTACTTTGGATATAACTTTACCCGTTTGCACCCCTTTCAGCCCTGTCACAATTGCTTGTTTCTAAGAAATCACTGCTGTGTGTTACAGATAAATCACACAGTCAAGAATATCTTGTGCACCAGCCATCTCAGAAGTTTAGCACTCCAATCAGCTGACTCAAATATTCATTGTGAAAGCAAACCCCTGCTGATTGTAATGAGAATTTTGTCTGCATAAAGCTTTTGTGACTGGGGCTCGAGTGGTACTTCAGACTTCTGAAGAATGTTTCAGAATCTTTGCTCTAAGATAATCTTTCCTAAAAATAATAAAAATTGCTCTTAGAACCTCATTCAAAGATGGTGGTATTTTTCCACTGGAACAAATGGGCTTTGAATCGAGACATGAAACTTGTGTTCCAAGTTTTCTTAAGATAAATATATCTTCGCATCCAGCTCTACCGCATATCAGATGTACAAATAGCCTTTGGATCATGCAGGGTTAATTAGGATAGTCATGCTATGGTTGGGTTACTTAGACAATCTAAAAACCCCTTGAAAGCCATTCAAAAAAAGTACAGTTTGCAGTATGCTTGGTTGCTTCTCATTCAGTCTGGTGGCAAAATGTTACACAGAAAGGGAGATGGCCCAGAAGCTGCCAAGAAAAGTTTGTGGAATCTCCAGTCTCTTTTTTTTCCTGTTTTGTTTTGGTTTTTCTTTGTATCAAAAAGGCTTGGAATAAAACGTAACCTTTTTTTTGACAGCTCTGCAAATTTTCTGGGAGCTATTCTGGAGAAAAATCTACACATCTTTATTATTTTGTTAGTTATCACTAAATCAGTGTATTCCTCAAGATGAAGGGTGAACACCAGAGAAAAGATACAAAATGCTCATGATACGAATTATATTAAAGCTAATTGGAGATTGGGAATACAGATGGAGGAAATCAAGAAAGCTAAAAAATTGAGGTTTTTGTATAGCTCGTGACCCCAATAAAGTTTAAGGTGTGCTGATGCGCTGGAGTGACCACTGGAGCTCTCTCATCCACACATCTGTGGTACGGAGGTGTAACTAATTATAATATTGTGTTAGGACATGTGGTAATGGTGGTAATTGTATGTAACAGCAGTCTCTCTCTTAGTTTGAAAAAGTAAAACTTGACACTGCTGAGATGTACTCTGTCTTGCAAGGTTTTTTAAATGAAGTGAAGCTTTTTGCAGTCCTGAACACATGTTTATGTAATAATAAAATAGATTTTGCTAAACACTTTTACCATCAAATTGAGTAGAAGCAGCAACTTTATCATGGAGCTGCACAGTTTGAGATTAAATGGAATAGAAAATCAAAGTAACTATTCTTAACCTGATGGAACTCCAGTAAGACACGAAACTTCTGTTTTTTAGGTTCTCAGGTGCTGTTTATCCTGAAGAATGGGCCATCAATCCTGTAATTTGAAATTTGCTGGATTTAAGTGGTGGAATTTGAAGTAGGTTTTCCATTCATTTTAACTGGATTGTGAATGGTGGCAGACTGTAATTAGTTTGACACAAATTCATTGAAGAACTGTGCCACAGTACAAAGGATCAGTGAATGAGAACCTGAAATATTGAGCTCTGATAGCAAAGGGTGTTACTAATAACCAGTTGTTAATGAGTTTTCTCCAAAGGAAAGGTTATGCAAGTTGAGTAGAGGCACTTGTGTTGGCAGACTATTGGCTAAACACAAACAAAAGCATGTAATAAACAAAAACATAGACTAAATCTGATGCTAGAAAACACAAAATTAATGAATCTAGTTGTTTACTGGTTTTGCAAGGATATAGAAGCATTCCGAACATGATACCTAATTGCAAAACCCCAGGTTTGCTTGTTTGATATCTTACAATTTTTCCTTTTCGCAGTTATTGTTTTCACTGTTTGGTTAAATCTTGATTCAGTAATGATGCGTTCCTTAAAATTGCTTAGAATTAGTGAAAACAAGTAACTTTGAGGTTTGGAACAATCCCAAAGTTGATGAAAGGGCAATGGGATTTGTACCATATGTCTTTGTTTAGGTACTTAATAGGATGACAAATGCTGAAGGGTTGTTTATAATGCAACAACACTGAAGGTGTAAATTATGGGGCACGAGTATATTTTTGTAATTTTTTTACCATTGGTAGTATAACAGAATTATAATTTGACCAGTTTTCTAAGTTCTTGATGTGATTTTTTATCAGTTCTTTCAGTCATTACATATTTGCTATTTTTTGAAAGCATTTAGAAGTCACCTTAATCCTTTGTTTTCTGGAAAAAAAACAAGGTCTAATATTTTTCAATATTTAAATATCTGGAGATTTTATTAAATAAATGTAATTGCACATTGATTAAACACTAGTAAATCCCCATAACAGTCAAGATTTCTTAAAAATTGGAAAATCCTTGCTGAAACTTTTTCTATCATTAAAAAAAATTCTTATGTGTGAGGTGAGGTTTTTATCTACTGGGAAATGGTGCTGGGCTCCACAGGACTACGAATATTTCCCTTGATGATGGTTTGGGCTGAGTTAATGGACTAGAGTATTTGCTAAAACAAGCAAAATTTCCAGCAGGCCTAGTTTTACTGTTTGCTTTGGTTTTAATGTTAATATAGGACATTTTTAGCCATTTTGAGTTTTACTTTGGCTTTGCAAACCTTAATGTCTGCTAAAACTTGTGGCATTAAGGGACTGAAATGTTTCTTTGCTAATGTCTTTTAGCACTAATGCTTGGAAATGTCTGCAATTCTCTGATATGTTTCAAGGGAAATGCAGGGTATTTAGAAAAAAAAAAAGGGGGGGGGGGAGCAGAAGGACTGCCCTTTATTTCTATAATGTAGAATTGTCAATTCAAAAATGGCAGCTTCTGGGACAAGAAATGTATTATCAAGACTTTTTATAACTTGCTGTATTTGTGAGGGCTCAGGAAGCATTTGTATAAGAAAGGATGACCTGTACATAAAAGCCTCCTGGGAAACGTGATGCTCTTAGATTATATTAAATACCTTTTAGAAAGGATGAGTGCGTTTGAAGTGTTTGTCCTTTCAGTGCTTAAAAGGCTCAGCAGGCACCCATAAGTTAGGAATGTGTTTTATGCTATTTGTATATATGCATCCCTGGTCTCTTCCTGAAAGTCTGTTTGCATTCATCAGTCAATCTTGCCGTTGTGAATAAATAAGAAGAAACTTTGTACAGTGCTTCATAAGTTAGACAATATTTTTAGTCAATTATCTTAGCAATTGCTTTTTTTTTGTTTGTTTTTATTAGTTACAGAAATGTCTTTTAAATGGTTTTTAAATAAAATATTAATATAGTTTCTTTTAAACCTGTAGTCCTCCAGTCTGGTGCATCCAAATGTTCATTAAAAATAATTTGGATATAAATGGTATTGTACCAGAATTCAGCTCAGAGCACTAATTACATATAAAAGCTTTGGTTACGCTAAATGTTCAAGTACTTGTTAAACCCAGACCATTCCCAATCATCATCATTAGCTTGAATATTATTAAAGAACATTAAAATTTATTGCAAGAAAGTTCTGACTCAAGGTAAAACAGATATCTGAGAACAGAAATTAAAAGACTGAACTTAAAATCCTCAGAATAAAGAGATGGGAAAAAGAACCTAAATCTAAATGTTTGACAGGACTTTTTCAGGAAGGTCTGTCTATTGAGTTAGAAAATGAGTCAATAAGGACAAAATCTTTGTGACAAGTATGTTGTGTCTAGGTTTGTATTTTATTTTTCTCTATACACTTAGAATACGTAGAATCTTCAGTGCAATTTTGTTTGAATAGTGCGGAATGTTTGCAATCTAGTGTGTTTGCCTTCATTTCCATTTACGAGGTGAGGAAAAGAAACAATTCTGGTTTTAGTGTATGTGTGTGTGTGTGCATATATAGATGTGTATATATATATGTGTGTATATATATGTACGCACATATATAGAAACATATATATATATATACACCTACACACAAACTAAATGCTGAACTAGCTGAAGTAACGGTTTAAGTTTTGTGTGTATCTTGAAAGAAATACTTGGTAGCTACTTACTGTAAATACTTTATAGTAACGTGGAAGCGAAGACTGTCACTCCCATCAGTGCTTCCACTTATTTCCAGCACGCTTAAGTGTGTGGGGTTTTTTTTCTTGTTTAAAGTTATTTTCTTAAAATCAAAACAAAGACCCTTGCCCTAAATAAGCAGCTATTTGCCACTCCAGAGTAGGCAAATCTTCATCCTCTATTTAGGTATCTAGTGTGCCTCTATTTTGGTGAGTAGTAGGGTTGTATTCCTGAAGGGATTGGCTACAAAGGATATTTTGAGGAGCCTTTATTCTTTTTGTTTTTTTTTTTTTGTCTAGGTGAATAAAAGTTCATAGCTAAGATAACCTAGATCCTGTGAAGCTGAGTGTGAACTCTGAAAGCAGTGGAAGTAAGCAGATGCATTTTTACAGTGCTGTAAAGTAAAATCTTTGTAAATAAGCACTAATTATCCCTCTGTCAGGGAACAAAACCGAAATCTGTATCAATTTAGGATGCTGTGCTTTCTGTAAGCTGGTTTTGTGAATAATCCAGTTTATGCATTTATTAACCTATAAATACGTTTTTATAAGTCTCAATGACATTTAGGTATTTTATTAACCACAATAAATGCCAGAGAAAATTGAATTAAGAAAGCTTGTAATGTGCTTTACTACCAGTGTTAAAATTTTGCTGAGCTGTAAATGGTCCTGCTTTATATCAAGAATAAATCTGTTTGAAGACTACAGGAGTAATTTCTTTTTCTTTTGTTGCCAAAGGCCCTGACCTTTTTGTTGATGGCTGTTTTTTAGCAGCTTCACCTATGTCTTACTCTTTTGAATTCTGTAGAAACTTGATTATCTGCCTTGAGCACTAGTCACAGTCCCAGCAAGAGAAGGGAAGCAATTTAGTGGATGGTACAGAATACCTTCCAATATTGCAAGGTAGAGAGCTTGAAGGATGATGGACAAGGTTGTAACCACCTTGATTTCACAAACACCTCTCAGAAAGCATACAGAAGCTTTTCCTTTTCTTCTGGTTGTAATCTGCTATTTTTGAGGTTGCAATCACAACTGCAAAGTAGGTGCTAGGCTTCCCCAAAATGTGTATTTGAATCTGATTCCAAAAGGTAAATTTCTACCAGATGAGAACTTTCCCCTTTATTTGCAGAATAAAGTACATAATTTGAACTATTTGAGGTGGATGCACCAAAACAAATTTTTCTAGGTATTTCTGGTTTGCTCTTTGGTTGCTGGAGGTGCTTATATAAAAGTTCATTCTTCCCTATGTATCATGCTTTTTACGGGTCCTTTGCAACATCAAATTTGTACTATTTGTTTACATGTCTGGTGTGCCTTTGGCTGCTAGTGGTAATGTTCGCTTCCTTAAACTTTTTTCTCATTATTTGTGTATGAGAAAGGAAAAGCTGGACTTTACACGGTGTGTATTTTCTTATGAGCCCAGTTATTATTTTTTTTTTTCTCAGTTAATGAAGAACCTCATTATTTCAGAAAGCCACTTCATTTTTATATTACCTAATGAAGTGCCGAGCTGAAGTTAAAATTAGTGGAGCATCTTCCTGGGTAAAGACACTGATTTAACTCTGAATTAGTATCTTTGTTCCATGATCATTCCTTGGGACTAGCTACATGGGCAAAATACCTGCCTCTGCGTCGGGCTGATGAAGTTGAAGAGCTTTGTATAGCTGAGAGCAGAAACTTAGCTGCCTGTAATAAATGTGCTCTCTGGTGACAGCATTCAGGTTTAGTTAGCAAATACGTGTTGTTCCTGCTAGTTAGGAATGGAAGCTGTGAGATAGCTCAGCCTCAAGGTACCACTGAAGCACCAGATTAGCTTCAAGCATCTGCTCAAGAGATATAAGGCTGAAACTAAGTATTTAAGTAAATTCATGATGTGGGGCCCAACATGTAGAGAGTGAAAATGCTTTAAGAGGTTATTAGTGTAAAACCCATTCCTGGTGGTGTGCTATAAAACTGAAGCAGACCCCAGAGCAGAACAGGTATCTCTAGTGACTGGGGCATGGCAAGGAGCAGCAGCTATTTTGGTATAAACCAGGACAACTCCAGTGGTTTAAAAGTATTCACAAATATAAGCTGCAGGCAATTAAGGAGGCATAAAGATGTGAGTCAAGGTCTTGGAATAAAAAATGTCTCCATCAATTTTATTTATTTATTTATTTATTATTTAACTGTCTCTGGAGTGCATAATCAGGGAAAGGCCATATCATTTGTTTCTATTGACTTAGAGGCCTCATTTGAGGAGCCACTGACCACCTCATTCATTTCTAAATGCTTCCTTTTCCATTATGTGCATACCCACAGATCGGAAAGAAATGATGCACTTACTTGCTGATACTGATATGGCTGCTGTCTTCTACCCTGGAAGAGGAATGTGTCTGGGATTCCATCAGGCTATTTGGTGGAAGCTTGGGAATAACAGATACAGTTTTGCATGAAGTAGTTTAACTATCTGCAATTTAATTGAAATGCAAGGTGGGGTAAGGGGGTGGAAATAACTTTGTACTGCTTCAGATTGCAGCATAATTTAAATCTTGCATGGGTAGCCCTAGCAATCAGGAAAAATGAGATGGTGAATCCAGGCATGTTGTATTACCTGACCCATAGAATGATACGTCATATGATATCTTGATGTGTACTGCATAGAAATCTGTAGTGGAATACTACTTGAGAGGGTTTGTGTTTGGAAATCAGCTTTGGATAAAAGACCATATTTAGAAATGTCCGGAGCTCTCAATACTGGCACCTTTCTCTAAGGAATGTTCCACACTTACTTAGGGCATTTACATGGTAATACAAAAAATGTAAAGTCTTTGTGCAGCTGCCAGAAATGTGTAAGATGATTTTGTAGTTATTACAGCAAAGGAGCTTGTGATGGAGGGGGAGCAGAGCCAGGGCTGGCCCACATTTCGGAGGGGACCTGAAGGACTGAGGGGTTGCTGCAGGCTCGGAGTTGGTGATACACTGCCACCATGCCGGATTTGGTTTAGTAGCAGTAGGGCTCCCGTACTTTCAATACCTTGTGTAGATAGCTCATAAAAACAAATACGAAGAAGTCTCATGTTATGCAGTTACCTGTTACCTGATAAAATTTCAGCAATCACCTACATATTAGTAAATGCAGAAGCGACTCATGTTACATATGCAGGGGCATGAACGGGTGAAAACAGAACATATGGCTTTGGGGTGATCTAAGATGGTGATCAAATAATATTTCCACTTAGTTGCACTGTGTGTAGATAGTAATGAGACTGCAGATTATGCTTTCTCCCTGAGCAATGTGGACTGAAGTTACAGAAATATGCAACAGAAACTCCCCCCCACTTTGTTTTAGGGCTCTAACTTCCCTGGAGTCAAAGCTGTTTGCAGCCCATTTCGTACAGATACATCAGCTACAGGTCACTCTTAAGACTGTTTCATTTGGTCTAAGAACATGGATAATCTTTGTAAATATGCATGCAAAAAGGAGTGACAGAAAAGCAACACTGGTGTGTTTTATGTAAGTTTTATTTCTGGAATGTTTTTGTGTGAAGAGGAGGTTGGCTGGAGACGCCTATCTGTCACCTTGGTTTCTGGTGAGCACACATGAACTTAACCTAAAATGTGTTTTGTCTTGTCTTATTTTATGTTTCTTCTTGGAAGTGTTGTGATAAGCTTATTTTTGGTTTAAGCTCTTATGCTTCTCAGTAGGCTAGTTCAGCAAAGAAATAACCTTCATTTCTGGCATAACGTAAAACGTCCGTCATTCTGTATTACTGTGAGTAATGCCCTCTATGATTTAAAATGCTTTTATGTGGGCATTTATCTCAGTGAAAGAGCTGGCATTGACCACTTGCTTACTGCATTGCCCAGAAACCAAATACCAGCTGAATTTTCTTGTCATGCTCTGATTTTTATTGTTTTATTTTTCAGAGGAATGACTGGCAAGACCTACCTAACGTTTTCCATTCCTTTTGTCTTTCTCTTGACACTGGTATCAGTAATGCTCACTGGCCTTACTTTGCTGAACAGCAGTGTATTTTAAGAACATTTACATATTCCAGTACTTATTCAAAGGGAAGATAAAGCAGAGCCAGTGTGAATAAAGCTTACTTTATCTATGCATATGCTAGTCTTGAAATGAGATGCTCTGGAGATTATTTTAAAATAGTCTTTTTGACTCTGAACCGAATACCTGTGTGTAGCAGAAGAAATCCCATCGCCTAACCCGCATTAAAGCTATGCGGGAGCAAAGCCCTGTAAATGCTGCTGCAGGATGGCATTCAACACCATGGTATTTTCAATACAAGATGTAAAGGGCTTAAGGAAAAAAAATAATCTCAACTTGAAGGTCAAAACAACTGAAATGGAAGTACTTTAAGTCTGATAATCTATGATGGTATTTTATCAACTGTAGCTTTGTATCCCTGGGTCACTGTTTTTTAGCATTGATCAACTGTTACCCTAAATCATTTCCCTTCTATAAAGTGTGCTGCTTATCTGGACTATCTGTTACTGAACGCCAAACTAAGGGGAGGAATGAAGTTGTGTACCCATCTCTCTAGTGAGGGCAGAGATCCCAGCATACCTATGGAAGACTGCCGTACATGATCCTGCTATGCAGACCAGCTGAGTTCATAAATACTTGAACTTTTAGCTTCTATCAGATACTTAAAAATGTTTTGGACTAATCCAAAATACTTTGGCTAGAAATAATTGCTTTCCTGGTATTTTTTTTTTTTTTAGCATTCATCATGCTCTTGCATCTTCTTTCTCTATTCCCTCAGTCTGTGATTATTTGTTTTGAAACAGATAATTTGTACCAAGAAGAGTACAAGTGTACAGCTGTTACTTTAGTCCTTAAATCCATAGAACATTTATTGAGCTGCAGCCTAATTAGTAGCACTGTTGGTGTGAGTGCTGGGCCCAGTGCAAGCTGGTTGATCTTCCTTTTCATTTGTTTGTTAGCACTGTAGCTGAACGCAGCAGGAAATCATGACAAATACAGATTACAGCATTCTCTTAATAGGGTTTTCCAGAAATTATTGACTAGTACACAGGCAATTTGAATGCTTTATATCTGACTTGATTTAATATATACAGGTACACTTACTATTCTTCTTTGTAAATCACTTTGGTTGTGAATGACATTAGACATAAGGTGGTTTCAAGTTGAGCAGGTAATACCCATTAAGATGTTGCATAATTTCTACCATCTTCCAAAGGACTTCTTAAAACACAATCTGGACAAGTGGAGTTGCTCTATCGTCTCCCTGCTCTTTGGGTTAGGGATTTGGTGGTACTGTGACCGTGGCGGCGTGACCAGCTTTTGACATAAGGGTTTGCATTGAAGGGATGTAGAGCAGTGACATAGTGAGAACTGAAGACAGGAGTAGGTACTGAATTTTAAGAGTGAAAGCCAGCCTCTCATATAACAGCATTAAAGTCTGACTGGAACTGATGAAAGCAAGGAATTTCTTCTAGCTTTCACACTGTTCCCAACATGCCCTGTTGTAGCTTGAAGAGAGAGATACAGACAGCTTTGTTAGTAATGAATTGTCTGTTTTGATTTGAAATACTCTGGCTCTTCTAATCTAAAAATCAGCTGCTTAATAGTATTTTCAGTATTCAGTTTGCACTTTTTAGTGTGCTCTACTTAATGCGTGATTCAAGTATTTTAACATTCCACTAGTTGCTGTGCATATGCAACACGCTAAGTTAACCTCTTAATGCTGTTTTGCTTAATACCCTGGCCAGTTGAATTTTATTCACAATGAAGAAAGCTAATTAGTTAGAAATCTGAAAAATCCTGGCAAAACAGGGAACCTTGAGAGTCAGTTGTCGGATTAATATTTGTATTTCAGTTTGAAATTCAGATTATGTTGCATGGGTATAAAGCTACAGAGCAATACAGGAGGCAGTGTGGGAGGAAGGCATCTGATCTGAAGGTGTGGTTGGCCACTAGCTTGGGTGGCTAAAGTTTGGATGGTTTTACTGCTGTCTGCAGTCTAGTAAAAGTCAACTATATGGCAAATCACCAAGGGATTTAGAGCATCTATTTTCCTTACAAATGTTGTGGTTTGACTCTTTGGCATTTTGCTTTGCCAGTGAAGGACCAGTCAATTTAGAAGTCCATGAGTAACTAAGGCTACTCTTGGGCTCAGGTGGAAGTTGTAGAAATGCAGATGCATCGTTCAAATACCCATTTTTTCCTTCCTTCAGAGACTGGCATGCCAGTGAATAGCTGTGCTGCATAGGCAGGTTTGTGGAATGGCTCTGGAGCTGGGCTCATCCCACCCAGCTCCAGAGAACATTAAAACTTTCTCTTGCTTGCCTTCCAGAGCTCCCAAAAGATCACTGCTTTATTTGCTTCATTCTTTATGAAGTAAGGGCTGAAGACAGCACACTCATTGGTAAATTTAACAGGAATGTGACCTAGAAATGGATTATTGCAAGTTTTATCCCAGTAGCAAAATTACGAGCTGTTAAAAAACAAACAAAGCCAACTCCAAACCACCCCTTTTCATCTTCAGTATAATACAGGATGAAGTAACCCATTTGGGTGGTGCCCTGGTGTTGGGGTATCATCTGGTATTTTTTTCATAAAAAGCATCAAAAAATGTCTTTATCTTTTCATATCTTGTCTATCCAATAAGGCCAACAATGTGTCTGGCTTCAGAAGCAGCAGTGGTCCGTTCTGCTGAGCCTGTAATACTTTGCGAAGACAGCATGAGTATAAAATGTTCAAAATATCAATTTGTCCATTTAATGAATGCAGAGCTAGATAAATAATGCATGTATGCATATGTCACTGGCACTTAGGCATGTGCATGTCAGCGTTGATAAAGCAGTGAACTTCCAGTGTTTTGACTAGATTAGCGCTGTACTCATCAGTGAAGCAACTGGGGGGTTCATTTAACACAGCATCATCAGTTTCTGTTAGTAGTAGTTATTTTTTTTTCTTCTTACTTGAAGCAGGTCAGACTTGAGAATTCATCAAAATAAAAGTGCACATAGCCAAAAAATTCAATATCTTTTCTTTTCTGTATGTGGCACTTCTACTCAACAGTCTCTTCCGCTGTGAAGACAGGAGGGTTACATGAACAGCAGTAGTGTTTTGTGCCTATTGAGAGGGTGAAGGAAGAGTTGCTTTCTTCTTTCTTTCTTTCTTCTGCCCCGACAAGACTGTTATAATGAAATGGACTCTTGCTGCATTTGATCACAAAAGTGCTTCTTAACATGATATTCAGGAGCATCATTTTCTTCTCTTGGGCAGCCATAGTTCACAGTTGCTTTGGCAGTTACATTCTATTTAATCTGTCAATTTTTCTCACATGGTGTAGCTGCTGTGAAAGAAATTGGAGCCGTTATACTATGTGCTTTGATACAGTTTGTAAAATGCAAGGTTGGAGACAGTAAACAACACACAGCATGCCAGTAATTTCTTTAAAATCGCTGATGTTCCAACACTGCAATTCCCTATCCTGGGGAGCTGTCATCATGTCTCATGGAAGAGGATTGCATTGTTTAAATGCCTCATTTTCATTTGTTTCTATGTGTTGGTGGTGCCTATTAAATACACTCTGCAGTGCTTGGAAGCTTTCACCCAGTTTCTTGTTTCTAATGACTCTCTTCTTTCTACCTGGTCTGATTTGGCTGTGATAATGCACGTTAAACCTCTCCTTGTGAATGCTGCATTCACAGCCTCAAATGCAACTGCACTAATTTGTCTTTGAAATACTCTTTATTCAGATCTAGTCCCTACAATATTTATGAGTAATAGCAAGTGCTCTGTGGCAAGAAACTGCTTTGTTCCGTGATCCTGAAGGGATTTCATAACACAGATTAGCAGTGAGGACTTCTGATTCACGGTGCTAATACTGGTGGCCAGACAGCAGCGGGCATAGGCTGTCAGCATCCATGGAGGTAAAAGGATTGCGTATAAAGCTGTCTGTAAAGTCACTGTAAACTCTGCTACTGTAAAAAAAAAGCCTCTCAGTGTCTGTAGCTGTTAAATATAATGAACTGGATGAGGTTGCCTCTGTTCACATCTTGTATCTCAGAAACATAGCAAGTGAAAGAAGTTCTTAGGATTTAGCAATGTGCTGAATTGCTCACAGTGGTATGAAAAACTCCAGAAAATGCGAGGGTATTCCCAGTGCAAAGTCTGCCTGCTAGAGAATGCTATACTGCTTTCCTAGTAACTGCTCTCAAAATGGACTTGTCTGGGTGTTTTAGTATTATAGCTATAGTACTTTGAACAAAATGTTTCTCTTATTTTCCTAATTGTTGGACTGTAGCATCTCTTCCAACTCTTGGACCTGATATCCAGGCAGCTGAAACTGTAAAAAGTGGAAAAACTGAGGTGTGTGGTGTTTTCAGTGCTATTTGGCTGAACATGTGCTTGAAGATGGCCGTGGGTAATAATTGTTTTAGTTCTAATATTCTCATTTGTTTCTGTAATGTTTCAAAGGAACAGGGTGAAAATTTCACTTATTTGTCGCTTTAATGTTTAAGAGGAAACTGTGTGCTCTGAGATTTACTTGAAAAACATTCTTTACTTTTAATGATAGCTTTTGCAATAAGAAATGATAGTTTAAACTTTATTTTTCTAAGTTGAAATATCCTTCTTTAGGGGAAGGATAGTATAAAAACTTCACCAAAATATTTTATTTTATATGGCTTTGCCACCATTTCAGTTATTTTTGGTGGAGCCTTTTCTTAATATAATACTCTGTATTCCACATATAGTCTAAAGATAGTTTTTAGCCTTATCCTAGTAATCATGTCTGGCTTCCTGTAGGGGTATTCAAGTATAGAATGAGATACATTGATGTATGTGTTATAAATGAAAGTCAGAATATTCACTGTCTTTTGAGAATAAAATCCTGAACCCCAACTTTTTAGACTCCAGCCTTTGTTGGAAGCTCACAATTTTTCCTGGAGCCCTCATGATTTAGAAGCCCTGTAGGGAATATATTAGTTGATGTGTCTCTTTTGCCTGTTCTGTTCACACTAATGGGTAGAATATCTCTTAGTATAATACTTATTTCTTGGTCTTTTTCTACAGAAAACTCAGTGAACCAAAAATGATTCCTCTATGGAAGTGCAAAGTGCTTTAGCAGGGAAGTGTGATAGCCCTCAATGGCCATGTGGTTTAAAAAAGAAATACACTTCTTGGATGGTATATCGGTACACTTGTATTTAAAACAACGATGGAAAGCCTCTAAGCTGCCACATTTCTTTATTCTGCTCGTGTTTCAATGCGTTTTATTTGCACCTGGCTTAAAGGGTGCAGAGTGGGCGGAGTGTGCTAAAATCAAAGGAGGCAGTAAGGCTGAAGGCTGGGCAGTGTGTCATGTCACTGGGTCTTGCTGAGCTTCACCTCCTATCACTGCTGTGCAGGTCAGGAGCTGCCACACGGCTGCCCTGAGCGTGGGAGCCTGGGGTGGATGAGCTGTGTTGTTATTACTGGTCAAGGCAGCTCTTGCAGGAAGCCTGAGTGCTTGTCAGAAAAAAAGCAGGCGTGTGCCAGAGAAATCACTCTTTCCATTTTTGATTTCCTGAGCGCACATCGAATTCTGATTATTCCTGTGAAACTAAACCCGTGAGCACTAGCTTGGCCCCAAATCTGTGTATGAAGAGCAAAAATGAGCACAGAAGCAAATAAAGCCTGTCTGAATCAGGCTGCTTGTGAGATCTCATTACACTGATGAGTTACTCAGCGTGACTAAGGAGATGTGAAGGGATGCTGCTGCTTCTGTACAGTGTTCCCTTTGAGCATTTCCCTCAAAAATCTATGAGGTTTTCTATGGGTGGTTGTGGGAGGGTAGTAGAAGGCTGGCTCCAGGGATCACCGTGCTCTGATGACTTGGCCTGCTAGGACCAAATGGCTTGAGGTTTAAAAGGTCTTTTGGAACCATAGCTCTGGTATTCATTGTGTGCCTTTACACTGCACAGCATGGAGAATAATGGATCAAAATGAGTGTTGTGATAGGAGCTGCAGCTGTAGAAAGGGAAGTCTGAAGGACCCATTACAGAAATTTCACGGTCCTAGTACGACATGGAATTCTACTCCCATGTTGTAAATTGTTGTTGTGTACTGATTCGTCCAAGCTGCTGTGGGTTTGTCTAAATAACTTGATGCAGATGGGAAGCTCCTTATAGTAGTTTATGCTGTTTGTTCGTTAGTGTCCCCAGTTTCTTAGAGGCTCCTACACAGGATGTTGCTGATCAGATCCTTGCATCATTGAAGCATTTTTGTGCATTGTAGCTTTTAATGGGATACTACTTTCTTGATGGTTTTTAATAGCTATGGGGCTTTCCCTCTTTTTCAGTAGGAAACGATGATGAACCCCAGCTCTTGGGGAAAAGTCCCTTTAGGCATTTTCACTAAGACTTTCTGCCAAATCCTGAATAGCCAAGAGCGCCTGGTTGGATATAATTCCTTGATTCCTTTTTAAGGCTGGTCTAGTTAGATTTGAAGCCACTCCAGTGCCACAGATTGAGAAATCTTCTCAATGTATTTTCTGTGGGAGAAAATTCAGGTGCAGGTTGTGCCAAGAGAACTATTTATGGCTCCACTGATTTTTGCAAAAGCCTTTTTGAGGTTGGTGTTGCTCTCTATAACTTGCCATTGTCTGGATAATGTTCACTACTTAATCTTGTGCTAATGCCTGGAATCTTTCAGAAATAAATTGTGGTTTATAATCCGTTATGAGACTTTTAGATTAATCATGGCTTGCAAATAGGAACTTTCGTTTCTAGAACATAAGCTGAAACTGTGTAAGTGGAAAAGTAATTAACTTCAATAATCTTTGTATATTTCTTTTCATAAAAACAAATCTGCTGCTGCAGTCTGTCATCCAGCTTTTAGAGAGTATTGGTTCTGATAGCTCTAACATTTACGACAGTGTTGCGAGTGTCTGAATTTGCCAGATGCAGGTATACTAAAGATAGCTGTAGGCATGCTATGTGCTCTGTTCTGCCTTGGAGTCCTTACTCATTTTGAAGGTATCTCTCATATGAATTATATGAATCAAAATGGTTTGTTTCCCATCTCTCCCCTTTCCTCCCTGATAAACATTGGCTGCATGAAGCTCACTCTACCCTTTCAATATGGTACTGGATTGGTTTGTTGATCCAGGAGCACATTCTGACAAGCTTTCTTTGACTAATATTTTTTGTAGCTGACTTTGCAGATTCAGGCAGTGGAGTCCATGCAAAGTCAGTATCTTCCAGTATTTCTGCCTATTTATTTTGTTAGTAGCTTTACATTTGGAGGATATTTGCTGCTATTTGAAAATGGAAAGAAAATCACAGTGGTGATTGTGGAAGCTATTAAAGTCCAGTTAGAAAGATGTTCAGGTGTTTGGACCTTAGTAATGGCTGTAAGAGGAAGCAAGTTTTTTGCTGGTGTTGGGGCTGAAGAAGCAGGCATGCAGGCATTAAAAGGTGTATATTCAGATGGGGTGAGACTTGTAGTCAATGATAGAGATATTAAAGTAGGAGAATTGCCAGAAAAAAAATTAAAAATAAAAGCTCAGCATAGAGTCTACTTGGGCTCTCTGGTGACTACTGTACACTTGAATAAACTTGAGAAAACAGATGGATGTTCTCTGTGTGCATTTTTCTTGAGGTCTATCCAAAAGTATCAATGAGAGTCTGCATTTCTTTTGGTAATATAGCGGTCCCTACCTACAGTCCATATATTTGGGAAATACTGTATATTCTTCAGTTCTTATCCTGTTTTAATAAAGGACCAAAAGAATTGTGTGGGGCTGCAGGAATAAATAAACTGCTGGTGATGAAATGAGTTTTTATTTGAGGTCTCTGGTAACGAGCTTGTGAAGTGACACAGATATACTTACGGTATAATATCTATGATAAAAGCTCAAAAAAAATCACTTGATCACAGTATCAAGGAGATCCTTCCCTGCTGTGTTTTTTCTGTCAATCAGTTGATTCTTTTCTCGGTTTGCCAAATAGTGCATACAAATGTATGTATGGACATTTGTGCTTATATAAATCATGTTATGAAAGGATCTGGTTCGAGACCATCTTAAGAACCTGAATATACATAAGTCCATGGGACCTGATGAAATCCATCCACAGGTCCTGAAGGAGCTGGCAAACAAAGTTGCTAAGCCACTGTCCATCGTATTTGAAATATCATTGCAGTCAGGTGACGTTCCCAATGACAGGAAAAAGGATATAACACCTGTTTTCAGGAAGGGGAAAATGGATGACCTGGGGAATTACAAACCAGTCAGTCTCACCTCTGTGCCTGTCAAAATCTTGGAGCAGATCACAGAATCACAGAATCCTAAGGGTTGGAAGGGACCTCAAAAGATCATCTAGTCCAACCCTCCTGCAAGAGCAGGGTAACCTAGAGTACATCACACAGGAACTTGTCCAGGCGGGCCTTGGATATCTCCAATGTAGGAGACTCCACAGCCCCCCAGATTCTCCTGGATGGCATGCTAAGGCATGTGAAAAACAACGAGGTGCTTGGTGACAGCCAGCATGGCTTCACTAAGGGGAAATCCTGCCTGACCAATTTGGTGGCCTTCTATGATGGCGCTACAGAACTGATGGACAGGGGTAGGGCAGTAGACATCATCTGCCTGGGCTTGTGCAAAGCGTTCGACACTGTCCCACACGACATCCTTGTGTCTAAATTGGAGAGACATCAGTTTGATGGATGGACCACTTGGTGGATAAAGAACTGGCTGGATGGCCGCACACAAACAGTTGTGGTCAATGGCTCAATGTCGGGCTGGAGACCAGTAACGAGTGGTGTCCCTCAGGGATCGATGTTGGGTCCGGTCTTGTTTAACATCTTTGTCACTGACATGGACAGTGGGATTGAGTGCGCCCTCAGCAAGTTCGCTGATGACACCAAGTTGTGTGGTTCTGTTGATACGCTGGAGGGAAGGAATGCCATCCAGAGGGACCTTGACACACTTGTGAGGTAGGCTGAATGCCAGCTTTATGAAGTTTAACTATTCCAAATGCAAGGTCCTACACCTGGGTCGGAGCAATCCCAGGCACAGCTACAGGCTGGGCAGAGAAGAGATTCAGAGCAGCCCTGAGGAGAAGGACTTGGGGGTGTTGGTTGATGAGAAAATGAACATGAGCCGGCTTCAGTGTGCACTCGCAGCCCAGAAAGCAACCGTATCCTGGGCTGCATCAAAAGCAGCGTGACCAGCAGGTTGAAGGAGGTGATCCTGCCCCTCTACTCTGCTCTTGTGAGACCTCACCTGGAGTATTGTGTGCAGTTCTGGTGTCCTCAACATAAAAAGGACATGGAACTGTTGGAACAAGTCCAGAGGAGGCCACGAGGATGATCAGGGGACTGGAGCACCTCCTGTATGAAGACAGGCTGAGGAAGTTGGGGCTGTTCAGCCTGGAGAAGGCTGCATGGAGACCTCATAGCAGCCTTCCAGTATCTGAAGGGGGCCTATAGGGATGCTGGGGAGGGACTCTTCATTAGGGACTGTAGTGATAGGACAAGGGGTAACAGGTTAAAACTTAAACAGTGAGAGTTTAGGTTGGATATAAGGAGGAAGTTCTTTCCTGCTAGGGTGGTGAGGCACTGGAATGGGTTGCCCAGGGAGGTTGTGAATGCTCCATCCCTGGTGGTTTTCAAGGCCAGGTTGGACAGAGCCTTGGGTGATCTGGTTTAGTGTGAGGTGTCCCTGCCCATGGCAGTGGGTTTGGAACTAGATGCTCTTAAGGTCCTTTCCAACCCTAACTATTCTATGATTCGATGTTTGTATCTTCCTTTTTGAGAGAATTCATTTGATATGCATTCAGACAGCCCTGTTAAAATGCTACAAGTCCCAGGATATCCTCTCCACCAAAAAAAAAAAAAAATTGAAAAAACTCCAAGATTAATACATTAGCTGAAATTAATTCATCGCAGAAGGAGTTGTTACACATCTTGGGGCCTGTTCGCTCTTATACAGCTGCAACACAGCTTCCCAGATGGCACAATTATCTTTCTAAAATATTGTGGAAAACTTTCATTTGTCATTTGGATTAGTGCAGTGAGCTTTCTGTAAACACAGGCAGAGAGATCTGCCTATCTGTGTTCTTCATGGCAGTAATTAGCAGTAATTCACTTGCAATCAGAAAAATATTTTGCAGGAATAGTGAACAATCCAACTTCTTCCACTTCTGCTCTTGAGATCACTGTCCCACATGGATGTATCTCAAATCTTAACTGGAGCTTTGTATGATTTGCTGGTTCTGAAGAGTATTTTATGCTCTCCTAATTGAGCTGCCAAGGTTCACACATGGTGGGCATGTTTTCAACATGGTCTAGACTGTAATAGTGGCAGTAATGTCTTGAATATAATATGTAGCATGACAAAAAATTGGGCTGTTTTTTCTAGCAGTCAGGAAGGAAACTAGGAGACAGTCTGCCTTCTGTATAAAGAGTGTCAAGCCCATTTTGTATATCATATGAATTTGTAGAAAGGTTTGACTAATCACGCCTGAAATGTAAATAATGTCCCAATTCTAAAATGTAGATTCATAGAATAGTTGATCTTAAGGTCCTTTCTAATCTTATCTAGTTCCAACCCCATGTCTTATCACTACAGTCTCCGATGAAGAGTCCCTCTCTGACACTTTAGGCCCCCTTCAGGTACTGGAAGGCTGCTCTGAGGTCTCCACGCAGCCTTCTCTTCTCCAGACTGAGCGATCCCAACTTTATTCGTCTGTCTTCATAGGAGAGGTGCTCCAGCCCCTTGATAGTCCTTGTGGCCCTCCTCTGGACTTGCTGCAACAGCTCCATGTCATTCTTATGTCAAGGACACCAGAACAGCACACAGTACTTTTTTTATTTGAGGGGTGGAACTGCTGAGGATGAAGTTCTAGGATTAGCAAAGCGTCACTCTTGGGTTAGGAAAAGAAGAAAAAAAAGAATCTTAAAGTTTTACTGGATTTGTTTACCAAACCCCTTGGTTTTGGTTTTTAGGACTTAATCTGTGCAAGCATAAATCTGAGTAAAATAAGTAATCTGTAATAATGGAGGACTGAATAATCATGTTCAGAATTATAATCTGGCCGGTGGTCCTTACGAGAAGTTTGGGCTTTACCTAAATTTACTTGTTACCTGTGGAGGGGGGAAGGGGGGAATCAAGCTGGATCTTTGTTATGTAGGAGGCCAGGTACATACCTGTGGAATTAACAATGATCGCAGCTTGCAGTATCTCCATATTGTGTGAAGTGATGCCTCAATAAGCAGTGGTGTGACACAAAGGTGTGGAAGAAAATAGGATGTGTATTGATGGAGTCTTACTAGAGGCATTCTGTCCTCCTGGTGAATGAAGCCTGGTTTGCTTTTATTTCTTCACTGGTTTTAGGAGAAAAGCTCATTCCCTGCAGCTGCAAAGGGGGTGTCTTTCTGATTGATGGGTTTGCTATTGGAAAACCCAAATACAAATAAAATATAGCCTTAAAAATAAAACCACTTCAGTCATACTAATTCAGTAGACTCTAGGAAGGGAATAACATCCTCAAAGAGAAGAGGAGAGTAGGCATTTCTCTGCAAGTAAATTCATGCCTTTGGTGCACAGGGAGGTGGGAGTCCAAGTGCTTTCACATACTTAGAAGAGAAAATTATGATGCAGAAACCTCTTGTCCAGATATATACACTTGACATTTTGCTGAATGAAATACAGTTGGTAGGACAAAACAGTACTGTCTATGTGGAAGTTATCAAGTCCTTAAATTTGATTTTGATTCTTGCAAGAAACTGAAGTCACTGAATTAGGTCATCCTTTTGTCTGTGTCTGTATGTAGTGAGCTTGGTAGCAGGTAGCAGGAAAGAGAAACCCTGTCTGAACTCCTCAAGCTATGCTTAAATGTCTGTGATTGGCAATTCTTTGACAGTGTTTTTAATTGAAAAAGGCACAGTCATCAAATCTACTTTCCCCCCTCACACACAAACATAACATTTTGGTTTTCATTCAGAAAAATAAGTTTGAAGAGGACAGCCCCAGCTCTCTAAACCTCTCCTCATGTGAAATGCTCCACATCCCCATCTGTCTTCATGGCCCTTTGCTCAACTTGCTTCTGTATCTCCTTGTCCCTCTGGTACTGGGGACCCAGAACTGAGCATGGGGGATGAGGCATCACAGAAATACCATCCATGCCAAGTATTTTTAAAGTTAATCAATACTAAAATCTATGTTAATGTAGTTTAAAGCATCTGAAGAATGGCTATTCTGGAGCAGATGACCTTCATTCACTTGCAGAAAGTTTCCTGGAGGAGGAGGTTATCCCAAAACACACTTTTTATTTTTGGAGCAGAAGGTGCATGGCAGGAGTTGGGTTTCTTCTGGAACTAAGGCTCCATAGGCAGGAGAGGAGACCCTTTCCACATACAGGCTTATTATTTAAATCCTTGTTGTAAGAGGGTTGAGAAATGACACTTCCAAAGATCTCTGGGGCAAATATAGTGATAGAATTTGTGAGGATTTCTATTTTTTTCCCCCCTCTTATCCGCAAGGCCATCCTATACTGTTATAATGACTGTGGATTTTTTTTGATGGTCATGTACAACTTTATTCTCCCTGGAAGTGGTTGCATATCAATCAGTGGAACTCATGGGAAGAAATTAAATGCTGTGCAAGCTCAATTCTATGTCTCCTGTGCAGCTGCAGCTCAGGATAACAAAGGGGGTCAATTCAGTGTCTGGTTAGTCACCTCAAGAGCTCATGCAGTAAAATGAACCACTCTGCTGCAACTGCTGTGCATAGCCCTCGTCTGCCAGCTCCATATTCAGGAACAATAAATACAGGGTTTCATCCCAGTAATGAGTTTTCTGCAACAGTGTGAAAACTCCAGGGTTTCTTGTTATCAGAAGATAATCATATTCTGGCAGCGGTACTTATCATGCCTGTTAAATGTCCCAAGGATGCGATTATCTCCTGATATCTCTCTAGGCTGTTAAGCTTTGTTGTTTTCTTACAGTGGAGAAAGCATTTGTAGTTTCTCAGGTTGATTTTATTCATTGTGGTAATGATAGGAATAAAGTGACCATTTGTTTGCTGGTATCAGGCACCCAGATTGAAGTCCAAAATGTATTAAACTAGGTATTGAAGAAAAGTGAATGTATTTAAATGACTTCTCCTTCTGCTTGTATTTCTAAGCAGAGAGAAATTTATTCTACTCTCTTTTACTGTTGTACTGTGTAGGTCTTTCCAGTGTCTTAGGCTTCTAATCTGCTGCATGGGCATTCCATCAGTCAGGGGTTTCTAAGAACTATAGAAGAAAAAGGTTCATATGTTCACATTTTGTAAAAAAAAAATATAGAAAGAGATCTTGAACACGTGTCTTATCCTGCTGTTATAATGCAATACTTGGCAGGTCTGGCATTGCTGAGGATCTGGTAAGTACTACTGTCTGTTTGAGTAGCTAATTGCATTTCCAGGTATCTTTAAGAAAATATAGGTATCACTACGAAGGTTGTGACTAATGGCAGTCTCTTAATACTCTAGCAAATTCGTTTTCTTTTCAGTTTTGTTATTAATGAGTTAAGTTTAAGCATTGCTGAGTTTTAACTTTAAAAATCCTTGACAGAATAGTTCTTATTTTAGAGATACCTTTCTAGGCACTGCGTTTGCTGGCATGCTCAATTATGTGAGGTCAAATTCTGCTTTTGTATGAACTGAATTTACAGGGAATGAGAAATTAACCCAGCTTCCTATTGCTGTTTTTAATTGTATGCTTTGTTACCCCATTACTTGGGCTGCCAACTACCTGAGAAAGCTGTACTGAAATAAAACCTTGTCCTATTTTTGGTCCAGTCTCAGAGTTCCCAAGGGGTTGTGGTGGAGGGGGGTGTCCATCCGGAGCAGAGGAGCCAACATGCTCCTGGTGAGCCATGCAGGAGCCCACTATCCTGCCCATCATGGGAACCAGCGCCCAACCACACGATTGCATAGCAGCAATGATGCATAGTGCTTGGCAGAACACAAGAACACAGTGGTTAGCAGTGTAAAAATATGGATGTGTTTTGGAGATATGGAGGAAGGTCAAAGTTATTTTTTGGGAAAAAGATATGAAAAGTTCTGAAATTTCTGTAGTTATTAGTAAAAGCTGCCTGCTTAAGTATAAAATGCAGTGTGTATACATGTATATCTAAAAATGCATAGAAAGTAGCACTGTTGTGTTGATGCAATATATTATGAATGCTTTTGAATAATGATAAATATGCTAGTGCTGCAGACTAATGTATGGTATGCTAATGTACTGCTTGGGTTTGGAGGGTTGTCTGTTAGTGAGATTTTAGGGCAGAAAGTTTCAATGTGTGATATTCCCGTATATATCTGCTCTGTGCACTGTGTGTGTGTAGATATAATGTGTAGAGCCAATGAAGAGGTTAACCCTACAGTAGGTATGAGATGTATTTAAACAATACAAATGCCTGAAATAATGACATTTCAGTCACAGTACTTATCAGTTAAAGAACTTCTTTGGAAGGAGAAAAGTGCAGCAGTAATTTAATTTTACTCATTAAGAATTTTTTTGCTCATTCTGTAAGAAGCATTCTGTGCATGGTTTCAAAATCTCCCATTAAGTATTACATTTTAAATGTCATCTTCCTTTTTCTTTTAACATGAGGTTTGATGTCCAGATCTTTAGACAGAAAGGTAGCTGTGACTTTTGTCACCTAATCCAGGAAGCAGAGGTTAACTCCTCTATGGAACATTTTTTTGGTTAATCAGACCTTTTCGTTAATGCAGCACGGTACCTGCAGAGTCCTCGATCTGAGATATGAAACTGGCCCTCGAGTCTTTGTTGAAGGTCAGCCCACAAGAGGAAAATGTTGCACATGTAACCTGCCTAGTTATCCGATCGGAAAACGTCATCTGCTTCCTCTGGGGACCTTCCTACAGGGACAGGGACTTGCTGCTTGAAGACCCTGTGCCCCAGATAACATTATTGTACTGCATGGAGTTACAGTAGTGAGCATGAGGTGGAAAACAGGCTTACAGGATGTAGCAGGCAAACATATCTGTGCAGTGTTTGAAACGAAACTCCTGTGCTGGTGCTGGAAGGTGTGGAAGTAAAGCACAACCAGGCAAATCAAATGGCCTAATACCAAGAAAAGTGAGTTTTAGCCTGCAGATGCTGTGAGGCCCTATCAAGTAGGAAGCCTTAATGATAAAAATAGTGAATGTCCATCTGATTGGGACCTTGAAGATCAAAGTCACCAGGCTTTGTCATTGATAAAGAAAGGTTATGCATTAGTTAATTAGCCATGGTAACCAATCGATGATCTTTGGAGATAACGCTTCCTGAGTGCCAGCTGTAACCCATTTTTGTTTTGATGAAAGGTATCTTGGAAAGTGAGATTAGATTCTGTGCACATACAACACAGGGTGAAAGAGCGCTATTAAATCTGCCTAGGTACTTGATGTGAAAAAGCAAGAAAAGGTAGGAAAAGGTGTCACTTCTTTGGCAGTGAGTGGTTCCTGTTACCAAAGATGCCTTGGATCAGAAGTTAGCTGCTGCAAGGAGGGCAGATGAAGAAGATGCTGTACTGTCAGATGAGACCTTGTGCTTTTAAGCTTCAATTCTATTATTGATTACAACATCTCTGCAATAAATCAGGTACAAGCTTGCATTTAATTTTCAAAGACTGCAAATTCCGTTTGTTCTACAACTTCTGAGTGACATAAATCTTTTAATGAATGTTAAAGGGATTGTTTCTCAGATAGTAACCAGTCATTCATAATTGTCCAAAGAATTCACTAGTGTTTAGAACATAACATGTGTTGGATGAATGGAAATTTCAGTTGTCAACATATGGAGATTTTTTTTTTTCAGTTTCCTTTGTTTTTTCCTGAGATGTAGAGAAAAAAAAACAATTCAAAGTTTTATTTAATATTTATTTGTCATAATAGATACTTTATTCTAGTGCTGTTTTATAGACTCAATTTACAGAGCAGTCAACCTGGATTTCCAAACTGTCTATCAAGAAGACTTATCTACTCACTCATCTCACTTATTCTATCACTTTTGATAGAATGCCTGATTTTCTTCCTACTTCCGATGAGTATTTTGACTATCTAGCTGTGCATTTTGATTGACCCTACATTAGTAATACTGAATTCATGCTGTCAGATGCCAAGAGATTAAAAGTAATGCTTCCTCTTGCCTTTTTCCCTGTGCCTCCATAAAACTTGGGAGGGGGAGAGGAATGGGACAAAAACTTATTTCGTAGCAAATTCTTCCAGATTGTGCACATTCCACTGATCCTGGGTGATGGGTAGCCTCGTATTTTGATCCAGGGTGTTCAGCAGCAATGTAAAGAAGGACCAGTGACTATTCCAGTAGTGGAAAACATTGTCACAGCTTTGTAGGCTGTGGAGGGCTGCCCCAGGAGATCCCAGCCACCCTCGCTGTTACTGGGAGCTGTTGTGCAGCTAAATGAGAAGTGTTACAGATGAAGCTTAGTGTTTATGCTAGCTGGAGTGAGATGTGCATAAACACTATAAGGAAGCTATAATTACTTTTCCAATTATTGTTTACCCTGAGAATGACTTGTTACCTTTTACAACTGCAAAAAATATACTTTTTTTTTTTTTTTTTACTACTTCCTCAGGTTCCTGCTCTTTGCTAGACCAGTAGATATCACCAGGATCCTCAGAAATAGCTCATAATACATACACAATGGAGCTGGACCATTAGATTTTGTTCTTGTACAGCTGTTCAGCTCATGCAAAACCAAATGTCCATCCTATTTAATTAAATGCAGTCTTTGTCCCTGTAGTGATTGCTTCAACTGAATGTTGTTTGTCACTAAAAAAGTATCATATTCGAAAAGTGTCTGATGATGTGATAGCAGAGCCTTTTTAATGAATCCCACTTAACAGGGTGAATCAGCTTGCGCTAGGCATGATTAAGTTTGTGATGAAGAGCTTGACTAAAAATTTTATAGTTGATGTTGATTAAGAATATCGGATGATAATTAATGCATAACTCCTGTCTTTTACGTGTCTGGAGAATCAAAATAGCTGAGAGCAGTGCCAGAAAACAGTGGGATTGCCAATTTGAAGCATTTAGCTGTAGCATTTTTATCCTACTCACAAATTGCATGTGGACAGCAATGAGAAAGGTGTCTTCCATTTAAGTTCATCTCTCTTAGTTAATTATTGCAGGAACCAGAAATCCCATGTGGATGAGGAAGCTTAAACATCTCCAGGACTCTATTTATTTATTTGTTTATTTATTTATTTAATAAATACTATAATGTCACATTTTAAAGGTCTCTTATCTTAACTTCTAGGACTGAAGGAACAAAAGTTTGGGATTGCAAAGTATCTTTTGTCATTTCTAGTTTGCACTTGTGGATACATCTGCAGTGTAATTAAACCTCAATTAATTCAGGGTCTTCATTTAATTTCGGAAAGGGAGGACTTGCTCATTACCTATGAATACATATGAAAATAGCCCTTTGGGTTCAGCAGATTTGATAAGGTGTCTTTGGGGTTTTATTTTTGTCTAATTTTTTTTTAATGGAAACATATAGCTAATAGTGTAACAGATTATTTCTACTGCAGAAGAGAAACGGTAATAGGGTAAGACCTTCAGCAATATTGAATAGACAGGCTTCAAGTGACTATTTACCTAAAAAGGTACACTTAACATAAGTTAACTGAAAAAAAAAATCAGACTTCTGTCTGAAATTACTTAAGATTCTCCACACTGCTGAAGAACTTTCATATTTTTTCATCTAGATAAACTAAAAATACAAAGCTTTATTATGCGTTGCACTAAAGAGGAATGAAAACAATATTTTATGCAAATGAAATGTTGACATAATTGAAACAAAATAAGTACAGACATTAATTTTACTCTGTTTTAATTTCAGAGAAATCACATTTATCAAAAACTTACATTTGGAAACACTAAACCTCTTCTATCAAATTAAAAATAACAGCTTTTACATAGCAGTAAGTAACTTGATTTGGCTCCAGCACAAGAGTTCTTATCTGAATAGAGAAGAAAACATGTTTTTAAAACCTGAAGCTTGTAGAGTGGTTGGGTTTTTCAGGAGAGGGGAATTTAATCTGTAGAGATCTTGTATGACCACAGTGAGCTGATGCCTGGCTTAGTCCATGTCTGAGTAACGGTTCTGCAGTTTGTTGTGTTGAGTTTGAAGAAACGATCCCAAGTCTCTTCTAAAATAATACTGAAATAATGAAATGGGATCATGTTTGTTGGTCCCCCCCAGAATACCATCCAAGGGCTGCAGGAGGACTATGATGGTCTGCCAGGGCAGAGCTCTAGTCCTGATCCAGTGGGTTCTGTACACAGACGCTCACAATACAATTTCTCAAGACTGAGAGCTCAAAACTTTTCTCAATGTAGGTCTGGATTTTTTGTTTCACATAAATAGATGTTTACATGGGCTTCCTGGACTGTTTCCCTGCTCAGAGACTTTCCAGGGCCAGGTGTAAGGAAAGCTCTGCTCCTTGAGCCACACAGGCTTGCATTTGAGCTGAATGTCATGAGAATCGGGTAAGGAGTGTTTGGAGAGTTTGTCCTTTTTCTGAGGAGCGTTATGAAGACAGAGGAGCCCATATCTGTCACCTTGGTACTGAGCAGGGAAATGATGGAGAGAAGAGATATTAGCAGTGATAGGTGAAAATAAATCCGTGTCCTTGCTGTTCCCCATGGGGCAGCGTGATTGAGTTATTTCTGGCACAGCAGTTCATAGGGATGGTCTTGGTCTCACCTTGCACGCAGCCTCTTAAGCCCTGACTGTAGCCTCCACGGCGTCTTCTGGGCACCCCTGGTTTGTGGCACTGCCCTGTCCTTGCTGCTTGTTTTTTGGAAGTACGTGAATGGATGTGGCACTTTGAATATATGAACAATTTTTTTGAGAAAAATAAAAAAAAAAAAATTTGTGAGATTAGTCTGGGTTTGACTTTGGCTTTTGGCAGCATAGGCATCCTTAGCATGACTCATGTTTTAGACTGAGACAGGGTAAAAATGAATGTACCCCTGGGTTCTCCACTAGTGAGATATTTAGTCCCTGTGAGACCTTTGGTAGCACAGACAAAATCGCTCCATCTTAAATCTTTGTGTCTCAGATTTTGTATTTTTTTTTTCTTTTTATGGTAGAGACTGTACAGCCACCATATAAAATGTGGGAACAGTATTAGTTCATCACAAGGGCAATGTTGGAGCTCCTTGCACTTATTTTACCATATTTATATATAACCAGTTTACACATGAAGTCTTTTAAAGATGATGAAGACTGAAGAAAAGAATTGTGGAAGTTGATCATGTCTAAGTTAAAGTTTCTGAGCAGTTCAGTATATTCATGACTATTTGGAAACAAGAAGTGCTGGAAGTATGAGATTTGAGCTTTATGTAGCCTGATCTACAGATGTGTATTCCCCCTCTCCTTATTTTGATGTTTATTCCCCCTCTCCTTATTTTCCTTTCTCCCTTTAGACTTATGCGTCAGTTTTCCCCTTCTGCAGATTGTTTTTTTCTTTATTCCTCCTACTTAGATGCTGTAAAATGTAATTAAGATAATCTTATCAGAGGAACATGAAACAGAAATTTAACTGATTAAATTTCAGACCAATTAGTCATACAGAAGCCTTTGTGTAGACCTTCTGTGGATTCTGCACCGCTTGTACTTTCCATTTCCTATTTTACAATGGCATGAAGTTAGGAAATTGCATTCCATGGAGATGGTAATTAACTTCGGTAATTAAAATACCACCTTCATAGCAGATAACCAGTCAGCTTCAGGTCAGTGGCAATTTTTGATATGACACATTTAATCTTACAGAAGACTGAAATGTGAGAAATTACACGTGTAACTGATTGCTGCCTCTCTTCCTGGTGAAATATCATACAGCTTCACTAAGATGGTGGAACAGGGGAAAGGGAGATTTGAAATTCAGTCCAGGACTTTAATAATACAGAATATTGTATTTTTAGTTTATCAAATTGTCTTGCTCTGTATATGGATCAGATGGTTTTGTTACTGCTTTCAACACTGTTATTTCATACCTTTGCTCCTAAGGATTAATTTTTGGGATGGAAAATGGTGTTTAGGCAGTGTGCACAATAAGAGTCTGCACAGTAAGTCTCTCTCTTGAAGTCAGTCTATTCCTTAAGTTAAAATTATTGAATTACCTGTATGATTTACAAATATATAATATTTATATGAGGTAGTTAATCTGCACATAGTCTATAGCTTATTATTTGCACTATATGAAAAAGAGAGCAAATGTGGTATTCTCCTATTTCACCAAGGTGGACCCAGATAATGTTGAGACATTAAAGAGAACATGAGGGAGAAAAGCAGCTAGCAATTCTCAGCTGCACCTCTAGAGAATTTAACTAGATGAAAAAGCAGGAATAGGGAAGGTTTTCTGTAGCCAGAAGGGATGCCCTTTGGCCATAAATTGAGTTGATTTGCCATGTGAAAGATCTTTGTTTAAAAAGTGCAAATGTGCTAAAATACTTCTTTTTTTTTTAATACATCTCATTTAGATGTGGACTAAAATACTTCTTTTTTTTTTAATACATCTCATTTAGATGTGGACTAAAATACTTCTTTTTTTTAATACATCTCATTTAGATGTAGATGTGAGGAATCATATTTTATTGGGGCTTTTATTGCAAATACAGAAGATTAATTGCCACCTGATACTGTCTTCCAAACATAGATTCAACCAAAAAGTTCCTGTTCCAATATCACATATATTGCAGGTTGAAATAGTTGTCATTGATCTGCAACAGCATATGAGAACGTGGTAGAAAAAAATCCAAGTGAAATAAAATTGCAAAAAGATATGAAAAAAGTCTTTCAATACTAGGATATAGGGGCTTTCTTGTTAGCAAGCACAGAGAAATGGTGGGGGAGGAATGAAGGGTCTGCTGAGCATTAATATCAGAATAGAGCTATAGTTATTTGTAAGTCAGAGTAAAACTTCTTCTCTAAAAAAATGCAATTAAATATTTTTCACAGATGTCATTATTTTCTGCAGATGTCATTGCTCACTTTCTAATTTTAGAGTTTCCTTTGAAATAATGGGAAGATAAGTAATGAGATGAAAGTTGACTTTGACTAAAAAGAAATTAAACCTTAAAAGGAGATTATTAATTACAGCTGTCTTCAAATAAGATGGAAACAAGCCTTGAGGAAGTAGAAGATTATCAGTGTTTGTATTAACTAAGCCCAAGGTATGTGTACAATGTATTCGAAGCCCTGAAAGCCAGGGATCAGAAGAGCAGGTGGTAGGATGCAGCTAATGAATAATCCTTTTAACCTCATCAATACTCAACTAGGGCAAAAATGGGAGGGGAAGGGGGGAGAGAGCCTGTATTGCTAATGGCAAGAAAAAAAAAGGAGATCAAAGCCACCAGAGCAGTGCTGCTGAAAGTTAGCTGTGCCCAGTGCTGACATCTTTGTTACAGAAATTTACTGTGTGGTTCTCTGAAATCTCTTTATCAGTACAGAAGAGTAAATGAGTGGATTGTTAAATATTTTAAGGAACAAAATATTTAGTCTGCGTTCAAAGCATTTTTATCAGTGTGGAATCATCAGAGACTTGATGTTTCAGAGTGTGGTGTGTCATCTAGAGAGCAGCTGAACTTAATTTTGTTGCTACTTATTGCATGTGATAGACACCCAGAAAAAATGATGGCTTGGAAAAAAACTGGGTGTAGTCTGTGGAGCTTTGTATCATCATCCACATGACCCTTTTGGATCAGCTGGGGAAGAGCTGCTGGATGATGCACAGCATCCAGGTGATCTGTGCTCTCATCCTGCTGCAACACATACTGTTTTTCCTGGCTGGATGCACCACTAACTTTATCTCAAGGCAGGAGATCCTCATCCCAGTTCTGTATCATGTAGTAAAGGTGCAGGCCAGCCAAATAAATATATATTTTTAAACTAACTTTACTAAATATGGAACATGACTGGTATGTGCAAGTTTTTTATTCCAAGCCCAAATTATTTTTTTTTCTAATCAAAAGTATTTCAATACAGAGTATTTCAGCTCAAGAAAAACAAAAATATCTTTTCCAAGTTCACTGGATGATCTCAATAATATGTATTCCCATGTGCTTTTTATCTTCCTTCAAAAACTTATGACCTGCTAAATGGGACATTTTAATCTAAAACTCCTATTGATTTCTTTTTAACCTTGGGCTCCTGCTTTGAGGAGCCCTTTCTAGAAGTGTGGTGACCTGCCCCCAGTTTCCTGGGGGGGAAAAAGCTTCTCTTCTGGCAAAGGAACCATATTTCAAAGGCAACTACTTGATTTATGCTCAGAGGTGAGTTTTCTTCCCCATCACTGATGCCCCATTTACAGAGGAGTAACTGGCTGCCTCTGGAGTGGGTGTAATCCCAAAATGGGAAAAGCTTGGAATGGCAGGCTCCTAATTCACTTTTTTGCTTCTAATGTTCATCTTTGTATGAAAGGCATGAGAAGCCATGGGCAGTCCCTGAAAAGGAAAGGTACTTGCATACCCCTTCTTTTCCAAGTTTCTGCTCTGCACAGAAATTACCTGTTGTAAATAATAGGAAAGGAAATTGCAATTAGTAACATAATGAATAAAGGACTTCACTAGTGCTTAACACCCAGACAGGGCTCAAGGTAAATGACATAGCCCAAGACAAATAGAAAAGGTAGCCTGAATACAGCTCATTGTGACAAAATCAAGAGGTTTTAGAAAATTATTAAACCTTTTTGAAAGTGGAAGTTCAAGGCTGTCACTGTGAATATTAATGTCTCCCATAAAAGAGGTTTTTGTTCATGAAGTCCAAGATCATACAATCAGCAGAAATTCAAAATTAATCTTTATTCTATGATAAAGGACCAAGACTAGATAAAAGATGTATCTGAAGGAAAAAGTCAATGAGGGAAATAATGCTATCATTAAAAATATTCGAACATCTATGGCTCCCCTCTGAAATCTGCTGTGTGAAAAGGAAGGTTTTACTTACCGGGACTGGTGGTATTTTTTTTTTCATTTTTTAAATTTGATGAATAGGAAATCCAGGGAATCCTTAACAAGATGAGATGGTTTTGGCTTTTGTCCTGGTCCGTGGCCATGAGCCATGTATAGAGTTAACAAACCTGAAAAGCCGTGCAGTGTGTTTGGGAGTATCACATAGACAAATTGTGTTAATGTGTTGTTTTGAGGTGATTTCCATAAGTGAAACTGGGAGGTCCAGAGCCCAAACGAAGTACTGAGTAAGATAAGGAGTCTAACAGTATCATCCCCCTAACTTGGTGTTCCCTTGTAGCTCTTCACCAAGCCACCTTGGCAGTTTTTAGGTTGCCTTTGCAATCCATGGAGGGGTATTTCCTTTCTAAGTCCAAAACCCCTGGCTTGTTTCTAATTTTTATGGCTTCATGACTAGGGTTCATCATGGCTTCCTGGTCTGCCGGTCTTCTGGTTTGTAACTTCCATGAATTACAGTGCCCTGAGCAGCAAGCAGCAATGCCCCTGACCTCATAGCTTTGTTCATCAGAGCTGCTCAAGCTTCTCCGACAGGAAGATGACCAGAACAATTAGCAATAAACAACATCAGCTGTGTGCTGTTTGCTCAACATGTCAAAATGAAGTAGCAGAGCTGATGGTGAGCAGATAGATCCCAATGATCATCTTCATTTGGAGCAGCAAATGTACTTGCACTTACTTCTGTCTTTGATATTTCAAGCTCAGTAACACCACAACATATTAATTATTTCCAGCATTGTGTGATCAGTTCATTGCAGCTCATCCTGACAAGCAGGAGAGCGAGGTTGAGTAGTGGAGTTAAGTCTGATGCTGCACACAGAAGCAATCTGTTCTGTACCATTTAATTTGGTAATAACCAGTAATTTACAGCAAGCAAGGCTCTAATGTCTTAATAGGCATACTAATGAAATGTAGTCTCTTCTGCCCAAATTTAGGAAGGTCACTGGTGATATTTTTACTGTTCCACCTATGGAGTCAAGTGTCTACTATGTATTGGTGGGGATAAGAGGGTGCTAATGAACTTACTATGGACTTTTTGCTAGTCTGGTCCAAAGTTAAAAATCATGCATGTTTTATGTGTCATATATTGCTTATCAAGCTCCTTAGAAAGCTTATGGACAAAACCTACTATGTAGATGTGACATGTTTTGAATAATCTTATTATGCATTTAGCTTGTATGAATCTTATCTGTGGACTTTATGGCAATGAAGAATTGAATCTGGCCTTATTTGTGGTTTAAATTTTTCTTTCCCCTACTTGTTTGCACTGGCTGAAAATCCAGTCTGAATTAATATTTTTGGTACAACTGAAGCAGAACTTAGTAATAAGAAACCTTTCAGACCATAATGTTTTTGTATTTGAAATAAAGCAATTGTTTTTTTTTCATGCTTGGCAATACGGTATTTTTTTTTTAAATTTAGAGACCTGTTCTGCTTCCCTAACCATTTGAGCTTAGGGCTCTTCTAAAAAGTGGTAGGGTGTTCTGGGGTCTTCAGGAGCAAATGGAGAAGCCTTAGAAATACCTACTTAACCCACTGCCTGTACAGATGGAAACATTTTGCAAGGGTATGTAGTGATAGGATAAAGGGGAATGGCTTTAAAATTACAAATTTAGATTAGAAATTGGGAAGAAATTCTTTACAGTGAGGGTGGTGAGGCACTGGCACAGGTTGCCTAGAGAAGCTGTGGCTGCTCCATCCCTGGCAGTGTTCAAGCCTTGGTTGGACAGGATTTTGGGTAACCTGGTTTAGTGGAGGGTGTTCCTGGCCACGGCAGGGGGGGTGGAAAGGGATGATAAAATGTCCCTTTAACACAAACCATTCTGTGATTTCCCAGAACATTAAAAGCACAAGGTATATTTCTTGTATTCATGCCTTGTAAAAATATTCTAATGGGTACAGTATAGAAAACAAGAAACAGCTCAAATCCTAGTGTTGTAGTCATGTTCCTCAACCAAAAGCAACTGTCTTGTTGTGAGTAACTTAGAATAAAATAATTTTGTCCTCCCACATCTTACTGTAAAACACAAGTAATATCTGAGTAGTCCCATGTGAGTCAAGAGTACTTGCTACATGCTCTAAAAAAATCATGTGTGTAAGTGCTTGCTGGACTGGGACTATGGAGTGGCTAGGAGAAGGATGTGAATAAAGTAGCTGGATTGTTTCCAGCTGGATTCATTCAGCAGCAGGTTCCTGTAGTTGTGCTGATAGAAGCCTTGGGGAGAGCCTGTTAGAGGAAAAATTGCTGTGTAATTACTTCTGACAGCAGGATGGTGGAACAGCAAAGAGTTAAAGAGCTGGAGTATGAGAAGCTGATCACTGGACTATCCTCAGGACCAGTGAGATGAGGAGAATAAAGGTCACTCTTTATTCTCCTTAGACAATTCTTTTTATCCTGTTTTTTTGAAGTGAGTAATATATGCAGGAATTATTATTTATTGGAGCAGTAATAATCCAGCAGGGTACGTATCTAATGAAGTACATCACTCCGTGCTTCTTGCGTAGCTGATGGCTTATGGATTCACCTCATGCTGTAAAGCCCCTGTGTATTGCTTGAATGAGTTACGTGGCCCTTGGAGAGGTAATGTTCAGCCAGCCTTTACCTTCTCTTTGGAGAAGTCTCTGGAGCAAACAAGTAATTGAGATGTGCACATCTCTAATGTATAGGCCAAAGCAGATACTCAAGATGATGCTTTGTACAAGTTGCAAGAGAAGCAAAAAGACTTTTAGCGCAACTCTTTTCCAGTAGATGAAAAAGAACACAGCTCCTCTAGCCAAGTTTCTGTGGGGTAGATGAGAACCACGCCTGCTGTGGGGAGCTGAGGGTATCTGTATGCTATGCCTTCTTTCTAATTTTGTTCATATTCTTAAATCTAACATTACAGAATTATTAAAAAAAAAAAGATTTAAGGAGACATGACAAATTGCACAAAGATTGCAATTTTTTTCCTAGTACTTAAAAATTAATGAACTTCCTGCTTTGTAATAGGTCTGTTGCAGAAGTATGCCTAGACCTACGTTAAATTAAGTTGTATGAACCTGAGTGTAGGCACAGTCTTTTTCATTCCGTGTTAGCCCAAGGAGATTGTTGTCAACAGTGTGCCTCTTGCACACTACTAAATAGAGGTAAAGTCTCATGTGATTTGGTACAAGCGTATCTAGCAGTCTAGAACATAAGGACAGTACAGTCCTTGGTTGGAGAAGGCAGGTGCAAATGCTTTATAAAGAACCATTCATTTTCATAATAGATGAACTGAAACCATAGTCATTTTAGGGAACTATACCCAAATTCCACACCTGTTCTGTGATGGTTTTCATAGTTTATAGAAAACAATCCATGAATGGTCTTGCAGCTATTTTCAGCATTGTGCTGGATTTTAAACTGATTCATTTCACCTAAATTCCACTACAGATAGCCAGATCCCCTTGGGAATGTAACTCTTCATCTTGTTGTTTTCGTTAGCCAGTCATCTCCTAAATCTGTTGGTGCAACACCCAGACAGCAGCTATTGTTGTGTGTGGATGACAGTGCAGTGGGGAGCAATAGCTGAAGAAGATGGGCTCCAGCTTGTGCCATCCGGCTGAGCCTGTGGGTATCCCTGGAAATCCAGAGAACAAATCTCTGCCATAAACATAACGTCTGTGTCTCGCTCTCAATGGCTTTATCGTCTACATGAGGCATTGTCAGTAAAGCGGAGCAGGGGCTGGCATGCTTAAAATGAACCGTAAGCTTACCAGCATCTCTGCTTTTCATTGTGCTTCTCTGATGCTGGCAGGTTTTCTGTCAGCACTCAGTGTTTTCCTCACTAGACTGAGCTGAATGTAGGTTTTAATTGTAAACTCTGCTTTTAGAGCACCATGAAGTTGTAGGATGAGTGATTTGCAGCAATGTAATGCACTCAAGTTGATGGCCTCTCCATCAGCATCATGCATATTAATTGGAGTTGATAATATCTAAAATGAATTAAGTATATGAAGTATACAATGATTCTTTCACCAAAACCAATATTTCTTGATATTTATTGGATTCCATTTGCAAAATAAGACTTGTTAAAAACTCAAGGTGCTAGTGTGTGTTTTAGAAGTGCCAGAGCTATTTGTTAATGTGATTGTTCATCCTTTCTGAAGTAATCCCTATGTGAAAATGAGCACTGGATAATCAACTTATATAAGAATGGTCACATGGATTTCCTCACATTTCTAAAGCCCCTCAGATCTCATGCCTTGTAAATCTCAGCCAAACTTCCAGAAAAACAGTGAGCTGTGGGGGTGGAAGGGAAAAAAGTCAGGATGAGGTTTGGTGACCTTTCAGTGAAAATGCCAGGCTCCTGACCTGCGAAGTAAGGGACCTGTGAGATGAAGTGCCCACTATGGCAGATACGTCACATAGAGCAGAGATAGGTGAATTCAAGATGATTTAGGAAGCAGCAAGTCCAGCATTGATTTCATGCAACTTTCCATAGGAGAAATAGGCCAGATGGTTTTTCTTTAGGTTTTGCACAGGTTTCAGCCCATAGGCTTGTTTAAAAGCCTTATAAATGCAATAATAATGCACTGTGAATGCTTCACTTAATTGTTGTTTATTAATATGAAAAGACTACAGTGGTGATGTGTCTCACATTTCTGTTAGCTGCAGCGAGAAGTTAGACAAGTTGTGTAGGAGAGACTTGAGCAGCATCTGGAACTAAACATGTAACTTTTTATTTAGTGCAGGGCAGATCTTATGGGTTTGCTGAGCATCTTCATCACTTTAACGCTGATGAGAGCTGAGGGCTGTCATCACCTTGCAGGGCCAAGTTGTGCATATCTATGGATGGAGCGCGTACCTGCTCTTTTATAGCATATTGGTGAAAATCTTTTATAGACCTAAATACCATGGGTCAGAAGCACCACAGATGCTGTGATCTTAAGGTGTTTTTCAATACAGTTATTTTTAACGACATTTGAAAGAGATAACTAGTCTGAGAAGTATGATAGGGTGACATATGGCAAAGCAGATATGGGTTTACCTCCTACGGTTTGTCTTCTTTTTTGACCTGAGCAGAGTAGAAGGGAACCTGCCTGGTGAGAATATTTGATTGTCTTCTTGCATATTTATGTCATCTGGGGATGGCATTTTCTTAAAGGAGTTCTTATCCCTGCTGAAAATGAATAATTTTTTATGTCATTGAAGCAACAGTGTGGGGAATAAATCTTAATGTATGAATAACTACGTGTGTGCAGGAAGTCTGCGCTGTTCGTTATCTGAAGTTTTGAATCAAAACTCATGCCAGAGCATGAGAAAGTTAAGTGAGTTTGAAGGCAAGCAGCACTGCCAGTTTTTCCATCACTGTTCACTCCTTGTGCAGAGATCGAAGTTATGAGGAAGTTCTTATCTTGTATCTTTAGTCAGATTAAGATCATTGTCTAATGGTGAACTCATTGCAGTGAAGTAAGGGAAATTGGAAATAGAATCTCTTTGGCTGCTGGGCAGATGCTACTTTAGAAGGTGCAATTACACCCGAATCTCTTCTAGGTAATGTATGCTGCCGTGTATGTGGAATGGGTATCATCAGGACTTCGGCTCCTGTCGAGGAAGCTGCTCCTGTACAATCCACGATCTCAGAGCATCCATCCTCCCTATATGCAGGGACTGCTAGCTGGGTGTGATTTTCTTGCTTTGTTAAGCCAGCAGCTTATTTTCTCTGTTGTTGGAAAAGCTTAGAACTAAAATTGAGAAAGATAACTCCTCATTGAAAATACTCAGGCAAAAGCATTGTGGTTGAAATACAGATTCCTGAAGAAAACAAAAAAAATCTGGAGTTTTTCAGTTTTTTGCTGATAATCTGCAAGCACATATGAAAATTGTGTATATGTACTCATTTACAAAATTGTCCTTTTTCCCCAAAAAATCTTTTTTCATTATAAAAAGCTGTAAAAGCTGATGGAAAAGCTAGATGACAGAAAATAACCAATTCTCAGTATCGCTTTATGTTGCTGTAACCCCCAGATGCTGAAGGAGCTATATAAACACCTGAAAAACAACAATCTATCTTGGAAAGCTTACAAGTAAAAGGAGATTTTCGAAGACATAAAAGGTAGATTGGTGTCTGGCTCTTGCTGAAAATCACTGAGCACCGCAATCTGCAGAGCATTGTTGGAAATCCCTCCCAAAGCCCCTCTTGCTTTGCATGAAACAATAGGTGTATGCAGTTGAAGATCTGGCAGCACCTTTCTGCCAACTGTTTTCTTTGTAAGTCACTAATCTTTCTTATTAAAGATTATATGTGATACTGAAAATATATTAGTGGGTGGGTCGCAGACCAGAGGACTCATATAAAGAACAAACGAGGCTGCAGGCAGCTGGTTTCCATCTCCTCCCTGGCCGAATTAAGAAAGATGTTTTTGTCCCCACTCCTCTTCTATCTCCCGCCTTTCCATTTTCTACATTATGTTTCCTCCTCCAGACTGTGGCGGTGGAGCTGAATGCTGATGAGACCATCGGCAGTCTGTCCCCAGACAGAACTTTTTAAGGTCGTTTCTCCTGGTTCTCCATTGCTTGACCTGTTCATTTCTCTTCACTGGCTGTGGCAGGCTACCCAATTATACACTGTTATTTTTATGATACTTTCTTGTCCTTCCTGGCCTTAATCTTCCCTTATTGCCAGGAACACTCACAGCCTTTTTAGTCTAGTTAGAGCTAAAGTTCATAAGTGAAATGTTTTAAACTGACAGTTTCAAGTGAACAATCAGGGGTGCGTGCGGTGGTGAGGTGGAATAGGCTTTCTGTGGATGCAGGTGAAAGTGAGTTGCAACAGCTGATGCTTGCTCTGCTGGCAGGGATGAATCCTTAAGATGCAAACAGCCTTTGAAGGGAAGGTTGCACATACCTACGTGTAGCAGGCAGTCTGGGCAGGGTTGTAGTTGGTGTAGTTGTGTATACAAACAATAATTTTAAGGATCAGGCTCTAGTTTTTCTAGACCTTGGTAAAATATATATCCATCTCTGTTGTTCTCCATTTCGGGTAAAGTCTGGGGATTGTTACTAAATTTGTTGGTTTTATTCCAAATTCTACTGCCCTCGCTTGCTGAGTAAGATCATCTGTTATTTTCTGTTATGCTGGTCGCAAGGTCTGTGCAGTGGTCGATCAGACAAAGAGGTGGAGAGAGGGAGATGACAAATCTGAGCATTGAAACATGAGCTCTGTTATCCTCTGATGTGTGGGGTCCACACACTGTGAAACAGCATCATAAACTGGTGAAATAAATTCCCTTATATCCAATTCACTTCCTCAATCTAGCAAGGATAAACTCAGCATCAATAAAAGAAAATTGCTCTGAGATGGAATCTGCAAGTTACCCGTGTGGATGTGGGATGTTTCAGAAGTTAACACACATAAACTGAGGGATAATCTAAATGGACTATCTCCATGGGAAGAGACATGTGTGTATGTATGTCTATATTCTCTAGTCTCTATGCTCATGCTTAAAAGCACCAATCTTAAGAAATTTCATTATCTGCGGGCAAATAATTGAACTGTACCTCTTGAGTACAGCAAAGCCAATTCATTTTCAACCCCATGAAACATTTGCTTATCTTACAAGTAAATGCAGCTCCTACTGTATTTTGCATCCATGTGGATGTGAGGGCAAGGTTGAAATCACTCCAAATCTGTGCAGTCAGAAGGGATGAAACTCATCCAGGGCTGGCTGGATTGACCCAGGTGAGTTGTAGGATGGGTTGAATTGGCCCCAGCTCTGTGCTTCAAAGCTTTCAAAGTTGTCTGGACAGACAGAAATGTGAATGAATCATACATACTTAAAGTATTTACAATCCTCAAATGCCTGAGAAGCTTTCTAAAGGTCAATCTAATTAAGACAAAGTTTGTTTGTACCAATATAAAGTAGTTACTATTATTGGAAATTCATTTCATGCAATACATGGCATTTTATGTGCAGCTTAAATTTTGGTTTTGTATGCTTAATTTGGAAAGAACAGAAATGATTTTGGTTCCATATGTCTTACTTTAAATGACATTTCAATCAATAAAGAATTTTTTTTTGCTACAATTAAAAAAAGATTCATTCTTCCTGATGCAAAATAATTAATCAAAGACTTTGCATGAGGAGGATTCTTTTGTATTGAAAGTAAAATTGCCTAGACTCAAACCGGCCACATTTGGTGAGTCTGTTTCTGATTGCTGTCTTGTGGGAACAAAGGCCTTTTTTTCTATAATTTAAGGATGCCTTTAAATTCAGTTTGAAAGACTAAGTTTCATGATGTGTTGCCCTTAAAAGCTATAAAAATTGAGATCTATTTGAGTGTCTCTGTAAGAATATGAAAGTGAGAAGTTAATCAGGTTTTCTTTTAGTTTCTTTTCATATTTGAGTAGTTCTCCCTGCTGCCCTTGTGCTTCCTCCAGACAAGCCTGCTGGTCTCAAACTTTGCCTGACTGTGAGGGAAAGTTCAGTCCTTACAGTCTTTATTGTCCTAAACTTTATAATCTTTAAAAGATATTAAATTGAGGGAAGGGGCAGGGAGGGCATAATTAGCATTGTTCCTCCGACTGCTTCATTTTGAATGGCTGTCTTGTTGTCTAAAAGCTTAGAGCCAAGTCCAAAGCATTCCTGTCAAGGAGTAAACCAGAAGCTCCAGGAACAGTGTCTGGCTCCCCCAATCAGACAGCATTCTCTCTGAATCAAAACTTACGCTGCTGGCAGCAGGGCTTTCTCTTGACTTGACTTTTCTTTCTAGTAGTATTTAACAGTTTTCCTAGTGTGAAACTGTAAAAAATGTTGTCAGCTGAATTCTGCAAAGTCATAAAATGGGATGACATACTGTAAAACAAAAGAAAAATCTCTTTTGAGTAACTGAATTTCTTGGGCATATTACATGCTTTGGGTTTGTTCCAGATGTTCATCTAGCTTGTATTTCTGTTGAAGAGGAGCAGTTTGTCCTACCTAGCTACAATTCCCCTCTCACAGTACATTGCCAAACTTCTCTGCCAGCCTGCTTGTGTGTCATGACATGTTGATCCCCAAACATCTGAATAAATGTCCAGTAATAAGCTCTCATTCAGTATATTTTTGAGAAAATATTTAAATATAATGCAAAAATGACCTACGAAAAGGAAGATATTAAAGAAATATCCACATATCTATATCTGAGATTAAAAATTATGAATGTCAACGAAAAGGTAGTCTTAAATTTTGGAATAAAACAAACACTAAGGACTAAGGACTGTATCCTTTCCTCTGTTCCTTACTGGTGTCTGACTCCAGAAGATCGGAGGAGTCATAGCACTGGTTTGAAACTTGGTTGAACCAGAGAAGCATAAAGAGACGGGATGATTTTTTTTTCTTAGGAGTGTGTATTTTTGTCAATCATATGAAAAGTAGTGAAGATGTTCTTGCTTAAATATGCACAGTAAAATGTAATGTTTTAGCAGCATCATAACAAATAATTACTGTATCAGTCAGGCATAATTATCACAGGTGTGAATGGAAATATTCAGCATCATGTTGTCTCAGACATGAGTATTTCAAGTATTTACAACTAAAATAACCAGACTCTCTAAAGTCTTTTTACTGTTGCAGTGAGGCTATGTACAGTGTTGTTGCCAGGATTGCTGCATTTCCAGGCTTGCTGTTTTCAGCATGAAACGTCTCACTCTGCTGTTGTCCTACATAGCTGCTGAGTTGCTGCCTTCCTCTGTTTCTCAACTATGTGAGATGCAGATAGAGGGCCGATGCATCACCGGAGTAACAAAAATAGCAAAACTACCAGCATAAGGCTTGAATTCCGAATATACTTTATCCAGCAACATTACACAAAGCAGATAAAGATTTCCCCCTATATCCCTGCTATCTGATAGGCACCAAATGGATCAGGATCCTCTCTATCTGAATATCAGGAACATCAGTACTGGGTTGTGCTGTAATGCAGAGGATGTTAATGGGATGCTAAGCACTGTCTGCTTCTCTCGGTCACGCTCCATCTCCGTGGCCTTCCCTATGTAGTTTTGCTGTGTGGAGCTGTATTTTCCTCCTCACCTGGATGCCTTGTGTCCAGGAAAGGTCAGGCCTTTGAGGTTTTGAGATGAAAACTCTTGTCTAATGAGTGAACAGAACAATCAATATCTTTTAACCAGACCCCCTTATAACATACAATGTACATCATGTGGGGACTCGATCACAGCTGGACTTTTTCTCATTCTCTTAGTTTATGTTCTAAGCTCTTGTTCAAGGACTGTGGTTCATGCAGTGCCATGGGTGGGTGGTCTCTGTCTCAGGTGAGGCTTGTGAGTGCTACCAACGACTCAAAATTCAACTCCAGAAGCTAGCTACTATCATGTGCAGCTCTGCGAGATGAGAGCTGAAACCGTATCTCTTTGCTGAATGAGCATGCAGCATAAGAAGCTTGGCTTAAATTTGGCTACTGTGAATGGTGCGTAATCAGATGCATAGAAAGGTCATTAATAATCACAGTGAAACCTCAGCACACTTTTTTTTTTGTTACATTTCTGTAGCTTCTGAAAGAAAATAACTACGGTGTAGATTGTAGTACAAGGGTAAAATAGCAATTGAAAGGCTCTTTGTAGTTGGTAACTTGCTTGATGCTAATTTACTTCTGTTCTATATAACCAGACATGCTGAAGGTGTATGCAAGGAAACCTAATTTCTGAGTGTCTGCTACTTTAGAGGGCTGTTAGCAAAGTATGTGAGTGGGAATAGCCCTAATGTTTACATTTGCATCCACAACAGTGTTTTCTTACCCCTGCTGCTAAAAATCTTTAAACCACTACTCTTGCTATGCTATATAACCTAAAATTCCTTTACCCAACAATGATGCTCCAGTTCCTCTGTCTCTTGAGTGAAGGGTGAAATCTGGGGAGCAGAACAGAGGGCTATCTGTAATGGCTCAGGAAGGGAAGATGAGAACTGACTTCTTTAGATTTGGATAAATTCTACTTGTCTGAAGAGATGGCAAAATATGAGGTTAATTACCAAAACAAATTTCACAAGAACGTGGGTTGAAGACCCTTATTCCTGCAGGGATGTGTCAGAAGATATGTAATAATTTTTGTCAGTATTTTGTTTTTTCTAATCAAAAGATGTGTAAAAAAGGAAATAACTGGGTTGAGTTTTGTTTTGGTTTTTTTCTTTTGTAGCAGGGTTTGGCTTCTAAAACACTGCAGCAGGGAAGATGACAGGAATTGCTTTTGGGTTGTTCTGGTAATAATAGCTGTAGATCAAATTATAATAAGGTCAATCTCTTAAACATTTCACTTTTAAAAAAAGAAAATCTACTTTTCTATTTGGACATAAGTTTTAGCTCTGTGGCATGGCATTTATGTGGAAAAATGATACAAGGTAAGACATGGAGTGCTGTTTAGAGGAAACATTGTAGATTATAAATAGATTAAAGATTCATCTGACAGAGGAAACTTTCAGTACACATTTCAAACTGGATGTGGCTTTTTGCCAGTCTGCCTAATGCTCTCTTAGTGGTATTATGGTCAGCTGACAGACAGCTCTACCTAGACTTTTAGAGTTGATACTGGAGATGTTTCTATAGGCTTCTTCTTAGACTTGTATCAAAGGAAAAAAATAAAAAAAAAAGAAAGATTTTTGCCCATACAAAAACCTTGAGTTTATGAAGAGAAGGTAAAACTGTGCAGCTGTACTTCTGACCTACCCTATAGCCTTAGTAGATGTGCCCATTGCACATCCTTAGTCTAAAATAGATAAACTTTATTTGAGCATGAGACTTTCTTCTTTTATTCTTTTAATGTCAAATATAACTTGCACATCAGTGAAAAGTTATGAATGAGCATTTACATACTCTGAGCATCCTTTGGCATTTCCAACACAATGAATGCATTAGACTAATTTAAAATATATTTAATCAGAAGGATGCTTGATTTCCTGCACCCCTATGTCTTCTAGCCTAGTTCTGTATGGAATTAGTCCTTTACCTTTGTGGTGGAAAATAATTTTCTCGGTGTTATGAGTACATGTGTGTATAAGGATACCAGAGATGGTGGTAATTCATTCCTGTTGGGCACTTGTATAAACTTGGTGTGTGTCAAGGTTAATGGGCTGTACAGGCTTCCTTCTCCCAGTGTTTTATCCACTGTGATGGTTTCATAGCTAGAAAGGTACAGAAGCAGTTTAAAACTAAGAAAAGACAAAACCACGTTTAATTGGTTTGGGGAACACATGTATGTTTTAAAATGTCTGTGATTATTTTTTGTGTTCTCCATTGTGACTTTGCTTTCATCTTCTGACCAAAACCAAATATTATTGCCCTTGTATACTGCGCTGATTTATTTAGCCAATACAAAAGACGATTCCATTGTCAGTAGAAGATTTTCAGCAATGTAAGGAAGCTTAAGTAATCATTCTTATTAAAATAATCAAAAATTTGTCATAACACTTCCAGAAACCACGAAGCTCTATTTTCAGAAGTTTCTAATAGCTTTTTAAGCTGCAATTGTAATGGTGTTGTAATTGATGGCAATACCTTTAAGCCAACTAGCTTATTTCAGGTGACTAGCTTACATGCATTGTATATGTATATTTAGGATGTACTTTTTCATGCTGGGAGCCTAACTCATTTCTGCTGCTGGCTTTTAGGACTTTGGGATAAATTTAAACAAATTAACAGCAGAGATATTCAGAGGTCCTTCAGCACAATCTAGGGTACTGTCAGCAATTGCTGGCCTACTTGAATTTCTTCTTGGAAGCTCGATGGGGCCCTAAATGGCTTTGGAAAATGTGGTTCAGCTACTGAGATGTTTATGGTGTACACCCAGATCTTCTGCATGAGCTAAAAATCCCACTTTAGAAGTCTAAATGCTGGGAGCATGTATTTGTGTGTGAATAGTGGGTTAAGGAATTTTGCACAGTGTAAGTTGTAGGGTATTTGTACAGGCGGATCAAATTGAGTGCTTATCAGAGGCTCTTAAAACAGACATCTGCATCTTTCATCACAGTAAGTGAAGCTAAGTACAGTTGCAAAGCTTCTAATTATTGGCATGTATAAACTGAGAAGCAAGGCTGCCCTCTGCACATACTAGATACAGCTCACATTGAGAAGTGGATGTCATTAAATCTGTCGGGGGGGGGGGGGGGGGGGAAGGCATTGTCGTGGTTTAAACCCAGTCAGGTAATTCGTTCGCTCACTTTCCCCCCCTTTCTTGCCCTCCCCCTGCTCTCGGAGGGACGGAGAGGAGAATCGAAAAGAATGCAACTCCCACGGGTTGAGATAAGAACAGTTTAGTAACTAAGGTATAACACAAATCACTACTGCTACCACCAATGATAATAATGATAAAGGAAATAACAAGGGAAAAGAATACAACATCTCACCACCAGCCGACCCGATAACTCGCCCCCCAAACCCGACTAAGCTCTGACCGATACCTTCCAACCCTGCAATCTCCCAGCCCTTCCGGCTAACTCCCAGTTACATCCTGGGCATGACGTGCTGTGGTATGGAATAGCTCTTTGGTCAGTTTGGGTCAGGTGTCCTGTCTCTGCTTCCTCCCAGCTTCCCCTCCTCCCTGGCAGAGCATGAGGCTCACAAAGTCCTTGGCCAAACCAAAACATCTCTATCAGCTCTGTTCCCGAGCCGAAAGTCAAAACACTGCACTGCACCAGCTACCAAGGAGGAGAAACATGACTGCTACTGCTGAACCCAGGACATTATCCACCCCTTATTCCATACCATTCACGTCATGCTCAGATCCCACATTTTCAATATACCATCACTCTTATCTCAGTGCACTCTTATCTTAGTGCATGGACCAGTCCCTATAAAGCTGCTGAGTCCATCTGGTCCATGATGTCAGGCTCCACCTCTTGTAACAGTCTTCCAGAGCAGGAGAGACTGTGTGCAGTGCTCACACTCGTGAATAACCTGGGCAATAGTGTCCATTGCTAAGTCCACCCCTCGATCATGAGTCCATCTGTATGTTGCATCTCTGCTCTGATGGCCTGAAGTGCCATGGGCCCACCAGGCTCAAAATAATTCACTGTCCCCTTAAGCAGTTTCTGCAGCTTGTTGCTGGGGACTCCATACAGCTGCCTTCCATCTCCGACGCTTCCAAAGCACTGGAGGGGCCCAGTGGACTAGATACTTGCCCATACTGTCCCACACACCCTGCCACTCATGACTGTCCAGCCTTGGGGAAAATCTCTTGGTCCCCCTATATTGTTGTCTAACCCCAGACAAGACCCAAACCTGACTCTGCTTAACTTCTGAGATCAGACAAAATGGTTGTGGGTAGCACACAGTCTGTGTGTGTGCCAACATGCTGATCCCCATCACAATCAGCAGGCAGGTCCCAAGGATACCCAAAGGCCATTCAAAACCTTCAGAACTCTCAAACGATGCTGCTGTACTTGTCACTGGGGCTGGTGTAGCTGCTGTGCTTGCCGGCTCTCCCACCACCAGCTTCTCTTTTCCTGAGTCCAGCTCTTCCTCCTCTGCCTTGCTGGGAAGTGCTGCGTGGTCTCCTGCATCCTCCTGGGGCTCGGCGGGCGGCTGCCGGGGAATGCTCTCGGCCGTCGCGGGGCTGGGCTCCTCCGCGGGGCTCGGCTCCTCCGCGAGGCTCGGCTCTTCCGCGGGGCTCGGCTCCTCCGCTGCCTTATCCCGCTGCTCGGCAGCCGCTTCCTTCGGCTCCTCGACCGCCCCGACCTCCTCCACCGGCAGCCGTCCCCTGGCGGCCTCCGGCCCCGCTCCCGCCGCCGCTTGGTGCCCGGGGCCGCTCTCCCGGGCCGCTTCAGCAGCCGCCGGCTCCCGGGACCGCTCCCCCTCAGTTCCCCGCAGCCTCACGAAGATGGAGAGTAGGGCGAGGGCCAGGACGGTGAAGAGCAGCCGGACGGCCAGGTACAAGTCCACGGCCACGTCCGTCCCGCCCTGCTGCTGGAGCCCACCCGTATTACAAGCCATTGCCATAAAGCAGAGTGAGACAAGAACCTTAGCCCAGGCCCCACACTTGATAAACACTATCACAGCAAATACCGGCTCTACGTAAGTTACAACGGTCTGAAGCTGTGAGATCAAGAACAACTCTGAGAGCCAATAAATCAGCATTGTGACGAATGACTATTAATCCAGTCAAATCTGTCGTTATCTCAACCCTTCGTGCCCCACGTTGGGCGCCAAAAAGAACTGTCGTGGTTTAAACCCAGTCAGGTAATTCGTTCGCTCACTTTCCCCCCTTTCTTGCCCTCCCCCTGCTCTCGGAGGGACGGAGAGGAGAATCGAAAAGAATGCAACTCCCACGGGTTGAGATAAGAACAGTTTAGTAACTAAGGTATAACACAAATCACTACTGCTACCACCAATGATAATAATGATAAAGGAAATAACAAGGGAAAAGAATACAACATCTCACCACCAGCCGACCGATAACTCGCCCCCCAAACCCGACTAAGCTCTGACCGATACCTCCTCCAACCCTGCAATCTCCCAGCCCTTCCGGCTAACTCCCAGTTACATCCTGGGCATGACGTGCTGTGGTATGGAATAGCTCTTTGGTCAGTTTGGGTCAGGTGTCCTGTCTCTGCTTCCTCCCAGCTTCCCCTCCTCCCTGGCAGAGCATGAGGCTCACAAAGTCCTTGGCCAAACCAAAACATCTCTATCAGCTCTGTTCCCGAGCCGAAAGTCAAAACACTGCACTGCACCAGCTACCAAGGAGGAGAAACATGACTGCTACTGCTGAACCCAGGACAGGCATAAACAAAATTGTTAGTGAAAAGAAATAGTATTTGATAAAAATCTGCATCTAAATTCACCTTGAATTAGATTCTTTGAGTATAAGGTTACTACTTCTCCTAAGAGGTTTTTCTGTGATGTTTCTGCTTTACAAAACGATGTAATACTTCCCCGAGGTATCTCCTGCTATTTTACTCTATTAGCTGCAGCGGCTCTCCAATTATATTGCACTTTGAGCCTTTTCAGGAGACAAAAACAAGGTTTCAGGTTCCTCAGGAATTAACATAAACGAAACTGATTTTAAAACTGAATTGTGGTAAATTAACACTAACCCACCACCTCTCTAGTTGCTCTCCAGCATGATCAGATCAGTCACTTATTGGCCAAATACGATGTCAGGACTTAATTTGAAAGCTTCGTTGAAGTTAGGGAAACTGCCCCTGGGTGCTGAATATTTCCATGTACTGAACGTTATTGACTCCTGTTGGTGTTAACAACCCTTTTCATTTTAAATGTATCTTTTAGTCTTAGCAACAAAACAAATCACTTTATATCAGAATAATAGATTTAATAAGTAACTCAAGTTCTTTGAATGAACTGCTCCCAGTAAGTCTTCGTGTGTGATGGGTTTTTTTAATACACAAGTGTGCCTGTGTGTATCCACTTTTTCTCTGCTCATTCCCAGTTTCAGTGTCTTGACACCCGGGAGGTTTTGTGTCTATTTTGCTGTTAAAATCATAGAATAATGTGGGTTGGGTGAGATCTGGTGGTCATTTACTTCAGCCTCCTGTTCCAGGCACATTTGGTTAGGTCAGGTTGCTCGGGGACTTTTCCATTTGAGTATTTGAGAGTTGAGCATCTCCAAGAACTCCACTACTCTATGGACAACCTATTGCAGTATTTTATTGTGAATGTGCAGTGAGTAAAAATCTTAATCAGTCTAGCAGAAGTAATTAGCCAATCTCAGAGGGGATACACAAGTACTCACAATGATGTTCTTGTGCTCTCATCTTTAGTACAAAATTGAGTAAATTAATGTTAGAGTTAACACATTTAACAGTTGTCTCTGGTAGATACTTAATATTTCTTTTCTGACAGGTTAGTGAAGTTTTTGTTTTGGGTTACTTTGGATGATTTTGTTTTCCAGCAGAACAATCTGTTGCAATACCTTCTAGCTTATTTTGCTGCTGTTTATGTTAAAGCATGATTGTGGATGTAAATACTTCTGTGCAGTGTGGCCAAACATGGGCAGGAGCTCCAAAATTGTGCTTAAATAACTTCATATCACTAGATATTGAAGCTCAAAATGAGTAAGATATAAATAGATAGTGGTAATTTAAAACTGCTAGATTTTTGTGTATGCTATGGAATCAACAACTTTCAAAGTAACTTGGGCTCTTGGGAAGCTAAGCATCAATTTAAGACTTAATTATTTGAACAGTTATGAAAATTTTGCCCTTATACATTTTCACAGAAAACAAGGTAATAAGTTTCTTCATTCTTGGCAATTTTTTTTTTTAATTATTATTTATTTTCTTGTTGAAAAGGTTAAACAGTCTCGCTGCAGTAATTAAGTTTTCTGAGATTTTTGTTTGTGATGCGCAAACCAAAGGCTGAGCAAATAGCCAGGAATTCAGCAACCCATATGAACAATGAGATATCTTTCAGAAATTATCAGTTTTCTTATTGCGCTGCCAAACATTGTATTTCAGTTGAATCCCTTACACAGGAGGACTTCCAGTTGTTTCCATTGAAGATATATGATTGTTCAAACATATTTTGCAGCTCTAAAACATGTGCTAACCAGAAACTTTAATGGTTTAGTTCGGCCTTAGGCTTTTTAATAAAAAAAGGTGCTTCTTGCAGGCTTTCAGCAGCTTGGCCAAAATGAAGAAGGCAGCTTTAGCTTTTTAAGAGCCAATCAGAGCCTCAGAGTAGTGGTTGTGTTGTGAATTTGCATCTACTGAGATAAACCATCAAAAAGCCTGAGAGCTAAGTGTGCTGAGGAGGATAAAACCATGAACCAGAGAGCTGGCAAGGCAATACTGATCTTTTAGACCATCTCTTTGAAAGAGTTGTGTTTCTACAGTCTGTAGTAGCTGTGTAGAGGTAATAGTTTCTCAAACCATTAAGTGACAATAATTCATCTTTGAATTGGTAATAACAAAAACTGTAAAAAGCCCTTCAAAATTTCCTATTTAGCAATGCTGAAATACCGATTTGACCAAGATCGACATAGGTCGATGCTGTTTTGGATGCTTTCAACATGAGACTGGTGTATCCACATAAAAAAGTCTTGTTCTCCCAAGATCCAAGACAGCATTTCTTCAGGGTGAGTGTCTCAGGATGAAATGTAGGAAAACATGTCAATAAAAAGCTTCATTGGACTAAGAACTTCTGAAAGCCCCAGTAAATGCCTGTGTTTTAAGATGACTACTCTTTTTTGTTTGTTTTGTTTTTATCATAGTCTGTGTTCTTACCCTTCAGAACACTTTTAGGCACTTTTGAAAATGTCAGCTAGGGTGTGCTCAGTAGACTTGAGAAAGAGATCATTTTATGAATCATCTTTGTTTTTTTTCTGGGAAAAAAAAAAGCAGACAAAATTGATTCCTTTTCTGATTCTTGTCTTTTAGGATCTTGTTCTGTACATGGATCAATAAAAATGTGCCTTTAACAATGGGAGAATAGATACAGGGTGCAGAAAAATTAGTCCATTCATCAAAAACAATATGAAAGAAGGACTACTGTGAAAATATCACAAATATTAGTGTGTTCTGTTGCACTCCCATGGTGCCAGAAGTCCCATTAGTGATAAATATTTCAAGTTTTAGATAGCTACAGTTTTAGTAGTGGCAAGAGCTATTTTTGTGTGAAATAATGTATGTTCAGAGATTTTGTGCACGTGCTTGTCTCAAAAGAAGCATTGTTATATCCCATTCCATCCATCCTTTCTGAATATGGAATAGCAATTTAATTTTAAACCTGAAATGTTAAGTTTTAATTTTTTTCCTTTGCTCAGTCTCCTACTTAGTCATACATAAATCAGAGGAATGTGAAAGAACCAGTAAAAATGGCTGTATCCTCCTAGAGCTGTAATTTGGCTCCATGAATTATTAATTATTAGACCAGTATAGCAACAGCTTTTTTCAGAAGTCAGTATAAATGTAAAAGGCTCACCTTATCAGCCAAGATCTAAGCAGTGGCAGTAATGTAATTCTTACCATTTAGCACTCTGTGGCACGTTGAAAAGGAATAGGATATTGCACCATTTAAACTTTCTGAAATACAACACAAAGTAAGGAAGTGCCTTTTTTTTTTTTTTTTTTTCCTTCTGAAATAATTTCAAAGAAATGAATACACATGGATTTCTCAGGGGTTTAGACTGGTGGAGATGTTGAAGCTGTTCCATTTGTAAAGCATCACTGCAAGGGAGACCAGCAGCTCAAAGAGCATGCTTGAAAAGGAAAGGCTTTAGCCGCTTGTGTTGGTTAGAAGAAAAGAAGAAATCCACGGAGGCTTGAAATTAAGCTAAAATGGATAAAAGGTAGCATTTACCAAATACAAGGGCATCTGGTATTGTAAGTAAAATTTTCCTTCCTAGGTAATGTAGCTCTCCAGTTTAATACTGCGGTACTATGTAAGTCTGGTGTTAATTTTCTGTCCCAGTAGTAGTACTAGGGGACCCTCAGGTTGTCTTCTGATTTAACTGGTCTGGCCAAAAAAACCCACGATATTTTTATTCCTTAAATTACTTTATTTGGTGTAGTCCTAAAGGTTCTTTTTAAAACTTTGTCCTTCTCAGATATAACTTGCCTTTGGCAGCTGTAAAGTTGAGTGCAGTGACTGATTTAATTGAAACCCATCTTGCAAAATTGAAGTGCATGTAATGGAAAATTGAAATACTTCAGCACTTTCATAATTCTGAAATTTCATTTTAACATTTTTAGTATTTTAGCAATGCTGTTCTCCGTATCTAAAGATAAGTTATTAAAATAGGGAGTCTCTCTTGCAATATATCATAATCTATTTTTAAAAATATGATTTAACTTATAAGCAAATTAGGGGAGGGTATTACTGAACTGATTAGGTCTCTTTTTTGTATTGAGGTTTTAATAACCATTATACTACAAAATTTATGTAAAGCAATATTTCAGGCAGAAATCCTAATGACATTCTAATGTGAGTTTTACCTGAGATTTTTTTCACAGGACTGTGAAATAATCTAGTTGCTGTCACTTGTTTCTGATTTACAGAAGCCATTTTGCTCCCATCTGTTGCTGCAGACAGACCAGGCAGGGTTAGTAAAGAGCAGTTCATCAGCGCCAAAGAGCCTGTGCAACACTGGTTGCAGAAAAGTAATTAGTCTACATAAATTCAAATGAATTATGTAAGTTCCTACCCCAGTTCTCTTTTTATTAACGGTGAAGGTGAAGAAGTTGGTAGGCGATACTGCAAAATGAAGCTGGGAATCTTCCTTTAATTTTCTTACTCCCTTTTGTTGTAGATTCTACCTGATTTTGGGGTACAATATCTGTGAAAACCACACATTCCCTGTGAGAAATTGTTAACAACCATATCTCTTGCATGTTTCTGTTAAGCTAAATACACCCATGTATCAGCAGATTCAATAACTTGGTCTAAGGAATCATGAGTGAGGATGGAACTTGCGTGGGGAGATGATCTATTACAACTTTCCTGTCCCAATTTCCTATTCAGGGTAATTAGTGAATTTTTAGAGCTATTTATTAAACTTATGGAGAGGTCTAGACCAGGGGCTGTGATGGTAATTGTGGTGCTTGGGGGGGAGTCATGGGTAACCCCTGGCTTGTGGCTCTGTGTGGATGGCATTCATCTCTGCTGTGGGCAAGAGGTTACTTGGGAAAGCAGAGGAGAAGAGGCAGCAGAGTTTATTTCATTTGGTATGGGAAATAGGTTTTCCTTCATTACTAACATGCTCTGATGACACCTAACATGTGAAAGTAATTATGGCACTTCCAGTGGAGAGAGGGATTGTATTAATTACACAGTCCTTCCAGGTGAGCTGCGCTTGCATGCAGCAGATTACCCAAGCTGATGTGACAAAGACCATTAGGAGTTATTCTTTCTGATGAATTTAAACAATTTTCACTATGTCCATTTCTAAGCCAGCATAAGTTTGTGCAAAACAGGATAAGAGAGCACAGGGAGGGGGAGAGGAGGAGCTGGTCTCTGCAGCAGAGGCAACTTGCAGGCTGGCATTGCAGCAGCTGGGAGCGAGGATGCTTTGCAAGCAGCAGCTCACCTGGAAAGCAGTGCTTGTGCCTGTTCTCCCACTGCTGTGGGTGCTTACCAGAACTGGGGTCTCTCATGCAAGAAAATGTAGAAGTGCTTTGTGGGTGGGGAGGAAGGAGAAGGATAGGGAGGAGGTGGAAGATGTATTTCTTAATCTTGGAAGCTATAGTTTGCACAGAAAATGGCATGGCAAAACCAACCAGGAATGTGCCAAAAGGGTTGTTAAAATGCAGTTGAAGCCTACTGAGGGCTCTGTGTGGCTCTGTGGGAGCACCCTGTGAAAGCGCACCGACGTGCATGCCGGCCAGCCTTTAGCAAAGTGTTAGCTCTCAGCAGGCTGATCTGCCAATAAACAGCACTAAAGTTTATAGGCTTTTAAATGGATGAAAACAGATTTGGATGGCAGCTTCTCATCAGGGCTTTTAGGGGTGCAATTTTTTTTTTCCCCTGAAAGAGCTGTGAATTTAAGATATGTTCAGACACCTCTCACATGCCATAGCAGTTGCTGGGCTGTAACACCATGGAGAAGAGGCGAGCTGGTGATGGGTGAGGTCTGTGCTGTGAGTGGCTTGGAGCTGCTGCCATTGCGTGGCTCTGTTAGGGTCGTGTATGTGTGGCAGCCATCTGCCATCTCTGTGGCCTTATCGTTTCCAAAATGAATGTCTTCAAGAACTGCGAGGGGGTAGAAAAGGATAACGTGTACACACATGTATACTTCCAGCTTCAAGGGTTTGTCTGTGCTGTGTGTGAGGGTGCTATTACACAGTGGATGGCCATGCATTAATATAGCTGGCTCAGTGACTACCAAAGCAAAGTCACTGGGTGCTGTACCTGTGGGCTCAGAGCTGCTGGGGCCCTGGGTATGGGTATGTGTTGTGTTGCACAGACATCCCTGCTGCCATGCCTACTGTTTTTACTGAGCTTAGTTAGGCTGTGATGGCAGTAATGCCTTTGATGGATGTGCCCTGAAAGCATTCATACAGATCCTTGAAACTTGGCTTTGGTTGCTTCTTGGAGCTGCTGGCCACAGCTCACTGGAAAAAATGATGCAAGCACCAGATCTCGGGTGTTGCACTGAACACGAGTTCTGGAGAGGCACCCACGTTTTTTTCACATGGAACAGGGGAGCTCAGTAGTAATAGTGCAAAGACTCATTTAACCAAATTTAATCAAATTGAGTACAGGGTGGTGATTTTCCATGTTGCATTTTAGCTTTACCAGATCTGCTGTTTGGCTGAGTCATGTTTTTGCAACTTTCATGTAAAATCTGGCATCTGAAGCATTTTGTAACTGCGTCTGGGAGCCCGGTAAGAAGTGTGAGAGCTGAGGAGTGCAAAAGGTGTAGTGAGCTGGTTCGTTTTTTTTTCTAATCTCTGGCACTAGAATGGGCTGAGACATTTCTGCCTTGATGTCTTCAGTGTGACATTTCTTTTGAGACTGATTACAAAGGTTCACAAGGTTGTTTTTATTTTCCTTGCTCTTGATGCCTTTTTAATGAGGCCTCCTAGTAAACAGCAAGCATTATGCTTTCCTGTTGTATTCCTGTCTGCCGCCTTTAAACATTTATTACTAATACATGTGGGAAATGATTTATAAATTAAATATTAGGAAAATGTACTTTTGAAAAACAGAAGTAGTTAGGGGGTATATTTTATAATTGTCATTGGGGGAGTGGGAGAGGAAGTCATGCCAGTATTTTGCTAATGGAAGCGCAGTGAAAGGGACTGTTAAGGCATCATTGTGGTTTTGTGTAATAAATAGAGATAATAGATGCATGCAGTTTTCAATGCATGTATCTGGGACTGTGGCTCAGTGTAATAAAATCTGAATGCCAAAAAGAAAAAAAAAGCCAATTGTTCAGAATTTCCCAGGGAAGCTTGAACGTTGCTGTTCTGGGCAACTGTGTGTTCCCTCTGGTTGCTCTGTGCCAGCACTGCCAGGTCCCACGGCCCACAGCATGTCATCTGCATCATGCCTGTCAGCACCAGCTCCTGTCCTGGCACGTTCCTCCTGTGTCAGTCACTGGATCTTCCAGATTTAAGCGATACTTGGAGAGTACTCTCTAATCACCAACACCAGCTAATCAAGCCTAATAAAGCAATTATTTTGGAGTTAAAGCATGAGTGACAGAGTCCCGTATGGAGTCACTCTATCATGCTAAATGCTCTTGTGTTGGGACACTGTCTGCTTCAATATTGCTCTTGCTGCCTTAGAAGTAACAAAGTCAAGTGCAAATGGTGTAATTGTTTAAAGATGTTTTATCTCATTACCGAATTTTATTATTTTACCATCTGCTTAGTTTAATATATTGGCAAAAGCTGCTTGCTTTGAAACATGAATCAGTTTGTTGGTAGGCAAGGCTATTTTCACCTGGGTTTTGAGAACCTGCATTGCTTTGGGGTCAGATTTGCAGTAAGGTGAGTGAAGGTGGGTTTTTTTTCTACAAAATACCTTACAATTGGCTGCCCTACAGCAGGCTTTGTCTCTCTTCTGCAGGTAGGCTGTGAGTGGTCATATATCTGGTGATACGCAGTGGCTGCGTCTCAGCTGATGTCCTTTTGTTGTCCTGCTGGCAGGCTTAGATAGCACATCCTGTCCCACATCTGTAGTATGTTTTTTGGGGGCAAATAGCTGAATACACTGATGAAGTTCACCTGCTACAAAGTACTGTGTGTGGATATACGTATGTATCCAAAATATGTTTTTGTAAACAGTGCATTTCTGGTGGGTTTGTGTTTCAGGAAGGTCTCTGCCACCAATGAAATTTGTCTTTGTATGCCTCTGTTAGGGTGGAAAGCTAGGTCCTCTCCTAGCATTTTCTCTGGTGACTACTAGCAGCATTGGAAGCTGAGCATAGTGGGAGGCTGTTGTTCAAGGAGGGTCATTTTAATCCTAAATTTTGAATTCCTCTGTCTGGAAGCTGTTGTGGGTACCCTTAAGGACAGGGATGCAGAAAGGGCTTACTGAGTGTGCTTGTGGATCTGTATCAAGCAAATCTTTTGCTTCTTTTCTGTAAATTTGCATCTGTGATTACAGGCACTTTTGTATGCTGCAAATTCAGCTCCTTCCTCCTGTTCCACCCTTGGACTTCCTGTTGAAACTGGCTGAAGCTCTGTTGTGGCTGCAACCTGGCACATCTCCACAGTGCTACTGCCTCCGACTCCAGCTCCCTGAGCCCTATCGCATCCCTCAGATGCTCAGGAGTAATTCAGCTGACAGTTTGCTGTCTCTTAGATACATTATCCCTCTGAAAAGCCTTTTCAGAGATGTTGGAGGAGAGGAGTGGTTGTCCTTTACTGCTCTACTGAAAGGTGTTTACCTCTCTGTGATGGCAGGCTGGTAGCACTTCTTTGCTCAAACATGTCTGTTGTGAGAATATGAATTAATACTTTGATCATTTTAATCTTTTATCTTTTTTAAGTAGCTGATTTTGTTCTCATAGGAAAGCAATTGGCTCAGATAGCTAATCAGGCTGCATAATGATGAAAAGGTCAAAATAAAAGAATGAACTATCATGATTCACAGCCGAGACTGGGTTCAGCTTTTAGAGGAGAGCAGACTATTGTCAGATCAAAAACTCATTTTTATTTTTTGAAAAGGAACTAGGTTACCATTTTTCCTGTCCTTCTCACTGTAAAGTCATGTTGTCACCCAGAAATGTCCTGAGAAAAATAAGAAGACCGAGTAGCTGACATATCTTGTAAGGAAAAATTACACTGAGAACATAGAGGTCCCTAATTATGTTGGAGTAATAGCAGAATTGACACTGCAAAGGGAACATGCTCAACAGCAGCTATCCATTCTCCAGACAAGGTTGGCAACAGCCTTGCCAGGATGTAAAACCACTTCTCTCTTGAAGCAGTCTTCAAATCGCTTTGTGTGAGTAGAGACCGTGGTTTCGGATTCATCCAATCTCACCACATCAGGCAGTGAAAATAGAAAATTATATAAAATTAATCCTTTCTTGATGGTTTTAGGATGATAACCCTCAAGAGGATAACCATCTGTAGATACCCTCTTAAGCTAAAATTGTAAGATTTTCTATTGAATCTCCTTTCATTTCCTACCCTGCCACATACGCAGGTGATTTCTGGCTGGTGCTGGGTCAAGGTTAAAGTGTAAGGATTAGGCCAGTGAAGAGGATGCCGTTATAAAAAGTTTAAACTTGAGTCATGAGAAGCAACTTGGTTGAGCTGTAATTTTCCCAAGCTCTTTGGATACGTGGGGCTGGCATGGCAGCGCACACAGTGGGGTTGTTGCAAGGACTCGCGGTGGCATTTGAGTCATGTCAGTCATGAATATTTTGGTTCTGCTGTGTAGGATTTATTTTCAGTGTAACTAATCAAATGACTACAGAACAAACCTTTTCATGAGTAGAAGTAGCTTGATTTATTAAGTGGAATTGTAATCCAACATGAAGTATTTGATTACCCCCACACGCACTTATCCTTTTTTTATGAGATCAGTTTGCCCTGAAGATCTGTACATGGTATTGTTTTGGCAGGCTTCTTCTTAAAACCTAAAAATGGTATAAATGATGAGCTCCCACTGTTTCTCATTGTGTGGTTGGTTTCTGACACACAAGGTGCTGGGTTTTAAGCTTCTCAGACCTTTCCCTAGAAAGTATTATTTAACAGCAGTTGCTTCATGAACACTGATTTTGATTTTACCAAAATAAGTGCATTAAAATGTTTACATGTTATTATTTATTACCAGCTGATTTGTTAGTGTTAGAGGTGGTGGGGTTTTTTATTTATTTCTGTGTACAGCATAATTAATTTTATGTGCTTATCTGGAGGCTTTCTTGTCAGTTATTCATAGCCTGACTACTTTCCCTGCAATAGTCAATTTACTGCGTGACGTAAAATATTTCAGTGTGTTCTTGCGTTAAGACTTGGAATAATGTAACTGTCTTTTGGTATTTATAGCAGTCTGATGCAGGGAGAGGCACTCCCCCTTTTATCCTCCGCAGCATCTGTGGCATAGGGAAGATTGGCTTTATCCACCTTGGGGAATTGGTTCTAACTCAGATCTGGTCTAGTTCAGGTCGCTTCTGTGCTTGTATAAAAATCACAGCATTGACCAGGAGGGGAGGATATCTCAGCTCCTTAGTGAATTTTGTGACCTGTGGATTTGGGTATGAAAAACTTGTTCTCTTCTGCATGTGTGAAAAATATGTATAAGATTTTACATTGTCCTTCTGCACTGAGAAATGCATAAGGAGACAGAAATGTGTGAAGTTCTTATAGTTTCCTGTGTGTTCCTGTTGTGGTTTAAGTCCAGCCTGTCAATTCAGCCACACAGCCCTAGTTCACTCCCCGCCCCTGCTTCCCCCACTCCTGGAGGGATAGGGAGGAGAATCAACAGAATATGACTCCCATGGGTTGACATAAGAGCAGTCCAGTAACTAAGGTATAACACAAACCACTGATGCTACTATCAATAATAATAATGATAAGGGAAATAACAAGGGAAGAGAATACAACTGCTCACCACCTGCTGACCGATACCCAGCCCGACCCGAGCAGTGATCTAGCCCTTCCAGGTAACTGCCCCCCAGTTCTACATCCTGGGCATGCCATGCTGTGGTATGGAATACCTCTTTGGTCAGTTTGGGTCAGGTGTCCTGTCTCTACTTCCTCCCGGCTTCCCCTCCTCCCTGGCAGAGCATGAGACTCAGGAAGTCCTTGGTCAGAGTAAACATTACTGAGCAACAACTAAAACCATTGGTGTTATCAGTGCTGTTCCCAGGCTGAAAGTCAAAACCACAGCACCACACCAGCTACTGAGCAGGAGAAAAATGACTGCTACTGCTGAACCCAGGACAGTTCCCCACTGCAGTGTGGTACCTATAAACTCCAAAGAGAGATGAAATGGTCTGAGACTTAAGCCTGGTTTTACCCAGAGACTGGGTGCGCCAAATGCAGTTGCTCAACTCTGTTGTACCAGCTCCTGCCTCCCTGTGTTCCTGCTTCAACTCCTGCCTTGGAACCCAACGACTTTTACTCTCAGCAATTACTTATTTTCTTTTTCATTAGCAGGATTAATGGCAAGAATATGATGGCAAAAGGTGACTTTTAAGACAATATTAAAAAAAAAAAAAAGCTGAGTTAATAATAATTGAATTTCTAGAGGTAATGAAAGCAACTTTTCACATGTATTTAAAGGAGAGAAAAATGTTACCTCTTCATCCACTCAAAAATAAATAGCACAAATTGAGACTCATACCACTCATTTGTAGGATCACAGATTCATTAGAAAATAACCAGTATCCAAGAGAACCATTTTGTGTGTGTGTGCATGAATTTCAAACAAAACAGGATTGTTAAGATTAACTTTTGAGTCAGTACTTAAAATAGCTTGGTCTTGGTCAAAATTTAATAAATGATTTTTTTTGCAAGATGCCTTTAACACTTAAACACTTTGGCTCCTGTAACCCCAGATGTTGCATGGCTTTCAAGTGTTGAGTGAAGCGATGATCTTGTTTTAGCCCTTCTTTAATTGAGTTGCCATCTTTAGCATTTAAGGTGCTCTTGTAAACGTAACGTAGAAGTTGCACAAGTCATACATTTTGTATATGTGTGTATACTGTGATTCGTCAGAATTAATATATACTTAGAAAATATGGGCATCTCCTGTGATGAGTGAGAACACCATATTGGTACTGCTGAGGTTGGTTTATGATGGTCCCTTCATGTTCTGCTCAAAACAAAATAGAAATCACTGAGGGTCAGCAAAATACTTTGTGCATCTTGGTTGTTCCATGTGATTACAGTTTACAGTTGAGCATGCAGTAATTATCTAGTTTAATCAGTTTCTGCACAGATATCAACCCCTTAAAATATTTCTGAGTTTATCAAAAACATTGGATATCCATCTTCAGAGATTTTCAAAGGAGCAAAAAAGAAATACCATAGTTCACAGATAATTGAATATTTTTTATTCCCTTTTTTTTTTTTTTTTGGCCAGTAGTTGTAATATATCAACAAAATGAAGAAATAAAATGAAACCAAGGAAATAGATTTCATTACTTTGAAAAACCAGGACTGAACATAATGCATATGTTTATGGCAAATTTCATCCTTTCCTTCCAAACCAGGTATTTCTCTTGGTGGGAGAGTGCTTGGGTGCCCTGGTGCTGTGGAAGGGCAGGCCGGCATCACTCTGTCTCACTGCATTTCCAGGGCAGCCAAACCTTGATAAAACACTGAAATCCCCAAGAAATCTGATTTCCCAAGATTCAAACCTGGAGGGGTTTGGCTAGCTTTATATGAGCTGCAACAGAGCCCACGGGGTTTATCTGTCACAAGTAATTACTGTCTTTAGTTGCTGATCAATGTATTGAGGTGGGATGCAAAGGGTCTCCCACTGCCAGGGCACATCTTGCAGGGAATGCAAATTCTTATAAAGGCATGCCTTAAAAGAAGCTTTGTAAATAAAATGGACAGATAGACTTCAGAATGGCTGAAAATGGCAAATCAAACCTTTTATATTTTGCTGCTTTCATTACCGAGAGTAGGAGCGATGTGCTTCATGCTGTTGTTTTCCATAACATACCCAAGGCAAAAGAGGACTGTTGAATTACAGTTGTTTCCCCTCTGCTTAGGGATTTCTTCAGAAATCCCAAACACTGATGGTTTTCTGCATGTTTGTTTTTGGCTTTCTGCAATTAAAAGCTGCAGCCAGATTTCATGGCAGTTTGAGTTGGTTTATCACGTAGGAGTAGTGAGAGGAGATTAGTTGGTACATGTTTTGATTTGCTTTCCTTCATTCCGTTTGCCTAAAATGAAACTTAATGTGATATTTGGAGCTGCTGTAAAAGAAGTTTATTTTAGGTCATCTAATCCATTGTGCAAGCTGCCAGGATTTTCCTACCCGACTCTGCTCATGCTTTTGATATCATAAAGGAGAAAAATTACACCTGAGAAAACTTGTCATCCAAAAATCTACCTCAGTGGTAGGTTTAATTTTGTTAGAGGAGTGCCAGGGGTCATTCAGGGAAGGATGGTAATGAATAGTCTGAAATGCTTCTGGGGGAGCCCTCCAGACAGATGTCTCTCCCCGAGGCCAGGACACTCAGTTGGCCGTCAATCCTAATTCTTGCATTGGTCTTTCTATCATGGAGAAGGGCTACTGCATGTGTACGTCTGTAATAATTAGGGAAATCATTCCTAGAAAGTATATCCTGTCCTGAATAGTGTGACTTTCTGGTAATTGGTGGGATTTTAGTGGGGGATGAACAGGAATTGGGTTTTATCTTTTGCCCTAAAACTGGTGGGTAGGTGAGACCTTGGACTGGCTGGTATGGCGGTCATGTTGGCTTCCCTTGGCGTGCTCTTACACAAAAGCAATGCCTGCCTCTTCATATACTTTTGGAAATATATATGTGTGGCTTTATATAGTATTTAAAACCAAATTTGTATGGTAATAAACTCCAGTATATGCACTAACCGATAGTTTTAGCTCACATAAACATTGCCACTTGAAAGAATTTTCTTTCTGGTGTTTCTTTTTAGCTGTGTTTCAAAGCCTTCTTACTGGGAAGGTTTTAGTCTGGTAAATTTTTTTCTGCAAATAAACTAGTTTTGAAAAACAGATCCTTCCTAAGGGCAATCAAGTGTCAAATACAGAGTTATGGATGGTGTCAGCTGTGTGTGGAAGCACACGCTCCATTTATTCATTACAGCTGTGAAAGCTTAGCTGTGCAAACGCCAAGTGCCGGTTGTGTACCTGTCACTTCAGAGCTTTTAATGAACATTGATCATGTTCACCAAGACGTTTATTTGAATAAAGTGAATGTGAAGTAATTTTTAAAAACACAGTGTGAACTTTACTTTTTTTCATAGCATTTTATAGTCTTTAAGGTGAACCTAAAAAGACCATTATCCAATAATTTCCATCTCTGAAAATGTACTACAGAATGAGAAAAGGATCTGCACAATCACTTTGGTCGTCTTGGAAGGTTCATATAAACTTTAGTACAATTTTTCAGTGTACTATATATTTATATGTTTTTCTTATTAAATTTGTTCCAAAGCCCCTATTTTCTGCAGTTTAAAGTTGTCGTTAGTCCCTTGTATTACCTTTGGGAAAACAAACAATTCTCTGGCTCATTATGTAGAACTTAGTTATGTCCTTTGGGGAAACAACCTTTATCTCATTGCTTGCTTGAGTGAACGGTCTGGCCTGCCAGATTTCCTCTGCTGTTCTACAAGATATAAAATGTGAAATGCAGAAGTGTTCTATTGCCAAATTCGTGCTAAGACTCGTGAATCTGTAGTTTGTGCCCTGAAACACTGAGTGCTGGGAGCAGACAGATGGGGACCCAGTTAATGAACTACACAATTGCATCCTTCTTTAAGAGCTGTTCCCCCTAAGTAGGGCACAGTTTGCTGCATATATCCTTTAAGACATACAAAGTGAAACCATGGTGTGATGATGAAGATAAGATCTTTTGGGAAACCCATAATTAACAAATGATTTTTAGGAGCCCCATGGAGAAGAAATCTGTTATGTTGTCTAAAACTGCCACACTCCTTTTACATCCCATTTCATTAAATATCTATTTCTGCGTGGGCTGTTCTAGGGAAAGTACCTAAAATAGATGGTGGTACTGTGGAACATACAGTGATAGCTTACATTCTGTGTTGTTTTGTAGCTGTAGGTAAGAAAAACCTGTGAATAATAGTTCTAAATAAATTTAGTGTGAGTTTCTTAATTGAAAGAAACTACATGTCTACAGGAGGAAAAATAATTTAATTTGTTGATTTTAATATAAACTTCCCAATGTTTGGTTTAAACCAAGGACTCAAGTGAAGTCTGCAACTAAATAAATTGATCTGCAGGCTCTGCATTTGTGGTGGCCGTAGTAAAAAGAAACAAATCCATAGTTATTACTGCAAGAATAAGCTAATATTATTAGCGTAGGATTCACTTTTAAATGTTATTTACATAATGATCTTGTGAGGTGCTGAGCTTTCACAATTTAATTGTGTATTTGAACTTAGAAGCCTTATAGGAATTTGAGTGTAATGCAATAGACCTTAAGCTCGTTTCCCTTTTCAGTGTATTTTATCAATAACCTTTTTAATTTCAGTTGGCTTGGAATTAGTAGAAGACAGGGAATACCAAAGTAGAGCAGTCAGGTGATAATCCTAAATACCTAACATTGTACTGGCAGCATCTATTGTATTTATAGTCCAATAGGACCAGAGTTATCTTTACCTCTAATTCAATAAATTTTGTCATTTTCCTTTGAAAAATTATTTTAGGCTTTTTTTTTTGTGAGTTAACCCACTCTCTTGAGCAAATAATTTATTCAGTGAAAATTCCTGACGATTTTTAAGTAGGTGAGAATAAATATTTCTAAGGTCCTTGTGGTTATAAAACTTGACATTTTGCCCACAGATATTCTCTTCTTTTGCGTGTTGCGTAGTGGTGTCAGCTTGAGTTCTGATAGCCAGCTCATTGGTTTTTTTCCAAGAAGCTCCTCAAAAAAGTTCTTCAGATTTAAGTTCAGTTCTTCCTTAGTTTTGATATATTTTGCAGCATATTGTATTTGGGTCATGGGCTTCCATTGCTAATGGAAAAAGCAGAAGAAAGCAGAAGAAAGCTGCCCAGGGGCTAGTGATGCCAGAAGTCACGGGAATGTGGACCTTCCCAGTGGGGCTGGAGCCACCTTCTCATGTAGCGTAGTGGAAGTCCAGTTCCTACTGCAGAAATGCGTAAAAATCATGTAGTGCTTCAAAGCACTTGTGTTTGATTTCCACCTGGAGACTCCATAAAACAGTTTCCTTACCAAGTACGACTTTGGTCCATGGTAAGACGTAATTATTGAAATACCTTCAGCATTGACCCAAACAAGCCTATGAAGTCTCTTCAATAGCCTACAGGTTATTGAACCTGTAGGGCTCCTGATGATTCCTGATGACAATCAACCAATTTACAGGTTTTCAGTTGTGACAAGAAAACTTTTTTTTTTGCTTATTGTGGCATTTTCCAAGGCTGTAATTGGGGTTGTCAGGGAAGGCAGTGGACCTGCCTGTCTAGGAGGAGTACATGGTTCAGGGTTGTACCAGGCAGAGCTACCCTCTGTCACAACCTCCCCAGCAAGCTCCCAGCTCTCATGGACCGTGCTCCTCTCTCTACTTGCCTTTGGAGCAGCTCTGCTTTGCTGGTTATTCACCAGAGGGGATGACTGATGCTGCACAGCAAAGGTGTGAGCTCCCATCAGGGATGTGTGGGAGCAGGGAGATGGGGAGGAGTCGCTGTGCTGTCTGAGTGAGCACTCTCACAGCAGATGGATCTGCTGGCATGAGAGTGAGCTGCTCTTCAACTTGGGCAGGAAGGGTTGGTGGGGTTTTTTTGGTTATTTTTGGTTTGGTTTGGTTGTGGTTTTGGTTGGTTGTTTTTTTAAGTTTCCACATAGAATTAATTTTGTAAAGCACAATTTTATCCCTGGGATGTTCAGGATCAAGAAATCTACTTTTAACTGTTTATGTTCAACATAATACAGTGCTGGGTCCAGCATGGGTCCTGGCTTTAAGCAGCACCTTTTATTTCAGTCTTTTTAATTCAAACTGAATTAAGTCAGCAAGGAGGGACAGGATCTTAAATTACCTTTGAGAAGGGAATCGATAATCAGGGCAGCACAGAACTATAGTCAGGTTAGCAGTCCATGAGTTGGTCCAGTGGTGGGAGCTGCTTCATAGTTAGTTGTTGCCCAGAAGGTAAGGACTAGTATCGGTGCTGCACTCTGCAGCTGTGCCATGTATGGAGCTAAACCCATGCCTGGTGTAGCCAGCAAGATGTTCAAAGCAGGGTCCCACTCTGCACCGCAGAAAAGAGGATTTGAGATTTCATACTGTTGCTTTCCTTATTTTCTGTATTCTTTATTCTCTTTATTCCTTTCCCACTACTCAGTGTGAAGTTCTGTTTTAACGTCTTGATGTATTTGTGTCTTTTGCAGTAAATGCAGCATGTCCCCCCAGCTGAAGCCATGCCCACAGCTTCCTTATGCTCCCGTTGCTGTATTTCTTCAAAAATGATAGCTGTTCCTTCAGCGGTCACTATAGTGTCTCCCCTTGCGGTATTTGCAAATGAAAATGATCTTTTAGAACTGTTATTGAACAGGGGATTTCCAAGGTGCTGGTTAAAATAGAATCTCACCAATTGGACAGCCAGGGGAAGATGGATGGGTTTTTGTCTTCTGCATTGGTAGAGCTGATTAGCATTTTTGTCATCCCTGCAAACCCCCAGGGCTCAGATTGACAGTGGCTCAGTTGTTTTGTATTCTGCTCCTCTGCGCTTCCACGTTCCTCCAATGGTTATAGTGAGCAAGAGAGGAGAATATTAAACATCAATAAATGAGTCGGGTCACATCTGGAGTGTTCAACACATGGCAGTCTCTTTTACAGTAAACCTTGTTATTATATAAAATAAAAGTGTATATTCTGTCCAGCTTTCAACCGTATGGGGAAATCTGGGAAGGGAGACAAAGATCAATCGTTGATAGCCTATGGCAGTGGGTAGATGAGGCTGTCAAGTCAAGTGAGAAGACAATAAAGTACAAAAAAATAAAATTAAAATATTTTGATTCTTGGAGGCTTCTACTTATAATCTTTTATTTCTGCAGCCTGAGGCTCCCAGTTCATCTGCTGCCTGAAGAGGTCTCAGGCCTTGAGTACACTTTTTAATGCCAAGTATTTGTTTCCAGAGAACAGGTTGGATGGGAATCAGCCTGGGGGTAGGAAGAACCTTTCCTTTCTGCACCCAGTGCCAGAGGGCAAAGGGCTTATAGGAACAGCCTCTAGCAGCAAGCAAATGAAATTATTGATGAAGTATGCAGCAAAGCTAACTCAGATATTTAATGACGTTTGATTCGTGAGGATTCTATTCACATTGTGTTTCTAAAATTTTAGTCAGGTGCTGTGATCCGGGGTTTGCAGAATGCAGCTCTGCTCCCCTGGATCTGAGCAGCGTGTGCAGCAAGTGCTTTAAAAAAGAGAAGCTCCTGTCTTTGTCTTTGTGTGAATTTCAGGAGTCTCAGGGAGACCTAGGGAGCAAATTGACAAAATGATGAGTGTGTGTGTAATATTTTACATGTTTCATTTCTCATCTGACTAATAGAGGGCTGAGAAAGAGTCCTGACGTGCAAGTAACGCCGACGATATGGCAGATGAAGCATAGCATGTCTTCCCAGAAACATGGATTTTACAGAGTGAGTTAGAATGAGCATTTTTCTGGCGAACTGTAGCGCCTGTCTCTGAATTTCCAGCCCCTGGTGACGGCAAGTCAGTGTGGCTTGTGGTGGAAGAGTTGGAATGAAAAAGGAACAGTGATGCACTGATCAGGAATTACCAGGTGGGACTTAGCTCCTGGGTCTTGGCTCCTTCATGCGAGAGCCCATGGTTTGACCCTAAGCCACTCAGTCCCTGTCCTCTGGGGAGCAAATCTGGTATTGCTTTGGGTACTGCAAAATGCCATCTTTTCCAAGCATGATTTTGAAACCCAGTGTTGAGCTCAACTCGTTTAAGAGAGTCAGTGAAGAAAAGAAAGATGATTGCTTGGAAATAGATCTCTTTTTGGTTTTATACTGTCTAGGGAATAATGTAACTGTTCACTAATTTAGAGCTCAGGTAGAGAAGCACAGATCCTGAAACAGCTGAAGGTCTTTCCTACTTTTTTTTTTTCTTTTGTTTTAAAAAGAGCTTTACGTTTTTTGAAGGGAAAATAACCCATATCTGGAGCACTCAAATTACCATTTGTACATTACTTTGTGATATGTTCTACCTGAAAAAGACTTTCCACCAGCTATAAAGTTGAAATTTATTTAATAAGAGTAAATAAAATCACCAGGTCATAGTTATGAACACAGAGCATTAGCTTTAGTGACCACACAGGAACCATGGTAGGTTTCAAGATGTGGTTCATTTAGAAGTCACACACCTTGGTCTTTCAATCAGTTTGTCTTTAACAGTTCATCTAGAGACAATTTACAGTTTGCTTTTTAGGTTAGATTGCTGTAATTTTATTTTATGAAGAGTATTAGAAAGACAAGTTTGGGGTAGTACAGCAATCTTTCATGTTCCGGTTTTATCCCTGCTATAAAAACATAGGAAACATTATAACTCTCATGTTTGACTTGAGGTATGACATTTTGAGTGGCCAGAGAGAGGAGGAGAAGATGTCATGAGTATGCTGCCCATTCCCTCCCAGCCTTGATGAAGTGTGGGGGACTCGGTGCCATGGGATGTCCCACAGTCCCACCTGACCCTCCCACAAGGTTACTCCTGCCCCATGGGAATGACCAGGGAGAGGTGTTGTGGCCTCCAGCAAGATCAATCTATGGATTTATTTGTGCATTTTTGCTTCTTTCCAAGGTCTTCACCAGCCAAGGTTCAATGCTGGTCATGGTAATACAGTTTCACATTGTAACAGCCAGTAAGTAGGTTTGAGCATGAAACCATGCGTGTATCAGTTTGAAATAGCTGCAAAGCAGTTTGAGGTTATTCCAGGTCAAAGGCATTGCCTGTTGTGATTTTAAAGCATCCTTCCATCATTACCTTGAAATCTGGCAGTTTGCTGAAAGCTGGTAATAATGTGTTTGTCTGAAGTTGCCTGCTGTTCCCAGCCAGGCTGTTCATGAAGTTTAGAGAGTCACAGAAACCTGTGGCAGTGCAGTTTAAGACATGCAGAAAGATTTTGGGTGCCCTTTTGCTCCCACGGATATTTGGGGCTGCATATCTGAAGTTCACAACATACAAGGTTTATTTTCTGTTTGGGTTTTTTGTTTTAATTTTCTTGGGGTTTTTTGTTTCTGGTTTTGTGTGGGTTGGTTTCATTTTTTTTAATCCCAAAGGAATTAAATCTAAACCTCAGCTAAATTGAAAGCAGAGTCACAAGTGCAGGCACCGTGTGAAATACAGGTTTTACACATTTTCTTCCAATGAGTTACTGAAGCAATATATTTGCCTAAGCTATAAAATGGTTTGTAGTGGGAACGTAAATAACAAATGGCCCATCCCTGCTGGTACAGCACAAGTAATATACTCTTTTGGGGACCTCTCTATGCGCTATAGTTGATTTGCAGTCTCCTTTCCGGCTACCAGTGGACCATCCCAAAGACGTGGAGGAAATGGTGCACATAATGGTGTAATTTGTAACAGGAGCCTGTGGTTTGTCAGCCTTGTCATTCCCTCACTCCTCCCAACCACCCGTCCTCCTCTTCTCTCTGCTGAGGTTTGTGAAGCAGCGAGGACAGCTGGGAATTTGGGGAGACTAAATTTAAAGCTGTATTATTATTTCACAAGTTCCTTGTGTAATGCAGAGTGCTTAAGTAGTGCTTCTTGTACTTAAAAATGAAATAGTGCATCAAGGATTTTGCTTCAAGTGAAGTAATAAATCAAAATAAATAACAAATTAAAATTTCTCATGCCCAGTGGTGAAAAACTTTTAAAGAAGCTAACCAACCTTTTCAAAATTAAATTAATAACTTTTTTTCTAAGAATTGGTGTTTAAAAACCAAATAGATTTTCACTGATAAAAAAAAAACTTGCTTCCATAACATACACAGTGGTGAAACGTGACTTCTGTGAAGGAGGTAACACTGAGAGAATTTTTCTCTTTAAGTGGAGAAGGTCTTTGGGCTGTAAAAGTTGTTGTGTGGTTAACTAATTTTCTTTAAACTGAAGGGAAAAGCAGAGCAGAGTATGTGTTTTCCCTGGTGGGCTGATATTTCTGGTTGTTTATGAGCTCCTGCGTATTGTCACTTCTGAAAAGCAAAACAGGAAGAATATATGCAGGAGAGCATAGATCATCTGGATGTGTAAACTGAATTTTATACCTAACCTAAAAATAGTTATAAAGTAGCATGTTTGCCAGAGCTGAATGAACTATTCCAGAAAAAAAAAACCAAGCCATCTTTTAGCTCTTTCTCTTCCTTGCCGTCCACTCCATCCCTGGAGTATTTACCCTCAGTACTGTGGCTGCACGAGGAGAGGTTCTTATGGCAAATAAATGAAGGAGGTTTTTTTCATTTCCTCAAGTGCCAGCCAGGATTAGAATTGGAAATAAGAGAACAATGTGAGAACAGCTCTCACACTGTTTATCCCAAGTAAAGCCATTCTTCTCTCACCAGAACCCAGTAAATAGGTACCCCCATTATCCCCAGAGCTGCCCTCTTTACCCCTACTTTCTTCAAACAGTTAGTGTCTGACCTTGTTTGTTAGTGTCTGAACTTGTTTCCAGGAATGTGAACCTACTTAAAAAATGAATGGGAATTAGTTATTTCTGGATGCAGCATCTGAACAGATAACATCATTGCAGGTTGTGCTCCCTGACCTGGATTTGGTGATGAAAAGCAGAGCACCCCCATCCCTCTGATTTCTTAGCATGTATTTGAACTCTTTTCTCACTTTAGGCATAAGATCTGAGCTTTTTGAGGTTAGTGAGAGAGGTGACATGGCCACAGCAACTGCCTTGATCTTTTTCTTGAGATGCTGGTGAATGGCTTTGGACAGTGGAAAAAAGAAATTGAGAGTCTGCGCTAGCCTTGCTAGGGACAGGTTGGACAACTAACACACACAGTACAGAATTTGTGAGATTTGTTTGCTGTGACCAGCCATCAGTATGTTATATTGCTACATCTGAGAGATGCTCTGAGTTCTGCTTGAGAGGTAGCAAGAAGTTCACTCTGAGAAGATTTAATTCCAGTAATGACCACTGAATAATTTATTCATCTAATTTACAAATATTTTTATAGAAAATACTTGAGGTTTTAATTGCACACTTAGTAAATGATTTGTGTGTATCAGTGATAAGAAGTTTAATGAAAATCCATGTATTTCTGACTGTTTTGTTCACATCTGGGAGCTGTTTCCACTCATGAGCCACCCACATTGCTGGCTGTGTTACAAAGAGAGCAAAGAGGGAAGGCCCTGGTCTGGTCCCCTGCCTTGCTCTGCACTAGGGGCTGGGAGCTGTATACTTCATCTCTTGCAAATGTTTCCTTTCACCTCTCCTTTTCAGATAGGACATTTTATTTAAAACACTGTTGACATGCTGTAGATTTGTGTGTGGCAGAATCTCAGGAGTGGTGTTTTGATGGTACTTTGATTCTTAAAATACCCTTCCACGTGATAGAGAGATCATTAAATGCAGCCTAACTATAGATTGCTGTACAATCTCACCCCAATCATAAGGGGGGGGGAGGTTTGCAGAAAGGCGTAGACACAGTGCTTGAGATTGTGCTTGAGATTGTCTGCTCTCTGCTTTTCCAGCAGTTTTTAGGCTTTCCAAATAAATCAAAGCAAAGTTTCAGTGAAGTAGATCCCCTGTCTTCATGATACTACTCCAAAATTATCTTTACAATTTGTTCTGTCATTTACAACATGCCTTGGTAGTAGAGGCGTTATTTAAATGCACAGTAATCTCTGCCATTCAAAGCAGGGAAATAAAAATCACTTGTTTGAATCTGCAGAGAGCACCTATTAGATAGAAATATAAATCCAAACATAATGTCACAGGTGTTGCATCCCAGGTGAAATCCAAGTCATTAGCACGCTATAGAAAGAATTTTTTCACCCATCTAGTAGAAAACTCAACTGCCTGACAGAATTTCCCTGCTTTCACGGCCACTTCATTAGGTGGACTTCGTTGTCCAGCCAAGGGGTCAGTGCTGTAGGGTGGGACAGGTCGGCAGCCTCTCTGGCCCCAGTCTATTTTGCATCAGGAATTGCTGCAGACCAGTCTTTCTTTTTGTCCCTTAGATAGAAGACACAGTTCACGGCCAAGCCAAAGTAGATGATATTCTGAGCCCACAGTCGGCAGTGATAATGTCCCCCCAACCCAGATTATCCTCAGAACTCCAAAGCATTGTAAATATGTGTTTCTTCAGCCAGATAAACCATCCAAGACTGGCACAAATGTTTCGTCAGTGCTGATTTTCAAGCAGTGTCTACTGTTTTAGGGTGATGCACTTGCCCCAGGAGCAGAGTCAGGGGCAGTTTGTGCCTCTGCCCAGGGAGGGGCAGCTCTCCTGTTAGCTCTTTAAATCTTTCTGCTTTTATTCCTTGTTCCCTTTCCATAGCACCTACTTTCTTCTTTTTGTTTGTCTATCTTGCAGGAGAAGAGTTGTACTCAGGATCTGTTGTGCTGACTCTGATTCTAGAGTTGCATTGATTGTAGATCTTCGTTTAGGTGTCTAAAAAATACCTGTTATGTTATCCCAGTTTCTTGCCTCTTTATATGCTAGGAGGGGTTATATTAAATATAAGGGGAGAAAATAAACAATTAAGAAAAACAAATTAATTCCTGTCTCAATACTCTGTATTAAGAGAACAGTTCAAGGTAAACAAATGTACATAAATTTGATAATTTTATTAAATACTACTATTTATAGCAACAATAAGGAAAAACGTGGGAGTAAGGGAATTAGTGACCTTGAATCCAGGTACATTATTACTGTATAGATATTGTTTGACTTTAATTTTTATTAATGTAGATAATGGCTTACATGGGCCTTATGGCTACATTACTAGTGCTGTGAAATTTAATTAGATTTTAGAGCAGCCGTTAATGTCTTCTCTAGGATTATATAATTCAGTGGCAGTGCCAGAAAACTTCATCCATTTCATGAGACTCTGAAAGGAAATTGAAACGAGGTATTCCGTCTACAATACTACCTTGAATTCCTGAGCCTTTCGCATAAAATAAATACGTGCAATCACAACAGCTTGTTTACTTGCAATGCAGGTTATAGGTAACATACTAAACCATAGAAAGAAAAATACTGTTGAAAATATTTAACAGAGCTTTTTAGGATTAGGATTTCTGTTTCTTCTGTTAGGCCAAAGACTCGGAGTCAGTTTTAACCACTTGAAAGAAACCCATTTCTAAGGTGTATACAAGGCAGGAATAAGTATGTCCCCACCTCTTACCAGCTTAATGGTCATGATGGTCAGATGTATGCGTCATGTATGTGTGTGCCACTGAAGGAATGTAGATGATAGCAGTTTATTTTCATTACAAAAGAAAGAAGAAGTGATGTTCTTAATTGTCCTGTCTGTCAAAAATAGAAATAAATAGAAATGCATCAGGATCTGTAGCATTTAAATAATTCAGGAGAACTTTCTGAAGGTGCAGCTGTGCTGGTTATGGGAAAAAAAAGGTATTAGAGTTCATCCAAAACCAGTCACTGAAACAAATCTCAGGGAGTTTATAGATAAGCTCAGGTTTATTTAGTTCAGACTAAGCAGGGTTAAACAATAGAGAAGTAAAGCTAGTGCCAGGTATGTACCTGGTGTGTACAAGAAGGTGACAAGAAATCTGGCATGCCAGTGGTATTTTTCTGGTATCTGTGTAAAATATTCCAGTTGTGGACTGACATGTGGAGTTTGCGTTGTGCAAAGGGCCAGGGAGGAAATGCCACTTTTGCATCATTCAAACTGAATTTGGTTTGTGTCCTTGACTATGCTCACTGGCATTGAGAGTGGCTCTTCCTTCACCTGATCGAGATAATAGTATGATAATTTTATGCATGGAAAAGCTACAGGAAACAATTTTACATCTATGAGGTATTTTGTTGTATGTTTGGCCCACATCTCTGTGTGTGCCATTCCCCTATTTCCAGTAATTTGACTGAAATTTGTGTGTCATTTGCTGACTTGCCAATTCAATTAGTTTTTGAATTATCAGTAAATCAACTTCTGAAGTCTTCCCTAAGTTAATACAGAATAGCTTTTGGCCTGTAAATTATCCTTGGTTATGTTAGAACCTTAAGAGAGAGATAGTTGGTTTTCACTGGATTTATTTCTCAATCCAGGATTATTTTATTTTAAATCTCCCTTGGTTAGATGAGCACAGCTTTCAGTACAAAGTTTCTTGATAGAAGTGTTTGAAGGATATGAGACAAGGAGAGATGTAGAATAATTTGAAAGTATGTTTTAAGGGAAGGGTGGGGATGATTTAAAAGGTGATTAGCTGATGAGTAGGAAAGAGGTATTATCCAGGGCGAGTTTCAGTTGCAAGATAAATCCCATGGTTATTCAGTGCATGCTTTGTATTAGGAGAAGATTTGGAAAGGTTTCCTGCTGTAACCTGCTTATGTGTGCCTGCTAATGAGGAAAATGAAAAAAAAAGTGCCTTTTTTTTTTGCTTTGTAAACTTTGAGCTATGTTATTCATTGTGTCATGGTGATGACTGAGAAGTATGTATTAATGTCACAGAGTTTATATGATAATGGATCAAAGGATAAGATGTGCTGGTTAAAGAAATGATAATGATAAATGATAGCAACCAAATTTATGAAACAACTCTCTAGTATAAAATAATTCACTAATTTGTAATTATATGATTAATCCAAGAAGAACAAAATCAATCATGTCAGTATCATCAAACAACATAACAAATTGCTGCAAGTTTTGCATTAGTTTCTTGAGTGTAACCACTCTTGTCCATCCACTGAACCCCGCACAGGGATCAAGTGTTGAAACGGAAGATGCAAATTCAAAGGGCAACAGTTCAGTGATCCAATACCAGTGTTACATAGGAAAGAGGTGAGGAAGTGTGTCTGACATGTAAGATGTTATCTCTAAGCTTTGAAGGAGAAAGATTACAAGCGTGTTGGCTGAAGTGTTTGCATATGGCAAGGTGCCTGAGACCTGAGAACAAACACCTGAGGCACCGGTGTGCTGCTGCTTACTCTGCCTTTCTATCTCACAGACTGAGAAATTAAAATACATAAGAAAAGTAAGGCATTTAACCATTAGAAACTTTCTTCTTAAAGAAATACCACTTTTAAAGAACTATCAAAACCTGTGGTGCTTTGTTCAAATCTGTTCCTGCTGTAAACCATTTAGAAATAGGCAGATAGTTTCAAGTGTGTTTTATAGATACTGAAGAACAGTGGGTGCTAAATATGAGCTGCATTACAGCTGTTGGCAGTTGCAGACAGAAGCAAAACTCGGTGATACATGGCATGGAAATGAGAGACTGTGATACGATTAAGGATCCACAGCAGACCACTCAGCAGGTGGGATTCACATCCTCTGCTGAAGGAAACACGTCTTGCATTTCATTGTGCTGAGTGGCTGGAGCTGGACTGGTGGCTCAGGAAATGACATGAGAACTACTTATTAGCCAGGAAAAATCAGCATCCAGAGACCAGCATTATTCATTCGGCATTATTGATTTAACTTAAAGCCTCGGCAACTTGTTTCATGAGTAGTTCTGGCATTGTTCCACAGGAAGGCTGACTTTGCCAATGAATTCATTATTAAAAAGAGTTGAATCAAGAAGCTGAAATATCCAAAGCATTGTGGGAGATATGAGACAGAAGTCCTGTGTTTGTCTTGAGATGAATGCACCAGTACAGGAGCTGCCATTACTTACTTAGGGACTGTAAAATTGCAAGCCTGTCTGATACCTCTGTCTTTAAGTGCTTAGAAACTTTGGTGTGCTATCTCCATTTCAGTCTGAGAAGATTCAGAGTAAATGGATTAAGTTCTTACATTGCTTCAGCATAAGCCCCTTCTATAGAAGTGATCTGCCACTTCTGGGAAGTTTCACTTACCCCAGAGGGACTGTCCTGCATTTCAGATGTAAATAAAAATGATTTTTAAATCAAAGAAATCTACTCTGTAGTTAGTAGAATTTCTAAAACCAGAGTTAATCCTAAAAAGCTTTTCTATGTGATATTTAATAGAGCAGAGTTAATAATTCATAATTTAATGTATCTGATTAATTTTGCCTCTTTTTCTCAGAATGTCCTCAAAGCGAATAACAATTATCTCAAATGTACTTATTCAAAATGACTCGGTGACCTCTCTTTCTAGATCACTTATTCTTGACTCAATTTTTCATAGCAGTGCAGTTTCTATTGGTTATCGTTCATTATTTCTCTACTAATTGATTAATCACAAATCCAGTTAAGAGAGAAAAAAAAAAAAAAGAAAAACAATCAACCCTGTGACAGGAATGCATGCTGAAAATACATTTAAAATTACTTTCTGCAAAGTGTAGTTTTAAAATGCATTTTCAGTGACCTGAAAATGCACAGACATAGATTTCACATGATGCATAGAAAATAAACTCACAAGGGAAGCTACTAGAGATGAATCAATTTTAATACTTGGAAAGATATTTTTAACAAATATTAAATATAGTTTCCATTGAGATGTATACAACTGAATCAATGACAAAGGTGTTTATACCTGTCCCAGAAATCTCTGTGTATGGAAGAACATGAAGAATGCCAGTTTTCTTCTGACCAAGCCCTGGAAATAGTGACACTCTGGCTGACACTGTCTGTCCTGAGCATGCAACACTGGGCTGGACAGGGAGGGAGCTGGGGCTGGGTACCCGTCACCCAAAAGCCTTTTACTGAGTGTGAGCATGTTCTGGCATCAGCACTGAGGTGGTGATGGAGGCAGCCTCAGCTCTTGTGGAGTTTCAAAGTCCCTTGCCTGCTTTTAAGTCCAGAAACACGAGTGCTGACCTCTGCTCAAGCCTGACACAAAATCTGCCTTCAGCAGATGCAAAAGTGACAGCCTGGTTCAAGAAGGATGCCCTTTTATTTCACTCCCCCAAATGGTTTTGTTTTTCCACTGTTAGCATCCACAGATGTTCAGATTTGTAGGAGATGGTGCACTAGGAATCTTTAAATCCTAACTCTTCCAGAACTAAATGATGTGGCTTATAGTATGCTGTGATTAATTGCATTGTTGTTCAATTTCTGTTTCTTGGGATAATTCAATTTCTTCCTTAAACTGACTTTCCCATTTGTTTACTTTTCTCCAGTATTTTCATTCTATAGCTACATCTATTCCCAAACCCTTCCTCATTCTCTGTCATTTATTCTTTCTCCCTGACCTGCTGCCTGGTGTAGAGACAGTACTCTCCCACCATTCAAGCCCTGAACATGCTTTCAGACATGATGAGCCTGTAAAACTCATTATGTGCTTCTGTGACCTGCAAGTCCTCTATGTTTTTACTGGGAAAATTTATAGTGTTAAACTGCGCTTATTCTGGAACCTGAGCCAAATTCAGGGGCCATTCAAATATGTAAATGTCTTGTTCCATTTCCTGTCATCTCTTTACCTGGACCGGGAACCTGCAAGGAATTGGGTTACCAGCAAGATTCACTGATCCACGGAAGTTTGACCTGCCTTCTGCATGTGAGAAGATGAGGGATGGCACAAATGCTAGCAAGGCTCGATGGGACTCACTAGCAGAATGGGCTGTTGTGTTGTCTTTGCTCAAGGTCAGAGGCAAATGAGTTGCTTTAAAGTGTAGGGATAAACCACTTTGCTTAAGAGTTGTAGACTTAAGGGTAGGGTCCCTGAACGCATTTCCTTACTGCCTTGGAAACAGGGTGCCTCCAGCTGAGGAGGACCTCAGAAAAACAAGTGATGAAATCGTGTTGTCCTGGGAATTGATAATATGATCTAAGCATGCAAATCGTATAAAGGTAATTAACCTCTGCTAGCAAATGCACTGAAACGTGCAATGCCCTTAATATCAGGAATTTGGTTTATATAATATATTGCTAAGTGTTTATAAAAAAAAATCAGGAGAAAGACAGTGGCATTGCACCAGGCCAACAGTTTTAACAGCGCATGCATCTCATTATAGGGAGATTTTGCCTTTTATTTCAGTGTGCTCATTATTTTACAATTTAAAATCTATATAAAAACCTTAATAGTCAAATAGATGGCCTTAATGTGATGGTTTCATTAAGAGTAAGGGTTTTATTTGGTTGTTATCTTTCTTCCCGTCTTATAAGAAGTCTGTGATGGTCATATGTGGTAGCCGTGCTAGCAGCTTGTTAATGAATTTTCCACAAATTAATTGTCTCCACTAAAACAGTATCAATAAACAGGAGCAATTATTTTATGTGGAATAGGAACAAAAGAAGGCATAATAACTTTCTTGACTTTATTTTGTGGAATTGAAAGTACTTCTCTTTTGGCCTCTTTTCAGTAGAGGCTGATACTAAATGTTTGCAAATAAAGCAATTGGAACTAGCGTCAATTGCTAGATTCAGCTAATAACATTTTGGTATTGACTTACCCTAATGTTTTTCCAGATGTCTTTTTGAATTTTACTGCCTTAAATCTGTTGGTAGTTTTAGGTGGCTTTTTTCTGATTATTCATAATCACATTTAAGTAACCTTTTTCTAAAAGAAGCCTTCTTCCAGCTGAAGAAACTAAAAGGTATCAGCATCAAATCTGATAAATGGATAGCCCATGGTTAAGAAAATTATAAGGCAAGTGAGATGCAATCTCAGCAGAAGAATCTACAAGGAGGAGGATTATCATTCAAGGAAAAAAGGGGTATTAACACTTTTCTTGTAACTCTAATGGGAGGGAATCATCTTCAGCATCTTCAGATATTGGTGGAGGTTTAAAAACCCATGCTAGATAACTTTTGGTGTAGATTTTAGGAAGGTCTTTGTTTAAATCAATTAATATAGGTCAAACTTTATTAGTTCATGTGTCTTTGACAGAACATTTGGAGACTGAAAGTATTCACATTTATTTTACATGGGTTTGGATATTAATTTCAAGTGTGATTTCTGTATGTAGGCAATTTCTTCTGCAATGCGACCGAATAGCTTATTTGCCACATTGTCAAGACCATGCCATCATTTTGAAGTAGAAAGCAAGAAATAATTTGTGGCTTTTTCACCACTGCATTTACCTGACTTTCTAAAACAGCTATTTTGTGTGGTGCCTGCAGTTGCTCCATGCATGATTGCATGCATGGTAGCTCTCCTGTGCTGGGTCTATGGAACTGGGAAGTGGTGAAACATCTGGGCTGTGGAAGAGCAGCCCAGGCCAGTACTTACCTGCCTTTTTTAGGTGATTTGGGTCTGGTAACTTGCATTTGGTTTCATAAATGTACACCACCACTTACTACTGCTGGGTTTTGTGCCAGAATTGAAGTGATGGAGGTGGACTGTGTGGTCCTGGCCACCACTGCCTGTGGTTTTGGGGTTGTCTTTGCTCAGAGGAGACCAGAGGGCCTCATACTTCATGTGAGTGCAGAGCTCAGCTCTGTGGCATTGGGTGTTGTACTTGGTGTCGTTTGCTTTTGGGGGTTTCAGCTGCTAGTAGGACTGATCTCAGCATGGTATGATTTTTAAGAAAGCATTATTTATCCAACAGTATACTGGTAAATATCAGGAATTCTGTTCAGTGGTGGTATCTGTTTTCAGATACACTGTTTTGCTATGTATTTGTTGTTTGTGTAGAGAGCATTCATGGGCTACAAATGGGATATGCACTGCCTTTTGGTGGGCTGGTATGAGGATACATTAATCACTGCTGTAAACGTATTTAGGGTGTCCCAACAACCATAAGCGTGACTGTGCCTTGGGTGGCTTTGCTAGGTCACACCATCTGCTGAGGGCCCTGCCCATGTCTGAGAGCCATGGTGTGGTCTATCTATGAGGGCTGCAGGGCTGCTAGCAAGGAGATGAAAAGTTAAAAGTTAATTTTCCAAGAGCTCTCGTGAGGCTGATGGGGAGAAACAGTGCCATCTGCTGAGCCCGGCCCCAGTTCTGTCTGCTGTGCCTTCTTAACAAGAACGGTAATAGCAGGTATGTGCAAAGTTTTGAAGATTAACCCTCAAATCAATGCATGTGGATATGTAAATTATGCCACCTCCTTGCTCTGTGATTTTAAGGGATATAAGAAACCAAGTAAGGGATCATAAACCTATTTTTGCATAAAACCCTTTTGTAGTAATCTCATGTGTAATTGAATTGTTCATTTATGGACTTATTATTTTTATTTACTTTAGGCAGTCTTCTTTAGGAAATACTGTTCTCTAAAGGCAGCGTTAGCACAGGCACAGTGACGTTAAACAGAAAATAAATTTTCTGTATTCACCTTGAGGGATTTTAGAATTTACAAATTATAAAGCCAATAATAAAAAACTTCCATTTAGAAAGCTTTTGACAGGAAGAAAATGAAAAATGAGGAGAGAATGTTCCAAAGAAACTTATTCCAACTCATTTTATAAACATGAGCAGAATAAAAGCTGTGTATGGGTTTGACAGTCAAACATGCCGTCTTGTATGAAACAAAAATAGCACATTTTCTTTGACTACTGTTTGTGAACGCCTGGCTTTAAATACTCAGTCTTAAAGCTAATGAAGGACTTCTGAAGACAGTATGGTGAAAGAAATTCTAGCAGCCCACATAGCTCCCATCTGCTTTTTGACAGAAGCACAGTCTGCATCAGACACTAGTAACAATGAAAGATGCTTTAACTGTGGGTGATAAGTGAGTGTATTTTGGCCCAGTTTAGGCTGAAGCTGTCAGTCTATCAGTTAATTTGGCCCTGGGTATGAATCTGGACCTTTGGAAGTGCCTTTTTTTGCATTTAAAGGACTTATTTGTGTTACCTTCTCACTCATTTCCAGTAGAGTCAAGATAAATGTAATAGAGGGATTTAAAGTAAATAGTGTACGTTTAAGAGACTAATTAAAACAATCCTACTGTAAATTTCCTAATGCTTTTTGGGAGGTGGAGTGTCTGGCTTTTTCTTGTGAAGTTTTACCATTTGAAAGTGACTCAGTCCATCAGTTCAGATATTGTTATGGGCAAGGTCAAAAGCATCAAGTGTGCAGGTAGTTTGTAATTGGCTGTCTGCAGAAAACAGCAGGGAATTCAATCTATTACATGCACTTCGGTGCACTAAACCAACACTCCATGAAGCCATTGGAGCATAGAAAATGCTTGCTAATCTCTCTCCAGTAATTATTGCAGGTGTGCCATGCTTGAATCAGAGGAGGCATTTGTCTCTTGATGAACTTAAATGTTCTAGTGATTTTTTTTTTTCTATTAATAAATTACATTTTGACATTCAGAGACTTTAGGTGACATTCGGGAAAAGTGTAGTTAAGGAAAACCTCAAAAAAAAAGGTATTTGGATAATCAGCAATGTTCTTGGGAGCCAGGGTAATTCTAGCGAGCAAAACCAGCCTGACATCTGTCACTCTTTTGTTTGGATGATTTATTTACCGTATCTGCGGAAGCAGGAATATAAAGACCTGGGCATCTGGAAACCCAGAGTTTGAAGATGGTTGAAAATCGTGACGTTTGACATAAGAACTTGATTTCACTATGTTAATTAAAAATTATTACTTTGGAGAAACTTTAATGCAATAGAATTCAGATTTTGGAGGGTAAGGAAGTGTGGAAAGCCCAGATGCAACACTGCAGTCTAGAGTAGTTGGTAACTATTGATTTTTGCTTGTTTGAAAAATGGCATGCTGCCTGTTTTCCTCTGCTCTTGGCCTTTAGATATGAGTAGGGCTCTTAGGTCTTTTCACCTCTATGTCCTCTTCCTATGCTTCTAAACCTAACCGTTACAAGTCATTGACAATAATGGGAACTAAAGTGACAATGGTGATTTTCACATAATTTTCATCCAGCCACAATCTTTCTTAAGTGCTTGATTACTAAGACAACACTGAATATATTTGGTAAATCACCAAATATTCAGTTCTTGTTTCTGTTCTCATTTCTGTTAGTATTGCATGACTTCAGATGAGTAGTTTGATATCTATTATTTTGAAGCACTGGTCGCATGATTTTTGTAATAGCTGTTACTTATAATGTGAGGCAGCATATCTGTTTCATGTTCTGCAGTTTAGCAATGGTAAATTTGATATTTATATTTATAAAAAGGATTTGTTTGTTGTATTGACAAAACCTGTTTCACTGTTCCTTGGATCACTTCTATGTGTTGAGGAGGGGGAGAGGATTGAGTGTGTTTTGGTTGGTTGATTTGATTTGGTTGCTTGTTTTATCCCTTCCTTTGTTCCGTTTCATCCCCTCTACAGGTGATCAGGAGAGGTACTGCCTTTCCCTTTTGTATTCACGGGTTGCCTAGCACACCTGATTAGTGACTAGGGTCCATAAATACTGTGTGAATAGAAACAATAATTTGAGCTATTTAAAATTTGCATGAAAATGTAAAACTTCATTTCCCACCATCAGTTAGTCAGCTAAGATGAAGATGGGTACCATTCTGTGGATTTTGCTCATCGCCAAGTGCACACTGTGCTTTACCACTGTTGGTCCAGTGACCATACTATTTCAGAGCAAAGATAAACTACTTATTCCTTAAGCGCTCTTTCAGTGATATTCATGGTATTCTTTTATTTCAATCTCTGATGTACTTCAGCATCTTAGGGCGGGAAAATGGAATATGTACCATTGGTTGTCATGTAACGCAAATGGTCCTTTAGATGTCTTGATAAGCTAGAGCATGTTTGATGGTTGAGCCTTCACCTATCCTCAACACTCTCATTCAATCTTAATCAGCTCCTACTGAAATGGTATTCTGCCTGCGAACTGCAAAATTTGCACTGGCCTTAATGACAGCGGGAAGAAGCTGATGAAGGATTCAGTAGCTTCGCAATAGCTCTGTTGTCCTACGAAAGGTGTTGGGACTGGCTTATCCATTTCCCTGATCATGCAGATTCAGAGCTGAAATAAACCTCCATCATGTCTTTGTTTCTCATCAAGGAGATAAATTATCAAAGCATCAGCCAGTGTTAATCATCAGAAACCAGATAACCCTAATTAACAAGTATGAAAATATCCAGCAAGAAGCTAGTGCTGCTTTGAAATTTAGTCTGAAATAACTTTTTCAGTTTGCTATATTCAGGTGAATGTGATAGGCAGAACTGATCAGCCTGGGCAAAAGGTCCCTGCAATTATTTTATCACTATTTTGTCTGCAGTGTTATTTAATAGTACTTTCTCATAACTACCATGCCATAGCCATATGCATTTCTTCTTCCTAACCTAATCAGGGACGTCATGACCAGCACTGATTCGGGGCTGTGCAGCTGCCCAGGGCCAGACAAGAGTATTACTCTTCCCTGCACTGCTCCTCAGCTTCACTGCACACCAAAGAATACCCTGGGTCTGCTTTTGGAGTCTCTCGTCTTGGATGTCTTTCTGCATTCTTTATTCTGTGTTTTAACTCCTGTTACCAAACAACTTTCTCAGTTTGCTCTACTTTGGGGTTTGGGTTTGCTTTGCTTTTTTTTTTGTTTGTTTTTTTAAGAATAAATGAATGTATTTTTGTGCTTTCCCTTCTATATTATCTTTCTTCCCATCTTCCTGTAACCACTGATAACCACTGATAAGCATCTTTTTGCTATACAATTTTTTTTTCAGGTTTTATTTCTACTCAGTTCAGTCTGAAGAATAAACCAGGTCTCTAAAAAGTATTTCTTTACCAAAAAGTAAATTGAGCATGCTGAAGTATCGCATAGATCAGAGAACCTACATTGACTTCTACTCTAATTGTGTTGCATTTTTACTTAGCCAAACAGTTTTACTCATTTCTTATGTTACTTTCTTTTTTGCAAGAGTGAATGAAAGCTTTTCATGTTGCTTCTCTGGGCTTATATTGCAAGTTTACCTTTTGTGGTAGGCTTTTTCTTATTTCCTCTCGTCAGCCTGTTTATATCCAGAGACACTGCACTCAGCTTCATTAATTGCAGTCCTGTCACCTTGATTTAAATAATTCTCATCTTTTGCCACATCTAAAGCTTCATCATTGTATTTCTCTGTATCAGCCTCTGTAATTACAATGCTACAATCACAGTTCAGTAATTATATTCTTTTTAAAGTGGTGCTTATTTCGATTTACAGAAAACTGCTTAAGTGAGTCCTTTGTAGCTCCCTCTGAACTTATCCGTGCTGGTCTGCAGAGATCTTTGACATCTAAGCCTCACATTTTCTGTGATCTTCCTGTATCTCTGTTTCCATTTTTTTCTCCTGTTGACATAATTTAGTTTTCATACTATAGTTTCAGATATTATTGCAGTATTTCTAGGTTCATCAAATTATCTTCAGACAAGTCCTAAAATTTCTGAAGTACTTCAGCATATTGAATAGCAACAAAAAAACCCTTCCAATCCCATTTATTAAAGAATTTGCAGCAGACGATACAGGAAGGTATGTCCCATTCTTCATCGGTATCAGACAGCCTGCCTCTCTAGCAGGCAGCAAAGCTCTCTGTGTAGATTTTAGATACAGTTTGTTGGCAGAAATTACAGCTTTCATTAGCAATACTGAAATTGAAAAAAAAGAAAGAGAAAAAAGGCGGACTTTTGTTCCCTTATTCTCCTTTAGGTTTTAACCCAGCAGTGCTCATAAGAAGTTCAGGTTAGGTGTGGTATAAGAGTTCTAGTTGCTGAAGGCAGCATTTGAGTCCTTCAGGCTCACAAGTTGGAGTTAAGACAATCTTTTTAATGCTTTTTTAGTCCTTCTGTTAGAATCAAGGGTGAGAGTTTAGAGGTGTAGAAGCTGTCTTCAAAGTAATATTCTTCCATTAAGAAGTGGGTGTCTGTCCTTTATCGGCTCTGTGCAAGCTCAGTCTCATCCAGGCTACTTGGTCTCACGCAGGCAATTTTCTGAGGGCACTTGGTGCGTGCTATGTTCTTAAACATACATGTGTAGTATCCACGGGGTTTGGTGCTTTTTGTGGTGAGAAATTTAATGGGTAAGAACAGTAGCTCAGGTTGTGTTTTTGCCAGGCTTGTCTGCTCTTAATGTAATGTTAAAACCCTCTTCTCTACCTCGCCCCATGTCGGTGAGCTATACAGCTAGGCTGTTTCAGATGGAAGGAGCTGTTGGCTTATAAGATCTGCGACTGTAAGGGAATTAACCTTCAAGTAACGGAATTCAGTACTTCAGTGTCCGCAGCAAATTATTGAGGTGCTCAGTGAAACCTTGGAGGGTGGCTGTACTAGCACTGCCTGCAAGTGTACAGTGCTGCCTCTGGCCCTTCCTTTGCTGGCCGTACTGCCCAGCCTTTACAAACCCTCTGTTTTGTCTCTCAGATTGCTTTTTAATCTGATGGCCAGTACTTTCTGGAATCTCTTACATGAAGCCGTAATTTATGTATTTCAGAGTACTTTACATTTGATGCTCTGGTAATATCACACTTTCCTTCCTATAGATGACACTGTCAATTCTATCAAGGTATATTGAACCATTGCAAATTTTCTTCATCACAGGCATAAATTAATGGCTATATTTTCTCAATGTAAACAGAAAATCATCTGTAATGTATTTATGTTTTGTAATCTAGTCAGCACTCTTACTCAGATTTAGTTAATTATTTTTTTGTTGGTTGAACTGGAATTAGTGTCCTGAGGTTATCAGTTATCTTCTCCAGCTCTACTACCTGAAAAGGCTTCATTAACTCTTTGCTTTATCTTTGAATTCTTCTTTTGGAGATACAGTCTTTACATACTGCATCAGAAGGACCAGGAGATGTGTTGTGCTTAGTCCTCTGACTAGTGCTCTGTAACCACAGGGTTCTGTTTCAGTGGGAGATGCATTGGTCCTACAGTTTGTGGTGGTTTTAATGGTGATGTCCAGATCAGAGAAGCCTGGAGGGTGAGATTCAACCTTTTCTTAGCACAACGGCTGGCAGCACTTCTGTCCTTTCAGTGTATGTATAAACCCGTGGTCCACGGCCACCACCAAGTCAGGTAACTGAGGTGACACAGTTCTCCATTTGGCCTCAGATAATCTGTTTTCTCAGTGTTGTCTGATATTCAGACATATAATAAAACTATAATAAATGATTTGCAATGTACTATTAGTATCTGCTAAGCGTGCTTAATGTAGCTTCCATTCTGCTTGCTTTTGTAACTAATTGCTGCATTAGCACACTTAGTAATTGTAAGAGTCATGGTTAGGTAAGTAACAGTGAACAGGAAAATATCTAGAGAAGCAATTTTTTATGACGCTTTCTCAGCTTCCCTAAGGGGTTAATTTTCATAATGGTCTTTTGCATAACTATAGGTCACTGCTAATTCTTAGCTACCCACTAACATTTATATTAAAACTCTGTAGAGATTAGGGTTTTTTTCCAAGTCTTTGAGCCATCGTTTGACAACCTGTGAAGTGGAAGATGAGCTCTGATGGGGCTGGGGCTGGGAAGTAGGTGGTGTCTAAGGGTAAGTGTATTTGGAAAAAAAACTGAAAATTCACAGCAAAAGCAGTCTGGAGATACCTGAAATATGCTCCTTTTAAGCTTTCTGCTTGTCTATACAAGAAGCTGATCCTGGGTTAGCGAAGGGTTTTCAAATCCAGAGTCAAGAGGCTTAGGTCTGGGTCTGAGAACTGAGTTATTCAAAGACAAGCAGGTTAAGGTCAGCCTAAGCCTACAGTGTGAATATACCTTCTTTTCATCTCCAGATAATGTTTCTAGCATCTGTAGGTAGCCTGTCTTTCTCTTATCAGGCTCAAAGCACTGGTGTTTCCATAGGAAATCAGCTTTAAGGCAAAGAAAATTTCAGTTTTGCCACAGACAGTTGTAGACAAAATGACCGAGGCTCAAAATCTTTTATGTGTCGTTGGCTGTAAACAAAATGTGTTGGCTAGGACAATTGAAAAATAGCTATGGTGTATTTTATATCAAAATGTGCTTCTGAGAAATGTCTGTAAGTGGTACGGTGTGTGATTTCATGCTTTATTGTTCCTCAATCTGTTCAGTTTACAGGGAAAAGGTATTTTTCATTCTCCTGGATGCTAGCTTTGCCAACACTACGTGAGCTCTGAAGCTCCAGCTGTGATCTTTCCAGCTTCTACATTTCCATCGGTAATAAAGAATGCGCAGGACCAATTCTTTTCTTAGTTACCCCTGTGAAACCCCATGGTCTTCCAGGATTTCACAGGCAAAACTGAGCAGGGAATAGCAGTCCCTTTGAAAATCAAAAGGACAAGAGCTATCAGAGAAAAGCTGCAAGCTGGAAAAGCATCCATTTAGACTTGTACAAAAAGGAGTATAACTGAGTGAAAGGTGAAAACATAATTACGAAAACATGACAATGGAGAAAGTTTTCTGCGAGCAAGATTTGCAGAACTGTGGGATGTTATCTCAAGGAGGTGGTGACAGATCCGTTGCTTGGATATTTTCAGTGAAAGGGTGGAAAGAAGGTATAATTCGTGATAGCTGGAGATGGTTCAGGCAGTTAGAGAACAGTGATTTGAAAAATGGTCAGAGATTTACTGTATTTTAAACTCTACTAGGATTTATATATATATATATATATATTTTTTTTTTTTCCTGTGGGATGACTCTCACCCTTTTTTGTTTTCTTTCCAGAAAATGATATTCCAACATTCCCATGACTCATCACAAGTGCAGTATGATAAGAAGTGCTAAGCCTGTTATTTCTGTCTCTTCCATCCCAGTAATTCAACATAATTTACTTAATGTGTCTTTTCCAGCTCTAATTCCTGCAGTTTTGCATAAAGCAGATGCCATTAAGATGTCATCAGGAGAACAAAAAGACACCTAAGTGTCATTCAAATTCAGGTACTGCCCACACTGGCCATGACCTCATGTGTGAAATAAAAGTCTTCGGGTTAGCACAGAGCAAGGATCTGCTCCTGCATCTTTACCAGTGCCGTCATTGTGGAGGAGAGATGGGAGATTTGGGTAGGCGATGAATTGGCCAAGTCATAGAGGAGGGATGGGCGCTGTCTGAGGCTGACCAAGCAGTCATAAGGTTGGTGGCTTGGTGAACCCAAAAGAGATCTGGGCACTGACAATGGTGAAAGAACAATAGAACAATAAAACTGAGCACAATCATTATTGTTTTGAAAACTTTAATGTTTTGAAACCAGAACTGTTAAGAGATCTGGAATGATGGATATTATTTCATGTGAGAGAGACACTTAAATTACACCAACCCTCAGATGAGAGTTATTTAGGTTGTCCTTTGGGTGCATACTGCTGGTATGTATATGCGTGCATGCTGCAGATATGCACACATACATGCCTTGTGGTGCTGATGCTGTATCATGGTGCAGAGGAAGCAGTGATGTTGTGGGCAGCTGTCGCCTCAGACCCGATGGCTCCTGTCCCCCAAACCCCTGCTTCCCTCCCACCTCTCTGCACAGCCTGCTGCCCCCATATGGAAAAAATCTTTCCAAAGTGCACCCATAGGAAAGGCATGGTTGAATCCCAGGTAAATAAGGAATAAGCAAAACCATAGATATCTGTGGTCATTTACAGGCCACCTGCTAAAGACGAAAAGGAGTTTGGAGGCAATTATGGAAAATTCTTAACAGCAGTTTGGCAGCGTTTAAACCAGTGAAGTGCAGCACAAGTCTGCAGTCATTACTTTGATATCCTAGCAGTAGGGGGTTTTGGTAGCTGTTTTAGCTAGCACAAACTCACAGTTGTACTTCTCTAAGGGGACTCAAAATGCTTCAGCAATCTTAAATTTACAGATGCTAGAATTAAATCTTGATAGGATTCTCAGAAGGTGGATAAATCAAATTTTCAAAAGTAGAAACAGTCACAGGGAGGTCAAGCCTCTCAAAACCATAGATTAGATTACATTAGGACCCAAACCTGCAACACCTTTTACTATATTGATGAAAAGCAACTCCTATAATGAAGTGATTACGGGGATGTTATAACAAAAAATACTGCAAAATATGAAATGACAGTAGCACATGTAAGAATGGGCTCATTTTGAGCCACACGATCATCTTTGTAATGCTATCAGGGATCATGAAATTCAACAAGTTATTTAATAAAAATGTTACTTTGAATTTTTAAAAATGAAACCTTTCTGCCAGCATTTGCGTGGCTGAAATGTCAGTGCAAGGCGTGTTTGAGAGCTCGTGCTGATAGACTGCCTGCCCGAATTACTGTCCATGCACGTTTTTTCCAAAACTGAAGCAGAAACACAGAACAGGTTTTCATTTCTGGGATTTAGAACAGCCTTCCCTCTGGTTCTGATTTCAGACCAGACCTTTGAGCCCATCACCTCTGGCTGTGTGTGAGAGTTCCCTTCCCTGCTTTGAGCAGTCCCTTTCCTCCTGGCTGTTGTGTCCTGCATCTGCCACCTTGTACATCATTGCCTTACAGTCACTGCTCATTGTTTGGATTTGAGGGCATTCCTTTGCAACATTTTGGTTGGTTTATATACCTTTTACATTTTTATTTATTTTTTTTATAGTCCTGCCCTCCCCTTGCCTATCTCCTATCTTGCAGCTCCATGGTGTTCTATTGCCTCCAGTGCTTTCAGCCACTTTTCTGAGGATTAAGAGCAGTAGATGAACCTTCCTGCAAGAGACTGTTGACCTGCTGATCCTCTGTATTGCTTTTGTGTGGTCATTTATCACAGTAAAAATCTTATATAAAGTACCCTCATGTAGTCAGTAATGTTTTCATATACCCTTAACATGCTCCTTCATTATCAGTCTAACTATGGCAATGCAAATTAGTGCTGTGATTAGTTTTGTATATATGTCTATTATGATCAATGAATCACAGTAGAGACTGAAACTAAACAAATTGAACTGGATCCTGGAAAATATTTATAAATTGAAGATGTGAGCTGGTATTTTTTTAAACTGCATTAAAATTTTTAATTTTAAGTGGTCCATTGCCACATAGTCGAGGGGAGACATGTGTATCAGACTCTTGTGCTTGGGAAATCGATGCTCTTCTGATTACTTTGGTGCCTAGTTTCTACTCTGGGTGACTAAAGGCTATTGCAGAGGAAGTCCACCAATATATTTTATTAGCAGAATGATATTTGAAAAGCAACCTTTAGCCACTGGAGAGAAAACTCAGAAATGAGAGAGATGTGCAAACCAGCATGAGGGATTTTTGCACAGGTACAGTTTGGGTGAAAAGAAGACTCATATTTTCACATATGCCAGTCTGACTTATTTCATGAGCTTTAGAGTTCTCTAATAACTTTTGAGTATGGCTGATTCATGAATTCTCACAAGTGCTGGAAGAGTTATCCAAATCACAAAGGCTGCTTCACTCCATCAGCTGCCTGGACTTACCTCAGGAGCCAAATTCTGAAATTCTTACTCATAACTCACTGCCTTTTATGGAAATTTGCAGGCATGAATACGCTGCAGGTTCTTGCTTTTCCATGTCTAACCACTGCTGTGACTCACACGTGGCAAAGCAAAATACAGCGACAATGTCTCTGCAGGAATTCATATCCGAGTAGCATACAAGGCTGAAAAGAGTATAGGAGGTGGCTTTTGACTGGCAAGCAGAGGAATTTCTCACAAAGACTAGCTGTAGAGGTAGGACAGGTTAGGCCTGTCTTCTGAAATCAATGTCATCTCCTTTTATCCTACTTTGGTTCCTAAAGAATGAACCCAAAATACAGAGGGTCAGCTCATGGCAAGCAATTCTGGAGGTCACCTTGGCTCAGTGAACCTTTCAGTTTCATCTTGTCTCTCATCGTCCGTGTACTTTGCCAATTAAAAGGCCCAAAGCAATTAAACTGTCTATAATTATCCATGATACCACGTTGGCTTTCTGGGCATTAGCCAAACAGCACATTTAACAATCACTTACACTTCAAATACCATAATCAGCAATTATCTAAAATGCATAGTCTTAACAATTAGCAATTCAAGGTCTTGTTTGCTTGAAAAAGTGAGCAAAAGCAATTCCATAGCATAGTGACTTCCCTTTCATGCATAATTACAGCGTTATGTGGGAGGTAGCATAAATCCTAACTTTGATATTAGAGCATTAACATAAGCTTCAGTTGAAGTGGCTTTTAAGAATCATGGAAACAACTGACTGTCACAATATTATATAAATTGAGTGTGGGCATCATCTCTGATAGATAGTTTGGAATTCATAGATATAAAGGCACAATAAATAATGCAAAAGGGACAAACCATTCATCTTAACGTTGCCATATTGAGACCTGCTGATTTGCATTAGCTTTTCTTTGGTGTGCAGCTTTGTCTTTTTACAAATGATATTTGTTATGAAATGAAGCCTTTACAGACCAAAAAAACCCCATACTTTTTTTGTGCAATGATGAACCAGTTATCTTAACAGTTCAATATTTTCTGATAATCTTAGAAATGTTATTTGCTCAAGTCTTAATGGAAGAAAAATATAGGTAGCATTAGAAGAATGAGCATCACTATTCTGACTTTGATGACTGTGATCCATTTGGTAGGTCATCAAAGATGTAAGAGAATAAATCTGCCCTTTCATGACCGTCGTCTTTATATAGGCTAAAATAACACATAATTTTCCTTCTTTTTCTTAACATAAGTGCTTTTTTGTGAATCTTCCAGTAAGATTTTTTACTCACACAGTATATACTTTTAGTTGATAACTCTCATCTTTTATGGGAGGAACTGCTGAAGCTGAGTAATTAAAGTTATTCTTGACTCCTCTTATTTACAGGAAACAATTCAGCTGAATCATAAAAGAATAAGGGTTGTACTTTGAATGTTTTCCTGTGTACATTGTTCCTAGCAAGTAATTTCTTAATGGCATATACAACAACGACAGCAAAACATTCTGAAATGGAATCTGGCACTTGAATTGTGTTCTTTATTCAATGTACTTGCCATCACCAAGGTGAAGAGACACATGTATAACATCAAGGGAGCAAGTGCTGATTTATCATAGTGTTCTGACTCTTTTTGCCTTCTAAATCTTATTTTAAATCTAATACTGCTGTACAAAGATGATCGTGTTCTGTCTTCCATAACCACCTCATCCTCTTTCTTGCATCTTCACCTGTCCGTCTTTTACAGGATGGACCAGGATGCAGTGAGCCAGCACCTGTAACAGGCAGTACAGTAATTGCCTGGGGTGGACCATGTGGAAAAAATGTGGGTGAACTTATAAATAAATAACACACCACCACCCAACACAGTTTGATTTTAAATACACTTTTATTTCATGTTTTTCTAAGGATTTTATGCACAAAGTTGGATGTTCTACAGAAATGCTTTAGGCATGCAGAGGTGAATCCTGAGTTAGTGATCTCAGGTCTAATGGGAGCAGCGTGTTGTACTGCCCAGGTTAGTGAGCCCCTGCAGGTCAGAATGATCCTGAGTATCTCTGCATGGCAGAAAAAGGATGTTCTCTCCCTCTAGCACTTGTTCTGGTTAAAGGAGTAAGAAGTTGTGGATGGTGGGTAGATTAAATTCTTTTTTCAGGGGGAATATGGGGAGACCTCTCTGGCAGCGCAACACGTTCCTGGTGTCCCCAGGCAGGTCCAGCAGCATGCAGAGGGCTCTGCCCTCCCAGCTTTCTCCCTGTCTTTGCCTGAGGGGGTTAGCTTGTGTCCAAGGAGTAAAGGAGCTGTCCTTACCAAACTGAGTTATTTTCTCTCCAAACAGTACCCTAGATCTTTTGTGCAAAAGAGTGTTCTGTGAGCCCAGATTGGTACGTGTGGGAGGTTAAATCACTTAAAAAAGACTGAGGAGCAGAACCACAGATCCTGACACTTGGGATAGTTTATTAATCATAGAATCAACTAGGTTGGAAAAGACCTGTATGATCATCAAGTCCAACCTTTACCCCAGGACTGCCAAGTTCACCACTAAACCGTGTCACTAAGGGCCTCATCTGTGCGGTTTCCGAACGCTTACAGGGCCGGTGATTCTGCCACTTCCCTGGGAAGCCTGTTCCAATACCTGAATCTTGGGGTCAGATTTTTCCTGGATTCTTCAATTATTTTTGTTTTATTTTTATCACTATAAAACCAGGTAACTATCCAAAAGTACAGGCTCCTTCACACAAAGGACAAAAGTGACACTGCAAAGCTGACTTACTCCCAGCAGGAGAATCTGTCCCTCATGGGTACAGAAATTCTGGAAAGCATGGAATGATCTTCAGGAACAGAAGGAGACATTTCTAGTGGATAGGCGTAAGTTTCCTGGATGTTAAGTTTCTTTTAGGGGAAGGTTTTACCTTTAGGAAAGGAATTACCTTTGCTTTGTAAAATGGGTGCAGGAGTGAGCACACCCAGGTCTAGGTGATGGAGGAAGGAGCATCTCAGCAAGAGGCTTTCAGCCTCTGCAGCACCTGAGAGAGTTATCCACATTCTATTTGTGCTTGGATTAAAATAATGCCTTCCTTCTGTTCCATCTCCCTACACACTGCTGCAATGTTCTGTGAACAAAAACATCCATTGCTTTATACAGGCTTACAAAATAAGGAATTTAAAACATTGTTAGGCAAGATTGCTGTGGCTTGTTTATCAGACTTCAGTGCTTTCTTTTGAATTGCTTAATGTAGTTCTTATTTTTTTTCCCCTTCTCTCAGAGTGTTCTCTTATACTGGATCCATCAGTTCCTGTTTTGTTGGTCTGTCTTGTACATATGGAATGATTTAATAATGAATACATGCTTTCTTTTCAGTACTGTTGTGTTTACTTTATTGCAATGAATTCTACTTTAAAGAAATCATTGAGACATCACACAATTTAAAGTTACAAGTCTTCCTGTCTTTGATAGTCTGTCTCCAAGGGAATACATCCCAACAGCGATAAACAGAACTAGAAGGAATTGTGTTTACTAATTACCACCTCCATTTAGAAACAAGCATGAGTCACAGGGCACCACAGTGAATCCAACCCAACAAACAATAAAAAAGAATCTATATAATTGCTGAGGAAATGAAGACTGAAAAGAACTTAAAGGCAATTAAAGTCTTTATTTCCATTTTATTACTGAGTAAATACTTCAGGATATTTTCATTTTCTTCACTATTTGTTTGCTCATGGGGTCTGCTTGTTAATGTGACTGGGACATTCAAGAACTCCTTAATTAACCTGTTTCTGTGGGCATCTCACAGTTTCTATGAAATATGTATCCTGACAGCTATGTAACAATAGCAAAACTAGAAATGACAGATTTGCAAGCACTGGCCAATTAAAAAATGTTCAAGAAATGCAGGTTTTGAATTATTGGACGAGGCTTCTCTGCAGATTGGAATTCAGTTCAGTTAATTGAATTTGCTGGATCTATGGCAATTTACATAAAGTTATAATAAAAGCACGGTTGTCTTCTCAAAAGCTTCAGTTTTGGAATATTAAAAATGGAATAATATAATTTTTATTTTATAATAACTGAAAGCAGAAATGTCTAATTGACACATAACAAAATTGAAACTTGTAGTTGAGAGTAGAATGCAAATGATTTGGTATGCAGTAATCCCAGGCAACACATTGTGAGTGCTGTATGAATTATGTGGAAGGTGGGTGTTGGTCTATTTATCTATTGGTTTTGATGAGCTTAATCTCAACCCTTTCCTGTTTCTCAAGTGAATAGCTTTGATTTAGTGCAGTATACATTGCATGAAGTAAATATTGTGTTTGTTGAAGCCCTGGAAGCAGTTTTCTCAAAACAGCAATCATTCCCCTTTCCATTCACAAGCTGGGAGTGGTTATGCTGAGTCAGGGGTCTGTATCCATAGGCATCCTCTGGATTAGGGATGCTGCAGGTGTCCTTCAGCTGTTTTCTTCAGCGGGTCTACTTCCTGACTCATCCATAACTATTTCTCACTGTCAGTTTGGTGTGTGTGCTTGTGTATATCCACAAGCATGCAAATTTAGTTACTACAATTGCTGTACAGTGTTCTGTTCCTGCAGCGGTGTTGAGAAGGCTTAACGCAGTCTTTACTGGTTCAAAACAACCGTGGGGAGAGAATCTGCTTACTTAAAAATAAATGAGGCAAATAAATATTTGGCCTTATGAACTAGCAGACTTGATGCTTAAATATAACAGGCATAAAGCAGTAAACCTGTAGTATACAGAGGAGAAAAACATCTATAGCTGCCCTCGCAGCAATAAAATCCTGAAAAACTGCAGTGACTTATGAAAGTATTTTCTTTTGGTGTCTTTGAAGGGAAGGCTTCAAGAAAAGTCTGATCCCCTGATTGAACATGCAGAGTGTAAAGGTTTATGCAGAGCAGGCAAGGTGATGGTTCAGTGGGGGCAGTTCAGTCTGTGCAGTTAAACAGGGCTACAGAGGTGGCACAGGTTCATCAGCCTACAAAGCACACCCACTGCAGACACACCACATCCCTTTTAATTACAGGGATTTCTGTAATCATCTTTCAGTGGTGACAGGATTATAGCACACACTGAAACCTGAGAGCGAGTAATGTGCTTTGGTTTGTGTCTTTTGCCCTGAATTTTCATGGGTTCAGAGCAGTAGGCGAGTGAGCAGGATGCCTCTCCTTGACAGGAGGGGTTTCCAGGGAGGGCTGGGCACTGCACCCTCCAGGGATGCGGCTGATCCTGCAGAGGTCCCGGGGGGAAGAGCGGAGAGGCAGCCTCCCTGACACTCCAGAGTGAGGACACAGTGGCAGGGACAAGCCACAGATTTGCAGGGAGTACGAGTCCTGTGTCTGTTTTGCTTTAACACATGAAGCAAAACTGGGCCAGTTCACCGTGCGACGCTGGAAGTACCAGTTCTCCTCCACGGCTGCCTGTGGACTGGGCCCTGCTTGTGGTTTGCTATCCTGCTGCACTTCGCTGAATCAAACTGGTGAGACAGAATCATCGGCTCAGACCCTGCTGTTCCTTCGGCTTTCCTTTAACAGGCACATAACTGATTCATTTAAGCAAATTAGCTGCCCTTTATACCACATGGTTTCTGCAAAAGTTAAAGATTGTGCTGTGTAGGATAGCATTGCATCATCTGAGAGCCAAGCATCAATAAAACTCTTTAAGAGCAAGCATGAGGTTTAAGTGCACCGAGGTATCAGGGACAAAAGTAGGGCAAATTATTTAGTGTAAGTTAGATTTACTCTGGCAGGTGCATTCTCTGCTAGAATATAGAAATTACTTGTTGACAGAGTAGCTCTTCCCTGGAGCTGCTGGGATGGAGAGCTGGGAAAATCTATGGCTGATGCCTTTCACTATACTTTAAACTTTTGGGGCTGTTTGTGGCTTTGTGGGTTGTTTGTGGCAGCAATATTGTTTTGTTTCATTTGAATGCTAAGAAGTGAGTTAAGAGAAGCACATTCTGTGCCTGGGAAGACTTTTCACTTTGTTTTTTTGGAGTATCATGAAAGCAGAAATTAGAGTTGTGTGATAAATGGCTGAAACTTTAAGTATTTGCTTTTATTCTCACCAAGATTTCCAGGTGCACAGATAATTTAATGAAACATGAAACTCTGAGCAATTTAAATTTCTTACAAAGATGCATTAAGCTAATGCTTGCTTACAGAAAGAGTTGTCATTGCACTTTTGCAGTACCCGTCAATGCCTGAGAGCTGGACTGTTCTCTGCCACGTACTTGATACGTACACTGATGCTTACTTCAGCCTCCTGAACCCTGTCTGGCCAAGAGCATGAGTCAATACCTCTAATATAACCTTACATTTGGGTACTGCTGTGGTTTTTGCAGGGCCGTGCAATTTCTGAGTAGTGGTAGTGACATTTGAGATTGATAACACCACGTATCCAGATGTATAGATTTTTGGGGGCATTGTGTGATGTTAGTAAATGTCACTCTGCGGTTTCATATGGTTTTCAGCACAGTGGTTTAAATGCGCTGTCTCTGGACTTTTTCTTCTGGCTAAAGCTCACAGCCTCAGAGTGCTTAAAAGCCATGCTGAATTGGTCTTACTTGAGGGCCAAGGTAATTGCACAAGTAGCATGAAATTCTGTGGTGCAGAAGGTACATAGAAAAGAGTAGATAATGTTTCTCCTGAATAGGCAGTAAGTCTCAAAGCAAAGAAGACCACAGGTTGTGGCGCATGGAAGTAAGGACAGGGTATATTTGCATTAGATTCGGCTGAGGAGAAAAGGCAGAGGAAGAAGAGGGCAGCAGTATCTGGTTACCTGTGTGCTACAGATATTCCTGAAGCCAAGGTGTCCTAGTAGGTAGAATAAGGAAGATGTAACACAGCAAGGAAGGTTGGTGAAATATCAGTGTGGGATTAGGTATGTACCTAAGGAAATTGGCATCCTACCCTGCGAAGGGACACCGGGATTTCATTGTGAAGCTTTTTGCTTTCGCGGAAAACAGTAAGTCTGAATTAAGCATGTGCAATGACTACATTTAAGATTTGTTGTCTTCAGTGGGTTTTTTTCCTAATTGAAAAAAGAACTTGTCCTCATTTCAGAATAAAAGGCATCCCCAATGGGCACCAGTGAAAGGGCTGACAGGAATATTATGATGATAATTTATTTTCTTAAGAACGTTGTAATTTCAGCATTTCTATAATGATTATAAAGGAGGTACAGGAAGGAATGAGGTAGCTCTTCAGCATGACTCACATTAGCAAAACCCAGTGTACTTAGTAAGGTGTCAGGCTTTTGCAAATATATACCTTTTCCTTTAAAAGCATAATAAATAAACAAACCAACCCACATTGAGGTCTTGCTTTTTCAAGACCAAAGCTTCTATATTAAGAGGGTTTTTTTAATCTAGTCACTGAAACTTGACCCCATTGTCACAGTTTCCTAGCACAAGTGAGCTAAACTTTACCATTACAGTGTGAATTCGCTAAATAATATGTATATGCATGTCAATTCCCTTGCTTTTACTGGAAACAGAGAAACCAAGTTGATTTTGATGCTAGAATGAGCTATGGGGTAATCTTTCCAGTTTCTGGTTTGCTTTAAAGAGCAAAACCACTGGATACTGGTAGCCTTGTGCTGTTATTTGTGGAGGAAATATTTGAAGAGTGTTTGAAAACCTTGATAAATAAAGCAGTTAAAATCCCATTGCAAAACAGAGTCTGCCTTTATTGAAAGGAAAAATGGAATTATCAGAAAATGTTCCCCATACGGTGCAACACTATTCCTAGCAGAGCCAGTGTGTACCAGAGCATTTGAAAGCAAAGGGTTTGCGCTGGATCTGCAATTGCTTGGAATTGTGCAAGAGGAAAAATGGGGAATTCGGAGAAAATCAGAGCTGTGCAGCGCGCCCACTGTCAGCGCAGCAAGATCAAGCAATGGAATGTCTCAGCTGGTCATAAAAGGAACAATATATTGTTAGGAAAAGTTTTGAAATGTGGGTGTTGTAAGCACGGAGCTCCACCCTGGAGCTGGGAAGAGCAATTCCAGGGTTGAAGGGCAGTGAGTGCTCCATCATTTCTTACAAGCAGCTCTTGGATTGTCCTTGGGTGGGCAATCAGATATCTCACAGGTCACCTCTTGTGCAGTTAGTTCCCTGGGCTGAACTACTCTTTTACAGTTGTAGCAATTGAAAAGGAGAGAGATTTGGACAGGAACACCCAGCAGGTAGAATAAAATGTGAAATTGTCTGCTTTACACCCAAAAGTAGGCTGTAAAAATTATTTAATGGAAGGTTTCTTTAAAGATCACATAAAATAATTCCTGGTATTCTTAAACTAGTAAGGAACATAACAGAAAACAGTATTTTTTGTATCCTTTGAATGCTTTATTACACATAATGTGAATCCCTTTATTGCTGAGAGTGATAGGTACAATTTCTCTGCTTCAGTTTTGGTAATGTCATTTCTGATTAAACTTAAATGGTATAGTATATTGAACCATGAAATAGTTAAATTTTTTATGAGCTCAGTGAAAATCCTATTGCTTTTGGGTTTCAAAGTATCAATAGCCTAGCTGAACAAGTCAGACCTAATTACCAGAAAGCACTGATGCAAGATCTGCCTCTTTTTCCAGCATTCTTTCAGTCTCAGAAATGTACATCCATTTAAAGCAAAATATACTTCCTGCTACCCAGGCTCTGTTATGCAAAGTACAGTGATGATGATGGGGATCTTAACTTTCTTTAAGCTGTTGATTCCTTAGCTGCAGTTTTAGGTATTGACTTCAGCAACATCGTACATTTGGCTTTGAACCGATAAATTAAGATTTTTTGAGTGTTCAGCTCAATAGTGCTTAGTTAATAGTTCCAGTGGTGCAGCAGTTTTATTGTACGGTAGGAGGCAAGCTATAAATCATAGGTAAGACCTGCCTGTATTTATTGCACAAAAAGCCTTTGTTAGAGACCTGTTTTATTACAATTAAAAGGTACATATTCTCAAGGAACCTATAAAGTAGTTTTGCTTATAAAGCAAAGGGTTGCACCGGTATCAGCTTGGTTTTGAGTAAGAAGAACCGGTGATTTAATGTTAGAGGAAAGCATCAGAAGGATACCAAAGAAATAAAGTGTATCTTACTGCAAGATATAAAATGCAACGGTGTAGATTTTAAAGGCGATGGCAGAATTTACAGAAGCTGACTATCCCAGACAGTTGGCAAATGGACTAAAGATGACAAATTTAAGACTTGCCAGAAGGAAACCCTATATCAGGGGACAGAAATTCAAGTGCTCTGCAAAGAAAATGTAAATATGGCAATAGATGTCTAAGAGGAGTGTGGTCAAATGAAACACAGAGAAACAGCTTCACGCTGAGGGGAGCGGATGCCTTGTATGTGGAAAAATAGCAAGTATAAGACCACTGGGAGGAATCTGGGAACAGCTGTCACATGCATTGGTAAGTTACTGTATAAGTGATTATGAAACTTGAATAGTTTATAGTGAGAAGAGATGTTTAAGAGCTAATTGCGTTTAGCTACTTTTTGATGCTAAAACATGTTTAAAAAGAATAATTTGCATAAGCTAAAAAATGTAAGGAGAAAGCAGACCCCATAGTTTTGTAGTATGTGATAACACTCACCCTAGAGGTGTACTAAGATTTGGCTGTTGAAAATGCAGGATCTTTGCTATTTGCTGTGCAGACATTTGCTTGGTAGATGTCAGTAAGTAAGATGAAATTATGTACCCAGAGTATGCAGTCATAGCATGGTAACTAAACATGGCGAGCATGAGGGAAGTGCAGAGTCCTTCTAATAAGAGCATTTTTGTGCATGGGTGGTGACTACACAGATAGGGGTAAATGCATTTAGTGAAGACATCTTGTGATTTAGTTTCTTAGCAGAAGAATCAGAGCCCGAGTAATCTAGCAGTTGCTGGCAGTAAGATGTGTTTGGCTGCTGAATGCAAGATTCATACTAAGCAAGGTTAGTAATTAGCCATGGTAATGATAAAACTATTCCCTTTGAGCTCTTCTAGAAATTCAGATGTGTTGAAGTGTCTAGTTGTTTGTCTTAGCTCTGGATCTGTTGATTGAAAAAGGGAACTGCAATACCCAGGAGATGCTGAATAGGTACCTTCTTTGCCCTATTCTCTGTAGGCAAACCACCTCGTTGTGGTTTTAAGCTTTTTCAAAAGGAAGCACCTGGCCTGCCAGGCTGAAAGTATAAAAAAATCTCAAACCAAGTACTGTATATTGTAGCTAAAACCCTACTAGCAAGTGGAAAACAAAATTGATATTAAAAGTAATGAAACTATATGAGATATTACTCAACAAATACATTTGAGTGGATGTGTCATGTCGCATTTGTGATAGCAGATGTTTTAGAATTACTTCGTTTTTCTGCAGTTTTCATCTTTATGGATTATTGTGTGAAGTATGTGATGAAACTGAAGTACCAATGTAGATTTTCACTGGGAACTTGAGACTATCCAATACTGCCATCTTGTAAGTTGTCCACAGGAAAGAATTGGTGTCCTACTGGATAAAAATCTAGAAAGCTTCCTGAATTCTTTGTCCAAGTAAAACCAAGCAGCTGCAGTTTATAGAAAGCTATCAGTTGTCTCACTAATGTCTGGGATCAAATGACATTGGAGGGAAGACAACAGATAGTTGCTGAGTTGTGCAAAATCATAATGTTGTCCTGCACTAATGGTGGAAATATTGCAGGGCTTTCTTATTTGTGCAAGGTGTTGTCTTTAGGAAGAGCATGGCACAAAATAACTCAAACCATATTCTATATTAGGCTGCCGTATTCCATATTAGTACTATTTTTTATATTCAAAATAAATTGAATGGAAATTGTGATGAACTGTGGATTTAAGCAGTATTGGTTTCAAAAATATTGTAAGTGTAGTGTATATATTTAAACATGCAGTTTCATTTATCTTCTTGACCTGACAAGTGCACTGATTTGCACACAAAGCTTCTATTCTTAGCTAAAAAGAGAGGGGGCATGGCTTAATGAATTGTCACAATACTTTGTGACACAGTTTATTTGTTATAGCCCTTAAACTGGGAAGTTCAACATTTTATCCAGTCTTTGCCAAATTAAGTTTTTGTTGGGGTTTGTTTTTTTTTTTTTTTTTAAGGATAATTTGAAAGTATTTCAAAAAAGAACTCAGAAAAAATCGTAGAATCATAGACTAGTTAGGGTTAGAAAGGACCTTAAGATCATCTAGTTCCAACCCCCCTGCCATGGGCAGGGACACCTCACGAATACATTTGTGTTAAAGAGAGAACTCCACACCATGGAGCTTCCATGCAAAGGTAGTTAGGCAGAACTATGAGTTTTTATGCAGCTGAAGGTTCATTTAATGGGCACCAGTTTCAAATATTTCTTTTATAACTTACATATTGGTTCCTCTTTCACTGATTTTATAAATAATTCTGGAAGTATCTCAAACTTCTGCAAGTGGGGCATGAGAACCTAATCAAGTTTAGGTGGCTGGTGAGCTTCCCTGTGTATGAATTATGGATTTGAGGAGATCTGATGAAGCTGTGTAGCTGTAGCTGTCTCTGTGTGTGTACTCACCATCTGTTCTCTGGAGAGGGATGATAGAGGGTCATTAAACCATAATGGTATTTACTGGAGTGGAAGCGTCAGAGACAGCCGGGTGACCACATCCCAGATTGAAGAAACAGGAAATAATTTAAACTCTCTTCAGAAGCTGGAAAGGGTAAGAGCCACGTGAAGCATCAGATTATGTAGAAGTATGCTGCAGCTCTCAGACACAACCTGGGAAGGGAAAATAGGGGCCCACAGTAATAAGGAGAACTGGGGTGACAGTGTAAAAGTCGTTTCACCTTTGAGTTCTTCCATCTTCCTCTGGATGAGCAAGATACACAGGCAGGCTGCTGTTTCCCAGAGGAGAAGTGAACGGTTGGTTTCTGAAAGTTGGGGTTCTAGCCTGTAGTATTTAAATGAAAATACACTACCTGCTGCTTCTTAGTAGCCTAAAAACTCCTGATTAAATACCTTTTTCCTGGTATCAAACCAAGATAACATTTTAAAGTTAAAGACCCATACACAGAGGTTAACATGGTTTTTGCATTTTTCAGACACACTAACAGTGATGCAGCCTTAATGTCAATTGATTTAGAGTATCATTTAACCTTATGTCAATACTAGGGTTTAGTGTAATTCTCCCACAAGACCTCTCCCGAGTGATCTCTCTGCTTGATATTAGAGTACAGTTTGCTTTCAGCCTATTATTCCCTTAAACCCTGTTTCTTTCTACATACTGCCTAGATGTTACATGTGCTAAGCTATGTGTAAGCATAATCACACAGTCTTTTTCATTACTAAATGACACACGTAACATCACTGTCTGAACATCAGCTTAAGCTGCAGAAAAAGTCTGCCTATGAAGGCTTTTTCCTCTGCTTTTCCTCTGGCACTGTAACCAAAAACCTGTCTTTCATACCTGCTCATTCTAAATTATAATGGCCTGTCCCCAGGCTGAGATTAGTGATTATAGATGAGCATCATGATAGACTTTCAATGGGCTGCTGTGTGTCCATCCTCTGGAAATCAATCTCTTGAAAAGTATATCAAGGTAAATTCTCCAAATGACTATGGACTAAATTGGGCCCAGCTTAACTACTGATTTTTATTATCTTGGAGGCTCATGAAAAATCCATCCCGCCTGGGGATGGGTGAGAAAGCATTATGCTCAATTTCAAATCCAAGTGGCTTGCACGAAGGTCTCCTGCTACAGGCAGGCTTGGGTGAGCACAAGCTGAGAGAAGCCAGGAAAGAGAAAGTAATTTAGTGAGCTTTTTGTTTCTTAAATGGTGATCAGCTGCAGTGAAACACACTGAAAAAGTAAGTGCAGTGTGAAGGCTATGTGAGGGATGTGTTGCAGAGATGTAGAGGTTCTCTGACAAATTGTATTTAGCATGTAAGTTTGACCACTTCTGCTGCACTCTGCTCACTAATCCATCACTTATACTGCTGCCTCTCAGGTCCCAAGCTTGTGAACAGCTGGAAACATCTTTTTTTTATTACACTTGAAACAAAAAATCCTTTTCTTCCAACTCTACCTATCATATTTCTTAAAAACGAATCAACAGCATGAAAAATAGATAAACCAACTGTCTTAGTTGGAGACACAGAAAAGATATTTGGTCTTAAAATTCTGTCTGGTTTGAAGTATAATTTCTTACATTGCATCATGGTAAAAGATATAAATTTAATAAATTAAGGTTTTCGTCAATTTGTTATGTTATGCACACCTGAGGATAGGTTTTCCCTTTCCCAGGACGTCAAATTTAATGTGCTTTGTGTATTACAGCAGTTCAATATCACTTAAACACTATATATTAGCGTTTTCATTTCTCCAAAGTTTTGTACAGTTTAGTTTAGCAACTAAAGTGATTGGAGGTTGAATGTGAACGGTGCAATATGTAGATTTCCCATTTATATTTAATCTCTTCAGCTAAAACTTATGCTTGAGGTACAGATGCATGGTTGGTTGGGAGCAGCCTGATGTTACATGGAAGCGAACTTCCATGGAAGGGCTTAGGAAAAAAGCTTAAAAGTGGAAATGCTGCATCCCTACTTAAAAGTGAAAATGCAAAATTCTGGTTTTATGGTTTTGATTTTTTTCTGGGTTTTTTTTTTTTTCATTCTGGAGCAGAAACTTTATTTACCTTGGTGTGATGGGGTTTTTTTGTGAGCTATCTGGGCACTGCTTGAAGACACATCTGATATGCAAAGCTGCAAAAGAAACTCAAACCTTTTACTGGGGACTTTTTCATTACCATGAGGGGCAGCTCTGGAAAAACCATTCACCACTGTCAGAGTGTGATGACAGCACCTACCAGAAAGGGAAAGGATTGAGTGATTTTTTTGGAGTTCTGCAAATTGAGGTATTTTCCATGTTAGAATTAAGAAAGGTAATTCTTAAAAACAGATGATGGTGTACTTGGCTTGTATTTGGCTATCCAAAACACTTCAGTGTGGTGTGGACAACCTGGAGCTGAGGGAAGGAGTGCCAGATGAGATGGCGGCAGAGCTGGAGAGTGGACAGAGAGCCTCCAATTCATGTGGATAAAAACTCCTTATTTTGAGATATTTTGAATTATCTTTTTCTTCCAATTCATTTCGTATATGTCAGCTAAGGCTTTGTGCTAACATTTCCTGTTTTTTTCTGGTGAAAGCATTGGCAGTACAACATTGCAGGGACAAGTCCTTGACATCAGGACTTGCTTCATTCTTCGGACTCAAAGGTTCTGCTCTAAGGACGTATTTGTTCTGTGAGTTTTGTCCAGCACTGCTTGAGAAGTTGATAAAACAGGGTTTGTGAAAGCGCTTGTAGAGCATGTAGAGTTTGGGAAGGCTCCGTTGCTTGAGCTAAATGACCTCCTAACCGCTGCTTGAAACATCTGTGTAGGTTGAGTGCCTAGTATAACTCTGCAAAGAAAACAAAACCTTATGGAGCTGTTTAGACTCCAGTTTTCAGTTGTGATGTACAAAGTTAGTTTCTAGGTTTTTTTTAAATCTAGAAAATGTTTGGCTGTTTTGATTCATCCCTCATTTTCGGTGACTGTACATGTAGCTCCCATTCCCTGGGTTGCCAGGAGATACCTTTTTAATCAAGTTTGTCACTAACAAATGTGCTCTCCTGCTTCAGAAAATGAAATTGGCAGAATTGACTTTCTGTCTATGAGGTTTGAGGCAGGAAACAGGTCAATACTCAAAATATTACAATAAAATAATTAGAGGATGTGGGATGTTTTTTTTTTGGGGGGGGAGGGGTATTTCTTGGTTCAGAAGAAAGTTGTTTGCCAGTCTATTAGTTCTACCCTGTGTTGCTGTTCTGCATGTACAAGGTGACAAATTTATTCTCTAAAGCCTGTCAATTTTGTGAATATTTTCTACTTCGTATGTGGCAAAGCTAATCAATATGATAATTCAAATTCCCAGGGAAGGGTGAAATTCTTATTTATCACATTTCAGTTCATTCCATCAAAGAGCAAGCCAAAAGAAAACACCACAGAAGTGCTGTGATAGCTTGCACGACTCACAGGCCCTTGTCCCAGGTAGAACATGATTTGTCACTGCAAAGAGAGCATACTTTGTCAGGGAATTTGGCTTGCTAAGGTTGTTAGCAAGCACACGTTAGTGGTGCTTAAAGATGAGCTTAGAAGATGGGCCTGGGTCTTTTACTTATGAGAACAGCTATTGCTCTCATCCCATACATTTTTTGCTTCCAGGCAGAAGAACATTTTTCTGGTGAAATTTTTGCAATTGTTTTTGCAATAAACTGTAAGTGTAGGTCAGGAGTCATGAAAGCTGCCTGAATTTTTAAGTACATTTAAATTAACCCCCGTGTGAGTTCTTAACAGTTTCTCTGAACTTGCTACTTAGCTGAATGAACATTTCTTTGAAGGAAAAAGTGAAAACAACCAATGGTCATGTTTTTGTCATTATAAAAAGCAATAGTTTCACATCTGATTTAAAAGCAGACAGCTCCCTCGAATGAACTGAACTTTGTATAGTGCTTAATATTCTGACAAACCTGGAGGTCTGAGGGCTGCTGGGCTCAAGAAACTCTGCAGAAAGAAGGAACAGATACAGATAAACTATGGCACATTTAAAACTAGTGTCTTTGTAGACTGAAATGAAACATTTTTATCATAACAATTCAGTTTTGTGATTAGCATTCAGTGACAGTGCCTGCTGTGCCTTTACTGTGATTTTACTTTTTCATGTGTAGTGATTTAAAAAGAAAAGAAAAAAAAAATTGTTCTCTTACAAGTATCACTTCATTGGAATATTTATCTTTGTCCTGTTTTATCTGTAACTTCTAGCTCACTTTGGGTATATCATGGAGTTCTCCTGGATAATGTGGCAGTTTTAGAATACTGGGGAATGCAAATGGTTGTGCTGCTGCTTTAATTAAGGTGAAATAAGGGCTCCGCATTAAATGTTGGCTAAGGTTTATAACATGTATAGTTCTTTTGCAATGGGTATCCTGTATGTAGTACTGGTGTAATGGATAAATTCTGTGATGCAGGTATTTATCACATTACATTATTTCTTCCATCCAGTGCCTTTTCTGTTACTTCCACTATGGTTTTATCCAAATCCCATGGAGCTAATAGGCCATAAAATGGGCTACTTCTGTTTGCTGGTTATAGCTACTAGTCATTGCTTTAACTGTCTTAACAGGAGATAAATTAACATACTACCTCTGTAACTTAAATTGTAGAACTTAAATTTTACTACATGCAGTACATTCTTATCTTGCTATTCAAAAGATCACTTTAATTATACGGCAAGGGAGAGCCCTAATATAACTTGGGTCTGTCCTCCTTGTTCACAAATGGAGTCTCAAACTCCTCCTCAGGTCTGGCTGTCTCTTTCTGAGAGACTCCTGCCAGCTGCAGGGTGGTTTTGCCTTTGGTGCTGTGGCTTCAGTGCCTGTTCACCTTTCTCCTTCCCACTGCAACTGTTCTGATCTTGGTGCTTGGTTTCTTCTCTGCTCCCAGGTTTCTCTCCTACCAGACTGTGCATCTGCCTTGTGTCCTTATTTCTGCCTGCCAGCAGTATTGTCCTTGGGAGAGTTTCCTTCACGAGTCCCATTGTAGCCCTCCTGGAACAGGCCACCATGGTGGGTGGCTTCTCTCCCACTCACCTCTGTATAGCCCCCTTGTTGGGGCTATACAGCACTGTCAGAGGTCTAATGCCAGGCTGTCAAGGACAAAGCTAAAGCATGTATTACTACTGCTCTCCATTACATGCTGGAAAACTACCTGCTGTTAAATAACCTAACTTCTTATGCTGCTTTCAGTCTTGGTTTATAATAATGATTTAGAAAAGGCTAAACAGGAAAAGCCTCAAACAGCAGTAGAGCTGTTAGGGATCTGTCTGTTCCTTTGGAGCGATTATGGGAAATGACAAAGATGACAGTTTCAGTATGATCAGATTCCTAACTTCAAACCTATGAAGCTGAATTAGATTTTTACTCAGACATGCTTTTCATCCTTTTCTTAGTCTTAATTTTCTAATCCCATACTCTGTTTCCTGGTTTTGGAATCTCTATTATCTTCAATTCAAGACGTTATAAATTTCTTAAAAAGAAATTGTTCCAGGAACACCCAGAAATCATTAGGAAGTTTTGCCAAATATTGAATATATTAAATTTGAGTTGACAGTTCCATCTATGCAAAGTGGAAAATAGTGACTACAGCTGGAAATGAGTTGGCACATAAAGATAAAATGCAGATGAAGGTTGAAAAGTTGACATTTAGTACTCTAGGATATATTAAAAAGGGCTTTAATAGGCACTAAAAAGAAGTGTTTTGACTCAATACTAGGGTGCATGGCTTAGACATGATTTAATAGGTAGTTAGGCCTGTCTGGAAGTTGCCAAGAGATGAACTCCTGCTATCTCTTTGAAGAACAGGCTGAATTCAGTGTGAACTCATCCTATTTCTTCATGCTGACTCCATCCATGCAAGGTGGGAGAAGAATCTGCTGTTCAGAGAAGGGCTTAAAAAATGGAGAGGCTTGAAAATCTGAAATCTTTGAAAAGCACTGGAGATGGGGCTTCAGTGTCACAGTATGGAGTGCACATCAAGACCTTGCCTCATGTCCCTCTGGCTCCTTTCCTTTCCTCCTCATGCTGCTGTGCTCACCTTGGGTAATGAGTGGAGATCCTGGACCACTTCTGTGACTTGCGATGGGAGAGCAAGTTCTAAAAGGCAGCGGGAGCATGCTCTGCTCCTTACAGCCACTATCCCAAGGTCTTCTGTTTGTCAGAGTGGAGGGTATGCAGACCCCTAAGTCGGGGATAAAAGGAACACTCATTCTATTCACACATTTTGAAGCATACAATACATAAATCAATGCTGCAGTCAAGTTTGCAAGCCTTATTTCCTTTCCTATGACAAGAAAACCAAGGGCTTAATGTGATATGTCAATAAATCCTTGTGCTACCATCCAGCCATTCCTGAAATGCCATGTGGCTCAGATCATTTGACATAGTTATCCACTGTGGAGACGGTTCTTGTTTTGTCTGGCCGTGGGGTTCCTTCCTCCAGTAATTGATATTCCAGATTGAAAGCAGAACTGTGTGTAGTGCCCCCTTCTTTCACGTACCGTTGCCAGCTGCTCAGCGCTTACCAGCTTGACAGCCTCTGGCAATGAGGGAGAACACATCAAGTCTTATTTTAATGTTTCTTAGCAGGAGCCAATGTTTAGTGCAAGGATGTCTTTAAACAAATACGCTACTTGTATGAAAAATGGCAGAGGCAGAAACAGGCACTAATATCACATAATCTGCATAGTCAATATAGGCAAACGCAAGTGTGTTTTCAGCCCTCTAAAAGGGTATCGTAAACATGCAGGGGTTTATGGGATTCAGCTGAAGAATAGCTCCCATAAATTACATGCAGAGCAATTTTTTTGTTTTCAGTCTGAAGTTTATTTCCTTTTATGTTTCGTAATTAAATCAGAGCAAAAGGATTGCATTATGGAGTGTACCAAATAATAGCAGTGATTCCATGGAGGTGGCATAGGAGTCACTTTGTTTTGCTTTGTACGCTGCGTGTGGCTGGGCTGCCAGCCATGCTCCATATCACTGGCCCGGGTTGCCTAGCCAGAAACAGGCAGGAGCTCCTGCCCTCCCCTTACTGCATAGCAGGTCACTCGGGGTCAGCACAGCTTTTAAATCATCTTCCTCAGAGATTTACTGTCCCAGCACGAGGTATCTTCAAGGAACTCCTAGGTGCAAAGCCATGCATGACCATGACTCCTTCTCCGTGCCAGCTGGGGTGTCCCAGCCCTTTGCTTTGCAGCCTGAGGCAAGGCTGGGCAGCTGGGCTCTTGGTGGCTGTAACATCTGGCCGCATCAGGCAGGCACCCGCTGGTGTGCCCATGGCACTTGTTTTCAGCTGCAGTCCTCTGCAGTTTTGAGAAGGTTTTGAAATAGCTAACAAATGTCCTATGTGCTAGGAGAACAATATGTCTTCTGTTACTGTCTATTTATTCACTGAATTCCATCCAGAATAACCCCAAATGACATCATTACCTGAGGAGCTTCTTGCTTCTCTTTATACACCAAGCCTTAAAGAATTTGCTTCATTATCTGAGCTTCTATCAGGTGAACAGATTCCTCTGGCCTTCAGTGGTGCTCCTCTGGCTGCTTGGTTTGAGTTTGGAGGATTTGCCCTCCTAGTGGGAGGAAAAACTTGGTCTTTGGTGCACACTGAATGTCTGAGCCATGCCTATGAACTTTTCAAGGCTAAATTAGCCTGTTCTGTATGGCCGTGATCAAGGTTGGACCTCCACACCTCGGCTTCCATATTAGTTTTCTTGGGAAGAAGCTCATTATTTTCCTAATGAAACTAACATGCTTAGGTGTAAAAACAGGCTATTTGATAGCAAAGTCACAAACAGGATTTTGACTCAGTTGTGTCTCTAGATTGCAAAGGGAACAGTGGCATTGCTATTTCTGCAGTCAGAAAAATCCTGAAGGATGCACAAGAGGTGTGCTGCACCTTCACTTGATACCCCATGTGTGATCCCGGCCTCACTGCTGGAAATAGTCCATGGATAGTGGCAGGAAAAGCAAGTTGCAGGCAGGAGAACTGCTGGGAGCAGCTGAAACACACGGCTTGAAGGCAGGGGCCCCATTGCTGCCTTCAAATACAAATATAATGGGATTTAATGTTGTAAACAGGATGCCAGGCAAGTTGACGAAGGGTCTCTGAAGGTCCTTGTGTTAAGGAGTCTGTGTGGTCTGGGCTTTTCTTCTCAAGGAAACAGTTCATTTGTAAGACAACCCGTGGAGCAGGGAATACTTTCTGACACCTTGTGTCACATTTTTGTCAGGACTCATTTGTAGTACAGCGTTTAAACTGCCCCAAGATGTTTTTTGTCTCTTACAAATCAATTGACAGCTGGAGGAAAGCATAGAGCAGCCACATTGTGTTTTATGTATGCATACAGAAATTCACTTTAAACACGACGTAATTAAGGGGGCAGGTAAGATGCAAGGGAGGTTTCTGGGCTAACATTACACAGAGTTAAGATTGTGGTGATATTTTAATCAACTTGAAATGTGGTGCAGAGCAGCCCAGCTTTGTACCTCCGTGAAACAGATTTGAGCTACAAGCTGGCCTGTGAGCTTGGCTATGCAGCCTTTTCTTATTTTGATATAAACCCTGCAAAATGTATATGCATTTTTTCTTTATTCTGCTCAAGGGTCTGATCTTACCTTAAATTCTGGTAGAACAGAATACTGAAAAGCTTTGAGTGGCAAGTCTTCCTTAAGTTCAAGAATAGCCAGCTATTCCCTGAGCATTGCATCCTCTGAGATTCAGGTCTGTGAGTTTAAGTTGATTATTTGATTCTACTTACTGCTAGCAGTTTCAAAAAAACCCAAGCAAACAGATTTTGGATGTGGTTGATTTGTATTGTATTGCTACTTGAATGAAATTATTATACAGATAACTCTAAACATGGCCACATACTAGACAGGCCTATTAAGAATAAATTTATCTTTTAAATTGTTTTTAGAGAGTGCAAAATGAGGTATATTTATGTCAAAAGAAGGTCAGTAGATGATTTTTTTGAACCTTGTGTAAGCTTTCCCAGGCTGAGGTTAAAATCTATTTTTAGTATTTTTTTTTACAAGAAGGGCAACAAGAAGCTGTGAGAAATGTTTTCTGCAACTGATCTTCATAGTTCATGAACTGAGGGGTTTATTAGGAATTTGGTATGCAGACAAGCGGTGGGGGCCTGGAGGCCTGGGCAGTGGACTTGGCCATTTGCCATTCTGGCATGCACCGCACGTAGCTGATCATTTACATCAGCTTTGTTACGGGTTTGAATATCTAATATGTATCTTGTTTTGATTATTTGCATAATTCTTCTGGGACATTGCCCTTCTCAGACTGAGTGAATCTTTCAAGTTCAGGCTGAATAAACATACCAAAGGGTTATCAGACAGATACAGTATTTCAGAAAATATTTTGCAGTGCCACTTCACTGTACACTAAACTTGTTACAGGAGATAATCACCAAAGTCTAGGTTTTATTTGTTAATAAATTCAGACACATTAAACTTCTAGTTATTTTTTACTGAACCCTTAATTCGGACCACGTACATTTTTTAAAGATCCCCTATTAGAATTTAGTCCTCAATATACCAGCAAATGCTGAGATATAAATCCATCCTCTTCACTTCTGCTTCCAGCTGCTGTAGGAAGCCTCTTCTTGTCGGTAAAAGAAAAAATACCTATGGTCACTGGATGCCATAAGTCTGAAAATTCAGGGAAGATTTCTTTTTGGCTGAGAGGAGCAGAAATTTAATGGCATCTTAGCAGAAATAAAGCACTAGGTTAGGCACCTTGTGTTTATAAAAGTCAGAGAGTGAAAGCAGTTCCTTTCAAACACTTAATTCCAGGCAGCCTTTTAAACTTCAAAGGGGTAAAAAACCTACACAAAAACAAAACAACCTAAAAAATAAACACATAATAGGGATATGAAAATGTTTGATGGGGTGTTTTTTTCCTTTCCTTGGTGATTTTTGAATTTAACAAAACAGTTAAAAATATTTCTTGGTCCAAGTATCTCAATTATCTGGGTTTGAAACATTCTGCTGGTAATACGTGTTGAGGGCATTATTGTTTTGGTAGCCTGTGTCCCCGGGAATAAATTGGGTATGAGACTGGCTTCTTTTCAATGTTAAAAAACTTGCTTGTTGTTTTTCCTGTCTAAGTTCTGATTTATACTCTTAAGAAACCCCTGGTTTGTAGCTCTGAAGGAAGGTGGCATACCAGCCAAAGCGCTTCTTACAATGTGCCTTTGTGTCCAATATGTTTGTTTCCCCCAGTGGAAATCCTATGGAGAAAGCTCTCCTTTTGTCTTTAAATGAAGTGGATTATTTTGAAAGCTCCAAAAGTGAAAAGATGACATTAAGATGCTGATTTTAGAGAGATAGCAGACGTATCTTCAATATTTTTGCATCATTTTTTGTCTACTAGACAAGATAATGCTCTCTGATAATGTGTATTTTGGGAATGGGCCCATTCAAAAGTGAATGATAACTCTGAATATTACTTATCTATCTTTGTTCAGAGAGTGAAACTGTCTTGATTCATTACCTTGACACAGTGACCTAGGGATAAAAGGAATTTTATTGTCACGCAGAGTCCCTTGAGCCTTGTTTCTTTGCATTGTTCTGTCAAACTGAGACAGCAATAAATTAAGCCTTATTTCTGTAGGAAATTCATGTGAAAAAATCAGATGAAGATTAATATTCCACTTTGGCTGAGAGTCTGTTTTTGCATCCTAGTGTTTGCCTGTGCATATGTATTCTCAGGTGGAAAGAGGCTGCTTGGATACCAAGATGGGCTGGGTTTGCTTTGAAGATGGCTGCAGGATCCTGCCTGGCAGCCCGATTTGGTCCTGTGCTCTGCTCGGCCTTCAGGTTTCTCATGGACAGTCTTCTATCAGGAAAATAGATTATGGGATTCACAGACCATTTCCATAGGTGGTGATATGATTAGGAGAGAAGAGCTGGACCTGCTGAATGCCAACTCAGATATCTCTCACTTTTCAAGTTAGTTTTGCTATCTGTAAAGCTGGTGGTTTATGCAGGTGTTCTCATCTATTACTTGGATATATGGGATAGTCATTCATTTTAATCTTGCAAAGTGAGGCATTGAAAATTTTACTCTGCATGACATTGGGAATTGTTTCAAATTGGTGAGTTTTAAGGTAACTGTTCTCAGCAATCTTCAGTAAAAGACTCTCTAAAAGAGAGTAAGTTCTAAATTATGGAAAATGACAGACCATGAAGTTTCACTGTTTTCAGCTTTGTATTATGACCACGTTACTCCTTGTTTGAGCGAAGTGCCTCCCAAGTTTGTGGTGTGATGGACTTTTCCTGTGTTGAGAAAAGCTGTTACTACCCGATAGGCGCTGCCTCAGGCAAGTATTTCTTTGTCATTTCCTTCCGTGGAAAAGGTAAAACAATACAGAGACCCCTAATTAGCTCCAGGAGCTTTAATTTAGACTTGTCTTTAGTTCCCCAGATCCCCTTACCTAGAGATGATTTTTGCTTACAAACTAGTGAGGTTTTGCAGGGCAATGGCAATTTCCTGGGGTCAAGGGACAAAGAGTAAGGTTTATAATAGGTGATGTGTGGTGGTTAGTGGCAAGTAATTAAAAAGCTTTAATTGCTGTCATTTTTTACTTGGTGGAAAACTGCACTCTATTTTGCTGGTTCAGAAGGTGAAGGGACGTGTTGTGTTGCACAGCCGGGAGTATCCAGTGTTTAAGATGGATTGCTGATTCCATTAAGTTGTTTCTGCCAGCGATGGAGGCGTGCAGGGAATAGTGCAATGTGGTAAAATGTTAAAAGAGCACGGGCCTGGTTTTAGCTGTCTATTTTAATATAATACAAAGTCTCTAATCAGGTTTTAAATTCTGTGGCATTATGGTCTGCATAAACTAGGTATATTGCTTCTGGGAGTTTCTAACCTAAGAAGTCAGAAAGGGATGATGTCGTAAATATTTCTATGCACCTTTTATTACATCAGCAACAAAAACTCTCACTGCCTGCCCCACTACTAATAGAGCTGCCCCTGACCAGACTGTTTCTTGAGGGATACATAAGCATAAGTTACAGAGTATTCACATAAAAAAAAAAAATGTAGAAGAAGCTGCATTTAAACTCTTGGGGTCGTAATTCACAGAAGTGAGTGCTTACCCAGTTATTCCTGTGGCAATCTTAATATTGTTAGAATTATACTTATTGTCTTAATCTGATAGATGTAATCCTTGCTTCCCCATGTGCATGGGTATGTCAGCATCCTCCTGGGGTGAGGACCAAGCTGTGGTAGTTGTCTGATGGTGAGGAGCTGGCTCAGGCACAGTGCGCACCAAAGACCCAACAGCCTGACAGATATAAATGACTGGAGTGAGTTGGGAACTTGCATCTGTTGAGGTGCTGTAACTTCCTTGATACAGTGAAATGAAATCTCCATCTAGTGAATGTGAATGAATGGCCCAAAGGAAAAAATGCAATGCAAAAACTGACATTTTTCTCTGTCTTTTTTTTTTAGATAATTAATTTTTTGAAGCATTTTATTCCCATTTATCACGAGCATGTCTGAGAAACATGCTGCGTGTCATTTGTTTTATCAGGCACAATATACCCGTATATATTTCATAATGTGTGAATTGTGTATAAGTGCAACTCCGGAAAGAATAATTTCAGCAAAGAAGCTTGAGATAGATCAGGGTCTGACAGACGTGCTGTGGGAATGAGGAGAGTTCAATGAGAGATGCCACTGGCACGTTCCCACTACCCTTCATCTCCCCAAGCCATCTTTTCAAATTCCCTTTTCTGTTCCCTTACGCAAAAGGGAAGGTCAGTATTTATCTCAGGACTTAAAACAACAGCTGTCACAGTAGAAGGAAACCTGTCTTTTGAGTGCTGAAAAATTTCAGCAATGTGTACATCTAAAAAGTATTACTGTGAAGATTTACACTTTTGGGGATGCTTCTTTTAGGCACCTTCTATTTCTGGATGTTCAGTTTTGCGCATCACTGATTGCATCTGCTAAAAAGAGCCTGTGCCTCTCCTGACACACAGGCCCAGATTCAGAAGGGTCTGAAGAAGCTGGATTGGGGTTAAAAATCTGATGCTTTGCTGAATCTGGGCCACAGCCGGCATTCAGGAGTGGAAGCTGCAGGAGACTGGAGCTGCCCGTGCCCAAGATGCTTCCCACAGGAATGTGTCACTGCAGTGCTCTCTAGCAGCATGAGCTACCAGCTATTTCTGAGCAACATGCTCAAAAGGCACCCATGATTTAAGCATCTTGGACACTCAGGATAGCTGAATTCTCACCAGTTTACCCCAGATGATGAAGTTCCTGCCCTCACGCTAGCATATGGTGTCCAACCTCCACATTGCTTTTGGCACTAAATTGCAAGAAGGATATTCCTTATGGGCTGATGGATTGATGCTGTCCCCCTGAATGAGGTCTAATCCTGCTGCTTTCCCTAACTGCTATTAGTATTCTGTATCTGCCACAACCTTGTTACAAATTAATTCCTCATGCTGGTCCCCTGGAATAACACTGTTTAATCCCTTTCACAGATAAAGCAATTTTCTTTAATTTAGGAAAAATCTTGTTTGTTATGTGAAAAGAAACCTCACTGCTTTTGCCTCATGACCCCTTACTGAAGCTGAACAGTTTCTTTAGCCTTCATTTATAGAGGATGGTTCTGTGCTACCATTCAGTACATCAGTCTGAGTGACTTGCAATTATCAGAGGCTCAAGGTTATTCTTATTCCAATTTCTGAGTCAGATGGGGAATGACCTTGCCTTGCAACTGACAGAAACAGCGCTGAAGAATCTGTTTGGTATTCTCTCCATCCTCTTCCAAATATTGGTGTTCCTAGAAGCAAAATACATACTGTTTCTGTCCTCTTGATCTAGATCATTCTGGACCTAAATTTTATCTTACAAATTGCTAAAGAACATCAGCAATGGATATTCTACAGCCTATAGTTGTGCTTGAGCTGGCTTTAACATTACAAGAAGTTTTTCCTAAAGTCTAATCTTTAATCTGTTTTGCATATTAATTCTTGGACACGGGAGCAAACAGGTGAAAAGGACCTGCAAACCTGGTTTATGAATCCCAAGCAGGGTGTTTGCTGCTTGCAAACTCCCAGGGCATTGCTGACATGTGCAGCTGTGTGTGGATCAGTGGAGAGCTGTCACCCAAACGGTTGCTCCCTGGCATGTGTTTGTGCTGTTTACTGCAGCATCCTATTCACTGCAGTGTGTGGCATTTGTCACACAGATCCATCCTTTTGTTTTAGTTTGGTTCTATGTCCAATTTGTTAAGGTGATTTTGAATTACATTTACATCCCTGGGTGGTGCCTGCAGCCTCTTAGTGTCACCAGCAGATTCAATATGAACACCACCTCTTCCACCATTGCTATTATTAAAAATACAGGGAGACAGAAGACCAAGGGTGGGCTTACTTTGGCAGCGAACTTTCAATAATTACTCTCCAACTACCACTTTTTATTCAGTTATATCCACTCTTCAGTAAAGTGATAGAATTGGCCTCTGTTGAAGTCTGAATTGAGAATTTCCAAAAGTGATAAAACAGCTCTGCAAGGGTGAGTTCAAATCACAAATGAGCATCATGCGGGCAGCCTGTGTGGGAATCGGCTTTTAAAAATAAGGTAATTTTACTGCCAGGTAGTGAGAAAGAGAGACTAATGTCAATGTTCATTCCTTTCCCAACGTTGGAATTTTCGTATTCCTTCCTCCTTAAGAGCATTTAAGGGAAGCATGGCAGGGGTACCCCAAAGAAGACAAGGTTAGCCATGCTACCACTGAACAGTGGGTTTCACAAATGTTTCTTTGCAGAGAGAGTGCCTTATTCTTTAGAGTATGTGGGGACTCTAAGGGAACTAACAGCCAGTCCATACCATTGCTGTGATTTTAAAACTGTGTTGTCCACTGGATGTGATGTGGAGGGGTCAAAAGCCAGAAGTTGAAGTAGCGGGTTTAAAAATCATTAAATTCAACCATTTCACTTAAAACTATCCATTTCCTTTTCAGTATTTCTTTTAATGTTGTGTTGTGTTAAAAGCTTAAATAAACTTGTGTTACAGTGTGTTGTTGAGAAGCAGGACTTAACTAATGTGCTTCTAGATCTGTAAACCTCTGGAAAGTGTTTATGTGTTTGAAGAGATGGAAATGGATAATGGCGTTTTGGTGTCACTTTGTAGACTTCTTTTTAGTTATGTTACAAGACTTGTGAAGCACCTAGCAACCACATCTTGGATGGGTATAGGTCTTTCTGAAAGTGTATATTGGAAGAAGGTATCTTCATCTTAGGGAAAAGAGTTTCTTTATAAACTCAGAAAACTGTGATTCATTTTCTACCTCTGTTGTGTAGATGAGTTGAATTTGAATTTATGCTAAATCTTTGTGCTTGGGTAGGCTTGACCTGCAGTGTGTGTCCAATGTAGGTGTTCTTCCACACGTTTGCCATCTGCTCTTTTACTTAGATATGCAAACATTTTGCACACTCAGCAGCTGTACAGCCCCAAGTTGTATGTAATCAGACAGCAGTCTTCTGTTTAAAAAGCTTGGTAGTTCTTTGGAGGTTTTGGCAGCATGAATTAAAGTCGCTATTCAGGAAAGTAGTGATTTCATGTTAGATGCTTGCTCTTGCCCTCAGGTCAGATCTGTGACAGTCAAAGGCTAGGCACACCTTAAATCTTAACGACGTGCATGTTAGTGCTCAGAGTGTTTTTGCTTACCCTTAGCTCTTCCTTTGTTGAGGTGATTAAAATATGCCTGTTGCTGTCTGGATGTGCCGCATGCTTCATTAACAGTGATTTATTTTGGAGTTTAACAGAATTGGCACCGTGCAGAGCACCATTGTGCAGCAGAAAAATTCACGTGAGATGATTGCTAAGGCTTGCTTCTTGCTACTGCAACAATACTTAGGGGTCTTGGGCATATTTTATGATTTTCCTTCAGAATAGTCACAAAACTGTGAATTGATATTGTGCAAATTAGATCTACATAAGTATTTGAGTTCAGAATCTGTCTGTATACTTAGCCGTAGGTTTTTCATTTCCATTTTGGTTTGGGTTTTTTTTTGCAAGTGCTAATCATTAAGCATCCAAGTGAAATTACTGACAAAGAGCCGTGCTTGCTAACTCCACACAACTCACCACAAATATTTCTACTGCATGCATCTTTTCTTTTTCTCCTTGTACCTGACTGCAGTCAGAGCTCTTGGAGTCAACTTTTCTCATCAGAATCCAATTACAAACAAAGGTGCCTTTCAAAAGGGTTTTCAATGGCTGCATTGCCAAAACTAAAGTTAAAAGACATCTGCCCATGTGTGTTGGCACTAGGATTTCTAATGGGATGCACTTCCAAACTGAAGCACAGCTATCTCATTTTCATCTTCAAAAAAATAGCTTGTGTAGTGCTGAAACTGTATATGTTTCCTTCTGGAAATAAAATATTAAACTTTGCAAGTTTTCATGCCTGTTATATTTTCCTTCAGAAGCAGTGCAAGCTCCCCTGGGATTTTATAGTCAGAAAACATTTAGAAATGGGAAGGATCTTTTCAATTATGTATCTTTTGCTCATGCACAAATGTTGCCTTTCCTAGAGTTGTTGCCATAAAAAGTCAATGTGTTTCAACAGTTTTTACACAGCTCTGAACAATGGGCCTGCTGATATGAATAGCAGCAATGTTTACAGGAAAACATTGTGAAGATTGGACTCATTCACATGTGAAATAGGGAACTATTATGAGGAATGAAAATGCAGCCGTATCTTGAACACGACCATATTTTAACCTTAGGAAAATATTTTTAATGGTAATCATTTAATTTACTTTTCACTACTCTTTATGCTAAGACAGGCATCGTTTCTCTTTGGGAAACCTGTAACAGATGTATCAGTAAAAGTCAGGGTGCAGGCTGGTATGTTGTTATGCAGGGCCAGGGCTCAGCTGGCAGCTGTGTCTCCAGGTACCTATTTTCAGTGCTGCTTCTGGAAGGGCTGTTTCAGAGCACCAGGAGGATGGTGGTTCTGAAGCTTTGCTATTAATCCAGCAATAGCAATTCTAGGCATGATGACAGAATGTGGTACTCTTCCATATATTTAGAAAATACTTGATAGAGACTCTTCTAGGAAATATATTCTGAGGTAATTACTACAGGGTATATACTTTGGCTATATAAGTACATGGAGTTGCCATTATCATCAACGGAAGTGCCAGCAGGAGTCTAAGTGCCATTACTAAGTTTGTTACTGCCGGAAGTGACTGTTCCCATTCAGCTATCTGAGAAGTTTTCTTTGAAGCACATGCATGACTTTCTGCTGTCTCCTGGTTCTCTGGAGCAAGTTTTGAACAACTAAATTATAGAGAAGACTTTCAGTCTTTTCACTGGACTTAATTAAATATGCTGAGTACTAAATATGTATATTTTTAGCAAAGCTTTTATTTTTGGCTGAAAGTAAGACCCAGGGATTGTGTCAAAGCCTCTTGGGAGGAAAGAAAGAGCCTGCTGTTTTTAATGCTCTTATGAACTAAAAACTAATTTACATTAGTAATTTTGAAATGTTTTGTATTAGTGTTAAAAATGCTTAGAGAAGCATGAGTTACTAAGTAGAAAAAAAAAATGTTTGCAAGAGCCACAGAGTAGCTGAAATTTTTCCCAAAGGGGTGGTGAGTCAGGAAAAGCTCTGGTAAGAGGGAGAGTTTGCAATGGGGAGGAGCAATAAGTTGAAGACTATCCAAGAATTTTCTTGCATTTATGGAAAACAAGGGAATAAAATACCAAAACAGCAATCTGTGTTTAAAGAGAGTAGCAGAGATGTGATGCAAACGGCCTTGGGTCCTTCAAACAAGACATCCATCTCCATGGTCCTCCATGAAGCCTTGTCTCATCTCTACCAGATCTCCAAAAGCACCATCCTCAAAGCCTGTGGAATAAATGGAGGCATTTTGTTTGACTTTGGTCAGATCTGGGGATATATATTTCTAGGGTTTTTAAAGAAAAGGCAGATGCAATACTTCCTTGCCAGTGCCGCTGCTTACAGACAGCTGAGAAGCTGAGTGCTGCTGTTATTAATCCACGTAGCAGAAGTGATTTTGGTCAGCCCTTCCACACACTGGCAGCTTAAAGATGGGTCTGTGGGGGCTCTAGATAGGTTCCTGGCAGTAGGTTAAGTTGGTAAGTGCTATAGCTCTTGTGTTTTTAATTAGGTATCAAAGGCTGTAAGTGATTGTTCTGTTTCAGTCCCACGTAGCTTATTGCAGAGAGTGAGGAGAATAATCGTAAAGCATGGCATTGCAGTGTAATGAAGAGAAGCCTCATAAGTGACACGATGAGCTTATTGATGGGAATAATACGTGCGAAAACGAGAACATGAAAGAATTTCAGCAGCTGCAGGTGAATACAAGATTGAGCTCCAGTCTCACTTAAACTAGAGTAAAACCAAGAATGACTTGCCTTCGGTAGAAATCTCCTGTATAGGTGCAGCTATAATCAATATTTGGGATATATATTATTCCAATAATATTTGGAATATATATTATTTGGTTATAACCAAAATTTGGGATTTGGTACTTAGAGGAAAAATAGTATATGTCCATGCATGAAGACCACATAGAGTAAAAAAAAAAAAATCACCCTCCACTAAGCCCCATCCAGCCTGGCTTTGAACACTTCCAGGGGTGGGGCATATATAAATATGTTTCTTGAGTTCACTGTAAACACAAAGAGTAAGTGCTTAACTGTGTCAATCAATATAAAGGTCTATGATGACGTTTTCCTTCAAAAATTAATAATTAATACTGTAATCATTCACTTAAGTTGTTATTAGTTTTCATTGATTAGTCCTTCCTGCCAACCCCCAGCAAGCCTAATCAGCCTGTGTGAGAGTAGGTGAATGCATTCAATTAATCTCTACCCTCTTCAAAGTTGGATCTTTAGATCAGAGGATAAAGATTCTTAGTCTCCTCACTGCATCGAACCTGACTTTATTAGAAGAATCTTATCAATTTTAACTCACAAAAACAAGCGGAGACCTCTCATGATACCCCTTCAAATGCTATTAGTCATGCAGTTTGTCTTATAAGCATGAGGGCCCCTTAACTTCCAGCCTTCAGTGAAATGAATAAATTATAAGAATGTGTGTCTGACTTGATTTATTTATTTTTAATATTTAAATGCCTGCTCTGGAAAAGGTTCCTTTCATAAAAGGAGGCATTTTTTTCCCTTCTTGGGTTGCACTGGGGGAAGGAGGAGCGTGCTTTGCAGTGATAAGCTGAGAAAGTCTTCGAATTGCCTGTTCGCAGATTTGAACTATTTACAAGTTATAGTAGAGTGCAAGGAAAAGATCAGGCTTTACCTGGAGATGCTTCAAGGGGTTTATTTAAAGGATTTTAAGAGCAATGAAAATGGCAGTGAAATGGGAAAAGCATCCCACTCTCCTGAGCAGCATCATAGAAAGTGTCACCTTGCAGAGACAGTATCCTTCACATACCAGGTGATGTTTGTAAATGAGAGTAATTCTTGTACCTTTTAACTGTGATCTGGAGTTCACTAATTACGCTTCAGATTACCCCAGGGAGACAATGAGCCAAGCTACTCATGAATAACCTGAGACAGAGAAGAAAGCTCACAACATCTGAGCAGAAGGTGGTGCAGATATGGGGTTACAATTCATAATCCTCATCTGGTACCCAGGATCCTTAGATGGTCACAAATCATGCTGCAGAATGATTTTAAATGAAATGTTTAAAAGTGTTTGTTGGTCTTCAGATGCAATTTTCTTGTAAAGAAAAAAAACATCAACAAATAGAAGGAGCAGCAATCCTCAATCTCCTTGTAATCTTTTTTCTTTTACAGATTAAAAATCGCCTAAAATTTCCAAGGAGCCCTGTTCTGTCCTGTAGTTACTGGACTCAGCTCCTCTGATCCTGGAAGCTGAAGATGAGGTTGCTACGGGAGCTGCTAGTGCTGCAGTCATTCATGGTGTGCCTTGCAGGTAAATTGTCTTAAAGCTTTATTTCACATTACTGTAAAAGTGCATTGCGTTTTATATACCAATGATAAAATGTCAAAATAAGTCCCTGCTTCATGACCAGCATCACAGAGAGCTTCTGAACTGATCAACCTGATGCTTTTAACAAGCTCTTTTTAGTGCTGATCATCATCACTGCAGCAAAGTGCAATGTTTCAAAGGTCTGCTCTACCCATTTCCAGTTCAAAGTTGCTGTTTGATGAAAGTTGTTTTCCCTTGCTCTGTGTTAAGTGTTTCAATGCTCAATTAAACCTACGTGGAGTGTAGCTTTAAATCCCATTAAAACGGTGTTATGTTACAGCTAAGACCTCGCTCCATTTAGCAAATAATTAGAATAACATATTTGAGCGATATAACCATCTTCTGTAAATACCCTTCTTTAGCCTTTTGTTCCCTGAGAGTTACAGAGTTTTGAGCATTCCTGGCAAAATGAAACTTCTGAGGAATGTGACTTTATCCTGAAGCTGTGTTCTTGAACACATTTCAGATTTGCAGTGGGTCAGCAAAGTTTGCACCAAAGCCGTGCTGACCTTCTCACGTGCAAGGAGCTGCTTGTAGATGGCTGCTCAGTGAGCTGGAGGAGCCAGGCTCATTTCACTCCATTCGTGCCTCTGTGGCAGATGCTGCAATCGAGTCTGTCGAGTCTATTCTGAGTCTCTGCTATTCAGCTATCATTGATTTCCTCCTTGAATTAGCATCATTATTCTTTATCATGTATTTTGTTCAAGGGGGGGGTGTTACGTTTTAATTAACGTTTATGTCACCTTGGTGTTCATCTGGATTGCTCTAATTTACCTGCTGGTTGGTGCTCAGAATGTTTTACTGCTTGATTTAGTAACTTGTGCTTTCCTCCCTTTTATATGTGCCCGTTGTCAAGGCACTTCTTCAGCTTTCTAGGTAGTAGCAAACTACTTATAATAGTGTTTACTTTATTCTGCTTAGCTCTACTGAACACAAAACTGCTTTTATTCCGGTACTTATGGGTACCTATTTTTGAAATTTGGTTCCAAGTCTTTCTAAATGTGCTATGACAGTTTCTGAGCTGCCAGGAAATTGGATGCAGAGAGATTCTGCAATGCAGTGCCACACGTGTTTCAGGAACTGCAAGCCTAGAGAAGTTAGGCTGTGGGAATACAGAAAGCATGATCCTTTCTTTTCAGCAAATAAACAAAGTAGTGGGAAAACAAAAGCATGCGAAATAGGTTTTTACTGTAATTTCTACTCTTAAAATATTTCTTGCAAAATGTCGAGGGTCAGCAAAACAAAGTTTCAGGATAATGTGCTTGGGGGAGTTTGTCCTTATCTTTTGTATCTGATTTTAGAAAAATGCATCTCAAGCACTGGCTTTCCCCACACTATTCAGCCACACCATTTTTTCTCATCTTTGCAGTGAACTGAATACCTTCAGGGCATGGCATCAGTTTATCTGTCCTGCTGAGGGAGATTTATGGGGAGAGGAATGCCAAAAGTTTTGTGCAAGATTTATATTCAGTGATGAGTGAGGGAATGGTTTCATTCTGCTGTTCGTTTCATAGTTGCTATTTAGCAGCTGCACACAAAAGGCACAAAGCTGTAAAACAGACGTTGATAGACAAACCTTCATCCCTTCTCAATTTTTTGTGTTTCTCTATTCTAGTCTTTTTTTTTAACCTAGTTTCAGGAGGCTTGCTTGCCCCTCCTGGTGAGTATGCTGCTCTTGGAGAACCTTAGGTGTTGATCCCAAGGGAAAAGCTCAAAGGAGACTGGTAACTTCCTGAGACATGCAGCAGAGAGACACAGGAGAGCCTGAGGCTGCCCGTTTCTCCTGCTACCCTGCACGGTGGCTCTGCCTAAAGGCTACCCAGGACAGAGGAAAACTGTCCCTCTGTCTGCAATAGTCATTGCTCTTCTGTGACGAAATTCTTAAATTCTAAGTTAAAAAGAAAGTTAGGAAGCAATATTTTATTTTCATGTTGATCAAACCATTGATCTGTCCTTGAGAAGGAAGATTAATGATTGAATTATACAAAGAAACAAAGAAAAAGGTAAAAATAGTATGCAGAAAAAATATGTAACAGCTCTCCATAGTGCCTTGTGGACTCTCAAGGGACTACTAAACTGCATTGAGTTACATGTGAAAATAAGCTTAAACCTGAAAATAGAGTACTTGTATTTAGTTCTTCTAACCAGTGTCAGACACATAGCCCAGATATCACTCTCGTTTGTGTCACTGCTGCAAAGAGCACAGCTGGTGGAGGATGAGCTTTTTGTGTGTTGCCCTGTCAAAACTCCCCGTGGAGACAAGGAGCCATGGTGCCCCTTCAGGGACAGCCGGTGGGCTCCAGCTACTGCCAGTCCCAGCAGCTACTTGGACTGGTTTTCCTGTGTGTCCTTCCTAAATAAACATCTGTTCACTAGAAATTGCATGAAAACTTCCAAACTCATATCATTCAAGCCATTAAACGGCTGTCAAACCAAAAACAGTTAGAGTATCCAAATGAGTCGTTAAGCGTACCAGTTATCCACCCCTGCCAGCATAGCAGGAAAGGGAAGACGTGCCAGAGCTGCTCACAGTCCGCATGGGATATTGCTATTGATTTTATGTGCTGGGTGTTCAGATATTACAGTTCTTCACAGCAGGATAAACCACTTGGATAGAAAGCTAGATCAATCCCAGGATGTACTTAAACGAGCTACATAGAGGTGCAAATCTACTAATAATTTCGGGAGCTATCCAGCCTCCCTCAAAAGGCAGCAGCCCTGCTAAAGGTCTTCCTGAGTTTACCACTCCCTTTCAATCCATCACCCAACCTGGGATCATATTTCTCAGACTACTTTTCTTGCTGGTTGTTTTGAGGTCATGCTGATAAAAGCTAATGATGCTTTCTTTGGACTCGATTGTTGATGTATATCAATTCAGGGGTTCTGATTATATTTTCAGGGGTCTTTTCTTCAGGTGTCAGCTCTAGGAAGCAGTAACTGCAAATTATTCCTTTGGTGCCAAATAACTCTGATTTGTTAGGGCTGTCAGATTCCTTAAATAGCAGTTGTGGTGGTGATAATTTTAAGTTTTGGAGAGTAAGATGAGAGGCAGAATAGGCTGTGAAAAATAACACATAGCTCTGAAGTCGTGACTTTGTTAACAAATGCTTTCTCTTGGGCAATCCCACATACCAGTCATATACCCTGAAATGAATTTGTGTACACCCTGGGAGCAGTGACATGAAAGCAAAAGACATTGCACAGTTTGAGCAAAACAGCTTGAGTTAATGAAGATGGGACGTAGTCCGTATGCCTGTAGTGTGCTGGACAGGAATGAAAGGAAATTTTCTGTGGTTTTGTGACTCTTACGCAATTCTTTGCCTCATTAACTTCCTGTAGCAGTGAGTTTCACTGTTGAAGTCATATCTGCATGTTAATGAGCTGCAGTTGCATAGATGGTTAGGTGTCTGAATGTGCATATGCATATTTTATTAGGTAATTTAACCCATGAAGATCCATTCACATTTTGACAGAAAACAAAAAAAGAACTTAATAGCTTTTGAGAAGTGTCTATTCTCTGCTGTGCTGTGCATGGGATCAAAGTCTGGCTTGCTCTTCTGCCTCTGATCTTAATATCAGCTTTTTCCTGGATGTTTTGGTTTCTGGCCTTCTGCTTATTCTTGCCATTTAAAAAGAAAGATCTGTTCTCACAACAAACATACCAGCCAGGAAGACTGGCCCTCCTTTTTTCTTAGCAAACACCACAGAAACACAACAGCTTCAATAAAAAAAATCGTCTTGTAGCTCTATAATGATGCTGCTGTTTCAACAAGTTGGTTTGTCAAAGGGAAAGTGCTATTGCAGCTGTATCTGTTCAGCACTCCTGGAGCAGTGACTGAAGTAGCTCCAAGGACGCACACACTGAAATACAGAATCTAGTGTTTGTTTTATCCTGATTTGAATGAATAAGGAAACACTGTTCGTTCTCTCTGATAAATTGGTGTCTTCATGAACCCCCCAGCTGTGTAAGCATTTGTTTTGCAGCAAATCAAATGGGATGCACAAAGATTGCTGGTGATTTTTAGTGGAACATTGAAGGTGATCCTGAAAGTTAGAAATACCTGTGCTGCTCCCCCAGAGTGGTTTGTATAAGTCACTGCAATTTCTGTACACTTCTACACTCCATTACGTTTCACAATTGCCCAGGTATCTGGAATTAGATACTAGCCATGTTGCCTCTCACATCTGAAAAGGCGAGATGAATGAATATGGAAAAAAACTACATGCGAGAAGTCTATACATCATTTCAGCCATCGGAGCAGGGGTTAGAGTGGTGTTTATTAATGGGCTTTTTGCTGGCTGTCAATACAGGGCTGGCTGTTACTGGTGTCATGATATCCCAGCAACACCCGCACTTAATTATTCAAATCCAAGGACAGCGTCATATTTTCCAATATCAAATTTTATCATATTTTTTATTAAGATGGAACAAAAGCATTGTTTCACCTTTTATCTGCTGAAAAATGACATTTTCTAACCTGGAAATATGCATACGATAGCAGAAGTCAGGGGAAAAAAGAAGTTCCTCTAGAACTTATTTGCAGTGTGTTGGGTTGAGTGTGTTGGGGGGGGGGGGGTGTAGGACGGGTTTCTTTTTTCTTTCCAAACCTGTTTTTCACAAGAAAGCATTCTTATAAATGCCTGTCCAGGCATTCTTTGTTTTTTTGTCACATGCTGATACAGCATAACCATTACCTCAGCAGTGGTTCAGTCCAAAATATTCAGAACATGGCTATGTAATTCATGGGGAATAAAATCCAATATATAGTCAAGTGTTTTCCGCTGTTAGACAAAAATAGCCATAATATTTATCGGTACATTACAGTGAAATTAGACGTCCAACTCTGATAAAAATTGAAACTCAAAATTCATACAAAGATGAATATTCACAGGCCTATTTGAGTTTGTGCTTCTACCCAAGCAGATGCAGGTTAGATGCAACAGAAATTCTGCTAATTTCATGGCTGAATATAAATAGTTAAACCAAGAAGTACTGTCACATGTATTAAATGACGATGCAGCAGTTCAAGTTGGTCAGTTTTTTCTGGTGCTGTGTAGTTCCCATGGCTGGTGCTTTAATGTGATTGAGTAGCTGGAAAATGATTAATCTGTTGCAGTTGCATAATTATTAATTTATATTTTGGTCAGTTCTGCAGCACTCTGCATTTCTGTGCCTGACTGCCTAATTAATGTTTGCATAGCACTTGGAAGAGATAAAGCACAGAATGACACCTATTAATATAATCACTTCAAAAACACGACCCAGCCCTTGGCTTCGCAGCACTGGGTGAGCTGTCATTGGAGCTCACTGGAGGTGGCTTTGCAGTTGAGTTCTGGCTTGACCTTAATACTTTTGAGTTTAGGCTGGAGAGACCTGAGTGAGGGAACTTTTGTTCACGGTGCCTCCCCAGGGGGCTGAAAGAGTTTTGTACCTTTCCTTGGAGCTCGAGTTATGCTTCATCTATTAAAATTATTCTATCTACAGAGGGTTTCAGGCATTTGTTAAAACTGCAGAGGGCCTTAGGATCCATTTGTGTGAAACAACTGATTCTGTGCAGGGTTTTGCTTGTAACATCTTCATGTCACACTTCTACACTTCTAATGTTAAACTCCCTAAGACTGACCATTGGTTAGACTCTAGTGTCAACTCCAACTGTGTCCCAAGCAACACTGCCACGTTTTGAATATGGTTAAACTCATCTCTGTTAAATGTCCTTCTGCCGTGCCAAGGGATGATTCTGCTACAGCTGATAGATGTGTATTTAAAAGGACATGCTATTACAAAAGTAAAGGCTTTTGAGGTCAGGACAATTGTAAGTGGTGAAGCGAAGGCAAATTTCCAGTTTGCTGTGGATAATGGTTGGCAGTGTCAGATGCTGAGACATGCTGTGGAAGTAATGCAGGAGCTGGCAGAGGTTTGTTCCCTTCCTCAGCACTTGTGCTGGAGTCCTCCTATGGAAAGTCCTTGCCTTGTACTTTTTGTGGCTGATTAGAGCTTAAGTGTCTTGAACTCTCGCCAGAGAGCATTCCCCTAATGTCAAGGAAAAGCTATGCAGACTTTGTACAGTTAAAATTCTTGTTTCCATTTGCAACGGGAAGTCAAAGATGTGGGGTCCTCAGCACCTCTATGTGTATCTGTGCTTGTCTCCTCTGCCAAGCCTATCCAAATTGGCTGTTGCAATGAAAACCCTGCTTAGAAACTTCATCTGGCTGTTCTCTTCTGCAATGCTAGTCTGCTGTATTTCCTGGGCAAACCTAAACTGTCTCTAAGGAGGGACAAAGTTTCTTTAATATGTAGAAACATGTAAACAGAATTAAAGGTGCTATTGAGGTATTGGTGGTGGTGATGGGTGAGAATAGTAATAACTAATATTAATATGGTGCTATGTATTATAGTAAAAAGGTTTGAAGCCAGAGGATATGTAATTCTAGTCTGAAGCCACTGAAGCTGGAGATTAAAAGACAATGGTTAAAACTAGGGAAACAAAGAGTGAGAAGGGAAGAAGCTTCAGAGGGGAAGAACTGTTTGAGTGAAGAGGGCAGAGGGAAGTAGCAAAAATTCATTTAAACTGCATGCAGAAACCTTTAGCTGCCAATTTGGGATTCTACCGTATCACTCAGCTGTACACAATTGCAAAAGAGAGCTAAAAAAAAAAAGTATGTGATTATGTGTAATTTATGCTTATTTAGGGATTACATGGCAAGTTTTTCTGTGATTACAAAGGGTTTTACTCAGCTTCACAAGAGGTCTGTGCCCATTTTACATTCCTGATCTGTCAGCAGTGAAGCTCTTGTTAGATGTGACCTGACTCTGATTTAGGCCGTAATTTCCCAAATTACAAATTTAGAGACCATATCAGTGCAATTTTCTCATTTATCCTTTACATGCAGATGATTAGGTATATTATGTTTTTCTCTGTTTAACTCACAAGTCCATCTGGGCAAGTTTAATTACATCTTTCTCAAAAGTTATGGAGGTAAGATGATGCACTTTAAATAAAACAGAGGCTATACAGACATTTTTATAAGCAGATGTTCCAACTATCTGGCTGGTTATTGATCCTCTGTGCATTTTATATGGTGCCTCTTTTCAATTTTGCTTGGTTGCATTTGAATTAGTATGTAAGCATTGAAATTAAGTCTCGTTTAGGGAGTTACAAGATTACCTACTTTTCCAAGCATCTATCAAATTGTGGAGAATATGGACCCAAAATACTTCTTTATTGCCAATAAAAATGAAGTTTTATGGTAAAATTTGAGGTGATCAGTTTGTTGCTTTATAGGTAAAATATGTATGACTCTTAGAAAATCTAAATATTATTGGAAAGGGACCTCATTTTGTGATGCTTGTGTGGTCAATGAGAAGAAAAGGTAAGAGATGCTGTGTGATGCAAAACCTGCCAGCTCAGGCACTAGGGCTTGTTGCCTGCTCTGTCTCTGGGGTTTTAGAAAACCGTGTCTTTGCGTGGTCTGAGAGCTGCAGTGCTGGCCTGGAGTGTGTACCTAGAAATAACAATAGGTGTATTAACTGCATGCAAGACACTGTTCTCCCACCCTTGAGATTGAAGTCTGGAGCTTATGTTTACTGTTGCTTGCTTCAATTGCTGGGGAAAGTCTAGTATAACTAGTGGGAAATGCCTCTGTGTAAATATTTCACCCCCTGACACCATCCTGCTAAGGTACAGAACTTCTTTCCCTTTTCTTCACACTTTCACAGGTATTTTCATCATTTAGAGCCCTTGGGGGAACCATTATTTTCCTTTCAGACTTGGTTTTGCCTTCTGCCCTTACCTCATGCAGCAGAGCATTAACTGACTGAAAATGGTATTGGCAGCAATCATTATTGTTTGGATAAAGGTCTTTCAGTTAAGCAGCAATTAAGGGTGATCATCCAAAGGGAATGAAAGGTGAAAGGGTCAATTCACCTTTGATAATTATAGTACTATAAATGTGGGCAATAACAGAATTACCCTCTACTGACAGCTGAATGTGTAAATAGGCTGGCAGAGCATTGCTGGCTGATGTTATCTGTAGCAGAAAGTGAGGCTCTTCACTGTGTCTGCATAATTTTGTAGGGTCTTCCATAGAAATGCATGTTGCCTTCTGCATCTAGGCACTGGTGGTCACAAGTGCTCCAGCTCTTACAGGATTTGGGCCATTGAATAGAACAGATGCTGATGCATTCTTGCATATTTGTGCTCTGAATCAGTCTATAGCAAGTAAGCAGGCTGCTCGCAGTAAATACCGCTTTTAATGAATAGAGCACAGAATGCTATAGTGCAGCTCGTTCATCTGAACGTTGTTTAATGCTGGTTTATTGAAGTGTTTGTCAAATGCTGTGACAGTCTGTGCTCTGAAATTAAGGCTATACTCACAACAGGCTGCACTGACTCATTGCAAGTTTTGGGAAAGTTTTCCTGCGTATTATGATGAAAAGCAAAACTTGCACATTATCGCCTCAGTGCTTCAATTTGTTTGTCCTTATGTATTTGAATTCTGTATTTTGCAATTAAATATATGTATTTAGCTTCATAAATCGAGCTAAGAGACGATTGTTTAATAGTCTATATCATATTAATTAGGCTGTGAAGCAAGTCATGCATTACAACCATTTATAATTTATAAGAAGTTGCTAATCAATGAGTCAGTCAACTATTAACCAGCCAGCAGTCAGCATCTTCAGCTGAAGTTGGTGACTTTAAACTTCATTAAATTTTCCAGGTATTAGTGAAAAGTGTGAAAAATATATCTGTCTTAATTTATTGGTGTGTCTTAATTTTACCTTTCTGAGTTTAAATGTATGAAGATTGCATCTGTTTTAAGGGAAATTGTAATTTATAAAACATCCTGTGTCTTTTCAGCTATATTGCATAGCTGAAAAGAAGTAGTGCATCTGAGAGTGTTGTTTGAACTCTGTACAGTGTGTGTTGAGTACAGTGTGAATTTGGATGGCTTCCTCTTTGTGTCTGAAATACCTGCTATACCATTTTTTAAATCGTACCTTCTCATCCTTCATGGCTGCAAAATAGATCCCTGACAAAGTTCAGAGTGTTATTGTTGGGTTTACTTGTGAAAAGCAGATAATATAATGGGTGTTCAGTGAGACTTGGAAGAATAAATTATTTCTGCCCCTGAGAGCTTACTGTCTGAGTAAACAGACAACATTACATGCTCACTGAGAGCCAGCTCAAGCTTTATTCCTCCTTCCATTTTTCATATGCTCCACGTGAATTAGTATTTTGTGTGAGCTTTTTGAGAAGTCGGAAGAGGGACTTGAAAGAAGGCAGGTTGGTGGTTGGGGTTTTCCGGGGTATGGAAGCAGCTGGAGTAATGCATGAGATACAGCAAGATAAAAAGGGACTGAAGGCAGCTGGATGAATGTGTGGAATGAAGACGAGAATAATTCGCTTCCTCATCTACTTACAAATAGTTTCTAAATTCTTGGTCAAGTAACCTGAAACAGGTTGGTTTTTATCATGTCCCTTAAAAGGGGAATTATATATGAAACAAATAATGACATCATTTTATTTTTGAGCTTTACTGCTAAAGTCCAGGTTGTGGTGATTTGGCAATAAATTGAAGAATCATGTTGGTTTACCTTGCACATTTGTCATGATTTTGTGATCCCCTTGAATGTGTAACACAGATCCAGTGCCCATAGTGCACTGTTGATCTCTGACCTTTCTGGTTGAGGGCCAAGTACACTGTGACCATACTCAGAGAAAGTAGATACAGGCAACTCTGAAACTGCAAACATTGCTGAAAGGGATGATACTTAGTGCCAATTCAAGAAAAAAAAAAAGTAGGAAGAAAGGCTAAAGGAGAAATAAGCTTTGTTCTTCTGGCTTTCATCCTTAAGGAAGTATCTTTGAAAGAGGCAGAGGTGTGAGGACAGAGCACAGGCTGAGGGGTGGTACATCTGCAGTGTAGAAATGATGGTTAACATGACAAATGTGAAAGAGCAATTGAAAGAGGCTCCAAAAACACCTGTTGTGGACATCAAATCTGGGAGAGTTGGTGGTGGGGAGGGCTTGATAGGGTCTTGAAGGAGAGCCTGAGGGTCCATCTATAACCAGGGCACCTGGGTGAGAGCGAGATGGAAGAGGCTTTTGCCATTGCGTGTGTTTGCAGGTGTTGGCTTTCTTTAGTCCCTCTGGGTTAGGAGCATTAACATACTTGAGAGAGAAAACAAGTCTAAAAGGCAGCACAGCACATAATCAAACTGTTATTGAACAATGTATTCCTCGACTGGAATAAAAATGCTCTCTGTAGCAATATAAAAATGATGCGTCTTCCGAGTCAGGAAGCCCAGCTGCAATTCTCAAGTCAAGTGGCCAAGAACGGTTATCAGTGATGGCTACATCTCTGGTTTTATAAATTGGAAAAAATGCAGATTCTCATCTTTTTTCATATGTGGTATTGAGTAGTGGCGCTGGGCTCCTCGGGATGCGCTGGCATCCCCACTCTTTCCAGGGAGAGCAGACAGGCCCTGGGTCCTTATTAATCTGTTCTCTGCAATGTTAGCTACTAATTTCAAAATACCATAACTAATTTCCAGCATATGTAAGGTGTGTCTTTTTAGTTCAGGATCTAAAGAGCATGGTGCACATTATAAAACCTGTGTCCTCTTTTTTTCTTGATGAAAAGTAGAGGTTCTCCGTGTATTTTCTCAGCTGTTGTAATAGCCTCACGATATCACTCTTCAGACAAGTAATTAGAAAATAGTCTGCATAGAAGTTTCCAAAATGTATTAATACTGACTTTGCTTCATCAAGTTTAACAGCCCTATTTCTTGATCTGTTGCAGTTCATTTCTGCATGAAATTCCATGTGTACTTTATTCCTGGGTTTTGTTAGTACATTCATGTACTTAGGATAGAATATAGAAGTTACTCCCTAATGAAAGGCAAAGGAGCGTCATGCCATCAGTTACCATGAGGAGAGAGAACCTAATGCTTTCCCATGTAAGTTATGTGGATCCTGGATGTAAGCCAGGCATTCATTTTGTTAAAATGGGGTTTGATAATTGAAACTAATTTAACACTGACCCCATTAAGTTGCATTTTATTGCTCATTTAATATGCCTGTCTTACAAGCTCCCAAAACTAGGAAGCAGCTTTGCAGTGTGAGTTTATAATTTGTCAAAGCTCCAGCCATAGAGGTAAATGTTGAGTTTCCTCGGTGGGATCAGCACCAACATGTGCAACAGATGTTTTGCCTGTGTTAGGTCAATGTGGTATCTTTGTGCAGAGTTGTGTATCAGCGAGCACGGGGGATCAGCTGATGTGAGTGGGTTAAACTGAACAGCTTGAGTTTGTGCGAATTTGCTGTGGCAAGACACTGCTTCATCTGGCAAGCAGCCTGGTGGACGACCCCATATCACTCCCCGTAGCCCAGCAGAGCCCTCCCCACCACTCCCAGAAGGGTCCTGCAGCCCTTGGACTGCTTGAGAAAGGGAAGGTTTGTCAAACCTGATAAATAACCCCGGTCCTCCAATAGTGCAAGTCATTTTATTGACTTCTGTCAAAGAATTCCAATTTGAATCAGCCAGGAGCTGGTTTATTGTGTTTTAATGACACAGTATTTCCATGTTCTGGTATCCTGCTTCTGGCTTCCCATTTTACCGTTCTTCTGTGTGATTTCTGTATTTCTGCACTATCTAAATATTTTCTGCAGCTTATGAATTGCTAAATAACCCATTAACGGTTATCACGCTTTTTGGTGCTAATTGCAGTGCAGCACTAGGTGATGGTTACTCAAACAAAGTTGTATTTATCAAAACATCAGTGAGCAAAAAAAAAGGTCAAAAAGACAAGAAAATAGAGATGTGCAAACAACCATGATGGATGTTTGTTTACAAACATGTTCTCTTCTGCAACTCTGGCTGCAGGAGCAGTGTGTGAATTATGAATTACTGGAGCTTTACTCTTGTGGAATGGCAGCAAGAGTGTGCCTAGGTTACATCATGGGGCCTGGGGATAGGGAGTGAAAGGCAGTGAGATGTGAATCAGTGTGCAAGGGGGAATGCTGCAAACCTGACCAAAGTTACTTAAAAGATACAGCTAATACTACTACACATATGCAGTACAAACTAGATGAGAATGTGTAGAACTGCTTAAAATTATATGCATACCTGAAAAGCATTAAAAGGGGCAATCTGTGTTGAGTTTTAGCTGCTACTCCGTAATCCAGACCACGTTTAAAGCACATGGCTAATGTCCCTTTCTTTAAATGCACGTGCATGCAAATTGAATATAAAGCACAGGAAATGTGTATAAGGCAAAGCATACAATTCTGTCGCTCATCCTGAAATAGCAATGTTTCACAGGCATTACATTAAAATTAAAAATTAAAATTGAAAATTAAAACACTGCAAGGTGCAGGAAAAGGGACATTGGGGGTTGTATTGATGAAGGATTTAGAGCTCATTTGTACAACGAAAATGCTTTGTCAGCAAGAGTTGACAGGGAATTGTCTGTACTGGGTAATCTTGGTGCTGAATTGCTGGGTCACAATATTATATTTCTTCTCACTCAAGTATAGTGAATTCCACTCTGGAGTAGAAATGACATTGAAAATCAATGAGATACTGCTTTAATAACAAAATCCACCGTCTCATCCTATGAATGTCCTCGGGAATCAAATCAAACCCAGAGAAAGCAGGTCAACCTTATCTTCAGCGCACCGCTGAATTTAGTGTTTAGACCATCCTAAGCAGGTTCAGAAATCACTGCAGTCCAGAGGCAGAACATGAAGAAGTCATGGACAGTGCTGCAGAGAGTTCAGGACCAACTTCGCATGAGCCTGCAGCTGCAAATGGCTGTAGTGTGTGCCAGTGTAGTACAGCAGTGTCCATGGGGTGAAGTCCTGTTGCTGTAGCACTGCTTGGGCTGTTTGAAAAGGTCAGGAACTGCCTAACCAAGATGAGTAAAAGCACAGGAGATGGGAATCTGACCTGCAATTTGAGGAGGAGGAATCTTCACCTCAGCCTTTAGGTGCTGGTAGTTGTTCCTGGAATAAGGATTTTCTAATGACACTATTGCAGGCAGTAATGGTCTGATTGCTGTGTTTCTCTTTTTTGAGTGGCATTGAATCAAACTTTGACAATTTTACTTGAAGCCACCTTTTCATTTTGTTTCAACACCTATCAGACTTGGTGTTTCTGTACAGGTGTGGTTGTGCTATGTTTGAAACACACTTGGCTGTGTATAAAAGGTGTTTTTCCTGGTGATACAAGCTAAATGTGCCTGCCAGTGTTTTGAAGGATTGATTTGTGAAAGGTTGCTAGCCTGTTAGGTCTTACACGTTGGAGTCAGCAGTGGCATTCACAGTTCTTGCAAGGTGTTGTGTTTAAAATGATGGTGGGGCTTTTAGCACTTTTAATTTAACTTTTCTTAATGTGACATGCAATTACTGGTAAAACTTAGTTACCCTTTCTTATTTTTAAATCTGGACATTCTCTGGCGGTTTACTGCTTTCTTGTAAAAGTATTTAGGAGAAGACACGTGAAAATATAGCAGCTAACATTGCAGTAGTTAGCAAGGATTTTTTATTTGAGAGATCTCATAACACAGCTTAAGGAAATAAATGAAAGAGTATTTTTGATGTGTGTCACCTGATAAAATCTGCCAGTCCAAATCAGTGAAATTACATGAGCCAAGTTCTTTGTGTGCTTAATAATTAGCAGGACAGAGTTTCTGGCAAAATAGTTTCCTGAGGAAAGCTGAACTTTGCATTAATGTATATTGTGGTTTTGTCTGGTTTCATTCTCTTTGTGTTCTTCCAAAGCTTTTTTTAATTGAAGGAAATTGAATATGGCATCTGGAGGTGCTGCAGAGTGCAGAAGGGCTTTGGGTATAGGGAGGATATCTGTGACTGCTCTGCATTTTGGGCTCCAGTCCCTCCTGCCTGTGTGATCGACCAGTGTAGCCCAAAGAGGAAGACATGGGTTGTTTGATACCAGCTGCTGTGGTTGCAGCCCTCTGTGTGCATGGGACATCATTACCCGTAGCGCAGTTTGTGTCGTGCCTGGTTCTCAGCGTGTCCTGTGGGTGCATGGACAGCCAATCACAGGAGGACCTTGAGACCTTGGGTGCCCACAGTGGGGCTCTGAGTGTACACATGAGGCAATTTCACAGCTAGAAAAACCCTTTCCAGTGCACTGAGCTGCTAATGTGCACACCTGAGAGCTGCCTTGTCTGCCCCTGGCAGAGCCAGAGGAGGCAGCAGAAAGATTTAGAGAGCAAAACAAAGCATTTTCCACCACTTTGCTTAGTCTTACTGGAGGACACAGAGGAAGCCGTGCTGACACTCTGCAGGAGTTATGCTTTGTCCTTTGCAATTACTGTTTATTGTGAACACAAGAATGTAGTAGCTTAAAAACTATTTGTTTCTGAAGACTTCAGAAGATCTCATGTAAATTCAACAGTTACTATGCAGCTACCAACATAGCATTTAAAGTAATATAAAACATATTAGTTTCACTATACAAATGTATTAGTAACCAGTCTGTACTTAAAAATATGTTGGCTAAACCATATGAATGTACTACCAGCATGTCTTTAGCTGTATAATGCTTAACTTGATCTATCCTTCATTACAAATACAATCTAAAATCTACAATAACAAACTACATGTGGAGACTTTAAGTGACAAAGAAAACACCCTCTGTGTTCACCAGATTTCTGCATTTGTTTTCAGTGCTCATCTATAGCAGTGTAAGGGCAATGCTCTGAAAGCGAAGCAAGTCGCTACTAAGCACCAGGAGAGCATTCTTGGGGGTAGGAGCAGAGTTTAGTTTGCTGGGATTGTAGGTTTCTTCTGCAAGGAGATTATTTCTGCTTATTTGGAAGCTATGGTTGTGAAAATGCATACTTAGAAATGCTTGCTTGTTTGGACTTTATACCAGAATGTCATTAATTCTTGATTCATTGTGCTTCCCAAAAAAGCTGACAGATGAAGAACAAAACCTGATGGGAAGACAGTAACAGAGTGGATGACCAAATTGCTTGAAGGAGCATGCCAAAGGGTGTGAGGTGTCAGGCTGCATGACAGGCTGTGCTAATTTGAAATCTCAGCATTTCCATTAAAAATGGGATCAGATTTCCCCGGAAGCAGGGAAATTGTAGAACAAGGCATGGCCTTGCAAATTTCTTTAAAAGTGAACTTTTTAAGAAGTATTTTTTTTTAAGTACCATCAACCCCTTTAAAATGCAGAGGGAGAAAAGAAAAACTGCAGGATTTTTGAGAGTCTTCTTGTTCAGTAATGTAAGCAATGTAAAACTAGATGTCAGTAAACCTGCGTAACCACAACCTGCTTGATAATGTGATTCAGAATTAGATGTTTATGGTTCAGCACATGCATCTAGAGCAGGAGTGTAGGGGTAGGTGTGTGGGGGCTGGTTAATTAGAAAGCTGTCCAAAGAATCTACAATACAGCAATAAAAACGTAATCCTCCAGCCTGTGCATCCTTTACTGGAGAATCAGCTCTAAGATCACATTAGTTTTCACCCAGAGTAAGGCTGTGGCATGTGCATACAGTGTTTATTCAGTTTCCAACACTGTGTCCTGACACATTACCTATAGGCTCAGAGCAGACAACGCCCATGAAGTTATTGCAGTGTATCTGGATACAGCTGCTGCTTTCCTAAACCCACAGGTACAAGATGACACTGCCTTCTTCACTGATAACCGTGTACAGGGCAACCTCTCCCAGGTTACACTGGGCACAAGGAAATTAAGATGCCCAGGAAAGCAGAGTGGAAGTTGGAAGATGCTCTGGTGCAAGAGCAGTCTGTATGTGCATGCTTGCTCTTCTAGGTAGCTGCTTGCTCCTGGGCTGAAATGCTCTTGGGAGAGGAGATGCAGCTCTGTGTGGTGTCACAAACAGGGGTTTTGCTCCAGGTGATGACCAGAGGTGTTCAGTCACCAGTTACATCTGAATTTTCAGTCTCAGAAGAGGCAACTTTCCTCATAAAGAACAGTAGTGAACCAGGCAGGACCTTCCATGTTCCCCCATGTCACATGTTAGCATATTTGTGAGTTCACTTTCTTTTCCAAGGAGTTTTTCCTTATGAAGCTCCTGTTTCTATGATCATTTATGGCCATAAATTATTTTTTAATGTATATTAATATTTTGTTATATACATCTAGTTCAGATTTCATATGGGTCAAATTTAGTTTCTGTAATAAACTTGATTTTCATAAGGTCATCTTAATACTTGCTTGGTGTAGTAGTGCAAACTTTAATTCCTTTTCTTATTATAATGGAGGACATATTTAATACTGTTTACTCTGGATTATTTTAGATGCCCAATTTGTGAATTGAGGAACCAGAGTCAGATGACAAAATTCAATGTGTGGTCAATGAAAGCGGGTGATTGGGATTCTTTATCAGAAGTGGCACACTGGGCACTAATTACGGTGTCAGCTATTCTGTATCTTCATCAATTCCAGTGATCTCATTTATAACTTTTACTCTTACTGACAAGTAGTTATTCAAACAAGTAAATTGACTATATACGTAATTTGCTTCTTGGACACAAAAGGCTTAAAATTAGCAGGCTTTTTTCCCCTAGAGAAATCTTCCTCATTGCAGTGTGGTGTTCTGCTAATTATTCCTTTGTCCCTTTTTGCTTTGCAAAGGTGACAGAGAAACCTGAAAGGGATCAGTATGTGCATGATGCAGACAGCAGCTGCTCCATGACTGCTGCTGGCAAGGTTTGCTCTGACTCTGATGCCACCCCAGCCTGCGGATTCAGTGTTGATAGTTTTCTATGGCCAGATACGAGTGTAGGTCTGTACCAGCACAGAAAAATCAGGGTTTGGGGCTGGAATCACCCGATATTTCCAAGATCAGCCTGCTTTGTCTGTTACTGGAGTTGGAGAACAGTATTTTGTGGTATATGTTTGAAAACTAATAATGGAATATCATAAATCAGAGGACTAGCAGGGTGCCCATTAAAAAGGTGCTCTTGGTGAGATCTTTAAAATACCTTGTTTTCCTAATGTTGACAATGAGTACCTTTAAGATAAAGCCTTTCCCCTTTGTTGTGCTACAGGTGGTTTTTAAAATGATTTACAAAGAACGTTTTTTTTTCTCTTTTCATGCTGTTAAAGCAAATTGGTATGTAATTAGATTTATATAGTGAATAATCTTATTTGCATATCCAATTAATTCTTCCTGTTTTAATTTGTTAGGGTTGGATTCACATTAGTAGTAAAAAATAACACTTAAATTATCAAAGGTTCAAATTTTTTTTTACTATAATTTGTTCAAGATGTTGCATTAAAATTTGGTCCTGAACATCCTCTTCCTTTTAAAGACAATTAAGCAACATGGAAAAGGGCAATCAAAAAAAAACTAACCTGTCTTATAAAAACAGTAAGGGTTTATTTAAGCTGACCAAAGCAAATGTAGTGTGAATTTAGGCTTTTTAAACATCTTACCATAGAACAGTTTTGTCTGGAAGGGACCTTTAAAGGTCATCTACTCTAATGCCCCTGCCATAGTCAGGAGCACTTTCTACTAGGCCAGGTTGTTCAAGCCACATCCAACCTGGCCTTGAACAGTTCTAGTGCTGGGGCAGCCACGGCTTCTCTGGCGACCTGTGCCAGCGCCTCAGCACCCTCACGGTAAACAATTTATTTCTAAGACCTCACCTAAATCCACCCTCTTTCAGTTTAAAGCCACTCCCCCTTGCCCTGTCCCTACATATCCTTGTCAAAAGCCCTTCTCCGGATTTCTTGTTCGCCCCCTTTAGGCCCTAGAAGCTGCTTCTAAGGTCTCCCCGAGCCTTCTCCAGGATGAACAACTCCAACTCTCTCAGGCTGTCTACGTAGGAGAGGTGTTTCAGCCCTTGGAGCATTTTCATGGCCTTCTCTGGACTTGCTCCCACAGGTCCATATCTTTTCAGCTGTGAGGACTTAAGGTTTGGAGATGTCCAAAGGCTGTGTATAATTTTCACAGAGATAATGGTGGACTTTGTGAGCTTTAGGAGGATTGACTGTTTCCCATAGATTTTAATTGTCACTTGTGGAGACTTCCCTTGAAATCGGAGCACTTTTTCTGAAGACATCTGTTTATCATTTTGATTATCTTCTCACAATTGCATTCAGAAATGCAGAAGATAAGTAAATACTAGAAGAGGAACCTGATTTAAATGTTAACATGCCTTAAATTCCACACATTTCAACACAACAGGGAGGTGTTTAGCACCTGTGAAAACAATGCCACTTCCCTAGGTGTGTAATTTTACCAGCTTCCTGCAGACCTCTGCAACTTCACTGGCTATTCAGAGGGTTGGGATTTTTCAGATGTAGTCCATGAAAAGTTCCGTTTTTGCTCTGAACTGGGAAATAGCTTGGCACAGTCCCTGCTTATAAAATTATGCCGAAGCTGAAAGAGAAGCTCTTGGGCTGTGAAAGGGCTCAGGGGATCTTACCAGGGGTGAAAAGTCAGCAAGCCAAATATATATTCAAATGTGCTGACGCCAGTTTGCCCCCAGCATGCATGAGGCATACAAGTTATGGTCCTGCTTCCCAGTTATCCTTACAGCTGATTTTGAGTTTGGGAGCAGAGGTCCTTTAGCTGTGGAGGAAAAAATGAAGAGATTGATGAAGGCTGGAACAGATACATTGTAACCTGAAATTAAAGTGATATTTCAGTACAGTGAAAGTGCAGGCGTGTGAAGGGGACTGGACTCTGGCAGAGGAGAACCTGTTAATTTGAAGTAGAAATATCAGAACAAAACATGTCATTATGGCTGGGTGGATAAGAAAGAAGTGAAACATTGTTTGCCATGGTGAGAATGGCACCGTTAAATGTCTAATGGTGTCTTCATTTAACGTCACTTGAAGCATTCCATAGATGTGGCATGAACCTGCTTAAGCTTCACAGTGCGGTTTCACCTGGAGTCTTTTAATTCAGAGGGTGTTTCAGCGCGGAGATCAGGCATGGTATGATGTCTTCGCCCAAATGCTTACAATTCAGTGATTACCCATGAACTCAAGACCAGCAAGGGTGCAGTCATGCTGCTGCTGTTGAACTACCACAGTGAAAAATGTATGAGCTTTAGTAGGCTAAAGTTGTCACAGTGCAGGTGGGTGCGCATAGTTTGTCTTCCATACAGGAGGAGAAAACTTTGCCTGAACTTTACGTATATACACAGGAGTGCATTATTTTGCTGCTGTTATTTTGAAGTGTCCGTTGGATTCTTAAGAGATTTTTGGATGTGCTCCTGTTGTGACTGGGAAGAATCTTCTACCCCTTGGGAAGATGTCTGTCCATCTGTCAGAGCATCAACTTGATGTACAAGCTACCTATTTTTAACCTTTTCTGACAGGAAGCATGCTGCCCACCTCTGAGTGCCCTTCCCCCTTGTTGCAATGAGATTGATAGCAAAGGTATCTGCTCTTCTCATTAAAGTTGTGGGTGTTGATTTCAGTTTAATACAGTTTTATTTCATCTTTGCTTCAGTGAATCTCTCTGCTTTTATTTGATTCCAACGTTTTGAGCAGCTTGTTCTGCAAAATGTTAACTGATATCAAAAACCACACAAGTTTTATTCTTTCTGATTAAGAAGTAGGCTATGGAGTTGTGGACTTTTATTACTGCTATTGGATGGCTAATGAAAGGAAGACTTGATTACAAGGAAAAATGTCATAAATGATTGACATGCAAAGTCTAAAAATCCGTGGGACTTCCTTCTGTCTGACATCTATAGGCATGGGCTTCATGCCCCATGTCTATTGAAATCAGACAAAAAACACCCCGTGATGACAGTGGATCGATTGCACTGGGACTGAACTATTCAAGAGGCTTTAGCAGAAATTGTGTCATTGAAATGGAGATAAATGAAAAATTGGTGTACCATGAAGCTGCTTCAAAGTGAGCAGGGAACATTGTGGAGTAAAGGGTTAAGAATTGAAAATAAAACCAGCATACTTAAATGATTTAATAACTGAGGAAAATATTACCATAATTACCTTGTAGTGATTTGAAATGTGTCCTGAGGTAAATTGCATTGGATCCTAATTAGGAACTGTTGGTTACTAGCTAAATCTGGTGCCAGGGCAAAAAATTAAATAGGTACAAGTGTGTAGCAATTGCCTGCATCCCCAAACACTGCATCTGATGTCCAATTTTGTACTATTTCTACTAAAAGGTGAAGTAACTACTACAGATCCAAGGTAGTCTGCCTGCAGGTCACAGGAAACACCTCGGTTGTGTTGCAGCCAGACAGTATGAAATACAAATAAGGTGACGGTGGAAAAACAATTTCTGTGTGCTGGCTTTATCTCATGAGGAACAACTGCATCCTTCTATTTAGTAATAAAAATAAATTGCATAACAGGGCCTGTGCCCCTGGTAGCTTTGGCTACAGCTGTAAGAAATGACTAGGTATACAGATAATATATTCTCTCTTGTTCCCTCTAATCCATCCGTCTGCCTACTTTGTAAACTGTACTTGACCAAGCTACAAACAGCTCTTAGTTTCTGAGGGCAGGAAAAGACAGTACACGTCCCTGCGTGTTGGAAAACTAAGTGAAAATGACCTCTAGCTTCAAGGCACTTATTAAAAACTTATTTTAAATTGAATACACAAGCCAAGATAATACAGGCTGTTTGATGAGAAACATTAGAGAAATCCATAACACGAGGCTTTTTATTATAGGTTTATTACATCAATCTCTGCAGTGGGTAATGGAACTTGTAAATATGCTCTTATGTAGGAGTCTCCTTGCGGGCTTTTTATTCATGCTGAAGTAAGCACAGCAAACTTATTTGCTGTCAGGGTACAATGAATTTAAGATTAGTATTTATTTTGGTTCTAAAGAGGTTTTGCTTTTGTGAATTGGAAGTTGGCGGAACAGCTGGAGGAGATGTGGTGGGAGCTGCAGGGGAGCGCGGGGAGTGAATGAGTTTTCCAAGCAAACCACTGATGCCCACATGGGGTATGGGGTGTGCATACACACTGGGGGGTGTGGGTTGTGTGCTTCGCTGCTCGCTTCGGTGGTCCTCCTCTCCTTTGGGAGGAGAGAGTTGCTTTATTTAAGAAGGAGCTTGCTGGTTTTCCAGTGAATAAACCCAGCCAGGTGAAAAATCATCTGTGGGATTAGAGAAATGTTAAGGGCAATATTTACTGCATTACCATGCATATAAACATTCTCACAGTGTACTTTTTACTGTACACATTTGTTCTTTAAGATACTTTGAGTTCTTTTCTGGAGGTAAGCAAAGTTATACTGCTGCAGCAGTAACCCAGCATGCTTTCAATTACTTGGGAGAAGGCTAAGGGTAAGTTTGTACTGAATAAAGAGTAAAAGAAAAAGTTTACATAGAAGTTCGAAGGACAAAAAGAGTTAAGGCTTTAACAAAGTTAACAAAAAAACCCTGCAAACCAGACTTACAGCTTTTAAGTCTGTTCATTGGAGGATATAGTAATTAATTGGCAGTTGACTTAATATAGGGGAAAACCTCTTTAATTAGAGGATATTAATTGCAAGGACCAGAATCCTGTTGAGGTGTCAAGTGAAGTCAGCATTTAACACCTGACTTTGACAGCTTGACTGTTGCAGTTAATTCCTGTTCTAATTATAGGGGTACATTTTAATTCATACAGTACCAGGCAAAATGTGTTGTAAACAGCCTGCAAATGTCTGCAGTTGTATATAAAATACATTTTTTACAATTTTTCATTGCATAGCTCAGGTACATTTTTTTGAATTGCAAAGCTTAATTCAAGTCACACAACCTTCAGTAAACAAGTTGTTTGCAATTGAAATCCCTATTTTTCTAATGGATGATAGAGATGGAAAAAAGTGGAGAACTTGAGACCAGTTCTGAGGCAAAGGCTTTACCAGCTCCAGGTATCTTGGACAGGGACAGGGCTTGAAGCTCCCCTGGGTACTGTTGCCTACAGGGCAGTGGGTGTTGAATACATGTAGGCTCGCTTTGTAAACAATTTGGGTGGTGGAATATCCAGTTTTGTAAACAGCTACACTGCGTAACAACATAGCGTGAAGGGATGTATTTTATGTTGGTGCAGAAGAAACAAGACCAGGTTTGAGTGATGTTTTGCATTTCCAACATTGACAAAGATCATCTTACTATATGAGACAGATTATGATTGAAGAATGAATGATGTGTATATTTAAGGTCTGAGGGTAACAAATGTGCTGGTACTATGAAACCACTTAAAACCCATGAGAAAAAAACTGTTCTGTTTATCCACCTATTTAGGCACTTCCTTTGATACTATACTACTGCACTGTAACACTGCCGCTGATGTGCATTAGCAGATAGCGTAACACTATTTTTGTTATACAGTTGTACATGTATTAATTATGTATTATCATTTCCATCTTGTGCATGTTTAAAAAGGCAGTGGTTCTATAAAGGCGTTTTTTGTCATGTCTTTCAGTTATTTTTTTACTGCTTATTTAGTGCTCTGACAAACTTCCCCAGCAGCCACAATGCTGAGAGCAGCGGCACTTCTCATGTGAAGCACTCTTAGGTACAATGGTTTGAGCAGCAAATAGGTCAAGAGAAATTTACTCCATGGCACTGATTTCCAGCTGCTCACAGAACAACGCTCTGATGAGATGGCAGAATGCTATCAGAGTGATCTGTAAAGAATTCTTCTCTGTTTAATTACTTGGTCTACACATTCTTTGTTATGGAGTGTGGTGGTGGTGTTCTTCAAAGAAGTTTAAACCAAAGCTCTTTGTTCCAGATAAAAGGCAGCTTACAGAAATTGTCTTTGAGGCATCTAATAAAGCAAGCAGGAGGTTCTTTGTAGTGCATTCTCAATCCAGTATAATCCTAAATTTTCAAAACAGAGAAAGCCATTATTTTTTATTAATTGTCATGGAAAAAATTGCTGAAGCAGTGCACATTATTCTGATTATCCATTACGCCTTCTTTTCACTAGAATGAAATTATATTATTTTAGTTACTTTTCTTGCTTTTAACTTCTGACTTGTATATACCAAAAGAAGAAAACTACCTGTTATCCTGGAGCTTCTTATCTCCCAGTTGCCAAAGTGCTGCAGACGGTCACAGCATTCAGATGAGTAATGCAGGTCAGCTCTGATTTGTGGCATTGTCCTGATATGTGAGGCTATTTTTTGTAAAACACAGCAAAGAATAGCATTTATTAGTTTGCACCGGAGTTCTAATCTAGGACTTTTATAAAGCCCTCAGCAACTTACTGGTTTGGCATAAGAGGACATTATGTAGTGGCTGATTTATTTCACTGGATCGCATCAACAGAGTAAAATATAATTTCTTGTTAAACAATAAAATCAATGTATTTTAAAATTAGAAAGTAATAGGCCGCAGTCAGGTGACTTTCTCTTGAAGAAATACACATGATCTCCCTTCCATTTGACTGTTGAGTTGCTCTGCACATTGATACTGAACTTGTTTTTTATCCCTAGTCATTCTATTACAGTGCACTTCTTCAGAGCTTTTCCTTATGTCCTTTGCCTAACAGGAAAACAAGAGCCTCCTCAGGGGACCAACTAGCTGTATTTCATCCCTGGAGATGCAATTATTTTGTGTTTATCCTCAGTCCCTCTAGGTGACAGGATGCAGGCAGTTCTCAGCGTAGGCACACAGAGAGGACAGGCTCCTGTAAACTGCCGTGCGTTGGTCAGCTTGCTCACTTGGCTTCTCCGTAGTCCCCATGATAGTGGGAAGGTCTTGGAAGCTGTGGTAGACTGTTGTATCTATCACAATGGCACTGGTTTGCAAATTGTTCATAGAAAATGCTGTTGCATCAGGACAAAGTCTAATCTGAAGTGCCTGTTCACAAGTCACTTCATTTTGTATAATATTTGTGTTTGAAGTATCAGCATCCTCCTGGTGAAGACCCAGAAGTCTCCATAAGCAAAGAAAACTGAAACTTTACCTTTGGGATAGGCTATACTGTTTGGTAGTTGCTGCTCTTTGATATCCTTATATTGCATTAAGGACTGTTTCCAGGATTGGTTTTTTCCTTTTATAAGAAACGCCTTAAAAAGGAGCTTTTCTTCCCAAAGCCACCCTGGGTGGTGGAGGTTTAAATGGGCCATTAGAGATGAACTCTGTCTCTGGGGCAGCCCCACCATGCTGCTCTTTGAACATGAGTGAGGAATGTTTGAAAGCTTAACCTGGTAGTGTTATGTGACATAGAAGAAAGACTCTACTCATAAATGCCATCAATCTGAGCACTTTTTGAGAGTGATAAATTGCAGTGTAAGAAGTCATAAAAGTCAGGGTTTTGACAGCTGTTACTGATACCTTTTCCCTGCTACTTAAAAGTTCATAACATTTTTAAAAAATTAAAGGAATACATGCTATCCATGGGCAGATTGTACAGATTGTGCTCCTGGTTGCTCTTTTGATGATGAGTTCTGTTTGAATTCCAGGAACTTTATTTAAGCCAACCTCAATTTGACATTCAGTGACATTAACTTTAATGCTGGGTTTTGTGTGGGATCTCGTCTTTGCATGCCACTCTCTTAAAGGGGGTGACCCTGCAGAATAAATGGGGGTAAATAGTGACTTTGAGAAGAAGGGCTGCAGAGTCTCTGGGGGCACTGCAGGTCCCTGTACTAACCATGGCTGTGCAGAGCGGACATGGTTGCTCGTGGTTGGTGTGCCTGAGCAACCGGAGCTGCAGCAGCTCCCCTGAGCCCATGGCGTGGCTTCTCCGTGCAGGGAATCCTCCACTGGAGCAGGAGTGCTTTTTGTTCCTGTTCTGCTGAGGGTTACAGAAACATTAAAAAGTAAAAGAAATTGAAGGCTACCACCTCAAATATGCACTGAATTGATGCAATTCCACTAACTGATGAAGTTACAGAGATTTACGTCAGCTGAGGTGCCAGCCTGGTCTCCCAACTGCAGACTTCAAATTCCTTAAATCCGTTTATATAACATACCCACCTGGAGATTATAGCATTGGATCCTGTTTACAGAATTAAACGCTTTCTTGCTCTAGCAGCAATGGGAAAACCTAGTGAGGTTTTCCTGTTCACGGCCAGCAGCCTGCCCAGCATCATGACACTGTGCAGTGTGATGCCTGGCACGTCTCAAGAGAACGTGCAGTACAGCAAGGACTGCAAGAAGGGCTTTGATTGACTTCTTTGTGTAACTGTGAAACAGGGGTTATTCTCTTTTCCTAAATAAGTTGGTTATGTTTAAACCCCAGATACCCAGGATGCCATCAGTCTTGCATTCAAGGCAGCTGGAGACCATTACAAGCTGATGCCAAATTTTGCACCAAAAATATAAATACATTACATTATAACCAGGAGTTTTCCTTGTCTCACCATTCTTTCAGTAATACTGGAAATGGTTATATTGAGGTATTGTCCTGTTTTTCTTAAGGCGAGAGCTGGACTTGCTAGAAATAGTAGCAAAATGTGATACAATACTTGTAATGAGGCAGAGGCTTAAAAGGTGCCTGTGCCAGTAGTCAGATAGGAAGGACGCAAACCCCATGCTTACCTTATTCTGAATATGTTACTGAAGTATTTGCTCATGGGGCCATGTGTGAAACATCATGTTGAATTTGTAACTGACACATGCTGTAGGGAGCTACATATCTCAAGAAGAGGAGTTTGGGAGGGGCTCTGAAAGGCTCCACAGCTGAAGTACAGGGGTGGTGGTTCTGCATCCTTCCCAGGGCTTGAAAATGAGCAAGTACTGTCCTTCATAGCCGTGACTGCTGTATCTTGGGAGAAACTGTACTCATCTCCCATGTGCTCTTTTCTTACTCTTTTGTTATATGGAAAATCAGATAGAGAAATTGCAAATCGCAGCAATGTATTTACAATTTCATTCCACTGCTGTGTTAATTCCACAGTCTCTGCTTTTATATACTCACCTCTGCTAAATGGTTGTCAGTTAAACAAAAGCTGCACATCTTAACTGCATCTGACTAGCACCTTCAGTTGACTAACATGGGAGAAGACACAACTCCAGCAGGTGGAGATGATGAAACTTCATTCCTTTGTCGTGTTTTATTCTTGCCCCAGGGATAAGCAAATGTTCAAGTATTGCCAAAACCAAGCAGACAAGGAGAAATATGCATGTTTTGTATTGAGCTAAGAAACAGCTGCTTTACTCTCTGCTTTGCTCATATTTTGTGCCTGTTGGTTGGTAGTAAGTCAAGCATGCTAGCTGAATGCTGGTCTGCTAGGAAAGCATTTCTGATATTCCTATAATTACTCAGCAGCACTATGTACTCTGGGCATAAGCAAAGGCTTATTACAGCAGTTCTCAGCACTGCTCTTAATACTGTGCAGCCAAGTGTCAAAGTCATCCCTGATCTCCTCTCTTGTATACAGCATTATGTTTTCTTGTAATAATTGCAAAGTGTGTGCTCGTGACCCAGAATGAGCAATATTTGCAGTGCTCTGTTGACAAACTGAACCACCATACCTGCATTTTCTAACCAGTGGCACAGTGCAAATGATGTTACTGATCTTTAGCTCTAAGTGTGCCAATCTGATGGTCCCTTGCTCGCTGCTACCCAGGAGCAGTATTGCACTGCTCACAAGTTGCTGGTAATTCAATCTGTGTATTCACAAATGTTTCAGAACGGAATCCATTGCCTAAACCTCTCTGTAAATAGCTGGAGAAAATGTTGGCAGGAATCAGTTTTACTTCAGACAGTTGCTAATGTGTTTAAACCTGAAAACAAAAAACAGGCTTCACCTTGAAGCAATGCACCAGGAGACAGTTCCTTTCACCTTGGAGAATTCTGTGAGGCTGGGCTCTTCCATCAATTGAGAGCCTGTACACACTGCCAGAGTTGTCTTTGTTTTTCAAGCAACAGATGATACAGAGATTATAGGCTGTTGCCCCAGGGACTTCTCGTTTCTAAGGCTCCAGGATTTTAAAGGAAAAAGGCTTTTTCAGTATGACTGTTTTATAGCTTTTTACTATCCACTGGTGGGGTCGGGAGAACAGCATTTGTTAGCCTGGCTTTTACACACTTTTGTTATTACATGAAAGATTAAAATCAATTGAAGTTCAGGGAGGTATTTCAGAAAGGAAATATGTAGCTTTAAAATATGCACAAACACCTACTAATTCTGCCTTCTTTTTAAATATTCACTTCATAGTCCCTGTCATATTCAAGACAACTGAAAATATCTTACAATAGTATGTGCTCTTGGAAGACAACAATTATATCAACACGTTAAATCAATAGGTAATTATGCAGACCTTAAGGTATTTACAATACTTTATCCACAAATAGCTCTATAAAAGTGCAGACTTTGGGAAGAGATTGAAGAAGGGTTAAAAGGCAACTTTGTGTGCACAGTAATGTGCTGTACTGGGGCTCGGTCAGAAGTGGAGGTAATGTCAAACTGATTTTAGATTGGATATAAGGAGGAAGTTCTTTACTGTTAAGGGTGGTGAGGCCCTGGAATGGGTGCCCAGGGAAGTTGTGAATGCTCCATCCCTGGCAGTGTTCAAGGCCAGGTTGGACAGAGCCTTGGGTGACATGGTTTAGTGTGAGGTGTCCCGGCCCGTGGCAGGGGGGTTAGAACTAGAAGATCTTAAGGTCCTTTCCAACCCTAACTATTCTATGATTCTATGATCAGGTGTGAATATAAAGACTTCTAGTAGTCTAGGATGCTAGCAACAGCCTTCTAAAAGAATTTAACAGATTCAGGTCTCTTACTAGGCAAAAGCCATTCTCAACCTGAATTGCAGTCTTTGCCTATTGCATCCAGCACTTGTTTTCAACAGGGATGGAAAAAAGAAACAGCCCAGTATCAATTTCTAGCTACAAGATACAGATGCAGTCAGAATTCATAGATCGTGGCAGCAGTCCTCATGTTTGGACTTTGCCTGTGCTTTCCTGAGGGGTTACAAACAGCTCTGGAAGCCACCACTGCTGGTGGCACAGGGCTATGGAAATCTGAGGCCGTAATTCATCAGGCATGGGATGTGGCTGCTACCCCCACTGTGGCCATCACCTGCATGCGTGGTGATGGATGAGGAAAATGGATTGAGGCAAGGTGTCTCAAAGCTGCTCTTCAGTGGTTAAAATTAGTGCCGTGAATGGAGTACACCATGATCTGCAATTGTGTCTCCCTTAAGAACCAATTTCTTTGTCACTGACTGACCTCCTCAGTTGAAAGTGTCATGTATTGAGTTGAAAGAATTAAAAAACATGTAAACAATTAAACAGATTAAACACAAGTATTTCATCTAAGGCTCCATGTAATCCAGTCATTGGAGATGTTCTGAACTCAATTCTTAAATATACAGTATTTAAAAGCAGATTGGCAAAATGATATTTGCAGTGGCAAGTAAGTGTCATTTTCACGATGTTCAGCTGCAGCTGAAGTACGTAGCAGGGAGCTGCATGTAAATGAGCACAGCCCATGCAGGTGATGTCCATCATACCTGTCATTTCACTTCCATTCACAGAGGAAGTAATAGCCCCAGCGTTTGGTCGCTATGAATGTGTTCATTTTGTCTCCATGTACACTCATGAAACAAGAAGAACATGAGCTAATGTGAGAGTATGACTATTTTTTCTCTTGTAACCAGTAGATTTAACAAATTAAGTACTGACACAATACTCCGAGTTGTTATAACAATGGTCATAGGGGAGAATGAAAAAGAAAACTGAGGAAAATTTATCCAACTGAAGAGGCAAGTCGTGTTTTGACCAGGGCTCAGTTCAGGAACGTGCTAAAGGCATTCTGGCAGGTGGATTTCTGGTCACAGCTCAAATCCATGAGAGCTGCATGTGCACAACAACAACAAAGATAATTTGAGCTGTCTGCATCCCATAGTTAAGTGTAGAGGAGTAAGCAGTTTAATTTAGGTTTTTAGATAATTCAGGTTTAGAGTTCTCATTCCTAGGGACAGAATAGGTTTGAACACATTCAAAATAGATATGTTATGCAGCAGCTTTTGAGAAGCCAGTGAAACTGTGGTATTTTTCATCTCAAAAGTGGAATGTGTGTCTTTGTTACTTCAAGAAGAAAAATGTGCCCTTGTTTATTTATTTATTACTGCTCAATGGAAGCAGTAGATGTATTGTGCTAGGTAAGGGCAGAATTTTAATTTCCTCTCATAATCCTGTGTTTCTGGGGTTGTATATATAACTCTGCTGAATTATTTCCTCAGGGCTAGAGCTTAACTTATAAGATATCAGAATAAGCTTGATTATTATTTAAGTATTTAAAAGTGTCTTTCAAAAATATCTCTTTGGTCATTTTTACTGTTTCAGCACTGGAGGTCAACAAATAACCTGATCATTAATAAATAGGAGGCCAGTTCTGTGTTACCTTTTGTATCTGATCTTTTGGCAGAAGACCTGCAGATGCCCCAGTGCTGTTCTATTGCATTACTGTTATTATTACTGTTGTTACTGTCTCATAATTATTCATAGCTCTACTGTGGGCTGTATCATCCTTAATGGAGCAATGCAAGTTTATCTGTTTATCTTCCTGGTGTTGGCTGTGATGACTCAGGAAGAAGGCACTTGGAGAAGAAACTTGTGATTTTCTGCAGTAATGGAGAAATGTGCTTTTATCATACACTGAAGAGAACATCTGTGGTGATAATCATGCTGTTGACTTACTAAGAGAACACAAATAACGTCCTATTAAATAAGGTTTTTGTTGTAGGACAAGTCACTCATTACACTGCATTGGGAACTGCCTCCTCCTGGCTGTCTAGACTTAGTAAATGAGGCACAGGGAAAACTTGCTGCTTTTGCATGTATGTGGATCAGGTAGCAAGACTTTATTTGAAAAGTGCTAACTTGCTGGCATCTCCTATAATTAATCATGTGGCATTTAAGTAGGTGAAATTACAGTACTGCTGTGGTGCAGGCAGGCAGGCTGGATGAGAGGTTTCACAGCTGAGCTCCCCGAGCTGGAGCCTGACCTGCAGTTGGCATTTGCACATTCGCAGCAGGACCCTGGGCAGAGGTGGCTGGTGGGCTGGCTCCTGACCTCTCCTGAGCTGCTGGACCCCGGGCTTCCCTCAGAGGTCAGAGCGCACTTGCGTTGAGGTGAATGTGTTTGACCCTGCCTTTAATTCAAACTGCTCCAGATACTTGGGTCACCCATAAATAGTGTTGTCAGATCATTACGTTTCCATTTCAAATTCTGGAGCGCTCCCATGCCAGCATTTATAACAGTGAAGATTTATTTCTTCCTGTGTTCTGGATGCTCATGGTTGCATTACAGTCTCTGAGGAGTGTCTGACACTCCTTTTGAACTCAGCCATCAGATACCTGCCTCTCAGATGCCACCTGTCAAGCATGGATTCCCACTTTGAGTGCACTTGTACTTGGTACAGCAGCGATCTGGGAAAAAAGATCATGTCAGAAAAGAGCTGACAGTGGGAGGAGCTGGCTTGTGGTCCCTGTTGGAGACCTGTAGGATGCTCCAAAGCAAGCCCAATCCTGCACCCTGGTGCTGCAAGCAGTCAGGAGAGAGGTGGTGGCTCTCTTACTCATCCAGCTTCTTGCCTCATAAGCAAGCCTGCAGGGAAGGTTGTGAATGCTCCATCCCTGGCAGTGTTCAAGACCAGGTTGGACGAGGCCTTGGGTGATATGATTTAGCGTAAGGTGTCCCTGCCCACACCAGGGGGGTTGGAACTAGATGATCTTAAGGTCCTTTCCAACCCTAACTATTCTATGATTCTATGATTCTAAACAGGATCGCTGGGTGGTTTTTTTGCTCCCATGGCTCAGAGTATTACCGTGGGACCGCAGAAAGTGCATCTTATGCAGTGATGGGGTGATGATGAGAAGGAGGGGGGAAAGTCTTATCATTTGCTTCAGCTTTGCTGAAAGTATGTGATTGTTGTTGTTCCATTCTCTTTATTATTCTTGAATATTTTTCTTTCTTAAAGATGTGGGCCAGCCATGGTGCAGTGGTAGGCAGGAACTGTTAGCAGCCCAATGGTGGAGGCAGGCTGGTGATCATCTCCAGAGATGCAGAGCTATGAGGCCCTTCCCTTAAAAATAACACTTCATACATGACTTTTTTGATCTCCTTTTTTTTTAAATACATTTTTTGTTTCTTTTCAATGGGAAACACCTTTAGGAGGTCTTGTTCATTGAGAAGTCTACAGAATTATTAAGAGTGGAGCTACCTGGTGCAAAAATTTCTTTCTTGTAATTTCAAAGCTGTGAGCACCATTGTGCAGTTGATGTTAATAGAAGTGATAGGCAAAGAATAAAGAGCAAGCCATCCAATTTAGTCTTTTCCTGCTCAGAAGGATGTGACACAGCTGACTAACCTTGAAGAGCAGGCTGTTGTGTTAATCACCGATGCCCTTGAGCTGTCCTATCCATTTCACTTCTTGGTTTCCTGAAGAGTTGCTCTTCCCAAGGTGCAGTTATGTCTTGAAGAAATACCGACTGTAGCACTGTATGAAGCGTACATAGCAGAAACCAATTCCCTCAGCAGCAAACAGGGAACGGATTTTTATCATTTATACGGAATATACTCCAAGAATTCTCTCTTCAGTTTAGTTATTATCTTTCCCTACAGTGTGGAATATTCAATTAAACCTTCTCTCAAATTGGCCATAACTTTCAATGAGAATTAAAGCAGTTCTATTTAGGTAACGATATCTGTCACCAGGCTTAATGTTTGGAGAGAATAGGAATGGTTTCACCTGTTCATGTGAATTAACCTCAGCTGGCATTCACATTTCAGTTCCTCAAAAGCACAGAAAGACAAGCACTTAGCATCTTACTGGATGTGCTGGCACTCAGGTTTAGGGAAGTGGAGAGACACAAAAAATATACCCTTCATTTGGAATGTATCTAAATTAATCTGGCCTTTTTTTAATGTATTTTGTGAATCACTGGGTGGGGGGGAGTATATTTCAGCAGAAGCTAGGTTATCTATTATATTCTGTCCAATAGCATACGGGCATACATCTTGTACTGTATTTAAAAATGTCTTATTTTATCATGAAATCTACTGAGATTTCCTATATCCTGCATCTTGCTGAAAGAAATACACTTCCCTCAAAGGAGGCAGAAGCAGACCAGTAGTACATTTGTTTCATCTGACAGGGAGGAAAAAAAAAATGCTTTTTGGTAACCAATCTTGTTTGCAACTTGTCTTAAGCTGAGGGCAGCTCAGTGTTCATTCTGGGTTAACTCATTTCAGGCTCCAGCAAAAGAAACGTAACTCAGAAAAATAAAATCTGTCACTGGGAGAGTGTCTCAACAGTTAGCTTGTCTGGGAAGATTACTTATTGTATTTTCCCAGGACAGTAACAAATGTGTAAGGAGTAGCACAGGTTATGCAGCAGCTGCTGAATATCATAAAGGGCCAAGTGAGCTAAAATAACTGAGCAGTTTTCATGCGTATATGCATATATGCACTGCTCAATGAAATGACAAAAAGAGAGCCTAGTAAGCCTGCTAAGCTCAGGAAATAGCCTCCTTCTAGCATGGTGGGCTTCTGTGGGTCTGGAGGCTAGTAGTGTTTCTTAGTTACAAGCTAAAAACGCGTTATGTCACACTGTGATTAAGAGTCCCTGAGGGTGATTGCAATAGAAATGAAGTTACCACTTTTATTAATACAATAACAAAAAAAAATAATTTAAAAGTTCACATTTTTAAGTTCTCTGGATAGCAAAACTTTGCTGATGGGACAGGTGGTGCTATACATTGAGTTTTCTACACAGTCTGTCAAATTGGACTGTTGATGGGACAGGTGCTTTTAGTTTTCTGTCTGTAAGAATCTAGGCAGCAGTTTGTTTTATTTATTAGTGACTTATTTAGTGTTCCTTGAACCAGATCATCCCCTTGTGTGAGCTACTGTGACTCAGCTCTCCTCATATACTCTGTTAGGATCTGGGCTGCAGTGATTTCAGTCACGTATTAGACTGTAGCAAAAGGACTCTACAGGCTGAAGATTAAATAGTTTGGACTTGCTTATCTTGGTTATACACAGGCAGCAATAAAAGAAAAGAGAAAGGCACCCAAACTAATTCCATCTACCCAGTGTTTCAAGGTTTTTCCTCCTCTTCTGTTCCCCTGATATGCTGGCAGCTGTTTTCAGAGCTTCTCCCTTCCTTACCCAGTACCTTTGTCTGGAAAACCAAGTCATAGTTGAACCAGGGCTTCTCTTCTTGCTGGCTAACAGGAAGGGAAAGCATTTTTTTCTCCATGTAAAAGCTGAATGTTAAACAGTGTCAACAGTAGATGTAATATGTAGAGGGTGGTTTTTGTGAGCTTCTAGTTCAGCTTAGGCAAATTAAGTATTTAGGCTTTTCACCCGTTTTTGACTATTTCTGCCTCTGTAGTTCTCTGCCTTTTGTCTGATGCGTTTTCTAAATTCTACCTTGCTCACTAATTAGGCAGATTATAATGTTTCTTACAAATGTAACTTTCTTTCAAACACTCCATTGCATCACATGGACCAGTTTCATTACACCTTTAAGACCAATGTCTCAACCAGGGACACTACACCATGGAAGTCTGGGCCCTGATCCTGCAGCTAAGTGATGTCCTGGACATATGGGGACATATTTGGACCCTTAGATTTGTTTGTGTGTGTGTTTCCTGACTCAGGTGAGCTATCTACTTCTTAATGCAAGGTGTATTTTCTTATGATGGGAGGAAGACCAAGAATCTGATCTCTAGCGTGATGCGATATAAATTGACACACTATAATTGAAATAACAGCAAATGACAGTGTAGTGTGAGTTGAGTCCTTTGTAGGGTGTGAGGCAGATGACGCAGCTGGTATCACACATACCTGAGTCAGCATGGCTCATTGACTGAATGATCCAGGATGGTCAGTGTGTGCCTATCCCAGCACAGTCAAGATCCTTGCCTATGGGAGTTGAAGCAGCTCACAGCCAGGACCTGAGCACCAGGCCAGCTTCTATATTTTACAGTTAGAAGAGTGGATAAATTAAAATGTACTTTAATTCTCTTGTTTTCAAACTCATTGATACAGCAATCAGAGCTATAATCTTTATGGGCCAGATTATAATATTCTTTCTAACAATGAATGAGACTAAGTGAAGCAGCCCTGGGTCTTGGAAACGAGCTCTGTATGCTTTATAGTTATTATTATCTTTTTCTGCTAGCAACAGTAAGTTGCACACAGGTATAATTTTAAAGCTAGAGAATATGTGAAATGTGTCTTGAATAGATGAGGCTCAGCCAGATATTGTTAACATATAATTAAAAATAAAGATAAATACAACTGATATGACCATATGCTTAGTGCATTCTCTTTTGCGGCAGTGCCTCAGGGAGGAGCCATGAGGGAGAGGTTGCTCCGTTATAATCTTCTGACAAAGCCTCTCAGAAATCCTTCTGTGGAGACCACAGAATTTTCTCCCCAGAGTACAGAGCTATTGTTCTTTTCCATAATAAATCCAGCTGTTTTGCCAGTGTCAGAAGATATGAGGGCTATTCGCATTCTCACCCTCCTTCCATCGGAAAGATGCATTGTCTTCTGCTCAATCCTTTTTCTTTGTTGTTTTTGTGTACATCCCATTATCTTTGTATTTTATATATTCATTCTTCTCTGGCCTCCTGTACCCACAAATTTCCTGCATATCCCTCAAGTTGGACTCCTGGCAGCCAATTAGACAGCAGCATGGCTACCCTGGCCAGCGTGCCATCTGTGCTTCTACCCGTGTGAGTGTCTGCTCTGGGCAGCAAGGGAGCTGTGGTACCAGCAACAGCACCATGATGGCCTGCAAGCTTGCCCTTTGCCAGCTGGTACTCTGCAAGGACAGAAGTATGCTGTAAAGATGATAGGACAGAACATGATCAGAAAGAGTTCAAAAAATGCTAAAACAAAACTCCTTTCATTCACCTGGAAGCCTTTCTGACTGGGAGCAGTTTCACTGCATTCTTCCATGCATTGTACCTAGGGAAGGCAGCTAGACATTGCCACCAATGAGCAGAAAAGTCTCAGTGAAAGCAAGATAGCTGATTTTTTTCAGGGAAGAAAACTTGGTTCCCTTTATGTTCTGAGCAGTTACTGTGAAAATGAAAGTGTAATGGAGACAGGATGGAGAGCGGTGAATTTACGTTGTAGCTTTTTTGTGGGTGGTTTGAGGAATATTGGTTTATTTCATGAAGTGTTGTACTCTAACCGCAGAACAACTGTACCTTGGGACCGTTCCTGATAAGGTTTGAAGAAGGATAAGAAAAAGGATAAATTGATCAGATAACAATTGCAAACGTTTGATGTGAAAGAAAAGAAGATATGAAGGAATTAATAACACAAAATATTAAAATGTATTTGTAAAGTAAAAAACAAAAGTCCATACAAGGACAGCTCCTATAAGTAGTCCGCAGTTTTAGATTGCTGTTAAATGACTACTGAACTCTTTGAAGGTCATGTCAGGTTGTTTCACCAAAACGTTTTCACTCTTCTACCTATGTTTAGTGTGAGTTTTTAATGGCCTGAAGTGCACAAGTGTGTAATGTGCCTGTTGGTGCAGTTCCTACCGGGCACTCGGGACCTTCGTTCATGGAGATCATGGCAAGACGCAGGGCCTGGTACCTGCGACATCCCTGTGGCATCACAGTTGGGAAAGGGAAGAAAGTGGAGCAGGGTTTACACGGCCATGGGTCCCCTTTGAGGGGCTCATGCTCAGTTACACGGTTTCAGTCCAGAGTGCCAGCACCAGTTGTAATGGAGGGAATTGCTGGGGGCTGTAAATGCTGGGGAAACTCTGGCTCATGTTACTGCATAGCTGTATTTAATAATGTGGAGTTCCTTAGTTTACAGTGAAAAGATTTCAATTCTTAAAGGTGAAAATAAGCATTCTGATTTGAAGTGAGCTTTGCTATGGCAATAGAATCATGCTATTCATTCCATTCATTTGAACTCTAGGTAACATTTTGGTCTGTGCTCTATTTAGTGCACAGACATATTTGAGAATGTTGACTCCACATGATGTTCAGTGGCTTTTTGGGGAAAAAAAAATAATATGGCTGTTATAAAATAAAGTGTCGTTATCACATCTTTTCTGGGGTGAATGATACATGGCCTCTGTTTTGTATTTTAAAACTAGGTACATGAAGATTCCATTAAGTATATGACACATTTTTCCTCTGTTCAATGCAGATGACAATACACTGCATGGGCCAGTTTTCCTTCAGGAGCCCAACAGCATGATCTTCCCCTTGGATTCAGAGGAAAAGAAAGTGAAGCTGAGCTGCGAAGTAAAAGGAAATCCCAGGCCAACCATTGGGTTTGTTGAATGTTTAACTATTATTTGGCAAGATCTCCATGCTTACAGCAGTAACGCCCGAGAATCATTCTCCTGTGTGTATCACGCACTATAACTCGGTGATGCCCCTGGAGCCTACGACAGTGCTGATAACAAAAAGAAAAGGCATCAGGAAATCACTGCATATTGCAGAGCAATTACAAATTTTGAATAGGAGTTCAAAAAGGTTATGAAGGGATTATAAATAGTCTTGGCTCCCAGTTTAACCATCCTTCTCCATAAACATGGACAAAGCTCGTAATTGCTTTCAGCCTTAGTAACTGTGTTGGAATCCTTAGAAAAGAGATGCTATACTGCTACTGTGGTGCTGCTGCTGTAAATCATTTTGGCTGCTGGGTTTTTTTTCCTTCTGCACATTTCTCTTTTTCTTTTTTTTCCACCAAAGTAAATGCCAATTGAAACAGATTAGAGTCATTAGACCTCAGCCAACATACTGTCTTCTGACACAACCTACTATTTAATGCAATAAACTCTGTTGATTCACAGGTACAAACATGCTCCAGTTGTTCCTCTGTACGTTCTGAGAAAGAGAGCTGCTCTGCAGCTGTGGTGCCCTTGTATGCTCTGTGGAGGGCTGGTGGGGATGAGGGTCGTTGTAATAGGGGCAACATGGTGCTGGAATTCGTCAGTGCCCCAGTTTGTGACAACATCTACTGTTGAGTGAATTCTCTGAAATTCAAAAGCAAACAGCCAGCAAGTTGGTAGAGTTAAAAAAACAACTCAGTGGACACGAATGGTTTAAAGATTCTGTTCCTAGGACTTCCTCTTGCAAAATGATTAATTCCAAGGAGCAGCAGCACTAGCAACTACAAAAACATTAATCATCTCAGAGGCTGAAATATGTGTCAAGGATATTGCTCTTTCAGTTAAATACTGGATTATTTGAATACTGTGCAGAATATTTGCTTTTTCATGCCTTATTTTTTGTATTTAATAAGTAGTCAAAGATGTTTTAAATCTATATTTACTTCATGTTGTATTTTCAAGTACCAAAGAGTATCCGTTAATATTAGCAGAATATGACTTTGGCATTTTGTGCTATAGGTGGAAGTTAAATGGAACCAGTATTGACACTGGTATGGATTACCGCTACAGTGTGGTGGAAGGCAACCTGTTGATCAATAATCCCAATAAAACCCAAGATACTGGAACATACCAGTGTGTAGCAACAAACCCGTTTGGAACAATCGTCAGCAGAGAAGCAAAGCTTCAGTTTGCTTGTAAGTAAGAACGCGGCCTCTATTTCTGCAGTGTGCTGGAAACACGGAGAGAGCAATAACTCCTTTCCTAACCTTTTTAAATGCATTAATATGTATTCTCTGAGCTGTTCATGGCTTAGAGGAAACATCTGGATTTAGACAGGAAATGTGAATGAGAAATAGCTGCCTTGGTTTATGATGATTTAGATAAAATTATAAGTGGCATGCAAGGTGAAATCTTTTATTTCTTGAGAAAGAGGCCACCTTGGAAAATATGTGGCAAATAGGATTTCACTATTGATTTTTCTTTCATTGGAGAATTAAATCTTAAAAATATTTGAAGGATCATACTCTTTGTAAGGAATAAATTCACAATAACAGTTTCCACAAGTTCTACATTTCGCTGCTTGGGTACAAGTACTTTCAGGTATGGGTGATATTTTGTAAATCTGTGTGTAAAAGGGAAAACAGCCTGCTTTATACATATTTTGGGTTAAATCAGAGTTGCAGCTTCTTGTCAAAAGCTAAGGTTAACAAAAGACACAGGTCTTGATTAGCATTATATGAATTAGCATTATATGAAATTATGTAAAGCCATTTCAAGTTAGAAGATAAAGTCACTAAGAGTGGGCAGATGATAGCGCAGGACCACGAGTCATCTTTTTTCTCATGTAGTTGTGAAGGTGAAGGCAGAGAATAGATACATGGGTTTATTCATCCATCATCTGTGTGATTTCTCTGTGCCATTGCCCTGGGAGGACTGTACATAGCAGCTTAGTAATTACAGCAGGACCTGCTATGAAACATCCTTACGTGTACGTGCAGGAGTTCAAGGCAGTCTGTTCCCAGACGTGAAGCTATCAGTAATGGTGAGCTGGGCTTTCAGTAGAGCTTAATGAAAGATGCTTTTGACTGACTGGTGAGAGAAGCTGATGTGCTCCAGATACAAAAATGAAAAGGTAAAAATGCCAATAAACAGGTTCATACAATATAGAGAGATGAGTAATGGGAAATACTACTGTGAGTAAAGTCAAGTCGTCTGTCTCCCTGTGTAGTTCACAATATATTATCCTTTTGCTTATGACCTGCTTGTGGTTTTCCATGACTAAAGGTGTGTTTTTGCTCTGGATGGGTAATGAACAGCTTCCTACAGACCAGTCTCATCACTTCAGGTTTCAGTATGACAAGGTGATTGCTTCATAAATACTGCGCTGGTCTGCTTCTCTGGAGACCATGTGTCTCACAGCAGGCTCTGTCTTACAGATTGTGGCCTTCTGCTAGCTAGCAGAGCGAGCCTGGGAAGCGTTGTTACTCAGAGCAGAGCACTTCAACTCCCCATTGGCTGGAGTTGTGCTGTTTGCTGAAGTAAATAATTTAAGAACAAGCTGGGTATCCAGGTCGCAGCTTTTCAGACTCTGGTCCCGAGCCTCAAAGTTCAGGATGTGGGACTAGGAGGGAGGATCCTGATGCTGGAAAGTGCGGCATCCACAGACTACTTGAGTAGTGAAATGCATCAATGTCCTAGCTTGTTTAAAGCCTTAGGTGCTTATTAATCAAGAGCTTGCAAACACAGAGAATTCTGCAAAAGAGTAAGAAACCTTTCACATTTTGTCTTTGCTTCGGATACAGAGTGTTTATTAAATTCTGATCAATTTATCTATCTTGATCAATGATATATGTGGCCAAAGCCTTTAAAGTTTCGTAGCTGGCTTGACTGTTTCATAGTTCAGAAGTTTGAATTCAAAACCAAAGCTTGTTCTTTTCCAGTTAAAGTAATTACGGGGAACTTGAATAAATTTATTATTTTAATTCCTAAAATTTATTTTTAAGATTGATAAAACAGCATAATGGGACTAGAAACATTTAGATTAAATAAAAAGAAATAACATTTATGAAGGTAAGCTCTGTGCTTTCACAAAGCAGTAGGTCATTTTTTCTTATATAATGAAAGGGATTGCAACCAGAATTAGCTGATTTATGAAATACACAGAGCAGTTTAAGCTTATTACAAAAGCTCTGCCTCTAAGAACCAATAAAAATGGGCATCCATATTAGTAATGTGTAGTTTTCAGCCTTGACATCTGAGACGCGTGGATGCAGTAGCATGGCTTAATATAACTACATGCCTTTCTGTGGTTTTATTCCAAATGTGATCATTTTTGCATGGCCTTCTGTAGGTTTTGCATGGAATTACCTAAAACTCTGTTTGGGGTGGACTTCTTGTAGCTACTGGAGCTCTCTCTTAAACCTTTTTGCTCTCAGATTCTTCCCTTTTATCGAGTTATTTCCCTTTAGTTTACACCCTTGTAGCACCTAGATTGACCATGAAGTCTCTGACCCAGGTCTAGCACTTCAGCTTGCTCTCTTATGCTCCACTGTGTCACATATTATGATTTAACTGTGGAAAGCCATATGATTAGAGACTCAGGATGGTACCACTTAACTGTCCGTAGCTTCCCCCTTCATCCAAGCAATTTCATATTTTCCATCCTGGTTGTGTGTTGTGTGACTTTTGTGTTCTCTCATATTTATTTCTGAGGAAAGTTATGCTGGGTCTGTTGAGACTAATGTCTGGGGTTTGGAGCTTCCTTTCTCTCCTCTTGAGAGTTAAATTCTGAACCTTGGGGTATCAGTAAAATATGGTCTTTCATTCTTCAAGGGCAGTATTATTCTTCTCTAGCATTTTCACTGAAGATTAAACTGTGATCTAGCTATTTAACCTTCTGTGGACGTCAGAAAAGGTCAGCGATTTAATCCTTTAAACATGTATTTAGGTTACAAACTCATTATGTTAAAAGTGCTAGTATTTTCCCCCAGTACTTGCTTTGTGATATGTCACATTTCAAATTTATTCTTTTTTTCTCTTTCTCTTGCCTCTTTTGTTTCTTTTTTTTTTTTCCCCAATGGTAGTTGTCTCTGAAATTGAACATATTTTCATAAAGTGAGGAATCTGCTGTGCCGCAGTTACAGAATATGGATTAATGTTACCCTAAACCCTGTGCTTAAAGCAGTACAGGCTTTCAGAAAATAAAAAAGAAAGCTTTAAACTCCTGAGTATGGATTCTAATAATGGCTTTTCCGAAATGATATACGAAAACACAGCTGAACTAGATTAAATTATGTGCTTTTTATTTTAGGGGATGGGGCTTAGCTTGACAATTTTATTCACTGTACTGTAGTTTCTGTTCGGAAATAACACTGAAATCAATAAGAAGTTATGCCTGGAAAGAAGTGCAGCTCTGATGAGGCAGTTTAGAGACGTACCCACCCATTCAGACATCATTAAAGGTGTTTACTGTGGCCAGGATCCTGCTTCAATTTAAGTCGAAGATAAAACTTGTATTGATTTTTAGTGGCACCAGAGTTGGACCATACCCCTCAGGAAATGATGAACTTGCAAGTTGTTCCGCCTGCTCAGCCCCGTTTTCTTTTCAGCATGACTGGGAGGTGCTGAGCAGCAGTTGGCCATGGGTAGGAAAGCAGTACAGCTCCTTGTGTAGAGGTACGCTGTGAGCAGGATGCGGTTTTAATGAGTGTCCTTGCCAAATTATTTCTACTGACTATGAGATCATTTACAGAATGGAACATTAGTGCACACACGTGCTGGAAGTTGCACTTGTACTGAACACCTCCACAGACATAAAACCACATGAAGTCCTGGGAAAGGCTGCAAGAGTTTGTCTGTCCCCACTGCAAGGTGGCATCGATGCCCTTCCCTACAGAAGCTCGCTAGCCTTTTCTGCAAAACTCTTGCAGACCCTTCTTGGGAGTATATATTTGGAGAACTATGCATTAAGATTTAGTTTCAGCTATTTTGGTGGCCTTTGCTAGTCCTGATCTTACTTGCTAGCACCTACTGCTGATCATCCAGAGTATGCTTGCACTCCATATCCTGTGCAGGTAATGATCCAAGGGCTTTCAGACCTGTTTCTCCCCCTTAAACTGCTACATTGAGTGTGCTACAAGTCCAAAGGATTGTGTTTTGAGAAGGTGAGCCAGGCATCTTTTCACCAGAAATGCCTTTGTAGAAGCCTCCAAGCTATTGCCCTGTGAGGGTGCATGTGGAGAGTGCCAGCTTCCACATGATTTGTGACTCTTGTCTTTGGATTTGCTCTGGTTTAACCAAAGGTTTGTCAAACAGAAAGGGGCCAGATAGTCAAAACTGGTCAAAATGAGCAACACTTCTGGAATTGGGTTCAGGGGAAATAGGGCTAAATAAAGATTTCCCTTCTGTTTGTAATTCTTTGCTAAGTGATGTCCAGAATTTTACTTTTATGGTCACGTTGATGTGATGGAATAAGTGAGACATGGCTTGCCCCAGCAAAGAGAATAGCAATTACTGTCTTACGTTTCAGTTGATTTGTGAGCACCTGTAGAATAGCATCTCTAATCACAGAATCACAGAATGTTTTGAGTTGGAAGGGACCTTAAAGACCATCCACTTCCAACCCCCTGCCACAGGAGCGAAGGGGATACCTCCTAAACCAGGTTGGTCAAAGCCCCATCCAGTGACTTGAATGAAAGATTAACTGGATATATGTAACTTTGAAGGGACTACATTTGATATTTGTTCTACCTTGCTGAGGCCAGTTTGTTTTCTACCATCAAAGCTTTGAAACTAGACATCCTGCATGGCTCCAGGAGCAGTGCACTGGGTCACTCTGTCCACCCCTGTGCCCTCACCCCCACCCCAGGGGTCTGCAGACTGTGTCTGCTCAATTGCCACCTCTGCCTGCAGCAGCTAATGCATCCCCAGGACAGAGCCAAGGCTCTACTCTGCTTTCCTGGCGTATGATCTTTGTCTTCTCCTGTGGAACCATCCCCGATACTGGTAGATGAAATATCCTTTCCCTGCTGTGATAACTAGACTCAATTTGGCCCTAAATTCCTCAGCACGATTTACAGTTTAACCTGAAAATACACAAAGACAGTGCTACCTGCAGTAATACTGGCTTCAAAGTGAGCCCTCAGCAGAGCAAGCAAGTAGCCATGCAGTTAGCTGTTGCCTTTCTCATCAGTACCGTTGTTTGTCACACGCTGCTGATTGTGAAATGAGTATCCAAAGAGGAAAATCAAGTTCAAATTGGTGCAGATTTCCAGTCATATCATTGTTTTGCCCCCTGTTGTTATAAAAACTGTGTGATAGTGATGCCTGTGAAAGATGAGCTCTTAGAGAAATGGGGTCTGTTTTTCAGGGGATTTTAGCAGTTTTCACATTGTCACACCCCTGCATGGAGATGGTGGTTGGTGTCCTTCCTCCTGCTACACGCAGAGACACATCTGTGAAATCCATGCCTTTCCAACCAGTAGCAATTTTCTGTGAAGGAGTTTCCTTCAAATCAGGTCCATTCTAATGCTATGGGTATTTTCTGCAGTTGGCAAAAAAAAATATTGAGGTGTCCAGGGGGCTGAGGTACCAGTTTTTAGAACAGAAATGAGGCACCAGGACAGGGGATGATGGGTGTGAAGGGAGGCGATCTTGGGGGATGCTGGAGCAGCAGCAAAGCATTGTTGTACTGCACTGGGGAGCCTGGGGCTGCAGGCAGGTGGGATTAAATGAAAGGGGGAAAGGTCTCCTCCTCCTCCAGACAGCCCCGGTCAAGTGAAATAGCTGGTTTTGTGTATGGAATTTAGCCTGAACTGTTTCACTCTATTTGAAGGTTAAACCATGCCTGGAGGTCAGGTTTGGAGGTGGGCTTCTTTCCACTGCTAACCAGAACAGCAGCCTCAGGCTTACCTTTAGTACATTTTCCATTGTCTTATTCATTTATAGAAACTCTTAACTCTCTTCTGTGGTACTGTGAACATACTCCTAACTGCAGGGAATCACACTATTGTTTCTGAAAACTCTTTCCCCTACACTTTAATAAAGAAAGTTGTTTCATAGACGTGTTTCTGCAAAAATAATTGTTACACATGAATTAGCAGCTAGGACTTAGCACTGTGCAGTGCAAATGGTAGCAGAAAATACAGTAATAATGTGGTTGCAATGAGAATACTTTGGGGCTTTGACCTACCATCCCAAAATAATTTCACCACGATGGTAGAAAAAGAAAATTACTCCCAACATAATACTAAAAAGGATTTTCTTCAATATTCCCATTGCTGGAATGATTCTTGTTATATCTTGCACCCAAGCAAATCCTGTAATTTTTGCTATTAGTTGCTAAGAAACAAATTATAATTGCTGCTCACATTCTTTACTGTTTTACCCTCTTATTGCCCTGATGTGCATTCATTTTCTTTTTGGAGATTAAATGATCAATGGAGTAATTCTTTCAAGAACAATTAATAATGAAAACATTCTCAGAGAACCACCAGAGTATGTGCCTCGCCTGGCCTAAACAAACAAGCGCAACAACAGTCGCATTGATTGATCAGTGAAGCGGTGCACTGCCGCTCGGCTGAATGAGGCATTCGGCATGCGAACTGAATCACTTCCGCAGTGATTACTAATGTCTCAGTGTTGAGAAAAGATGATGTGTTTTAAACCTCCTGGCCGTTAAGGAGACAGAGGGTTTGGGTTGGCTTTTTCAGGAGCTGGGCTGCAGCTGGGATGGTGCGTGTGTGCAGCACTGGTTGCCTGTGCGCATCCTCTTTGGGAAGTTTCTTTGTTCAAGGTCTTTCTGCTTGTGAAGGGCAGAAACCCAGTTCAGAACGTTTTTCTAGCTCCCTGTTCTGGATTTCTGTGAGAGCACTTGCCAAAAGACCCTATGGGGTAGATATGTGGGGCTGTGAGTTTTCAGCATCCACTAAGATGGGGGGAGCACCCCTGCCTGCCTGCACCCACCACCACAGGATGTGCATGCCTGTGTTCCAAGGCTGGTTTGCAGCCTAATATTGAAATACTGTGCTCAGCTATTTCTTGCTCAGGATTCCTTTCTACTTTTTCAGAGCCTTAACTTCAAATCTTCAGCTCGTCCCACAGGTTAATTCACTTTTTCCTGGCTTTTTTGTTGGTGGGCTTCCTCCCAGGTGTTTGGTGACAATTCACTTCCAGACAAGAACTGGAGTTTGCTTTTACCCAAGCCCGTAAATCTGCCTTAAATAATCTAGTTTTCTTACTTTTTCTTACATCTTCAGGAATTGGTTTTCTTACCACGGCCTGGTTTCCCTCACGTACCCCAACATCTCTTTTGCTGTCTCCTTTTTTCCTCTTTGAAGCCTTTCAAAGCCTCTGCACATCCAGGCCAGACAGGGGGCTTCAGGGCTTCATTGTGGTGCAAAGGAGCAGTTCTGTGGCATCAGCAAGTGACACCATGCTGCAGAGGGTCTGCAGTTGCTTCCTTTGGCTGACCTTCCTATTTCAGTTTCCAGAGACACAAACAAAGCTCATTATAGTATTTCCCAGATAAACAGGACCCATCCTAAATCCTGGGTCCAATAAATAAATCTGTTTTGATACAGATTCTCTGTTAAGAGGGTTTTCCTAAACTTTTCATTCTTCCTAAAGGAACAGTTGTTTTGTAGCTCCTGAAACTCTGCAAATAAAGCATTATTTTGGAGCTTGCATGTGCACTTCTGCCCACTGCCAGAGGCCCATCTTCCCAGGCTTCCCTTCTCCCATCAGAATGGCTGGGGCATGGTAGCCATCCCTGTTTTTCTCCATGCACCATAATACACATGGAGCTGTCAAGTCACAGCTCATGAGAGCAGGGCATAAACCGCTTGTGGTGTCCCTGTTTCTCCATAGTTATAATGTTGTTTTTCTGGGCCATCTGATAAGATTTGGGCTAATTATGACAAATTGGGCTCAAGAGCGTTGCTTCTTGTATGCATATAGAGTCCCTGCTCCCTCCTCCAATGCCCTTTAAAGGAAAAATATCATTTATATAAATAAAAGCCCTGCTGATCTTACCCAAAACCAGATACTTCTGCCGCTTGGGCCCCAGGACTGGGTTGATGACATACAGGGGCTGTTCTTCACAAAGGAGCAAGCAAATTTATTTAAGTCTTTCTTCGTACATGTATTTCCCAATGTTTCTTTCCTTTGCTGAACTCTTAACCCAGCTGTGCAAAGTGCAGACGGTGACATTAGAGAATCAGCTCCCAACCTCTGCACCTTTGCCGCACAGTCTCCAATGAGTGGAAAACTAGGCTAAGCCTCACATAAGCTCTTTTTCTCTCTTTTTTTTTTTTCTTTTGATGAATAGGACCAACAGGGAGCATGTAGCAGAGTATAGATATATAACCTACTTCCATCAGTGATAGAAGGACCCTTAACTTACAACAGAAACACAGTATTTATACCTGCTTTGTTTCCACCCAAGGGTTATAAATAAGATGAATATATTACTACTTAAAGTAGTGACAGGGCATTTGTAAATAATCAGTGTACCTGCTCTCAAAGCTAGTTATCTTGTGAGCCTGCAAGTGTTATTTAGGGAAGTGAAGTGTATTTCAGTTTATATCATGCAGAAATAGTGCTACTGAGAGTGGGGAGCATTGCACAGGGAGGTGTCAGAGGGCTGTGGCCAGGAGCTGTGAGAGCTGCTGCCAGCGCCTCTGGGCATTGCTCCACAATTAGCTTAAGATCACAGGTCTGTCGCAGTGCCATGATTTCCCTTGTGCTGTAGAAATTTAGGGCACAGCAAGGCACTGCCTTGACAGTTCTTCCTGTCTCTCCCTATATTTATTGATTGTGCATTTACTGTGTAAAATAACATCTATTCAAATTATATATATTTATATCTAGGGGCTGAATTTTAAGAACTAAATGTAGATGTAGGTGTTTGTTTAAAATGAATGCTTAAATTAACCCATTTAGGCCCAGTGTGCCAAGGTCCACTGATGTAAGCTTTCCTTGCAAAAAGTTCTGCTGTTATGTAAAATTCTTTCTAGTCTTGAGAGAACTATCTTTGTGCTAAATCATGTCATGGTGCTGTGGAAAAGTCTGACTCCACCTTGAAGGAAATGAGAGATTTCTTGTTTTCTCTGATGTTCTGAATGAAGCAGTAAGTATTCAGGTTCTGAGCCCAAGTATTTGGGACAATTTCACTTTGAAGTGGAGTAGATCTCTCTGCATTTAAGATCTTCTGACCTTAGGCTTAATCAGTCACTTTGACATCTCACCTGCTAACTTAATACCACCCTTCTTTTTGTATGCTCAGTGTATAGTTAATAAAGAAAACGGTGTAAAGCTCCCACAGTAAGCTAAGGAGAGAGCAAGACTTTGTCTTTTTTTCCCTACTTTCCCGTGGCTTTGTGCAGGATCTGCTACTGTGCTACTTATCAGCAAAAATTTCCTGTTCTTTCTCATTCGTGAAGCATTTACAACTTGCCTGTGTTACCAGCAAGGTAGTTCCCACTGGTGGCCTGTTTGGCTGCTTACCCCTAGGTTATTAGAGAATCAATGCGCATCATTTGACATTTCTTCCACTACTGGAAGGCTAAATGTGAAAATTAATATAGTAGTGTACTATGAATATTAATGTGCCCTTAGTAATAGTATTAATCCTCTGAATGTAACTAAACTTACTGAGTATTTTTCTGAGCATATTTTCTTAAACCTGAGGATAGGAACAGTTGAATAGCTGTATAGATGGTATTGGAATTTCAGGTTGGCACAACTTCAGAATGTAGCCCAGCTACCTTCATTGAGTACAGTCTTACTTCTGTAAATCACTGATGTCCAGCTGGCTTATTCTGATGAAAGCTAGAATGGCACATAAATAAGAGAGGAAAATTAACTGCAAATTTAAATTACTATTTTGACAATAAATTAAATAGCCTGAAAAAGTAGATGCCAATATAAAGCAGTATACATAAGAGTGCAGTGACCCTTCAGGGAACTCGGTTCTTCAGTGAATTTAAGCCCTGCTTTCTTGAAAAGACAAAATGGGATATGATGGACAGCAAACTTGTAAATTTAAAAGAAATCTTTCCCTTGACTTATGGATAATTATTAGCGTTCATAAGGTTCTTTCCTTCAAATGATAATATATTGAACATTTTTATTAGCAATCCTGTAGATACTCTTGTCTGCAGTATAGTCAGCAGAAGTCAGAGTTGCAGTGTGCTATATCCCCACCCATGATTTGACATACACATCCATTGTCACCACTCTTTTATCATACAGGAGTTAATTTGGGGCATCATTTTCTACAGCTAGTAGTCTCACCTGCTCACTATCTCCATTACAGGCGTTAGGGGTAGGTCAGGTCTGTGAACCATTGCTTTCTGCTGTCCAGGCAATCCACATAAACACCTGTGGGCACAACTAAGGCTTCCTTTGGTCCAGGTTCTTTCCCATAACAGAACTTTCCAAACATCTTCCAAAAACTGACCCTAGAGTGGCACAAACATCTGAAGAGCCATAAAATTATGTTTTTGTAATATGTTGTATTCACTTTTCCTGGTCTTTTGGATCCAGCGGATAGAGAATAGGACAAGGAATCTCAATTAGTAGGATGCTTCTTGTAACACCTCCCCTTTTTGCTCTAAATCCCCTGGTCTGTCAAATGAAATTATGCTATTTACCTAGTTTGAAGAAATAATTATTATCCTTAGGTTGATCTTTACTGATTCTGTATCAGTGCAAATCACTATTGTCTTAAAATGTGTGGAAAATAACAGTTACATGCCCCCCTGGTCAAGTGTAGACTATACCCAAAGGCCAGAGACGGGCTCTGTCTTTGTAAGAAAAGGTCTTTTCCTATTGATGGGATGCAAGGCCAATGCAGAACAATTTTATCTTAGTGGCTCCTGCTTCATTGTTTTATTTTTTCATTCCTGTTTTCCATCTTGGAATTAGAGCCAGGGAGTCAGTATTGGCATGCAAAGACAGCAGAGCTTTAAATATGTTTGTCAAAAGTTGTCCCATGTTATTTTTCCTGTCTGCAACAAACGTGACTGCCATTTCATAATTCATTAGACATGAGAGATGAACAGAATGAAGAAATATTTCCTCTCTAGGAGACGCTGCCTAGCATCATAATGTGCATTTCCACAGGCAAGCTGAACTACTGGATATACTCTGAGGATCAGGATCTCTGTAGGGTCTTTTTCGTTTGTGTTTCTATCAAGTAAAGGGAAATTTTTCGTTGAAATTTGTTGCTGAGTGATCTTTTGTCACATTATTTTACATTATTTGGGGCCTGAATTTGCATTCATTTACCTGCACAAAGTAAGAAGGTGCAGCAGAGCATGCTCCAGTGGGGCACGCAAGGGGTGCCTGTGGTGTTAATGCTCAGCTATGAAGTGAGAGGGGGCTGTGCAGTATTTCCTTCCCCCAGCAGAAGTACTGCTTCCTGGCTATTGGAAAATCATCTGTGCTGGGAGAAAGCATAAGAATAATTCACTGTTTTGCTAGGAAAATATAAAAACTTCTGAGAGTGAAATAACTCTGTTCAAAGTCAACCCAAGGGGAAATGTCTGCCCAGCTTTTCCAGATTAAAGTAATAAAATAAAATTTTCTGAGTCCTCAGCATTTCGACTGGCACAGAAGGGTTGCTTCAAAACAAACGTTTGAAATATTTCCTATAGAAGGAAGGTAAACGGGCAGCTTTTATAAAGTGGAACATAAAAAGAGATCATCATCAACTTTCATTTTTTGGTAACATCATAGAAAAGAATGATTTGGCTTTGGAGGAGACCAGTGGGTGCCTTGCAGACACTGCTAAGAGGCTCTGTTCTCCCATAAGATGAGTGCCATGGAGGAAGGCAAAAAAGCACTTGGGGCTGCCTTATTGCCTATTTGGAAGCAAGGTTCAAATCCCCACGAGGTGCTGAGGACACAGTGTGGCAGGCAGAGCCATCCTGATGACGACAAGCAGCTCATGCTTGGTGTGAGGGAGGAAGGAGAAAGCAGCCCAAGCACAGCGTGAGGATCTGTGGCTCCTGTTAGCTGTGTGTTGGCCAGTGGGATTGGTAACGCTCGAGGAAAAGCAGTTGAAGTCCAGAAGACAAGGCAAAAGCCTAAGGAGGAATTTTAGCTATGTGGGTAGGCAAATCAGCCTGTCTTTGGTTGATGGTGGTCAGAAACACTTGGGAAGATTTAAACAGTCTCAGTTTGAGAACCCAGGCAGAGACATCAAAATCCAAGATAACACATAGATAAGAGATAGAGTGAGGGGGAGAGCTTGCGAGGAGAACGGTATCTTGGCTCACGTTCCAGCACACCAACTTCCCCTTTCCTAATCCATGTGTGTCTGTTTGAAGCTCACTGCTGGCTCAGGTGGGAGTAGCTGCGAGCCCTTCTTCCTGGATGGGAGGCAGTTTGCCTCCTCTGAGAATGCCTGGTTTGCCTTCAAACCTTTGACTCCTCCAGGTATGCATCTCTTCCCCATTGCATAGTTAAGTTGAGCCTTCAGAGCAAACCCCACTGTGAAAATCCCCACAGCAAAGGCTCATCTGAGAATTTTTGTGTCTTGAAGCAGGATAGCAGTTTCTGTGCAGGAAAGATCAGGGAAAGGGGAAAGATCTAGAAGTCCAAACCGGACTTAGCCACTTGGTAAAGCTGCACAGGCAGTACCTTGTTTCAAGTCCAAGAAAAAATATTTTCCTGGGGGGGGGTGGAGAGGGGAATGGCAAGATGTTTACCTCTAAAACATGTTTTTCAGTGAAGTAGAAATCCCAGAGAAATTTCTGTTCTAAAGGTCAAATGAGAAAGCTTTCATGTCCAAACTTGTAAACTATTTCTCAAATCAGTGACTCTTAAAAATTATTCATTAGAACACCAGCTTTTAAACTAGAATCCTATTAAGCTCTTTATCAAAGGTGGTTTTATTCCAAACTGCACAGCCCACGGTTTAGTCTTGACACAACAGCAAGGACATGGGCAGAAGAACTTAATCTTTGTGTATTTGTGAGAGGGATGACATAAAACCCTGCTTTTAAAAAGTCAGGCATAGGTTTTATAGAGACAGTGTTTAGAGATGTTAGAGCCATAAATATTAGGAGGCAAATCTTGTCAAGTCTTTTGAAGCAAAAAGCTTTAATGCTTTGGTGGGTGCTAGCCATCAGTTAAAGTGCTTTCAGCCTGCTTTCGTATAGGCGGGCTATGATTTCTTCAAACCAGTGTCCTCTAAAATCTGAGACTGATTGAGATGCACGACAATCCCATCTTCAAGACTGTTTTATGGGCCAAATCAGCATAGTTTATAGTATACAGTCAATGAGGTCATATTATTCCGTAGGCAATGATGCAAATGACTTCTGTCTCCATCTGGTTGTGTATTTTGTCCAGGATAGGAAAGAATGCTCTGTTTTATGTGGAAAGTTATGGAAATGTGATGAAAACAATTTGGAAGATGGCATACAAGCCATCTCTTGGTAGAAGGTTCTTTATTCAGTCTGAACAACGAATATTTGGCCAATCCTGGTGAGGTTTTTTTGTTGAACAAGATGCCATTGCCAACCTATTCAGATTCAGGTCATGTGGTCTTTAATAATAAAAAATAAATTAAAAAATCCCGTTGACTTTGGTTCAAGGACTGAATGTGACCTTAAACATCACTCTAAATTTTAGATTGCAGGGATCACCTTAAAATTATAAAAGGGGTATTAGAAGGGAAACCCCATTATGCTCCGTAAATCTCTTTAAGTCATGCCTGAAAATTGACTTTAGGTTCCTTGGCTGTATCTGTGTGCCTAATTGGATTGTGCATTTCACATATATGAAAAGGTAATTACCCCTTTACATAAATCATTACTTCACTTTCTATTGTATGGGTGCTCTGAATTTCATTTAATGTACCTAGTAAAGGTGGTGTTTTGTCCACTACAGAATACTCAAAATTGCCAGTGAATATTTCTAGTTTTCTAATTTGACAGTTCTTAAATTATGGGATTCATTTCTGACCAGTCAACTTATCAGATGAATTTGTAATCATTCAAGGTTTTTTTATCCAAAGTACAACCAAGTCTCAAGGGTGAAATACCATACCAAACACCCAGGCTAATAGAACTCCTTATAAGCTGATCCAAGGATTTGTTGATAATCTAGCTGAAGGATTAGTAACCTAATCAAAGACTTGGGTTTTGTACAGTTACAATGATACCAAGGCTAAAGTGCATAGTAACTTTACACTTGCAGTGATGCGCACAGGCTAGAACACGTGGGTGTCATCCACCCTTTTCTTTTCCTGTGCTCCTCCTGGATGTAAGCTGGGTTGTGTCACCCTTCCCAGGAGGAGGCAGTTACAACCCCTTACTGCCTCAGAGGTGCTTTGTTAGGAGAGCATGATGAGGTGGGGGGGAGCCTGGGGTGTCTTTCCCCTGGCTGGGACTGACTTGATATTTTTATGTATTTGCTACTACTGCTGTACTACCTGCTTTTTCTTCATTCATTTCTATTTCTATTACATCTGAGATTTACCATATGTGTTTTGTATATGTAGTGTTCCTGCTCATGGTTCACTCTATTCCAGCCAAACCAACTTTTGCTCAGTCCTGGGTTGTGTTCCTTTTGTGAGGAGGACCTGCAGAATTCTACCCTTAGCCATCTATTTCCATCCTGTGGCTGCACCAGCAAGACCTCTGCACTTACCTTGTAGTTGTGTTCTTGGGATCCCGTGTTACAATTGCTTGGTTTTCCTTCAAGCATATACATCCTCTGTCACTCTGTAGGAATAATGATCCATTTAAGATACAGATAGACATATAAATATACAGGTATTATGCTTTGATAGCTACTTGCAATCAACTCAGTAAAGCAGTATCACTGATGTGTTATCAGATTTGCTTTACAAAAGTCTCTAGAGATAGACTTTAAGTAAAATATAGCAGCGTAAAAGCCACTAACTTTTTTTTTCCCTCTAAGCCTGAATATTAGTCCTGTTTTCTTTTGGTAATGAAAATTCAGTGATGCATAAAGAACTGATTGATGTATGTATGGTTTTTATAGAATATAGTAGAAGGAGAAATAGTTTCATATGAGTTAAACAAGATTAATATGTAAAAACAGCAGTGACACTGCTTTTCTAATCGTTAGGAAAAAAAACCCAACCTTAAATGTAGTGACAAAGGGTTTACTAAGGCTGTATGAGTTTTTGACAGTGTGCCATTCAAGGCAACGTACAGCAGTGCTTTCTTCTACATGATATAGTCACATAAATTGGCTTTCCAAAAGACACACAGACACCTGTCACCAACAACTTGAATCATTTACTATTCATGTAATTTTCTATAGTATTTTTGGCTTTGTTTAATAGTTCTAAAATAGCCCTTTTGCATAGAGAGTCCTCTCTTAATTTCAGAACCAGTGTAATTACGAAAGCATTTTGGTTTCTAAAAATATGCCACTCATTAAAAAAATAAAGGCAAACCGTGGAAACCCTCTTGCAAACAAAGGCAGGCAAAACAGAGCTTAGCTTTCATTGAAAGTAGGGATCTCTTTGTCAAATCATTGATGACCTGAGACATGCAGCCTCCCGAGGGAAGCCTCGTGGTTTCGGTCTGCTTTCCAGGGCATGGTGGAAACCAGCAGCTGAGTTATTTCCTTGTTGCAGCCAACAATGCGAACCAAGGGGGCCTCGTGTACATGCACCATAACCACTCTGCTTGGGTAGAGGTCTTAACAACAGAAGGGTCAGTGAAGCTGAATACAAATCGGGTATAAATACAAAAAGCAGAGGTCAAATACTGTACTGCCCTCACCAGTGGGAACTTGCAGCAAAGTGAGCTGATACGATCTTGTTTGCTTGCTCATGTTTCAATGTAATCTGTGAAATGTTTCTTCAAAAGAACAAACTTTGATGTCCAGAACTTATTTAGTGGTCACTTAGAAAAAGGATTACCAGGTTTCATAAATAAAGTACAAACCCAAGTAGGTTCTAGTAAAGGCTAAAAGGATACAGCTCTTTTATTCTGCTTATAATTGAATCTTCTTTGCTATAAAGACTGATTTTTTTGTACATAAAACTTGAGGAAATGTTTCATTACTCTAGCCAAAGTTGGATAATGGTTACTGTGAAAAGCCATATGTTTTTGATTAGAATTTCCATATGCCATTTACTGAGACAAACTATCCAGTCTTAAGGGACTTTGGATCATTTCAGATAGTTTAAGCTTTTATTAAGCCACATTTGGAAGAATGTTGCTCAACGCAATACCCTACCCAGACTGCAAAGCTAGTAGGGTTGGCAGCTGCTGCTGGCACCTTCTGGGCTTTTGAGCATTTTTGAGGAATAAGCATTTGTATCAAACTGGCATCACCTAACAGTACCTGCACAAGTTCTATCACTAAATATTAAGGCAGAGTTTTAACGGAGGCTACAGGAAAATCTATTAATGCAAGAAAAGACATTCAAGTTCATATTAAAGAGTGGGTGTTAGTGTGCGTGTGCTAACAGCATATTGCACTCTAGAGCATTTCAGCACCAGATGTCAAGGTTTTGTGCAAATATTAGCTAATTAAGCATCTTTCGAGAGAGATGGTTTAAGTGCTCTTCCTTGGAGATTTGCAAACTTTGTCACAGAGAACTTCAGTAATTTTTCCGAAGTCATGCAGTCACTAGTACAGTGGTGTCAGTGGTACAAATGAATGTATTTTTCACAGGTTAAATACATGCAGCTTTATACTCATATGGATCTGATAACTTTGATTTAGAATCAATACTGTGGAGGTGAAGCGGTTTAAGTAGCATCCTTATTCATTAAATGAAGGCTAAATAACTGTTAATCATGATAACCTGCCTGCATTCTTGTTAAACCTTCCTGTCATACACCTCCTTGGTCTGAAAACATTACTAATTGTGTCCTCACGCAATGATGGAGTTACTGGAGCTTGTACAATATGTTTCTGTTTTCAGTGGAGTCATTGATTTAGTGTTGCATGCTCCCAATAGGCTTTGCCAGGACCTCCAGAATGGGAAATATTTTAATATTAAATGTGTTAATATTAACTATTTAATATTAAATATTTAATATTAAATGTGTTAATATTTTCTTCCTCAATGGTTTCTCTTAATCAATTTTTACAATTCCTTTCTAAATAGAGAATGTCCAAGTTAAATAGGACAAAAACTACTGTACACCTGTGTTATTTTCCAAACAGTCTTACAAATATCTGATCTTGATTACTTGAAATCACACATTTAAAATAAAAGCCTCATCTGCAAGTTATTGATGCGAGTGACCTAGGATTTCTCATGCAGATGTATGATGCTTTGATTAGCTAGGTTAAGTTTACATCCTTCTTGTGTGTGCTATGCTGTGTTGTTTCCTTTTTGATCAACATTATCTTTTCATGATCAGGTACTGCCCAGTGCCATAAATCCCTGAGCTGTTGAACAGATACACTTTCAATAAAAGTCAGGCTGGGATCCTGGCTCTGACAAGTGGTTTCTATTCCTTTAAGCAGTCCTCAGTTCTTGTCATGTTTGGTTTATTTCAGGTATAAATATTTTTATTGAAATAAAAGCTCCTTTCTTTTTTGATCTGTGTAATGATAGATCATTGTAATTGAAGCAATTCACAACCTAAAATCTTTAATTAAGTCACAAAGATGCCTGCATGCTAAAACTTGATGAATTTATCACTTACAGGCATTGTTTTGCTCTGTCTTGTTCTCTGCCTTCTATTTACAAGTGCTCATTGCATTTCACTATAATGTCCAGGTCCTTTATTTCTGTTATGAGGTATTTAGTACACCATGGGGTACTTTAATTATTAATCATTATGTGATTATTTTCAGATTTTATATATACTGTATTGCCAGGTCCCAAGGAGCAAACCTCTGGGGCCTTCAGGTCTGTTCGTAGGCATCAGGCCCCCATGCATTCACACTGGCTTCCAGGCCCCTTCCTCCTTACCAGTATTTCATGCATCTGAAGGCTAGGTAGGTGCAGTACCCCCATCACTGGCCATATTGGCCACCGTTTAACTCTAACTGAACCTGGCTGCTTCTGTGTCATTAAAGCCTAGTTAGTGTTTGTACGTGTTCTAGAAATGGGGTCTTGATCTCCAGTCATTAAGGATACTGAACCTACTGCTCTCTGTGGTGCTTTATTCCAGCAGCTGATCATCATTATTTGTAGTAAGCTGAATTTCTCATCTCCATTTCCATGACTTCAGCTTTGTACCACTGGTTTTGCTATATCCTCCACTGGATTAACAAAGACTTCAAGGGGTGGCACCGTCTCCTCATGACAGTGCTTCTGCATGTAAACCAGAGATTTCTCACTCCTGTTTGAGAAAGTTCTGACCTGTTCGAGGCTGTCACTTCCTCCCTCACAAAACTGAAATGTCACCAGAAGGAGTAGGAAATAAGAAAAGGTAAAATACATTGCAGTGAGAAAAATATGGGTAGAGGCCAGCCCTGTTCAGCACATGCTGAATAGCCGTGCTGTGTCGTGGCGGTCCTCTGCTTGGGCACAGTGGCAGGTCCAGCAGCTGGATATCTGCACACCTCACATTTCTAAGTTCATCTAGTTCTGCTCAGGTGCAATTTCCAGTGGAAAGAGATCTTGTATCAAGGGAAATGGGGAGATATGATAGTCCAGCTTCACACATTCTTCCAAAACAGTAAGCATGCCAAGAAATAATTGAGCTTCCTGGCTTAATAAGTCATTTGGCATTCCTGTGGGTTTGTTAGTTTTTTTTCTGATTGGAAAATAAGAACAAAAATTCTCATATATACTATGACAAGTGCAAGGTCCTACACCTGGGTCGGAGCAATCCCAGGCACAGCTACAGGTTGGGCAGGGAAGAGATTCAGAGGAGCCCTGCAGAGAACGATTTGGGGGTGCTGGTTGATGAGAAAATGAACATGAGCCAACTTCAGTGTGAGCTTGCAGCCCAGAAAGCCAGCCGTATCCTGGGCTGCATCAAAAGGAGCGTGACCAGCAGGTCGAAGGAGGTGATCCTGCCCCTCTACTCTGCTCTCGTGAGACCTCACCTGGAGTATTGTGTGCAGTTCTGGTGTCCTCAGCATAAGAAGGACATGGAACTGTTGGAACAAGTCCAGAGGAGGCCGCAAGGATGATCAGGGGACTGGAGCACCTCCCGTATGAAGACAGGCTGAGAAAATTGGGGCTGTTCAGCCTGGAGAAGAGAAGGCTGCATGGAGACCTCATAGCAGCCTTCCAGTATCTGAAGGGGGCCTATAGCGATGCTGGGGAGGGACTATTCTTTAGGGACTGTAGTGATAGGACAAGGGGTAATGGGTTCAAACTTAAACAGGGGAAGTTTAGATTGGATATAAGGAAGAAGTTCTTTACTGTCAGGGTGGTGAGGCACTGGAACGGGTTGCCCAGGGAAGTTGTGAATGCTCCATCCCTGGCAGTGTTCAAGACCAGGTTGGACAGAGCCTTGGGTGACCTGGTTTAGTGTGAGGTGTCCCTGCCCATGGCAGGGGGGTTGGAACTAGATGATCCTAAGGTCTTTTCCAACCCTAACTATTCTGTGATTCTATGATTCATATGTAACTGAGGGTCTTTAGGCTTAGGCGCAAAGCGGACTGAATCTTAATGTTCTCATCAGGGGAGACATACAGCCGAACCATTTCTGCTGTATTTCAGAGTCATTCTGCAGTGTTGAATGTTATTTTTTCTTCTTCTTTTGCTGTCCCTTTGATATTTTTAATGTCAAACAAATAATTTCTTATGTACTCTCTGGGGATAGTAGAGAGGCACTAGAAAGCTGTGTTTCCCTGGGAGGAAGATAATAAACATGGGGAAAGAAATGTTAGAGTGCTTCTTCTGTGTTAAAGCATCCTGTGGGGTGGTTTTCAGCAAGTGTGTTAAAACTTCTGTTCAGCTAGTGGTTTCACCTCCGTGTATGGGGAATTCAGCGGTAGGAAATTTCAGTGCAACATTCTGCACCCATTAGAGCAGAATTCTGTAGGAAAGGTTTTTGTCCACTTTGCACAGCATGTGAAAGCAGAGGGGAACCTCTGGAACCTGCATCACTAATCTGTATGCTTTGTAACCATTCAGCAACACTAATATTGTTCCTAATTTCTTGGGAAATTGCAAGGTGGTGTTTAGATGAAGTTTCTTGCTAATACAGTCTTAATGATACCGGTAATTCAAGTCAGTATTTAGGTATTGCAAAAATAAATCTAAAGTGTGGATTTCAGAATGCATGAGCATAATCAGCCCAATCAGTTTGAGATATTCACCTTTCTTATAATTATCTTAATCTCGTTATTTTACTTGGAGCCAGATTTTAAGTACATGCATGAGGCTTTTCAGAATAGACAGTTGACTTCCAAAGCTTGATAGTTTTCACTACAAGCGACAGTGATGAATGCTCTGCTTTGTTTGCTGTCTCCAATTGGTTTTGACCATTCCTTCATCATTTCCTACTTGTTCACCCAAGCAGACACTTCTTTCCTTTTCTTGTCATAAATATATAGCTGTTTTGTCAACAAATAGCATCATTTCTTTCTTAAAAAAAATGACCAAAACTAAACAGAGGTCTAGATTTGTGTTTAAAGTATTGAGTTATGCACTTTCTCTCCATACTATTGTAATCAAGAGTTGCTGGCTCACCAAGCAGGTTGCTGTTTCATACTATTAGTAATGAAAGCCCTTTCCCATTCTCTCCTCTGCAATTAACAGAATTCCCCAGAGCACTGTGTAAGTAAGCTTAAACACACAGGCTCAGAATTCAAGCAATTTTTCTTTGATCTGTTCCGTGGCAGACCTGTGTCTCGCTTTTTTAGGATTCAGGCCTGAAAAGTGAATTCTTTATAAACTCTAAAATGTTTTATGTATGTATATGCATATGGCATAACTTACTAGTTCTGTCAACTAAAGGATGAAGTGGATGAAGATATAAACATCTAAACCTATATATGAAGAATCTTCCATTAGAAATTATTTTATACGTACAAATACTT